>NC_084773.1:22050699-22727674 GCF_028858725.1 Colius striatus | reverse complement strand
CTAACCCTAACCCTAACCCTAACCCTAACCCTAACCCTAACCCTAACCCTAACCCTAACCCTAACCCTAACCCTAACCCTAACCCTAACCCTAACCCTAACCCTAACCCTAACCCTAACCCTAACCCTAACCCTAACCCTAACCCTAACCCTAACCCTAACCCTAACCCTAACCCTAACCCTAACCCTAACCCTAACCCTAACCCTAACCCTAACCCTAACCCTAACCCTAACCCTAACCCTAACCCTAACCCTAACCCTAACCCTAACCCTAACCCTAACCCTAACCCTAACCCTAACCCTAACCCTAACCCTAACCCTAACCCTAACCCTAACCCTAACCCTAACCCTAACCCTAACCCTAACCCTAACCCTAACCCTAACCCTAACCCTAACCCTAACCCTAACCCTAACCCTAACCCTAACCCTAACCCTAACCCTAACCCTAACCCTAACCCTAACCCTAACCCTAACCCTAACCCTAACCCTAACCCTAACCCTAACCCTAACCCTAACCCTAACCCTAACCCTAACCCTAACCCTAACCCTAACCCTAACCCTAACCCTAACCCTAACCCTAACCCTAACCCTAACCCTAACCCTAACCCTAACCCTAACCCTAACCCTAACCCTAACCCTAACCCTAACCCTAACCCTAACCCTAACCCTAACCCTAACCCTAACCCTAACCCTAACCCTAACCCTAACCCTAACCCTAACCCTAACCCTAACCCTAACCCTAACCCTAACCCTAACCCTAACCCTAACCCTAACCCTAACCCTAACCCTAACCCTAACCCTAACCCTAACCCTAACCCTAACCCTAACCCTAACCCTAACCCTAACCCTAACCCTAACCCTAACCCTAACCCTAACCCTAACCCTAACCCTAACCCTAACCCTAACCCTAACCCTAACCCTAACCCTAACCCTAACCCTAACCCTAACCCTAACCCTAACCCTAACCCTAACCCTAACCCTAACCCTAACCCTAACCCTAACCCTAACCCTAACCCTAACCCTAACCCTAACCCTAACCCTAACCCTAACCCTAACCCTAACCCTAACCCTAACCCTAACCCTAACCCTAACCCTAACCCTAACCCTAACCCTAACCCTAACCCTAACCCTAACCCTAACCCTAACCCTAACCCTAACCCTAACCCTAACCCTAACCCTAACCCTAACCCTAACCCTAACCCTAACCCTAACCCTAACCCTAACCCTAACCCTAACCCTAACCCTAACCCTAACCCTAACCCTAACCCTAACCCTAACCCTAACCCTAACCCTAACCCTAACCCTAACCCTAACCCTAACCCTAACCCTAACCCTAACCCTAACCCTAACCCTAACCCTAACCCTAACCCTAACCCTAACCCTAACCCTAACCCTAACCCTAACCCTAACCCTAACCCTAACCCTAACCCTAACCCTAACCCTAACCCTAACCCTAACCCTAACCCTAACCCTAACCCTAACCCTAACCCTAACCCTAACCCTAACCCTAACCCTAACCCTAACCCTAACCCTAACCCTAACCCTAACCCTAACCCTAACCCTAACCCTAACCCTAACCCTAACCCTAACCCTAACCCTAACCCTAACCCTAACCCTAACCCTAACCCTAACCCTAACCCTAACCCTAACCCTAACCCTAACCCTAACCCTAACCCTAACCCTAACCCTAACCCTAACCCTAACCCTAACCCTAACCCTAACCCTAACCCTAACCCTAACCCTAACCCTAACCCTAACCCTAACCCTAACCCTAACCCTAACCCTAACCCTAACCCTAACCCTAACCCTAACCCTAACCCTAACCCTAACCCTAACCCTAACCCTAACCCTAACCCTAACCCTAACCCTAACCCTAACCCTAACCCTAACCCTAACCCTAACCCTAACCCTAACCCTAACCCTAACCCTAACCCTAACCCTAACCCTAACCCTAACCCTAACCCTAACCCTAACCCTAACCCTAACCCTAACCCTAACCCTAACCCTAACCCTAACCCTAACCCTAACCCTAACCCTAACCCTAACCCTAACCCTAACCCTAACCCTAACCCTAACCCTAACCCTAACCCTAACCCTAACCCTAACCCTAACCCTAACCCTAACCCTAACCCTAACCCTAACCCTAACCCTAACCCTAACCCTAACCCTAACCCTAACCCTAACCCTAACCCTAACCCTAACCCTAACCCTAACCCTAACCCTAACCCTAACCCTAACCCTAACCCTAACCCTAACCCTAACCCTAACCCTAACCCTAACCCTAACCCTAACCCTAACCCTAACCCTAACCCTAACCCTAACCCTAACCCTAACCCTAACCCTAACCCTAACCCTAACCCTAACCCTAACCCTAACCCTAACCCTAACCCTAACCCTAACCCTAACCCTAACCCTAACCCTAACCCTAACCCTAACCCTAACCCTAACCCTAACCCTAACCCTAACCCTAACCCTAACCCTAACCCTAACCCTAACCCTAACCCTAACCCTAACCCTAACCCTAACCCTAACCCTAACCCTAACCCTAACCCTAACCCTAACCCTAACCCTAACCCTAACCCTAACCCTAACCCTAACCCTAACCCTAACCCTAACCCTAACCCTAACCCTAACCCTAACCCTAACCCTAACCCTAACCCTAACCCTAACCCTAACCCTAACCCTAACCCTAACCCTAACCCTAACCCTAACCCTAACCCTAACCCTAACCCTAACCCTAACCCTAACCCTAACCCTAACCCTAACCCTAACCCTAACCCTAACCCTAACCCTAACCCTAACCCTAACCCTAACCCTAACCCTAACCCTAACCCTAACCCTAACCCTAACCCTAACCCTAACCCTAACCCTAACCCTAACCCTAACCCTAACCCTAACCCTAACCCTAACCCTAACCCTAACCCTAACCCTAACCCTAACCCTAACCCTAACCCTAACCCTAACCCTAACCCTAACCCTAACCCTAACCCTAACCCTAACCCTAACCCTAACCCTAACCCTAACCCTAACCCTAACCCTAACCCTAACCCTAACCCTAACCCTAACCCTAACCCTAACCCTAACCCTAACCCTAACCCTAACCCTAACCCTAACCCTAACCCTAACCCTAACCCTAACCCTAACCCTAACCCTAACCCTAACCCTAACCCTAACCCTAACCCTAACCCTAACCCTAACCCTAACCCTAACCCTAACCCTAACCCTAACCCTAACCCTAACCCTAACCCTAACCCTAACCCTAACCCTAACCCTAACCCTAACCCTAACCCTAACCCTAACCCTAACCCTAACCCTAACCCTAACCCTAACCCTAACCCTAACCCTAACCCTAACCCTAACCCTAACCCTAACCCTAACCCTAACCCTAACCCTAACCCTAACCCTAACCCTAACCCTAACCCTAACCCTAACCCTAACCCTAACCCTAACCCTAACCCTAACCCTAACCCTAACCCTAACCCTAACCCTAACCCTAACCCTAACCCTAACCCTAACCCTAACCCTAACCCTAACCCTAACCCTAACCCTAACCCTAACCCTAACCCTAACCCTAACCCTAACCCTAACCCTAACCCTAACCCTAACCCTAACCCTAACCCTAACCCTAACCCTAACCCTAACCCTAACCCTAACCCTAACCCTAACCCTAACCCTAACCCTAACCCTAACCCTAACCCTAACCCTAACCCTAACCCTAACCCTAACCCTAACCCTAACCCTAACCCTAACCCTAACCCTAACCCTAACCCTAACCCCTAACCCTAACCCTAACCCTAACCCTAACCCTAACCCTAACCCTAACCCTAACCCTAACCCTAACCCTAACCCTAACCCTAACCCTAACCCTAACCCTAACCCTAACCCTAACCCTAACCCTAACCCTAACCCTAACCCTAACCCTAACCCTAACCCTAACCCTAACCCTAACCCTAACCCTAACCCTAACCCTAACCCTAACCCTAACCCTAACCCTAACCCTAACCCTAACCCTAACCCTAACCCTAACCCTAACCCTAACCCTAACCCTAACCCTAACCCTAACCCTAACCCTAACCCTAACCCTAACCCTAACCCTAACCCTAACCCTAACCCTAACCCTAACCCTAACCCTAACCCTAACCCTAACCCTAACCCTAACCCTAACCCTAACCCTAACCCTAACCCTAACCCTAACCCTAACCCTAACCCTAACCCTAACCCTAACCCTAACCCTAACCCTAACCCTAACCCTAACCCTAACCCTAACCCTAACCCTAACCCTAACCCTAACCCTAACCCTAACCCTAACCCTAACCCTAACCCTAACCCTAACCCTAACCCTAACCCTAACCCTAACCCTAACCCTAACCCTAACCCTAACCCTAACCCTAACCCTAACCCTAACCCTAACCCTAACCCTAACCCTAACCCTAACCCTAACCCTAACCCTAACCCTAACCCTAACCCTAACCCTAACCCTAACCCTAACCCTAACCCTAACCCTAACCCTAACCCTAACCCTAACCCTAACCCTAACCCTAACCCTAACCCTAACCCTAACCCTAACCCTAACCCTAACCCTAACCCTAACCCTAACCCTAACCCTAATGACCCTAACCCTAACCCTAACCCCTAACCCTAACCCTAACCCTAACCCTAACCCTAACCCTAACCCTAACCCTAACCCTAACCCTAACCCTAACGACCCTAACCCTAACCCTAACCCTAACCCTAACCCTAACCCTAACCCTAACCCTAACCCTAACCCTAACCCTAACCCTAACCCTAACCCTAACCCTAACCCTAACCCTAACCCAACCCTAACCCTAACCCTAACCCTAACCCTAACCCTAACCCCTAACCCTAACCCCTAACCCTAACCCTAAAAGGGTCAAGGGGTCAAAAGGTCAAAGGTCGGGGTCAAGGGGTCAAAAGGTCAAAGGTCGGGGTCAAGGGGTCAAAAGGTCAAAGGTCGGGGTCAAGGGTCAAAAGGTCAAAGGTCGGGGTCAAGGGTCAAAAGGTCAAAGGTCGGGGTCAGGGGTCAAAAGGTCAAAGGTCGGGGTCAAGGGTCAAAAGGTCGAAAAAGGTCAAAGGTCGAGGTCAGGGGTCAAAGGTCGGGGTCAAGGGTCAAAAGGTCAAAGGTCGGGGTCAAGGGTCAAAAGGTCAAAGGTCGGGGTCAGGGGTCAAAAGGTCAAAGGTCGGGGTCAAGGGTCAAAAGGTCGAAAAAGGTCAAAGGTCGAGGTCAAGGGTCAAAAGGTCAAAGGTCGGGGTCAAGGGTCAAAAGGTCAAGGGTCGGGGTCAGGGGTCAAAAGGTCAAAGGTCGGGGTCAAGGGTCAAAAGGTCGAAAAAGGTCAAAGGTCGAGGTCAGGGGTCAAAGGTCGGGGTCAAGGGTCAAAAGGTCAAAGGTCGGGGTCAAGGGTCAAAAGGTCAAAGGTCGGGGTCAGGGGTCAAAAGGTCAAAGGTCGGGGTCAAGGGTCAAAAGGTCGAAAAAGGTCAAAGGTCGAGGTCAGGGGTCAAAGGTCGGGGTCAAGGGTCAAAAGGTCAAAGGTCGGGGTCAAGGGTCAAAAGGTCAAAGGTCGGGGTCAAGGGTCAAAAGGTCAAAGGTCGAGGTCAGGGGTCAAAAGGTCGAAAAAGGTCAAAGGTCGGGGTCAAGGGTCAAAAAGGTCAAAGGTAGGGGTCAAGGGTCAAAGGTCGGGGGTCAAAAGGTCAAAGGTTGGGTCAGGGGTGAAAAGGTCAAGTGGTTAGGGGTTGAGGGGTTGGAGGCTAAGATGTCAAAGGTTGGGATCAAAGGTCATGTGGGTTTAAGGTCATGAGGTTGAAAGTTGGGGGTCAAAGTGTTGGGAGTGTGGTTGATGAGGGAGGTGGGGTTTGGGGTGTGGTTGTGGTTGGAGGAGGTGTAGTTTTGGGGTGAGGGGCTGTGGCTAGGTCATGGGGTGTGGCTGGTGCTGGGGGTGGAGTTTGGGGTTGTGTTGCAGATGGGAGGGGGGGTGTGGTACAATGTGGGGGGGGTGGGGTTGTAGGTGTGGCCTGGTTGGGGGGAGGGGTTTGGCCATGTCTTGGGAGGGGGTTGTGGGTGTGGTGGTGTGGGCAGGTGGGGATGGGTGTGTGGTTGGTGGAGGGGGTGGAGTTTTGGGTGTGGTGTGTGGGTGTGGCTGGGTTGAGGTGTTTTGTGTGTGGTGGATTGGGAGGTTGGGTGTTATGGTGTTGGGGGGAGGTGTTTCTGGTTTGGGGGGTGGTATGGTTGGACTTGGGGGGGGTGGCTTAGGGGTTGGTAATTGTTTATGTGGGTGGGCTAGTAATTGGGATCAGGTGTGGGGGTATATAGTATAGAAAAAGAAGAAAAATAATAAGTCTGGTGCAGCAGAAAATGGCCCAAAAAAATTCTCTGGGAGTAATTTTTTTTTTTTAATTTTTTTTATTTTTTTTTTACTCCCAGAGAGGGGCCATTTTCTGCTGTTTTTAAATTAAGTGTAATTTTTAAATTTAAAAGTTCTGTTGAAATCAACAGAACAAAGTGAGAAACAGAAAAAAAAAAAGAGAAGGGAAACAGAAAAAAAAAGGAAGGGAAACAGAAAAAAAGGGAAGGGAAACAGAAAAAAAGGGAAGGGAAACAGAAAAAAAGGGAAGGGAAACAGAAAAAAAGGGAAGGGAAACAGAAAAAAAGGGAAGGGAAACAGAAAAAAAGGGAAGGGAAACAGAAAAAAAAGGAAGGGAAACAGAAAAAAAAGGAAGGGAAACAGAAAAAAAAGGAAGGGAAACAGAAAAAAAAGGAAGGGAAACAGAAAAAAAAGGAAGGGAAACAGAAAAAAAAGGAAGGGAAACAGAAAAAAAAGGAAGGGAAACAAAGAGAAACAGAAAACAGATTGAGACAGAAAGAGAGAGAAAAGAGACTAAGTCAGATAAACTGAGGAAAGAGTAAGAGACTGGGATGGAAAAAAAAGAGAAAAGAGATTAAGTGACACAGAAATATAGAAAATATACTAAGATAGAGAGGGAGAGAAAAGAGACTACAGTCAGACAGGGAGAGAGAGAAAGAGAAAAGACTAAGACAAACAGAAAAGGAAATAAGAGACCAGGACAGACAGAGTGACAGAAAGACAGAGACAAACACAAAACCACATTGGACGATACACAATAGGTCTCTCAGACACCACAAAAACACAGATGGCACATTGCAAAGGGGAACATTTCAAATAAGAGACTCAGACACCAATAAAAGACTCAGACGCCAATAAACACGGCACACGACAGAGCAAAACCACCTTTATTCCCGCTGCCCCGAGCCATCTTTATTGAAGCTTTTATTATAGCCAGTTCCTTTTACCAAGACCAATACAGAGGCTGCAAATGCAATACAGGGGGCACAAATCTTGTTACAGGGAGCGCAAATCCAGAACTGCATCTACATTTTTAAAAGGTTACAGACAGTTTTCATGTATCTATCAACAGTCCATTGTAAAACTGCCTCCCTAGCAATTGGCAACACGTGCCGTCTTTATATTACCCTTGATGCTTCTTTCCTTCTTCAAAGACCCTATCTACCTGCAAATCCATCTCTGGAATGAAGATGCCCCATCGCCCCTGGACTCTGGAAGCTCTCCATTTCCATACTTCTGCAGGGAAACAAAAGTGGAGCGATATTACTACCTCAGAAGTGACAACATTCACAGCAAAAGCTTTTGGTTCCTAAAAATTGTGCCGACTCCCTTCAATATCTGCTCCTGCTCAATTCTACGTCTTGCTACCAACACCCACAGCCAGTTCCACCAGCTGGCCTCCCGAGTCGGCTTCCCTCTAAAAATACACCTGCCAGGAAAATGCTCCTCGGGAACGGCGTTCCCGGAGGAGTGGAGAATCCATGGCCCTGCCTGACGAAAACCCCGGCCCCTGGTCGCTCCGAGCCCAAACTTTGGCGATGATCGTCGCCTCGCAGAGCGACCGGGACCGAGGAAAAAAAACCCCAGCCGGAGGGAAAAAAAAAAAAACCCCCGGCTGGGGATTTTTTATTCTATTAAAAATGTAGAAATTGAAAAACCTGAAAGAGAAACAATTTCAAATTGCAATTCAAACCCCATAACCCCCTCCCCTCCACCCCACCGAACCCTGCCTCCACTCCACCATCCTCCTGCCCACCCGCAACAATGGCACCTCAAAGCTACGTCGCTCCCCAGAAACATCCTTTGCGAGGGCCTCGAAGGGGGCCCTGCCTGCCAAAGCTTGGCTGCAAACATCACCTCAAGTGAGCCACAACTAAGACAACTACATACAGGGTAAGAGAAAAGAAACCCCAACCAACAGCAGCCTCATTACTATAGGTTTCATCGTACACACCCTAAAAGCAAAAACAAGGCACAGTTCTGCCACACCAACACCTAAACATTCTACCAACTAGACCCTTCTCCCACAGCCTTGATGATAGACAGCTCCATCTGAGGCCAAAGT
Organism: Colius striatus; assembly: GCF_028858725.1. Classification (NCBI taxonomy): domain Eukaryota; kingdom Metazoa; phylum Chordata; class Aves; order Coliiformes; family Coliidae; genus Colius; species Colius striatus. The sequence goes on along the minus strand of NC_084773.1, from coordinate 22,719,233 downwards.
GTTACGCTTCAAAGTAATAACCAAGTGACATGCTGCTTCACATCAACCCCCGGAACCCTTGGCTTTCCTTCGATTCTGAGAAACTTGACACGAGCGATCTCCCCGGGAATCCCGACCGGCCCCTGACACTGACCTCGCTCTCTGCTTTACCCTACACGCTCGGGCAGAGTGGCTCCACCCCACACCCGTGGGCAAACACCGACACCACGTGAAAGAACACATAGACAACATAAAGACAACAGGGAATTCGGCTCAGAGACGCCCTGGCCACAGATGATGTTGACTGGAAAGACCTACAGGATGCTACATTGAAGGGAGAAGGCTCTATAGTGGCCTGCCTGAAGAGGGCAGATGTAACAGACCAGGCCTGCGCCAGAGGAACACCCCAGACCTGAGATCCTGAGGACATGAGGAAGAAGTCTGGGTCTGTGCAAAGGGATGGCTGAAGAGCAGAGCCGCCAATGCGGCCAGAAGTGGTACCGCAGAACAATACGGTCAGGAATCTTCCAAGGTGCGAGATGGATCTACGCTTAAGGATGGCTACGCAAGAAGAGCTTGATTCACACTGCATCACTGCATACAGTGTTCAAGACCGTGAGGATGCTGCCTGAGATCCAGACCTTGCCGCCAAAGAGCAAAGAGCGATGAATGAGGAAGCCCGAGTAAGTGGACGTGGAGAACACAGACAACACAAGACAACACAGAGGCTGGAGTCACTCTGCCCGGTACATGCTGCCAAAAAAGAACTAACTGCCTCCCTTTCCTTAACTGGTGGGGACTGGCTATGGAACATTACTCTCCTCTACACGACCTTTGAAACACTTCACTGTGACTTGCAACCTTGTTCCCTCCTCCCTGCCCCAACACAGCATTGTCCCTGTATTTAACTAGCAAGCACAATAGAAACTTGAAAACACAGCAAAAAAAAAGTCGCTACTGAAGCCCAAGACCATACTCACTCCACAAAGCCCCAGGCACGCCCCAAAGCCAAAAGCCCCAGGCACGCCCCAAAGCCAAAAGCCCCAGGCACGCCCCAAAGCCAAAAGCCCCAGGCACGCCCCAAAGCCAAAAGCCCTGAAAGACCAGGCACTGCACAAAACCCCTGAAAGCCAAAACTCCAAAGGTCCAGGCACTACACAAAACCCCTCCCTGTAACTCCTACCTTGGTCCCCTCCTCCCAGCCCCAACACAACATGATCCCCGTACTTAACTTGCAGAGAGCCACAGGTCCAATTCAAAAAATGCTATCGGGTGCTACTGCAATACCACACTCTGTCCACATGACAACAGCACTGACGGGCTCTGCTTGCCCCTTGTGTTGTTATTTGGAGAACAGCTTCTGTCTCTGGAAATAGAACAAAACAAGTCACCCAGATGCAAAACCAAGTCACTGAGCAAAACCCCCAAAAGCTCACCTGCTATACAAAGCCCCAACACCTCACTCGGCAGCCAAAGCCCCAACTCCCACGTATCAAAAGCGAACTGACATACACTCAGTGCTCCTCCACCTGCCCTTGACTCTACATCCCCACGCAGAGCACCTCTACGATAAACACACACATATAAACACCAACACCACACAGAACACAGACAACACAACACAGAAGTGAGGAGACTCGGTCACACGATGCCGGGACTGGAGATGCCCTAAAGTAAAGACCTACGGGGCTGTGACAAAGAAGCGAGGCTCCACGGCAGCCACACAAAGAGGCTAAGGGAACAGTCCAGGATCAGGACTGGGATGATGGATGTGCAAGAAGCCTGACCATGAGTCCCAGAGAATGTAGCAATGAAGGGAATGAGAACAAATCTCAGAACAGGGATGCCTACTGAGAAGAGCTGCTGACGCAGCCTGGAACGCTGCACTGTGGAAAACGACTGACAAAGAATTTCAAGATCTAAAGATGATCCACAGTTTAAGCTTCTTATGAAAGAAAAGTGGCACTGATGGGCACCGGAATGAGGAGGTTTGTTCTTTGAGACCTCAAGGAAAGTGGCCGAGTCATGTGCCGTGTGCCTCAAGTGCAAAAAAAGACTTTGGGACTCGAGGAAATCCTGAGATGTGAAGGACAGACAACACAACAACCCACACAGACACTGGAGCCACTCTGCCTGCCACACATTGCCCTTGTCCTGAGAAGTAACTTCCTTTCCTTGCCTAATGGGGACTCGCTACGGAACATTCCTCTACACAACCTTTGTAATTCCTCCCTGTGACTCCCGACCTTATCCCCTCCTCCCAGCCCCAACACAGAATTATCCTTAACTGCCAAAGCCCAAAGGCAAACTGACTGAGCCAAAGCCCAAAGTCACACTCACAAAATAGAACCCCAAAAGTCCAGTCCCTACACAAAAACCTTAAGTCAAAACCACACTCGCATAACAAACCCACTAAGTCAAAAACCACACTCGCTCAACAAAATACCACAGCCAAAACCCAAAAGGTCCATTCACCAAAGAGAACCCCAAAGCCAAAAGCCGACTCCCTCAACAAAACACCAAAGGAAAAACCACATTATTGTAACAAAACCCCTAAGCCAAAACCCAAAAAGTCCACTCAACTAAACACAATCCCAAAGCCCAAGGTCAAAACCACACTCACTACACAAAATCCCGGAAAGTCAAAACCACTGACAGCCCAGGCACTACACAAAACCCCTGACAGCCCAGGCACTACACAAAACCCCTGACAGCCAAAACCGCTGACAGCCCAGACACTACACAAAACCCCTGACAGCCAAAACTCCAAAACCCATGAGCTACACAAAACCTCTGAAAGCCACAACTCCAAAGCCCAGTCACTACACAAAACCCCTGAAAGCCAAAACCCAAAAGCCCAGGCACTACACAAAACCCCTCCCTGTAACTCCTAACTTTATCCCCTCCCCCCGGCCCCAGTATGGCATTATCCCGGTACTTATCTTGTGCAGAGCCACAGGTCTGATTCCAAAAGCTGTGTCGGGTGCTGCTGCGATGCGCTGCTCCTGAGCTGCAGTACTGCACTGTGTCCACATGACGGCAGCACCGAGGCGCTTTGCTTGCCCCTCGTGTTGTTATTCTGAACACAGCTTCTGTCTCGGGAAATAGAACAGAACAAGTCACCCAGATGCAAAGCCCAGCCACACCCCAAAAAGGCCACACCCCAAAAAGGCCACACCCCAAAAAGGCCACACCCCAAAAAGGCCACTCACTCCACAAAACCCAAAAACCAAAAACCCCACTCGGTAAACAAAACCCCAAAGCCCATGTGCCAAAAGTAAAGTGACATACACTCAGTGCTCCTCCATCTGCTCTTGACTCTACACCCCCGGGCAGAGGGGCTCTAAGGTAAACACACACACAAACACCGACACCACATAGAACACAGACGACATGACACAGAAGTGAGAAGACTCGGCAACACGATGCCTGGACAGAGAATACCCTCAAGCACAGAGACCTACGGGGCTGTGACAAAGAAGCGAGGCTCCACGCCAGCCACGCAAAGAGGCTGAGGGAACAGCCCGGGATGAGAAGTAACTGTGAAGACTGGGATGATGGATGCGCAAGAAGCCTGATTGTGAGTCCTAGAGAATGCAGTGATGGAGAGAGTGAGACCAAATCTCAGAACAGGGATGCCTACTGAGAAGAGCTGCTGACGCAGCCTGGAACATCGTACTGGAGAAAACAACTGACGGAGAACTTCAAGATGTGAAGCCGATCCACAGTTTAAGTTCCTTATGCAAGAAAAGCGGCACCTGACCGGCACTGAATCATGAGGTTTGTTCTTCGAGACCTCAGGGAAGGTGCTCAAGTCACGTGCTGTGGTCCTCAAGTGCAAAGAAGACTTTGAGATTCGAAGAAATCCTGAGATGGAAAGGACAGACAACACGACAACCCACACAGAAGCTGGAACCGCCCTGCCCGGCACATCCTGACTGCCTCTTAAAACCTAACCCTAACTATTTCCTTGCCTAAAGGAGGGGGTTCCCAAACAACCTCTCTCCACTGCTACCCTAAAAACCCCATCCTGCAATTCTCAACATCACCTCCCCCTCCTTGCCCCTCCCCGACCCTTTCGCTCAACTTAACTTGCGTGATGCTCTGAAGTCCATCTCTGTGGAAATTACGTCGCTCCCTGAGGCCTTTCTTCGGGTGCCACGTTCTTCCTGGGGGTAGGCAACCTGATCAAAAGAAATCCCACGAATGGGGCAAATGGTGAGCATTGCATCAGGCTACACCGATCTCCGCTCTGACAACCACTCCCTCCAAAGGCAGAGGTGTTCCGCTCACCCTGCTCCTTCCGGAGTCCCACACGGCTGTCGTCATCCCTTAGGCGCCGGAGATTCAAAGACAGAAAATAACTGTGGCGCTTCTTCGAATGCGCCGGCCCTGACACCCTCGTCGCTACTGGCCCGGCTCACTGCAAATGCTCCGAAGGCTGCCCTCATGGCCCCTGAAAAACAAGAAAAACAATTCACTGCCTTGCAGCAAGACAGCTTTAAACACCATCGGGGATCACACTTGCCTCACATTTTCAGCCTCCTCCTCAGTGTGTGGCTTCACCCTTCCAGGCATCTTATGGCACCTGCGAAAAGATACAAACAAGAAACTAAAACACATGATGAGATACTGAACAAACCCACAGGGATCCCCATCTCTGGCTCCTTTACCTTGGCCTCTAGCCCTCCACTGGGGTCATTCCATCCTGCTGCATCAGGCTGAGGGTCCTCCAGTGAGACACAAACGAGGAAATCTGGTAACTTCATCACCGATGGCCCCTAAAAACAGCTGCTTTAGCCCCCGATCTCTGCTGACCTGGCCGAGTCCTCTCCGATGCCCGTGTCCTGCCTCCCTCGTGCCTTCGAACCCTCAAAACAGAACGCAAAACACAGCATCATGTAGCGGTACATCTGCCCATCACACTCTTGCCTCTCACCTCACATCATCGCTAACCTTCTCTTGGCGATCCGGTCCGTCCTCAGGTCGCTATCTGGGATGCGGCTTGTGTCCCCTGCGTCTGCGAAGACAGATAGAAAACAAATCACCCAAGAGCCCAACCACAGACAAACAGTTCCAAAGCTCGACACTCTACAAAGCTGTTCAAAATTCAACTCCAGGCTGGCATTACAGCAAATCCCTAACGCTGGGCCTCACATCCCCCGGGCAGAGCGGCTCCGAGCCCGACGCCCACGTGCTGAGACCGACACTGCACGGAAGATGAACACTGACATACAAATAGGAGACAAGTCCCGGTGACAGAACGGCAAAATTGAAATGTCATTGAGCAAAAAGGCTCGTGGGGCCAAGATGCTGAAGCCAGGGGACCCTGGAGCAGCCCCACACACGGGCAAAGGTAATGGCCTGGGATGAGAAGTTCCTGTCCAGACAGATGATGGATGCATGAGAAGCCTGGCTTCAAGGCTGAGAAGGCCACAGATGAAGGGAACTAGACTCTGTCTGAAAAAGGATGACTCGAGAACGCAGCGGCTGATGTCATGGAACGGGACCAATAGAAAACTTCAAGATGTGAAACCGATCCATGGTTTCTGATGCCAGAACAGCAGTGGCCGATCGCCACAGGAATGGTGAGAACGACGATGAGAGACGCCCGAGTCACGTGCCATGCTCCTTGAACACAAGGAGGATTTCAGGACCTGAAGAAGCTCTGAGACACAGAAAACAGACTACAGGACAACACACACAGAGGCTGCAGCCGCCCTGCCCGGCCTATGTTAGCTGTCTCCTAAAAGCTCACCCTAGCCCTTCCCTTTCCCAAAGCAGATGGTTCCCAAAGAGCCTCTCTCCTCTGCTCCCCTAGAACCCCCACCTTACGATGCCCGACATGGTCTGCCCCTCGTCTCCCCCTCCCCGATCCCGTCCCTCAACTTAACTCTCGTATAGTCTAAAGCCCATCTTCGCTAAAACCAGGGTCTGCCTGCGGGCGCCACGCTCCTCTTGGGCATCTGCAAAGATATAAAAAGAAACCCCACAAATGGGGCAAGTGGCTAGCATTGGAGGTGACAGATGTCAACCTCCGCTCTGACAGTCATCCCCGATAGCCCAGAGGTTTGCTTACCTGTTTGTTCCACAGTCCAATGCTGCTGCTGTCATACCTTAGGCGTCTGAGACTCAAAGAAAATAACTCTGGCGCTTTTTCAAAAGCACCGGCCCCGACACCCTCCTTGCAACCGGCCTGGCTCATCTCGAAAGCTCTGGAGGCTGTCCTCACGGCCCCTGAAAAACAAGGAAAATGCTTCACTGCTTTGCAGCAGGAGAGTTTTAAACACCAACGGGGATCACATCTGCCTCACCTTTTCAGCCTCCTCCTCAGTGTGTGGCTTCACCTCTCCGAGGCATCTTATAGCATCTGCAAGAAACACAAATAAGAAACTAAAACACATAACGAGATACTGAACCAACCCACAGGGATCCCCATCTCTGCCTCCTTTACCTTGGCCTCTAGCCCTCCACGTGGATCATTCCATCCTGCTGCGTCAGGCTCGGGGACCTCCTGCGAGATACAAATGAGGAAATCTTGTAACTTCATCACCAATGGCCCCTGAAAACAGCTGCTTTAGACCCCTGGTCTCTGCTCACCTGGCCGAGTCCTCTCCGGTGCCAATTACCTGGCTGCCTCGTGCCTTCGAACCTTCAAAACAGAACACAAACACAGCATCATGTAGCAGTACATCTGCCCATCCCCATTTTCTTTCTCTCCCCACGCCATCACACACTTTCTCTCGGCGATCCACTCGATCCCCAGGTCGCTCTCTGGAGTACAGCTTTTTTCTCTGCATCTGCGAAAACAGATAGAAAACAAATCACCCAAGAGCCCAACCACAGACAAACAGTTCCAAAGCTCGACACTCTACAAAGCTGTTCAGAACTCAACTCCAGGCTGGCATTACAGCAAATCCCTAATGCTGGGCCTCACATCCCCCGGGCAGAGCGGCTCCGAGCCCGACGCCCAGGTGCTGAGACCGACACTGCAGGGTATGTGGATGCTGACACAGAAATAGGAGACGAGTCCCGGTGACAGAACGCCGAAATGGAAATGCCATTGAGCAAAAAGGCCGGTGGGACTGCGACAGTAAAGTGAGGAGGCTCTAGGGCAGCCGCACGCAGAGGCAAAAGCAACGTCCGGGGATGACAAGTTCCTGTCCAGACAGATGATGAATGCACAAGAAGTGTGGCTTCGAGACTGAAGAACGAGAAGATGAAGGGAACTAGACTGAAAAAGGATGATTCGGAAGCGCAGTGGCTGATGCTGTGGAACGGGACCGCTAGTAAACTTCAAGAGACAAAAATCAATCCGAAGTTTAAGCTTCTAATGCAAGAAAAGCAGCTCCAGATCGGCACCGGAATGCTGAGAATCATCCTTTGAGACAGTAGCGATGATATCTGAGCCTTGAGCACAAAAAGGATTAGGGGACTCGAGAAAGTCCCGAGACACAGAAGACAAAATCTGGTATATGACACACAGAGGCTGGACCCACCTGGCCCGGTGTACACTGGCTGCCTGCTAAAAGTTGACCCTCTCCCCTTCCTTGCCCAGAGGAGATGGCTCCCAAATGGCCGCTCCCCTCTGCTCCCTTTAAACCCCAAACCTGCAATCCCCAACCCCACCTCCCCCTCCCTATACTTTGCTTTCACAGGGCCAAAGGGTCGATTCTGACCACGTCAGCTGACGTGTTCCTGCAGTCACCGGCTCCCTCTTAGACATCTAAAAAAAGACACAAACCGCAGACAGAACCCATTGGCCGCATCTCTGGCGCCGGTCCCTCCTACCGCACATCCTCTGGCAATGGCTGTGGCTGTCCATTCACCTCCTTCCACACCCAGACCCTGTGACCTCCCTTCCCTTGCTGCACTTGGGCCCCCACACTTGAAAAGCTTTTTTCCTCCTCTGATCTCTCAGGAAAAAAAACTCGCTCCTGCCTGACACCCCTGTCCTTGGAAGTCACGGCCCGGAACTCTGTTATTCTGACTGGAGTCAGTGGGTGCTTCTCATCTTCCATCTTCCCCTGGACTCTGAGTCTTGCTCAGAAGGCACTAAGTAAATGAATTTCTGACATCGATTCATCTCTGAGGAGTCTTCTGCAAGCTGCTGAAGAAGTTCTGAGTGTGACAGAGGGTTCTGGGCAATGTGAAAAAGACAAGAGCTGTTCTCCTGTATACTGACAGCTGCTCTACGTTCCCTGCTGGCTGCTTTCACAGAATCATGAGAAAGAAAGGTCGGAGAGACCTCAAAAAATCACGTAGTCCGGCTCCCTGACAGAGCAGGAACTCCTACAGTAGGTCACAAAAACGCAGACACGTGCATAGAAGATACATACCATAAACCTGTTGAGATTATTTTACCTTCCGTCCCGCTAAAGAGATTGATATCAGCAACTTCCACATCTTAAAACAAAAGGGTTGAAAAGGATAAAGTATTGCATTCAGTCACGTCAGAATCTTTGAGAAAATGGGACACGCCTGAAAAAAAAGAGAAAGCATTTTGTTAAATTCTGTCAATACCTCCAAATGGGAAATGCAAAATTACTGACCTGAAAAACATCCATTGAATTGTACATTCTAATAAACGCTTGACTTCGAGCAGTCCTGAAGGTTGGCTCTCAGTCAGTCATCTTTGCTCATTTTAAGAGCAAAATGCATCTGCTCTGAATAGCTTAACCTCAGTTTGCATTCTAACTGAAAAAACTAGCAGATAATTTACTCTATAGCAGCCCAAGAGCCCAATGAGCTCTCTTGCCAGGGCCTGTGGCTCTTATACACCAGGTCCCTCCCACTGCTCTCAGTGCTGACACCTGGGAAAGGGGAGGGGAGACTGCAGGGAGTCATAAAAGCTTCCAGGTGAAGAAGGCCTAGGTTTCTAGTGTGTAGAATGCTGGATAGAAGAAGCTGTTCTGCCTGAAAATTATGATAGTATTTTTATAGCACCAATATGCCTCCACTGTCGGCGCTGTGACCGGGTAAGGACTGAAACTTAGCTGTCTAGGAGTAGCTGTCAAGGTAGAAAAGAAACAGCTGTTATACTAAACTGTAGGGAAGTAGGTTGTTTTGGTTTATTACAATTAAAAATTAACATAGAAAACTGAAGTGCTAGAGGCCACAAAAGAGGAAGGAAGCCTTACTGCACACCAGATTGCCATGATGTTCTTTCTGGGCTCTGTAGAGCCTGGTAGGATCTCTCTGCCTTTCATGGTGCCTTGTGGCTTTTTCTGAGAATACTGTGCTGCAAGCCTGATTTGGGCCACAAAGCCCCATCAGTTCCCCCAAACCTCAGTGAGGATGTTGAAAATTGAATGGAGACTGTGAGACACCAATTTGCACCACAGAAACTACAATAGGGGCAAGAAACAAATGAAATGGAGACATAAAAATCTCCACTGGAGATAGCACCGAGCTGTTACAAACATTTAAAAACAGATAGTAAAAAAAAGGGTTAGCATAAAAATTGCAAAACAACAAGACAGAGAAGTTCATGGGAAAACATAAAATAGAAGAACAGCAGCAAAATGAACAATGGCATTCTAACAGAATTCTAAACTGCCCAGCCAAAGCAGCAATAGACTCTGCCCTGCAGCATGGAGTTCGGGCAGTGGCAGGGGCTGAGGGGGAGCTCGGGTTGGGATTTGTTTCCTTTTTCTTTTCTTTTTTTTTTTTTTTTTTAAATTTTTTGCTCCTTTTTTCCTACTTTGGTAGGAACTGTCCTTGTAGCGCGTGTTCTGGGGGGCTGACGAGCACTAGTGTTCCTTTGGAGGACTTCCGGCGCATGGAGTGCACCTGCTGGAAAACTGATAGTCGCTTCCGGGGTCTGGAGGACTTCCGCAACGTAAACCGTCACTTCCGGAGGACGGAGGGTCGCTTCCGGGCTCTGGGGTGGGGGTCTTTCGGCCCGTAGAGTGTGACTTCCGGAGGACTGACAGTCGCTTACACGCTCCGGAGGACTTCCGGACCATACAATGGTGGTTCAGAGGACTGAGCTATCTCTCTAAATTGTACTCAAATTCGCTCCTTTTAACCCTAAATTTACGCTCTGTCTGCTAGTGCGTATACAATTAAACTAAACGCCATTGCTAATAGAGCTGTAACCCTAATAATTTACGAAATATAGCTGAAAAGATCCCCGCCGCTGGTGTTACAGGCGCCGCTGCGCATGCGCAGCAGCAGTGCTGTCACGGGCGTCACTGCGCATGCGCGTGTCTCGGGTCGCAGGACCGCAGTTTGTCCACATGGCGGCGGTACCGAGCACCAGCTATTACCGGGCGCGGCCGTTCCGGCTCTTCGCCACGGGATGGCGCTACCGGCTACCGGCCATCGACAGGGGCTGCGGTACCGGCTTTTCGCCACGGAGCGAAGGCACCGGGTAAATTGTCAGGGTCGACGCTGCAGCGCGTGGCTGCGGAGCTGCACTAACTGCGGGCACTCTGTCAAAGCCCTGGAGGTGGTGGGGCGGTGCATCTTCAGTTACATTACCCACAATAATTGTTAGAAGGCAAGGCAATTTTGGTAGAAAATAAGTCCCCCTGTGTTCCAGCTTGTCATTGGGTGTCAGAGGGGCCGGGGGCGGCTGGGCTTAGACTCTGACTGATATCCACATCAATCTTGACAATCGATACTGCAGGACAACTATAATCCAGTGAACAGAACACGAGTAGTCAAAAGCCAAATTACAACTAACGTTAACATACCAAAGACAGTTCTGTGTACTGCAGAACTCACCGGCTGATACTAGAGCTGCCAGAATGTTCTGAACTTAGCAGCCAGCTTATTGTAAAAGGGATTCAAATTCCTGTTGTATGGAACCAAGTATATTCCCAAATGCCAATACCAAATAAAGACTCGGTAACAACAGAGCTGTTATGAAGCAGGTATTCTTTAATGCGGCGCCGGATGCTCGGAGGATCCTTCCGCCAAACGTGCGTGCGGAAAGACTGAAGTATGCTTCTTTTATATGTCAAAACGTGAACGTTCGACACTTTTCAAGGGGTTATTTGCTATAAACATGCCTATTTAAACATCTTTACAGTTCATCACTTCACAGGAATTGCGTCTATTTCACATTTTTGCAGTCGCTGTGGTGGTCACTTGCTTCCTCTAGGGGGTCTTTCTGATGGTCTTCCTCAGTTATCTGCTGGATGAACTCCTGGATTCTGCTCGCTTCGGCACAGGCACTCCTTTTGTTATCATCGCCCGGTTATCTTTCTCTTCCCCTTGCTGGTGGCTGTCTCTGCAAAAATGCCTCGTGGTCCATCACTATTTACAACTTCTTAGATTAGGGAAGAAAGAGTTAGTTGGGAGAAGTATCTGAGGCTCAGTAGATGCATTTGTTTTTCACCTTGATTCTTCTACAGACTGACCATACGGTTGCCATGAAAGTCAGTAGTTTTAAACATTTGTTCACTTGGTAACGCTCATTTAGCAGCTTCAATATAAATAATGAAAAAAATTAGGAATGGCAAATGGAACAAAAGCAGGCACAGAAGGAACAAATAAAATCAGTGGATATTAGGCAAATAAAGGGAAAAGGTTACGAAATGGGATCAGAAACTAAAATGGATCTAGAAAGAAAAAAAAACAAGGAAAGGCAAGGGAAAAGGAAAACAAATAGAGCAAAGACAGCAAATGGATACAAGGCAACAGACAAATTTAAAGGCAAAGATGACTAAGGAAATAATAAAACCATTGAAAATTAGAATCGGTGAACTACAATGGATACACAGAACAGAAATCCAAGCGGCTCGGGTTCCGTTCTTTGGGAACAGAAGGCCGGGGCTTCAGCCCCGCAGCACTTCACCCTCTCGCCCAGACCCAACCGCAGCCGCTCACCCCGAGCCCGGCAGCTGGAAACGTGGCCCGAGGCACAAAGGAGATGGTGAATGGTTGTGCCTTTACGTCCGGCAGAAATGCCAGCGGTGAGTCTGCTCTGAGGCCCCGTGCCCTTTATATATAAAATAAATTGAGAGATTTGCCTATTCCAACACTTCGCACCCTTGTCTATAGTTTAAGTAATTCTTTTCAACTCCCCCTGCATAACATGCTTTAGTTTCCGTGCTTTTAGTCTGTACCACCTGTGTTGCAGTGGAGCTATGTCCCAAAGAGGATAGAATGACAGAACAGAATTAGGCCCTGCGAGAATCCCATCTCAAAAATGTCTCTGGTCACAAAGCAAATTGTTTACTGTAAGCTCCTGAAAAGTTGGTTGGGGGGTCGAGTGCTGAATTACTTTATTTTCCCCACAACAATCAACAATAGAAAGTGGGAGAAGCAAAGAAAAGAATGAGAGGGAGACAAAGAGGGAAATGGTACGATAGTCACCACCATGTCCTGTCCCGGTGCCACCCGCAGCTCTGGCCCCTCATTGTCCCTGTGCCCACACCGTGTCCCCCCACCATCCCTGTGCCAACACCATGTCCCTCACCATCCCTGTGCCCACACCATGTCCCACACCATCCCTGTGCCCACGCTGTGTCCCTCACCATCCCTGTGCCCACACCATGTCCCCACACCGTCCCTGTGCCCACACCATGTCCCACACCATCCCTGTGCCCACACCGTGTCCCCTCATTGTCCCTGTGCCGACACCGTGCTCTCACCATCCCTGTGCCCACACTGTGTCCCCCCTACTATCCCTGTGCCCACACCATGTGCCCTCAACATCCCTTTGCCCATACCGTGTCCCACACCATCCCTGTGCCCACACCGTGTCCCCTCACCATCCCTGTGACCACACCATGTCCCCTCATTGTCCCTGGGCCCACACTGTGCCCTCACCATCCCTGTGACCACACCATGTCCCCTCATTGTCCCTGGGCCCACACCGTGCCCTCACCATCCCTGTGCCCACACTGTGTCCCCCTACTGTCCCTGTGCCCACACCATGTCTCCTCATTGTCCCTGTGCCCACACCATGTCCCACACCATCCCTGTGCCCACACTGTGTCCCCTCACCATCCCTGTGCCCACACACCATGTCCCCTCAACATCCCTGTGCCCACACCGTGTCCCCCCACTATCCCTATGACCACACCGTGTCCCCCCACCACCCCTGTGCCCACATCACGTCCCCTGATTGTCCCTGTGCCCACACCGTGTCCCAAACCATCCCTGTGCCCACACCGTGTCCCCCGAGCATCCCTGTGCCAACACCATGTCCCTCACCATCCCTGTGCCCACACGGTGTCCCACAACATCCTTATGCCCACAGCGTGTCCCCTCATTGTCCCTGGGCCCACACCATGTCCCACACCATCCCTGTGCCCACTCCGTGTCCCACACCATCCCTATTCCCAGACCATGTCCTCTCATTGTCACTGTGCCCACACCATGTCCCACACCATCCCTCTGCCCCCACTGTAGCCCCCCACCATCCCTGTGCCCCCACACCATGTCCCCTCACCATCCCTATGCCCACACCATGTCCCCTCACGATCCCTATGCCCACACTGTGTCCCGTCACCATTCATGTGCCCACATCGTGTCCCACACTATCGTTGTGCCCACAGCGTGTCCCCTCATTGTTCCTGTACGCACACCATGTCCCCTCACCATCCCTGTGCCCACACTGTGTCCCCCCACCATCCCTGTGTCCCCACACCATATCCCCTCACCATCCTTGTGCCTACACCGTGTCCCCTCATTGTCCCTGTGCCCACATCGTGTCCCACAAAATCCCTGTGCCCACACCGTGTCCCCCCATCATTCCTGTGCTCACTGTGTCCCCTCATGATCCCTGTGCCCCCACCGTGTCCCACACCATCTGTGTGCCCACAGCGTGTCCACACATTGTCCCTGTGCCCACACCGTGCCCTCACCATCCCTGTGCCCCCACCGTGTCCCACACCATCCGTGTGCCCACAGCGTGTCCCCTCATTGTCCCTGTGCCCACACCGTGCCCTCACCATCCTTATGCCCACACCATGCCCCTCACCATCCCTGTGCCCACACCATGTCCCCTCACCATCCCTGTGCCCACACCATGTCTCCTCATTGTCCCTGTGCTCACACCGTGCCCTCACCATCCCTGTGCCCACACCGTGTCCCGCCACCGTCCCTGTGCCCCCACACCAAGTCCCACACTATACCTGTACCCACACTGTGTCTCCTCACCATCCCTGTGCCCACATCATGTCCCCTCATTGTCCCTGTGCCCACACTGTGTCCCACACCATCCTTGTGCCCACACCATGTCCCACATCATCCCTGTGCCCAAACCATGTCCCCTCACCATCCCTATACCCACAGTTTCCCCTCATCATCCCTGTGCCCCCACACCATGTCCCCTCACCATTCCTGTGCCCACACCGTGTCCCACACGATCCCTGTGCCCACTCCCCTCACCATCCCCTTCTCCCCTCACCATCCCCGTGTCCCCTAACCACCCCCGTGTCCCCTCACCATGCCCTTATCCCCTCACCACCCCCATGTCCTCTCACCATGCCCTTATCCCCTCACCACCCCCATGTCCTCTCACCATCCCCTTGTCCCCTCACCACCCCCGTTTCCCCTCACCAACCCCTTTTCTCCTCACCACGCCCTTCTCCCCTCACCATCCCCGTGTCCCCTCCTCTCCCAGGTGTCCCCTCATCACCCCCGTGTCCCCTGACCATCCCCTTTTCCCCTCACCACCCCCGTATCCCCTCACCTGCCCAATGTCCCCTCACCACCCCATTGTCCCCTCACCCTCCCCTTCTCCACTCACCATCCCCCTTATCCCCTCACCATCCCGGTGTCCCCTCACGATCCCTGTGCCCACACTGGTGTGTGGTACACACCATCCCTGTGTACCCTCTCCACCCCTGTGTCCCCTCACCATCCCCTTCTCCCCTCACCATCCCCTTGTCCCCTCACCATCCCCTTGTCCCCTAACCTTCCCCGTGTCCGCTCAACAAGCCCTTCTCCCCTCACCACCCCCATGTCCCCTCACCACTCCCATGTCCCCTCACCCCCCCCCGTGTCCCCTCACCACCCCCTTCTCCCCTCACGACCCCCGTGTCCCCTCACGACCCCCCTGTCCCCTCAACCTCCCCTTCTCCCATCACCATCCCCGTCTCCCCTAACCATCCCCATGTCCCATCAACATGCCCGTCTCCCTTGACCACCCCCGTGTCCCCTCACCATCCCCTTCTCCCCTCACCACCCCCGTGTCCCCTCACCATCCCCTTCTCCCCTCACCACCCCCTTGACCCCTAACCAGCCCCTTCTCACCTCACCCCCCCCGTGTCCCCTCACCCCCCCCCCCGTGTCCGCTCATCCCCCCGGGTCCGCTCACCGGCCCCATGTCCCCTCAGCAACCTCTTCTCTCCTCACCGTCCCCGTGTCCCCTCACCGTCCCCGTGTCCCCTCACCAGCCGCGTGTCCCCTCACCGTCCCCGTGTCCCCTCACCGTCCCCGTGTCCCCTCACCGTCCCCGTGTCCCCTCACCGTTCTGTGTCCCCTCACCGTTCTGTGTCCCCTCACCGTCCCTTTATCCCCTTACCATCCCTGTGCCCATACCGTGCCCCTCACCATCCCCTTGTCCCCTCACCATCCCCTTGTCCCCTCACCCTCCCCGTCTCCCCTCACCCTCCCCGTGTCCCCTCACCACCCCCGTGTCCCCTCACCATCCCCTTCTCCCCTGACCATCCCCTTCTCCCCTCACAACCCCCTTCTCCCCTCACCCCCGCCGTGTCCCCTCAACCCCCCCGTGTCCCCTCACCAACCCCTTTTCCCCTCACAACCCCAAGTCCCCTAACCCCCCCCCGTGTCCCCTCACCCCCCCCGTGTCCCCTCACCCCCCCGTGTCCCCTCACCACCCCCTTGTCCCCTCACCACCCCCGTGTCCCCTCACCACCCCCTTCTCCCCTCACCACCCCCTTCTCCCCTCACCACCCCCGTGTCCCCTCACCCCCCTCTTGTCCCCTCACCTCCCCCATGTCCCCTCACACCCCCCGTGTACCCTCACCATCCCTGTGCCCACACTGTGCCCCTCACCATCCCTGTGCCCACACCGTGCCCCACACAATCCCTGTGCCCACACCGTGCCCCACACAATCCCTGTGCCCACACCGTTTCCCCTCATTGTCCCTGTGCCCACACCGTGCCCTCACCATCACTGTGCCCACAGCGAGTCCCACACCATCATTATGCCCACACCATGTTCCCTCACCATCCCTGTGCCCAAACTGTGTCCCCACACCGTCCCTGTTCCGACACCATGTCCCCTCACCATCCCTGTGCCCACACTATGTCCCCTCATTGTCCCTGTGCCCACACCGTGCCCCCACAATCGCTGTGCCCACACCATGTCCCCTCACCATCCCTGTGCCCACACTGTGTTCCCTCACCATCCCTGTGCCCAAACTGTGTCCCCACACCGTCCCTTTGCTGACACCATGTCTCCTCACCATCCCTGTGCCCACACCATGTGCCCTCATTGTCCCTGTGCCCACACCATGTTCCTTCACTATCCCTGTGCCCACACCATGTCTCACACCATCCCTGTGCCCACACCGTGTCCCCTAATTGTCCCTGTGCCGACACCAAGACCCCACCATCGCTGTGCCCACACTGTGTCCCACACCATCCCTGTGCCCACTCCGTGTCCCCTCACCACCCTCTGTGTCCCCTCACCAGTCCCATGTCCCCTCGCCATCCCCATCTCCCCTCACCATCCCTGTGCCCACACTGTACCCGTCACCATCCCCTTGTCCCCTCACCATACCGTTCTCCCCTCACCACCCCCTTGTCCCCTCACCACTCCCGTGGCCCCTCACCTGCTCCATGTCCCCTCACCACCCCCTTTTCCCCTAAACCTCCCCTTCTCCCCTCACCATCCCCAACTACCCTCACCCCCCCATGTCCTCTCACCATCCCCTTTTCCCCTCACCACCCCCGTGTCCCCTCACCACCCCCGTGTCCCCTCACCATCCCCGTTTCCCCTCACCAGCCTCATGTCCCCTCACCAACCCCTTTTCTCCTCACCACCCCCTTCTCCCCTCACCATCCCCATGTCCCCTCACCCCACACTTGTCCCCTCACCATCCCCGTGTCCCCTCACCTGCCCAATGTCCCCTCACCCTCCCCTTCTCCACTCACCATCCCCCTTATCCCCTCACCATCCCCATGTCCCCTCACGATCCCTGTGCCCACACTGTGCCCCTCACCATCCCCTTGTCCCCTCTCCACCCCCGTGTCCCCTCACCACCCCCATGTCCCCTCACCACGCCCCGTGTCCCATCACCAGCCCCTTCTCCCCTCACCATCCTCATGTCCCCTCACCATCCCCTTCTCCCCTCACCACCCCCTTCTCCCCTTACCATCCCCTTCTCCCCTTACCAGCCCCTTCTACCCTCACCACACCCGCGTCCCCTCACCACCCTCGTGTCCCCTGACCTACCCAATGTCCCCTCACCACCCCCTTATCCCCTCACCCCCCCCTACTCCCCCCACCCACCCTTCTCCCCTCACCCCCCCCCAGTGTCCCCTCGCCAGACCCTTGTCCCCTCACCACCCCCTTGTCCCCTCACAATCCCCATGTCCCCTCACCATCCCTGTGCCCACACCGTGCCCCTCACCATCCCCTTGTACCCTCACCCTCCCCTTCTCCCCTCGCCATCCCCTTGTCCCCTCACCATCCCCTTCTCCCCTCACCATCCCCTTCTCCCTTCACCATCCCCTTCTCACCTCACCTTCCCCTTCTCACCTCACCTTCCCCTTCTCCCCTCACCTTCCCCATGTCCCCTCACCATTCCCTTCTCCCCTCACCATCCCCTTCTCCCCTCACCATCCCTCTGTCCCCTCACCATCCCCGTCTCCCCTCACCATCCCCTTGTCCCCTCACCCCACCCATGTCCCCTCACCAGCCCCGTGACCCCTCACCAGCCCAATGTCCCCTCACCAACCCCTTGTACCCTGACCCCTCCGTGTCCCCTCACCATCCCCTTCTCCCCTCACCATCCCCGTGTCCCCTCACCACCCCCGTGTCCCCTCATAATCCCTTTCTTCCCTCAGCACGCCCTTGTCCCCTCACCATCCCCTTGTCCCCTCACCACCCCCGTCTCCCCTCACCAGCCCCATGTCCCCTCAACCCCCACTTGTCCCCTCACCATCCCCGTGTCCCCTCACCAGCCCCTTCTCCCCTCACTATCCCCTTCTCCCCTCACCACCCCCGTGTCCCCTCACAATCCCCGTGTCCCCTCAACATGCCCTTATCCCCTCACCACCCCCATGTCCTCTCACCTTCCCCTTCTCCCATCACCACCCCCGTGTCCCCTCACCAGCCGCATGTCCCCTCACCCCCCCCGTGTACCATCACCATCCCTGTGCTCACACTGTGCCCCTCACCACC
Source organism: Colius striatus (assembly GCF_028858725.1). Classification (NCBI taxonomy): domain Eukaryota; kingdom Metazoa; phylum Chordata; class Aves; order Coliiformes; family Coliidae; genus Colius; species Colius striatus. The sequence goes on along the minus strand of NC_084773.1, from coordinate 22,700,917 downwards.
CCCTTCTCCCGTCACCATCCCCGTGTCCCCTCACCATCCCCGTGTCCCCCCCCATCGTGTCCGCAGCCCCCCCGTCACCCTCCATCATGCCATGCCAATGCCCTCAGACCATCCTGAAGCTGCTGGTGACGGGCTCGGTGCCCTCTCGCACGCGGGTGCTGATCCCCATCCCGCAGTACCCGCTGTACTCGGCCACCATCGCCGAGCTGGGGGCCGTGCAGCTCGGCTACTACCTGGACAACGAATGGTGCTGGGCACTGGCGCTGAGTGAGCTGCGGCGGGCGCTGGCCGAGGGCCGCCGGCACTGCTGCCCACGGGTGCTATGCATAATCAACCCTGGCAACCTTACCGGTACCCTGCGGCACCAAGAGCTGGGACGGCACCCCAGGGGTGGGACGGGACCCCAGGGGTGGGATGGGACCCCAGGGGTGGGATTGCATGGGACTGCATAGGACCCCAGGGTTGGGATGGGATGGGACCCCAGGGGTGGGGTGGGATGGGATGAGATGGGACTCCAGGGGTGGGATGAGTCCCCAGCGGTGGGATGGGATGGGACCCCAGGGTTGGGATTGGATGGGACTGGATAGGACCCCAGGGTTGGGATGGGATGATACCCCAGGGGTGGGATGGGATGGGATGAGATGGGACTCCAGGGGTAGGATGAGTCCCCAGGGGTGGGATGGGATGGGATGGGATGGGACCCCAGGAGTGGGATGAGTCCCCAGGGGTTGGATGGGATGGGACTCCAGGGGTGGGATGGGACCCCAGGGATGGGATGGGATGGGATGGGATGGTACTGGATGGGACACCAGGGTTGGGATGGGATGGGACCCCAGGGGTGGGACCTCAGGGGTGGGATGGAATAGGACTGGGATGGGACTCCAGGGGTGCGATGAGACTGGGACAGAACCCCAGGGGTGGGACCCCAGAGGTGGGATGGGACCCTGAGGTTGGGATGGGACCCCAGGGATGGGAATTCAGGGCTGGGATGGGACCCTAGGGTTGGGATGGGACTGGATGGGACGGGTTGGGATCCCAGGGGTGGAATGGGATGAGACCCCAGGGGTGGAATGGGATGGGACCCCAGGGTTGGGATGGGACGGGATGGGACCCCAGGGTTGGGATGGGACGGGATGGGAACCCAGGGTTGGGATGGGATGGGTCCCCAGGGGTGGGATGGGATTGGATGGGTTGGGATGGGACCCCAGGGGTGGGATGAGTCCCCAGGGGTGGGATGGGATGGGACCCCAGGGTTGGGATGGGACCCTGACTTTGGGATGGGACCCCAGGGATGGGACTTCAGGGGTGGGATGGGATGGGACCCCAGGGGTGGGATGGGATGGGATGGGACTGGATGGGACCCCAGCGGTGGGATGGGATGGGACCCCAGGGGTAGGATGAGTGTTCAGGGGTGGGATGGGACCCAAGGAGTGGGATGGGACTCCAGGGGTGGGATGGAATGGGATCCCAGGGGTGGGATGGGACCCCAGGGGTGGGATGGGACTGGATGGGACCCCAAGGGTGGGATGGGACCGCAGGGGTGGGATGGGACCTTAGGGCTGGGATGGGACTGGATGGGACACCAGGGTTGGATAGGTCCCCAGGGGTGGGATGGGATGGGACCCCAGGGGTGAGATGGGACGGGTCCCCAGGGGTGGGATGAGTCCTCAGGGGGTGATGGGATGGGACCCCAGGGGTGGGATGGGACCCCAGGGGTGGGATGGGATGCGACTGGATGGGACCCCAGGGTTGGGATGGGATGGGACCCCAGGGGTGGGATGGGTCCCCAGGCGTGGGATGAGTCCCCAGGGGTGGGATGGAATGGGACCCCAGGGGTGGGATGGGACCCAGGGGTGGGATGGGATGGGACTGGATTGGACCCCAGGGGTGGGATGGGTCCCCAGGGGTGGGATGGGATGGGATGGGACCCCAGGGGTGGGATGGGACCCCAGGGGTGGGATGGGATAGGATGGGATGGAACTGGATGGGACCCTAGGGTTGGGATGGGATGGGACCTTAGGGGTGGGACCTAAGGGGTGGGATGGGATAGGACTGGGATGGGACTCCAGGGGTGGGATGAGACTGGGATGGGACCCCAGGGGTGTGATGCGACCCCAGGGGTGGGACCCCAAGGGTGGGATGGGACCTTGAGGTTGGAATGGGACCCCAGGTATGGGACTTCAGGGGTGGGATGGGACTGGATGGGACCCCAGGGTTGGGATAGGACCCCAGGGGTGGGATGGGATGGGAAGAGATGGGACTCCAGGGGTGGGATGAGTCCCCAGGGGTGGGATGGGATGGGACCCCAGGAGTGGGATGAGTCCCCAGGGGTTGGATGGGACCCCAGGGATGGGATGGGATGGTACTGGATGGGACACCAGGGTTGGGATGGGATGGGACCCCAGGGGTGGGACCTCAGGGGTGGGATGGGATAGGACTGGGATGGGACTCCAGGGGTGCGATGAGACTGGGACAGGACCCCAGGGGTGGGATGCGACCCCAGGGGTGGGACCCCAGAGGTGGGATGGGACCCTGAGGTTGGGATGGGACCCCAGGGATGGGAATTCAGGGCTGGGATGGGACCCCAGGGTTGGGATGGGAATGGATGGGATGGGTTGGGACCCCAGGGGTGGAATGGGAAGGGACCCCAGGGTTGGGATGGGACCCCAGGGTTGGGATGGGACGGGATGGGAACCCAGGGTTGGGATGGGATGGGTCCCCAGGGGTGGGATGGGATTGGATGGGTTGGGATGGGACCCCAGGGGTGGGATGAGTCCCCAGGGGTGGGATGGGATGGGACCCCAGGGTTGGGATGGGACCCTGAGGTTGGGATGGGACCCCAGGGATGAGACTTCAGGGGTGGGATGGGATGGGACCCCAGGAGTGGGATGGGATGGGATGGGACTGGATGGGACCCCAGGGGTGGGATGGGATGGGACCCCAGGGGTGGGATGGGATGGGACCCCAGGGGTGGGATGAGTGTTCAGGGGTGTGATGGGACCCCAGGAGTGGGATGGGACTCCAGGGGTGGGATGGAATGGGATCCCAGGGGTGGGATGGGACCCCAGGGGTGGGATGGGACTGGATGGGACCCCAGGGGTGGGATGGGACCTTAGGGCTGGGATGGGAGTGGATGGGACCTCAGGGGTGGGACGGTACCCCAGGGGTGGGATGGGATGGGACCCCAGGGGTGGGATGGGACGCGACTGGATGGGACCCCAGGGTTAGGATGGGATGGGACCCCAGGGGTGGGATGAGTCCCCAGGGGTGGGATGGGATGGGAACCTAGGGGTGGGATGGGACGACAGGGGTGGGATGGGATGGGATGGGATGGGACCCCAGGGGTGGGATGGGTACCCAGGGGTGGGATGGGTACCCAGGGGTGGGATGGGATGGGACCCCAGGGGTGGGATGGGATGGGATGGGACTCCAGGGGTGGGATGAGTCCCCAGGGGTGGGATGGAATGGGACCCCAGGAGTGGGATGGGACTGGATGTGTCCCCAGGGGTGGGATGGGATGGGAACTCAGGGGTGGGATGAGTCCCCAGGAGTGGGATGGGATGGGATGGGATGGGACCCCAGGGGTGGGATGGAATGGGATGGGATGGGACTGGATGGGACCCTAGGGTTGGGATGGGATGGGACCTTAGGGGTGGGACCTCAAGGGTGGGATGGGATAGGACTGGGATGGGACTCCAGGGGTGGGACGAGAGTGGGATGGGACCCCAGGGGTGGGATGTGACCCCAGGGGTGGGACCCCAAGGGTGGGATGGGACCCTGAGTTTCGAATGGGACCCCAGGGATGGGACTTCAGGCGTGGGATGGGATCCCAGGGTTGGGATGGGACTGGATGGGACCCCAGGGTTGGGATGGGATGGGACCCTAGGGGTGGGATGAGTCCCCAGGGGTGGGATGGGATGGGACCCTAGGGGTGGGATGGGATGGGACTGGATGGGACCCCAGGGTTGGGATGGGTCCCCAGGGATGGGATGGGACCCCCGGGGTGGGATGGGACCCCAGGGGTGGGATGGGACTGGATGGGACCCCAGGGTTGGGATGGGATGGGACCCAGGGGTGGGACGGGATGTAATGGGATGGGATCCCAGGGGTGATATGGGATGGGACCCCAGGGGTGGGATGGGATGGAATGTGATGGGATAGGACTGGGATGGGACTCCAGGGGTGGGATCAGACTAGGATGGGACCCCAAGGGTGGGATGCGACCACAGGGGTGGGATGGGATGGGACCTCAATGGTGGGATGGGACGGGACCCCAGGGGTGAGATGGGACGGGTCCCCAGGGGTGGGATGGGACCCCAGGGGTTGGATGGGACCCCAGGGGTGGGATGGGTCCCCAGGCGTGGGATGGGACCCCAGGCGTGGGATGGAATGGGACTGGATTGGACCCCAGGGTTGGGATGGGTCCCCAGGAGTGGGATGGGATGGGATGGGATGGGATGGGACCCCAGGGGTGGGATGGGACCCCAGGGGTGGGATGGGATGGGATGGGATGGGATGGGACTGGATGGGACCCCAGGGTTGGGATGGGATGGGACCCCAGGGGTTGGATGGGATGGGAACCTAGGGGTGCGATGAGTCCCCAGGGGTGGGATGGGACCGCAGGGGTGGGATGGGATGGGATTGGATGGGACCCCAGGGTTGGGATGGGATGGGACCCCAGGGGTGGGGTGGGATGGGATGGGACCCCAGGGGTGGGATGAGTCTTCAGGGGTGGGATGGGATGGGACCCCAGGCGTGGGATGGGACCTCAGGGGTGGTATCGGACCCCAGGGTTGGGATTGGATGCGACCCCAGGGTTGGGGTGGGATGGGACCCCAGGGTTGGGATGGGATGGAATGGGACCCCAGGGGTGGGATCGGACCCCAGGGGTGGGATGGGACTGGATGTGACCCCAGGGCTGGGATGGGTCCCTAGGGGTGGGATGGAATGGGATGGGATGGGACTGGAAGGGACCCTGGGTTGGGATGGGATAGGACCCCAGGGGTGGGACCTCAGGGGTGGGATGGGATAGGACTGGGATGGGACTGCAGGGGTGGGATGAGACTGGGATGGGACCCTCATTGTTCCTGTGCCCACATCATGTCCCCTCACCATCCCTGTGCCCACATTGTCTCCCCTTATTTTCCCTGTGCCCACACTGTGCCCCTCACCATCCCTGTTCCCACACTGTGTCTCACACCATCCCTGTGCCGACAGCGTGTCCCCTCATTGTCACTGTGCCCACACCGTGTCCCACACCATCCTTGTACCGACATCATGTCCCACACCATTGTGCCCACACCTTGTCCCACACCATCCTTATGCCCACACCATGTCCGACACAATCCCTGTGCCCACACCGTGTCCCCTCATTGTCCTTCTGCCCACAGTGTGCCCTCACCATCCCTGTGCCCGCACCGTGTCCCACACCATCCTTGTGACCACATTGTGTCCCACACCATCGCTGAGCCCACACCTTGTCCCACACCATCCTTATGCCCACACCATGTCCGACACCATCCCTGTGCCCACACCATGTCCCCTCATTGTCCCTATGCCCACACTGTGCCCTCACCATGTCCCCTCACCATCCCTGTACCCACACCATGTCCCACACCATCCCTATGACCACACTGTGCCCCTCCTAATCCCTGTGCCCACACTGTGTCCCCCCACCATCCCTGAGCCCCGACACCATGTCCCCTCACCATCCCTGTACCCACACCGTGTCCCCTCATTGTCCCTGTGCCCACACCGTGTCCCCCCTCCTTACCTATGCCCACACTGTGTCCCCTCACTATCAATGTGCCCACACCATGACCCATAACATCCCTGTGCCGACACCATGTCCCTCACCATCCCTGTGCCCACACTGTGCCCCCACACCGTCCCTGTGCCCACACAATGTCCCCTCATTGTCCATGTACAGTGTCCCACACCATCCCTGTGCCCACACCGTGCTCCACACCATCCCTGTGCCCATACCATGTCCCCTCACCATCCCCGTGTCCCCTCACCATCCCCTTCTCCGCTCACCATCCCCGTGTCCCCTCACCAACCCCATGTCCCCGCACCTGCCCCGCGCCCCGTGACCACCCCCTTGTCCCCTCACCACCCCCTTGTCCCCTCACCACCCCCTTGTCCCCTCAACCTTCCCTTCTCCCCTCACCATCCCCATCTCCCCTCACCACCCGCTGTGTCCCCTCACCAGTCCCATGTCCCCTCGCCATCCCCATCTCCCCTCACCATCCCCATCTCCCCTCGCCATCTCCCCTCACCATCCCTGTGCCCACACTGTACCCGTCACCATCCCCTTGTCCCCTCACCATCCCCGTGTCCATTCACCATACCGTTCTCCCCTCACCACTCCCTTGTCCCCTCACTATCCCAGTGTCCCCTCACCACTCCCGTGGCCCCTCACCTGCCCCATGTCCCCTCACCAACCCCTTTTCCCCTCACCCTCCCCTTCTCCCCTCACCATCCCCGTCTCCCCTCACCATCCCCTTGTCCCCTCACCCCACCCGTGTCCCCTCACCTGCCCAATGTCCCCTCACCCCCCCCGTGTCCCCTCACCAGCCCCTTCTCCCCTCACTATCCCCTTCTCCCCTCACCACCCCCGTGTCCCCTCACAATCCCCGTGTCCCCTCAACATGCCCTTATCCCCTCACCACCCCCATGTCCTCTCACCTTCCCCTTCTCCCATCACCACCCCCGTGTCCCCTCACCAGCCGCATGTCCCCTCACCTCCCCCGTGTACCATCACCATCCCTGTGCTCACACTGTGCCCCTCACCACCCCCTTCTCCCGTCACCATCCCCTTCCCCCCTCACCATCCCCGTGTCCCTCCCCATCGTGTCCGCAGCCCCCCGTCACCCTCCATCATGCCATGCCAATGCCCTCAGACAATCCTGAAGCTGCTGGTGACGGGCTCGGTGCCCTCTCGCACGCGGGTGCTGATCCCCATCCTGCAGTACCCGCTGTACTCGGCCACCATCGCCGAGCTGGGGGCCGTGCAGCTCGGCTACTACCTGGACAACGAACGGTGCTGGGCACTGGCGCTGAGTGAGCTGCGGCGGGCGCTGGCCGAGGGCCGCCGGCACTGCTGCCCACGGGTGGTGTGCATCATCAACCCTGGCAACCCCACCGGTACCCTACGGCACCAAGGGCTGGGACGGGACCCCAGGGGTGGGACGGGACCCCAGGGGTGGGATGGGATGGGACCCCAGGGGTGGGATGGGACTGGATGGGACTCCAGGTGTGGGATGGGATGGGATGGGATGGGATGGGATGGGATGGGATGGGACCGCAGGGGTGGGATGAGTCCCCAGGGGTGGGATGTGACGTCAGGGGTGGGATGGGACCCCAGGGGTGGGATGGAATGGGATTGGATGGGACTGGATGGGACCCCAGGGTTGGGATGGGACCCCAGGGGTGGAACCCCAGAGGTAGGATGGGACCCTGAGGTTGGGATGGGATCCCAGAGATGGGACTCCAGTGTTGGGATGGGATGGGACCCCAGGGTTGGGATGGGACCCCAGGGGTGGGAAGGGATGGGATGGGACCCCAGGGGTGGGATGGGACCTCAGGGGTGAGATGGGATGGGACCCCAGAGTTGGAATGGGATGGGACCCCAGGGGTGGGATGGGATGGGATGGGACTGGCTGGGACCCCAGGGGTGGAATGGGATGGGACCCTAGGGGTGGGATGGGATGGGACCCCAGGGTTGGGATGGGATGGGACCCTAGGGGTGGGATGGGATGGGACCCCAGGGGTGGGATGGGATGGGATTGGATGGGACTGGATGGGACCCCAGAGTTGGAATGGGACCCCAGAGGTGGGATGAGTCCCCAGGGGTGGGATGGGACCCCAAGGGTGGGATGGGATGGGACCTCAGGAGTGCAATGGGACCCCAGGGGTGGGATGGGATGGGACACCAGGGGTAGGATGGGACCCCAAGGGTGGGATGGGACCCCAGGGGTGGGACGGGATGGGACCCCAGGGGTGGGATGAGTCTTCAGGGATGGGATGGGATGGGACCCCAGGAGTGGGATGGGATGAGTCCCCAGGAGTGGGATGGGATAGAACTGGGATAGGAATCCAGGAGTGGGATGAGACTGGGATGGGACCCCAGGGGTGGGATGCGACCCCAGGGGTGGGACGGGACCCTGAGGTGTGGATGGGACCCCAGGGATAGGACTTCAGGGATGGGATGGGATGGGATGGGACACCAGGGGTGGGATGGCATGGGACTGGATGGGACCCAAGGGTTGGGAGGGGATGGGACCGTAGGGGTGGGATGGGATGTGATGGGACCCCAGGGGCGGGATGGGATGAGTCCCCAGGGGTGGGATGGGACCCCAGGGGTGGGATTGCATGGGACTGCATAGGACCCCAGGGTTGGGATGGGATGGGACCCCAGGGGTGGGATGGGATGGGACCTCAGGGGTGGGATGGGACCCCAGGGGTGGGATGTAATGGGAGCCCAGGGGTGGGATGGGATGGGATTGGATGGGACTGGATGGGACCCCAGGGTTAGGATGGGACCCCAGGGGTGGGATGAGTCCCCAGGAGTGGGATGGGAGGGGATGGGATGGGACCCCAGGGGTGGGATGGGATGGGACCCCAGGGTTGGGATGGGACCTCAGGGGTGAGATGGGATGGGACCCCAGGTGTGGGATGGGATGGGATGGGATTGGATGGGACTGGATGGGACCCCAGAAGTGAGATGGGACCCCAGGGGTGGGATGGGACCCCAGGGGTGGGATGGGATGGGATGGGATGGGACCCCAGTGGTGAGATGGGATGGGACCCCAGGGGTGGGATGGGATGGGATTGGATGGGACTGGATGGGACCCCAGGGTTGGGAAGGGACCCCAGGGGTGGGATGGGAGGTGATGGAATGGGACCCCAGGGGTGGGATGGGAGGGGACCCTAGCGGTGGGATGGGATGGATGGGATGGGCTCGCAGGGGTGGGATGGGACCTCAGGGATGGGATGGGACCCCAGGGGTAGGATGGGATGGGATGGGACTAGATGGGACCCCAGGGTTGGGATGGGATGGGACCCTAGGGGTAGGATGGGATGTGATGGGACCCCAGGGGTGGGATGAGTCCCCAGGGGTGGGATGGAATGGGACCCCAGGGGTGGGATGGGACCCCAGGGGTGGGCTAGGACTGGATGGGACCCCAGGGGTGGGATGGGACCTCAGGTGTGGGATGGGACCACAGGGGGGGGATGGGAATGGATGGGACACCAGGGTTGGGATGGGTCCCCAGGGGTGGGATGGGTACCCAGGGTTGGGATGAGTCCTCGAGGGGGGGTGGAATGGGACCCCAAGGGTGGGATGGGACTGGATGGGACCCCAGGGGTGGGATGGGATGGAATCCCAGGGGTGGGATGGATCCCTAGGCATGGTATGAGTGCCCAGGGGTGGGATGGGACTGGATGGGACACCAGGGTTGGAATGGGTCCCCAGGGGTGGGATGGGACCCCAGGGGTGGGATGGGATGGGACCTCAGGGGTGGGATGGGACCCCAGGGGTGGGAAGGGATGGGACTGGATGGGACCCCAGGGTTGGGATGGGATGGGATGGGATGGGACGCCAGGGGTGGGATGGGATGGCATGGGACTGGATGGGACACCAGGGTTGGGATGTGATGGGACCCCAGGGGTGGGATGAGTCCCCAGGGGTGGGATGTGATGGGACCCAGGGGTGGGATGGGATGGGATGGGATTGGATGGGACTGGATGGGACCCCAGGGGTGGGATGGCATGGGACCCCAGGGGTGGGACCCCAGGGGTGGGATGGGATGTGATGGGACCCCAGGGGTGGGATGAGTCCCCAGGGGTGGGATGGAATCCAAGGGGTGGGATGGGATGGGGTTGGATGGGACTGGATGGGACCCCAGGGGTGGGATGGCATGGGACCCCAGGGATGGGATCCTAGGGGTGGGATGGGATGTGATGGGACCCCAGGGGTGGGATGAGTCCCCAGGGGTGGGATGGAATCCAAGGGGTGGGATGGGATGGGGTTGGATGGGACTGGATGGGACCCCAGGGTTGGGATGGGACCCCAGGGGTGGGATAGGATGGGACCCCACGTTTCGGATGGGATGGGACTGCTTGGGACCCAAGGGGTGGGATGGGATGGGATGGGACCCCAGGGATGGGATGAGTCTCCAGGAGTGGGATGGGACCCCAGGGGTGGGATGGGTCCCCAGGGGTAGGATGGGATGCTACCCCAGGGGTGGGATGGGACCCCAGGGGTGGGATGGGACCCCAGGGGTGGGATGGGATAGGACCCCAGGGGTGGGACCTCAGGGATGGGATGGGATAGGACTGGGATGGGACCCCAGGGATGGGACCCCAGGGGTGGGATGGGATGGGACTGGATGGGATCCCAGGGTTGGGATGAGATGGGACCCCAGGGGTGGGATGGGATGGGTTGGGATGGGACCCCAGGGGTGGGATGGGATGGGACCCCAGGAGTGGGATGGGACTGGATGGGACCCCAGGAGTGGGATGGGACCCCAGGGATGGGATGGGATGGGATGGGACCCCAGGGGTGGGATGGGATGGGACCCCAGGGGTGGGATGAGTCCCCAGGGGTGAGATAGGATGGGACCCCAGGGGTGGAATGGGACCCCAGGGGTGGGATGGGATGGGACCCCAGGGGTGGGATGGGATGGGACCCCAGGGGTGGCATGGGATGGGATGGAATGGGACTGGATGAGATCCCAGGGCTGGGATGAGATGGGACCACAGGGGTTGGACCTTAGGGGTGGGATGGTATAGGACTGGGGAGGGACTCCAGGGGTGAGATGACACTGGGATGGGACCCCAGGGGTGGGATGCGATCGTAGGGGTGGGACCCTAGGGGTGGGATGGGACCCTGAGGTTGGGATGGGAACCCAGGGATGGGACTCAAGGGGTGGGATGGGATGGGATGGGATGGGATGGGATGGGATGGGATGGGATGGGATGGGATGGGATGGGAACTAAGGGGTGGGATGAGTCCCCAGGGGTGGGATGTGACCCCAGGGGTGGGATGGGATGGGACCCCAGGGGTGGGATGGGACTGGATGGGACCCCAGGGTTGGGATGGGACCCCAGGGTTGGGATGGGATGGGATGGGATGGAACTGGATGGGACCACAGTGTTGGGACTGGATGGGACCCCAGGGGTGGAACTGGATGGGACCCCAGGGGTGGGATGGGATGGGACCCAGGGGTGAGATGGGATGGGACCCCAGGGGTGGGATGAGTCCTTAAGGGAGAGATGGGATGGGACCCCAGGGGTGGGATGGGATGGGACCCAAGGGGTGGGATGGGATGGGATGGAATGGGATGGGAACCCAGGGGTGGGATGAGTCCCCAGGGGTGGGATGGGATGGGATGGGATGGGATGTGACCCCAGGGGTGGGATGAGATGGAATGGCATGGGTTGGGACTGGATGGGACCCCAGGGCTGGGATGGGATGGGACCCCAGGGGTGGGATGGCATAGGACTGGGATGGGACTCCAAGGGTGTGATGACACTGGGATGGGACCTCAGGGTTGAAATGTGACTGCAGGGGTGGGACCCCAGGGGTGGGATGGGACCCTGAGGTTGGGATGGGACCCCAGGGCTGGGACTAGAGGGGTGGGATGGGACTCCAGGGTTGGGATGGGACTGGATGGGACCCCAGGGGTGTGATGGGATGGGACCCCAGGGATGGGGTGGGATGGGACCCCAGGGGTGCGGTGGGATGGGACTGGATAGGACCCCAGGGGTGGGATGGGATGGGACCCAAGGAGTGGGGCGAGTCCTCAGGGGTATAATAGGATGGGACCCCAGGGGTGGGATGGGACCCCAGGGGTGGGATGGGATGGAATGGGATGGGACCCAAGGGGTGGGATGGGACCCCAGGAGTGGGATGGGATGGGACCCCAGGGGTGGGATGAGTCCCCAGGGGTAGGATGGGATGGGACCCCAGGGGTGGAATGGGATGAGTCCGCAGGGGTGTGATGGGACCCAAGGGGTGGGATGAGATGGGACCCCAGCGGTGGGATGGGACTGGATGGGAACCCAGGGCTGGGATGGCATGGGACCCCAGGGGTGGGACCTCAGGGGTGGGATGGGATAGGACTGGGATGGGACTCCAGGGGTGGGATTACACTGGGATGGGACCCCAGGGGTGGGACTTCAGGGGTGGGATGGGACCCCAGGGGTGGGATGGGACTGGATGGGACCCCAGGGGTGGGATGGGATGGGAGCCCAGGGGTGGGATTGGACCCCACTGGTGGGATGGGATGGGACCCCAGGGGTGGGATGTGATGGGATGGGATGGGACCCCAGGGTTGGGACAGGATGAGACGCCAAGGGTGGGACCTCAGGACTAGGATGGGTCCCATCGAGTCCCATCCCACCCCTGGGGTCCCATCCCACCCCTGGTGACTCACCCCACCCCTGGGGTCCCATCCCACCCCTGAGGTCCCATCCCACCCCTGGGGTCCCATCCCATCCCATCCCACCCCTGGAGACTCATCCCACCCCTGGGGTCCCATCCAGTCCCATCCCACCCCTGGGGTCCCATCCAGTCCCATCCCATCCCACCCCTGGGGTCCCATGCCACCCCTCGGGTCCCATCCAGTCCCATCCAACCCCTGGGGTCCCATCCCACCCCTGGTGTCCCATCCAGGGATGGGATGCAACCCCAGGGGTGGGACCGCAGGGGTGGGATGGGACCCTGAGGTTTGGATGGGACCCCAAGGATGGGAGTTCAGGGGTGGGATGGGACTCCAGGGTTGGGATGGGACTGGATGGGACCCCAGGGGTGGGATGGGATGGAACCCCAGGGGTGGGATGGGATGGGACCCCAGGGCTGGGATGGAATGGGATGCGACCCCACGGGTGGGATGGGACCCCAGGGGTGGGATGGTACTCGATGGGACCCCAGGGTTGGGATGGGATAGGACCCCAGGGATGGGACCTCAGGGGTGGGATGGGATAGGACTGGGATCGGACTGGGATGGGACCCCAGGGATGGGACCCCAGGGATGGGACGGGACCCCAGGGTTCGTGATGGGACTGGATGAGACCCCAGGGGTGGGATGGGATGGGACCCCAGGGGTGGAACGGGACTGGATTGGACCCCAGGGGTTGGGTAGGATGGGACTGGATGGGACCCCAGGGGTGGGATGGGATGAGACCCCAGGGGTGGGACGGGATAGGACTGGGATGGGACTCCAGGGTTGGGATGAGACTGGGATGGGACCCCAGGAATTGGACCCCAGGGGTGGGATGGGACCCTGAGTTTTGAATGGGACACTGAGGTTTGGATGGGACCCCAGGGATGGGACTTAAGGGGTGGGATGGGATGGGACCCCAAGGGTGGGATGGGATGGGACCCCAATGGGTTGGAATGGGACCCAAGGGGTTGGGTGGAATTGGACTGGATGGGATCCCAGGGTTGGGATGGGATGGGACCCCAGGGGTGGGATGGGATGGGATGGGATGGGACCCTAGGGTTGGGATGGGTCCCAAGGGGTGGGATGGGACTGGATGGGACCCCAGGGTAGGGATGGGACCCCAGGGATGAGATGGGATGTGACCCTAGGGGTGGGATGGGTCCCCAGGGGTGGGATGGGACGGGACTGGATTGGACCCCAGGGGTGGGATGAGTCCCCAGGGGTGAGATAGGATGGGACCCCAGGGGTGGGATGGGACCCCAGGGTTGGGATGGGATCCCAGGGGTGGGATGGGATGGGAACCCAGGGGTGGGATGAGTATCCAGGAGTGGGGTGGGATCGGACCCCAGGGGTGGGATGGGATGGGACCCCAGGGGTGGGATGGGATGGGATGGAATGGGACTGGATGAGATCCCAGGGCTGGGATGGGATGGGATGGGACCACAGGGGTTGGATCTTAGGGGTGGGATGGTATAGGACTGGGGTGGGACTCCAGGGGTGAGATGACACTGGGATGGGACCCCAGGGGTGGGATGCGATCGTAGGGGTGGGACCCTAGGGGTGGGATGGGACCCTGAGGTTGGGATGGGAACCCAGGGATGGGACTCCAGGGGTGGGATGGGATGGGATGGGATGGGAACTAAGGGGTGGGATGAGTTCCCAGGGGTGGGATGGGATATCCCAGGGGTGGGATGGGATGGGATGGGAATGGATGGGACCCCAGGGTTGGGACGGGATGGGACGCCAAGGGTGAGACCTCAGGGGTGGGATGGGATAGGATGGGATCCCAGGGGTGGGATGAGTCCCCAGGGGTGGGATGGGATGGGACCCCAGGGGTGGGATGGGACCCAAAGGGTGGGATGGTACCCAAAAGGTGGGATGGGATGTGACCCCAGGGGTGGGATGAATCTCCAGAGGTGAGATGGGATGGGACCCCAGGGGTGGGATGGGACCCCAGGGTTGGGATAGTACCCCAGGGTTGGGATGGGATGGGATGGGACTGGATTGGACCCCAGGGTTGGGATGGGATGGTAACCCAGGGGTGGGATGGGATGGGATGGGACCCCAGGGGTGGGATGAGTCCCCAGGGGTGGCATGGGATGGGACCCCAGGGGTGGCATGGCATGGGACCCCAGGGGTGGCATGGGACCCCAGGGGTGGGATGGGATGGGACCACAGGGCTGGGACCTCAGGGGTGGGATGGGAGAGGACTGGGATGGGACTCCAGAGTGGGATGACACTGGGATGGGACCCCAGGGGTGGGATGGGACCCTGACTTTGGGATGGGACCCCAGGGCTGGGACTTGGGGGTGGGATAGGACTCCAGGGTTGGGATGGGACTGGATGGGACCCCAGGGGTGGGACTGGATGGGACCCCAGGGGTGGGACTGGATGGGACTGGATGGGACCCCAGGGGTGCGATGGGATGGGACCCAAGGGGTGGGACGAGTCCTCAGGGGTGGGATGGGATGGGGCCCCAGGGGTGGGATGGGACCCCAGGGTTGGGATAGTACCCCAGGGTTGGGATGGGATGGGATGGGACTGGATTGGACCCCAGGGTTGGGATGGGATGGTAACCCAGGGGTGGGATGGGATGGGATGGGACCCCAGGGGTGGGATGAGTCCCCAGGGGTGGCATGGGATGGGACCCCAGGGGTGGCATGGGATGGGACCCCAGGGGTGGCATGGGACCCCAGGGGTGGGATGGGATGGGACCCCAGGGGTGGGATGGGATGGGACCACAGGGCTGGGACCTCAGGGGTGGGATGGGATAGGACTGGGATGGGACTCCAGAGTGGGATGACACTGGGATGGGACCCCAGGGGTGGGATGGGACCCTGACTTTGGGATGGGACCCCAGGGCTGGGACTTGGGGGTGGGATGGGACTCCAGGGTTGGGATGGGACTGGATGGGACCCCAGGGGTGGGACTGGATGGGACCCCAGGGGTGGGACGAGTCCTCAGGGGTGGGATGGGATGGGGCCCCAGGGGTGGGATGGGACCCCAGGGTTGGGATAGTACCCCAGGGTTGGGATGGGATGGGATGGGATGGGACTGGATTGGACCCCAGGGTTGGGATGGGATGGCAACCCAGGGGTGGGATGGGATGGGATGGGACCCCAGGGGTGGGATGAGTCCCCAGGGGTGGCATGGGATGGGACCCCAGGGGTGGCATGGGATGGGACCCCAGGGGTGGCATGGGATGCTAACCCAGGAGTGGGATGGGATGGGATGGGACCCCAGGGGTGGGATGGGATGAGTCCGCAGGGGTGTGATGGGACCCAAGGGGTGGGATGGAATGGGACCGGATGGGACCCCAGGGTTGGGATGGGACCCCAGGGGTGGGACCTCAGGGGTCGGATGGTATAGGACTGGGATGGGACCCCAGGAGTGGGATGAGACTGGGATGGGACCCCAGGGGTGGGATGGGACTGGATGGGATCCCAGGGGTGGGATGGGATAGGACTGGGATGGGACTCCAGGGGTGGGATGAGACTGGGATGGGACCCCAGGGGTGGGATCTCAGGGATGGGATGGGATCCTGGGACTGGGATGAGACCCTGGGGATAGGACCCTGGGGCTGGGATGGGACCCTGTGGTTGTGATGGGACCCCAGTAAAGCGATGGAATTAGATCTTGAGATTGGAATGGGACTCTGGGGATGTGATGGGACTGGGAAGGGATCAGACTCCAGGGATAGGACCCTTGGAATAAGATGGGACTCTGAGGCTGGGATGGGACTCTGGGGTGGGATGGGACTGAGAAAGGACTGGACTCCAGGGATAGGACCCTGGGAGTGTGATGGGACATCAGGGTTGGTCTGGGACCCCAGGGCTGATCTGGAGACCCCTGATCTGAGCCCCCAAATTTGGAGCTGAGACCTTGAGTTTGAAGCTGGGATCCCTGGGCTGAGACTCCACCTGAACCGGGACCCCAAAACTGTTTTTGTGGCACCATCACTGCTCTGGGACCTCAGGGCTGGGACCCCTGGACTGGGACCTCAAGTTTGAAGTTTGAGATCCCACGACTGAGACATAGGGCTGGACTGGGAGCCCCCAGTACCCTTCTGGTACCAGGGCTGTGAGCTCCCAGTGCCCTCCCAGTCCCATTCTGAGACCCCCAGTGCTTTACTGGTCCTACTAAGACCTCCAAAACATACCCAAGAACTGGGTCGAGACCCTCCAAAAGCCATAGGAAGTGGGACTGAGTCCCCTCAAATCCATTAGGAGTGGGGTGAAGGCCCCAAAACCCATCAGGAGCAGGGGCTAAGCCCCCCCAAACCCATCAGGAGTGGGGATGACTCTCCTCCCAAATCTATAGGGAGGCAGTTTGGGTCCCCCAAACCTATCAGGAGAGGGGGTCTAAGCCCCCCCATACCCATGGGAAACTAGACTGAGCCCCCTAAAACCCATTAGGAGTGGGGCTGAGCCCATACCCCAAACCCATAGGGAGCAAGACTGGGCCCCCAAACCTATCAGGAAAAGGGATTGAGCCCCCCAAAACCCATCAGGAGCAGGACTGGGCCCCCCAAACCCATGGTGGGAGTGGGGCTGGACCCCCCCACTCCGCTATGCCAACCTCCCCCCTTCTCCCCCCTCCCAGGGCAGGTCCAGAGCCGTCAGTGCATTGAGGCCGTCATCAAATTCGCCTTCGAGGAGAGGCTCTTCCTCATGGCTGATGAGGTGAGTGGGACCCTCAGACTCGGGGGGTATGTGAGGTGGACCCCAACATCTAGGTAACCCCACCAGTTTCCCCCCTCCTCCAGGTGTACCAGGACAACGTGTATGCTGAGGGTTCGGCCTTCCACTCCTTCAGGAAGGTGCTGACAGAGATGGGGCCGCCCTACCTGGACTCGGTGGAACTCGCCTCCTTCCACTCCATCTCCAAAGGCTTCACGGGCGAGTGAGTGACCTCCCACGGCCACCCCCACCCCGAGGTGGCCACCACAGGTCCTGGGGAGCCACAGAGTGGGGATGAGGATGGTGGAACCCCATGGGCCTCAAGGGTGGTGATGGAAAGAGGCTGGAGGTCCCGTGGGGTGGGGATGGTGATGCCATGGTCCTCTGGAGCCCGTGGGGTGGAGATGGTGATGTCATGGTCCTCTGGAGCCTGTGGGGTGGGGATGGTGATGCCATGGTCCTGTGGAGCCCACGGGGTGCGGATGGTGATGCCATGGTCCTCTGGAGCCTATGGGATGGGGATGGTGATGCACAAAGAGGCCCCGTGGGGATGTTTATTAGGGTGGTTCTGACGACAGGGAGCCTCCAGGGGCATCTGATGTCAGAGGGTCCTGGTGCCAGGGGGGAAACTCCTCACCTTGTCCCCCTTAAAAGCCCCTCATGGCTCGGGGTGGACAGTGTAGACCTCGACCTCACAGAGAGTGAACTGCTCCTCCCGGCCCAGGATGGTGACGGTGACGTAGCGGCCGCGGAGGCCGTGGCAGCAGATGGTGCTGAGCGACCCAGGACTGGCATCTGTGATGATGCCACAGCTGCAGGGAGCAAACCACAGAATCATTTGGGTTAGAAAAGCCCTTTGAGCTGCTGGAGCCCAGCCCTGAGCCCTCACCCTGCCACGGCTACCACTGACCCACAGCCCTCAGCACCTCAGCTCCAGGGCTTCGGGGTCCCTCCAGGGCTGGGCACTCCCCCAGCTTCCCGGGCAGCCTGGCACAGCGGCTGACACCCCTCTCAGGGAAACAGTTCTGCCTCAGCTCCCGCCTCAACCTCCCCTGGGGCACCCTGAGCCCCTTTCCTCTTGGCCCGTCACTCACTAGCTGGGAGCAGAGACCGACCTCCAGCTCACTGCAGCCTCCTGGTAGAGATTTCACCACCAAAACCCCAATATTCTATCTTTTTGTCCAAATACCACCACAAAAACACTACTTTTTTTTCCCTCAAATCACCTCCCCAATTTTCCCCTCAGAACTCCACCAAAATCCCACTTTTTCCCCCTTAAAACTCCACCAAACCCCAACATTTCCCTTCAAAACTCACAAAAAGCTCACTTTTCCCCTCAAAACTACACCAAAGCCCAACTTTTTTGTCAGAACCCCACCAAAGCACCACTTTTCTCCTCAACACTCCACAAAAACCCATCTTCCCCTCAGAACCCCATCAAAAACCCACCTTTGCCCTCAAATATCCACCAACCCTCCACTTTTTCACTCCAAACTCCACTAAAACCACACTTGTCATCTGAAAACACCAACAAAACTCCACTTTTCCCCTCAAAGTTCCCCCAAAATCCCACTGGTGCCTCAGAACCCCACCAATCTGCATCTTTTCCAACTCAGCAGAACTCCAACGCCCCTCTTTTCTCCTTAAAACTCTACAAAAAACCCTTTTTCTCCTCAGAATCCCACAAAAAACCCACTTTTGCCCTCAAAAATCCACCAAATCTCCACTTTTTCACTCCAAGGTCCACTAAAACCACACTTTTCCCCTCAACACTCCACCAAAACTCCACTTTTCATCTGAAAACTCCACCAAAACTGCATTTTTCATCTTAAAACCCCACCAAAACCCCACTTTTCCCCTTAAAACTCCACAAAAACTCATTTTCCTTTCAGTGGACCACCAAACCCTCTCTTTTTTCCCTCAGAACCACAAGACACCCCGCTTTTGCCCCAAATATCCACCAAACCCACACTTTACCACTCCAAAGTCCACAAAATCCCACATTTGCCCTTAAAAATACACCAAACCCACACTTTTAATCTAAAAACCCCACCAAAACTCCACTTTTCCCCTCAAAGCTCCTCCAAAATCCCACTTGTTCCTCTTAAGTCCACCAAATCCCCACTTTTCTTCTCAAACCTCCACTTTTCCACTCCAGACTCCACCAAGCCCGCACTTTTCCCCTCAGAACCCCACCAATCTCCACTGTTCCCACTCACCAGACAACCAACCCCACTCTTTTCTTCTTAAAACTCCACCAAAACCCATTTTTCCCCTCAGAACCACACCGAAAACCTTTTACCCTCAAAAATTCACCAAATCGCCACTTTTTCACTCCAAACTCCACTAAAACCCCACTTTTCCCCTCAACGCTCCACCAAAACCCCACTTTTCCCCTCAGAACCCCATCAAAAACCCACTTTCGCTCTGAAAACCCACTGAACCTCCACCTTTCCACTCCAGACTCCACCAAACCCCCACTTTTCCCCTCAGAACCCCACAAATCTCCACTTTTCCCCCTCACCAGACAACCAACCCCACTCTTTTCTCCTTAAAGCTCTACAAAAACCTTTATTCCCCTCAGAACCCCACAAAAAAACACTTTTCCCCTCAACACTCCACCAAACCCCCACTTTTCCCCTCAGAACCCCACAAATCTCCACTTTTCCCCCTCACCAGACAACCAACCCCACTCTTTTCTCCTTAAAGCTCTACAAAAACCTTTATTCCCCTCAGAACCCCACAAAAAAAACACTTTTCCCCTCAACACTCCACCAAACCCCCACTTTTCCCCTCAGAACCCCACCAATCTCCACTGTTCCCCCTCAGCAGACAACCAACCCCACTCTTTTCTCCTTAAAGCTCTACAAAAACCTTTATTCCCCTCAGAACCCCACAAAAAAAACACTTTTCCCCTCAACACTCCACCAAACCCCCACTTTTCCCCTCCAAGCTCCTCCAAATTCCCACTTGTTCCTCAGAAATTCACAAAACCCCTCACTTTTCCTCTCAAAACTCCACCAAAACTCCACTTTTCCCCTCAGAACCCCATTAAAAACCCACTTTGCCCTCAAAAACCCACTGAATCTCCACCTTTCCACTCCAGACTCCACCAAATCCCCACTTTTCCCCTCAGAACCCCACAAATCTCCACTGTTCCCCCTCAGCAGACCACCAACCCCACTCTTTTCTCCTTAAAGCTCTACAAAAACCTTTATTCCCCTCAGAACCACACCAAAAAACCACTTTTCTTCTCAACACTCCACCAAACCCCCTCTTTCCCCCTCAAAACTGCACCAAACCCCCACTTTTCCCCTCAAAACTCCAGTAAAACCCACTGTTCTTCTCAACACTCCACCAAAACCCCACTTTTCCCCTCAGAACCCCACAAATCTCCACTGTTCCCCCTCAGCAGACAACCAACCCCACTCTTTTCTCCTTAAAGCTCTACAAAAACCTTTATTCCCCTCAGAACCCCACAAAATCCCCACTTTTCCCCTCAACACTCCACCAAACCCCCACTTTTCCCCTCAGAACCCCACCAATCTTCACTGTTCCCCCTCACCAGACAACCAACCCCACTCTTTTCTCCTTAAAGCTCTACAAAAACCTTTATTCCCCTCAGAACCCCACAAAAAAAACACTTTTCCCCTCAACACTCCACCAAACCCCACTTTTCCCCTCAGAACCCCACCAATCTCCACTGTTCCCCCTCAGCAGACAACCAACCCCACCCTTTTCTCCTTAAAGCTCTACAAAAACCTTTATTCCCCTCAGAACCCCACAAAAAAAACACTTTTCCCCTCAACACTCCACCAAACCCCACTTTTCCCCTCCAAGCTCCTCCAAATTCCCACTTGTTCCTCAGAAATTCACAAACCCCCCACTTTTCCTCTCAAAACTCCACTTTTCCCCTCAGAACCCCATCAAAACCCCACTTTCGCCCTCAAAACCCCACCGAACCTCCACTTTTCCACTGCAGACTCCGCCAAGCCCGCGCTTTTCCCCTCAGAACCCCGCCAGTCTCCAGTTCCCCCTCAGCAGACCACGCCCCCACTATTCCCCCCCCCCCCCCCCAACCTGCAGAGACGCCAGTGCAGGGCTGCCAACGCGCTGAGCCTCAGATCGAACTTCCCGCTGCCGCCGCCCTTCAGCCAATAAGAAGGGAGGAAGCGATGACAGACACGGCGCAGCCAATGGGCGGGCGAGGATCGCAGGCGGCACCTAGTAACGACGCCGGGCCCGCCTTCCGTGGTGAAACTCTCGCTCTGATTGGCGGAGGGGCGGTGCCGGGGTGCAGTGCGCATGCCTGGAAGCGCGGCCGTGAAGGATCCGGCGGGAGCGGAAGGTGAGCTGAGGGGGGCCCCGGGGATTAGGGGGGTGAGGGCAGCTGAGGGGGACCCCGGGGATTGGGGGGGGCGTGAGGGCAGCTGAGGGGGACCCTGGGGACTGGGGGGGGTGAGGGCAGCTGAGGGGTCCTCGGGGATTGGGGGGCCGTGAGGGTAGCTGAGGGGGACCCCGGGGATTGGGGGTGTGAGGGCAGCTGAGGGGGTCCCCGGGGATTGGGGGGGGTGAGGGCAGCTGAGGGGTCCCCGGGGACTGGGGGGGCATGAGGGCAGCTGAGGGGGGCCTCGGAGATTAGGGGGGCGTGAGGGCAGCTGAGGGGGACCCCGGGGATTGGGGGACGTGAGGGCAGCTGAGGGGGACCCCGGGGATTGGGGGACGTGAGGGCAGCTGAGGGGGACCCCGGGGATTGGGGGGCGTGAGGGCAGCTGAGGGGGACCCCGGGGATTGAGGGGGCGTGAGGGCAGCTGAGGGGTCCTCGGGGATTGGGGGGGCGTGAGGGCAGCTGAGGGGGACGCCGGGGATTGGTGGGGGTGAGGGCAGCTGAGGGGGGCCTCAGGGATTGGGGGGCGTGAGGGCAGCTGAAGGGGGCCCCGGAGATTGGGGGGGCGTGAGGGCAGCTGAGGGGGGCCTCGGGGATTGGGGGGGCGTGAGGGCAGCTGAGGGGTCCCCGGGGATTGGGCGCGGGTGAGGGCAGCTGAGGGGGGCGCCGGGGATTGGGGGGGGTGAGGGCAGCTGAGGGGGGCCTCGGGGATTGGGGGGAGTCAGGGCAACTGAGGGGTCCCCGGGGACTGGGGAGGCGTGAGGGCAGCTGAAGGGGACCTCGGGGATTGGGGGGTTGAGGGCAGATGAAGGGGACCTCGGGGATTGGGGGGGGTGAGGGCAGCTGAGGGAGACCCCAGGGATTAGGGGGTTGAGGGCAGATGAAGGGGACCCCGGGGATTGGGGGGGGTGAGGGCAGCTGAAGGGGACCCCGGGGATTGGGGGGGGTGAGGGCAGCTGAGGGGGGTTGAGGGGTGTGAGGGCAGCACAGGGGGGCCCAGGGAGGGAAGGGGGGTGTTGGAGATCCTGCTGTAGGCTTCCTTTATGGGGTGCTGGGGGTACCCCTCATTAAGAGGGGTGGGTCATGGGTCCTGCCCTGGGGTTCCCTATTGATGGGGAGCTGGGTTAGGAGTGCTATAGGGTGCCCTATTAATGGGGGATAGGGTTAGGAGTGCTATGGGATGTCCTATTGAGAGAGGGCTGGGTTAGGGGTACCCTATTGATGAGGTGCAGATCTAGGGGTGCTGTGGGGTGCCCTATTGATGGGGGGCTGGATTAGAGGTGCTATAGGATGCCCTATAGATAGAGGGCTGGGTTAGGGGTGCTCTAAGATGCCCTATTGATGGGGGCTGGCTTAGGGGTGCTATAGGATGCCCTATTGATGGGGGCTGGCTTAGGGGTGCCCTATTGCTGCGCGCCGCCCTCCGCTCGCCCTGCGCCCCCCTGCGCCTGCTCTGCCGCGACTTCCACGCCGAGGAGCTCTCCGTCTCCACCGTCGTCTCCCTGCTGGACTCCCTGGAGCCTGCCGCCGTCCGCAGAGTTGTTTCACGCTTCAACAACCTGGGGCTGGCGGGGCTGTGCGAAGTGCTGCCTCACCTCAGCCGCTTCCCCGCGCTGCGCAGCCTCAAGCTGCCCTACAGCAACGTGGACGTGCGCCGCACGGCCCCCGGGCACGGACGCCGGCATCCGCTGCTTGGCCGCTCACCTCCGGGCCCTGCCTGCCCTCAAGGAACTCGATTTGTACTCCTCCAGGCTTTCTGGGAGACTCAGGCAGCTCCTGGGGTAAGCTGCCCGCTGGGGGAGGGACCCCAAAACCTTCACACGCTGCAGCGGGAGCTGTGCCGGCTGCTGGCGAGCGCGGGTAGAGCAGACGCCGTGTGGGCGACCAGCCTCCAGCGCTACGGAGCCATCGACTAGTTCAGCTTGTAGCATCCCCCCCCCAGGGAAGCTTCACCTCGGGGCGCTGTGCCGGGCTCTGGGCTGTGCCACTCGGTTATGGTGAGTTCATTAAAGCCAACCCCACCTTGCCCGATTAACCCAAGTCCTCCTGGGATGCTTGGCAGGAGGAAGTGGCAGAGCTCAGCGGAGGGGATGGAGCTCTTCTGCTTTTAATGGACCAAGGAGAGAGCTGCCTGCTGTTCTGGCACACAGGGCACTGACCAGAGAATCATTACAGATGGAAAAGCCCTTTGAGCTGCTGGAGTCCAACCCTGACCCCACAGTGCCACAGCCACCACTGAGCCACGGCCCTCAAGCACCTCAGCCCCACGGCTCTGGGACCCCTCCAGGGCTGGGCACTCCCCCAGCTCCCTGGGCAGCCTGGCACAGGGGCTGACACCCCTCTCAGGGAAACAGTTCTGCCTCAGCTCCAGCCTCAACCTCCCCTGGGGCACCCTGAGCCCCTTTCCTCTTGGCCTGTAGCTTTTAACTTGGCAGCAGAGACTGACCCTCTCAGCCACAGCCAGGGAGTCAGAGTGATCAGATCTCCTCTGAGCCTGGTTCTCTGCAGACTGAACCTTTGCCTCAGGTACCCTCATTTAGCCCAGAGCTTCCCAGTGCATCTTCTCCTCTCCCTGCAGCCCCTCAGTGTCCCTGTGGCAGTGAGTGAGGGGGCCCAGCACT
Source organism: Colius striatus (assembly GCF_028858725.1). Taxonomy (NCBI): domain Eukaryota; kingdom Metazoa; phylum Chordata; class Aves; order Coliiformes; family Coliidae; genus Colius; species Colius striatus. Next base: position 22,676,781 of record NC_084773.1, on the reverse strand, counting down.
GAGCACAGCCCTGGAGCTGCAGCCCCTCAGTGTCCCTGTGGCAGTGAGTAAGGGGCCCAGCACTGACACAGCCCTGGAGCTGCAGCCTCCCCAGGGCCCAGCACAGGGGACAATCCCTGCCCTGGGGCTGCTGCCACCCCACTGCTGAGCCCAGCCAGGCTGCCACTGGCCTTCTTGCCCCCTTGGGCACTCTGCTGGCTCCTTGCCCTCAGGCAACCTCAGCCCATGGCCACATCCCTCTGAAGAACCTCCCTTCCCTCTACACACCAGCCAACATCACCACAGTGGCACCCACAGTGTGGCAGCAACACTGTCACCGTGGCAGCACCCATGGGGACACCCACACTGTGGCAGTAGCACCGTGTGTCACCCACCACAGCTGCACCAACCTCACCATAGCAGCACCAACCTCTCCACAGCTGCACCCACACCACTGCAGTGGCACCCATCACCTCTGGGCTCATTTCAATTGCCAGAGACCTTTAATAGCACAGTGGGGGGACCCACACACAACACCCACATCCCTGGCACCGGCACAGGTGCTGTGGCACCTCACCACAGCATCAGCCACACGGTGTGGCTGAGCACCAGCTCTGCCTCCTCCTCCTCCTCGCCCGGGGCTATGCAATGCCCCTTCCCACCCCCTCCAAGCCTCACCCCCGCCCCGCGGCCCCGCCGCTCTCCGCCTCCCCCGCCCCTTCCCCTCCCCGCAGCAGCTCCACCAGCTCCCCCGTGAGCCGATACCTCTTCCCCTCCCACCAAAAGTGAGTCGGGGGCTGCTCCGGCCCCTGCTCGTACTCCAAGCGGGACCTCCACTCCAGAGCCAGCGCCGAGCGCACCGGCCCCGCGCCCCCCGCCCGGCCCGGCGCCGGGTGGTACAAGCGCCCGTTCTCCGGCAGCATCACCAGCGCCTCGGGCCGGAGCGGCACGGCCAGCCGCTCCCCGCCGCCGCAGAACGACAGCACGGCGCGGCGGGAGCAGGAGGAGGCTGAGGAGGAGGCGTCCGGGGGCAGGAGGCGGGTGAAGACGATGGGTCTGTGCTCGCAGCGCAGGAAGTTGCGCTCCGCGCCGCAGCGGGACACGAACGGGAATTCGCGCTCGTAGCGGCCGCTGCGGTTCCGCTCCAGCCGCGTGAAGAAGAACGTGAGGAAGGTCACGTCTGCCGGGATGGACCCTCATTAACCCGCGCCTCTCCTTAATTAACAGCCCCCCCTTTTAATTAAGCCGCATCGCCGCTCGTGGTTAGCCCGCTGGGAACGGCCGCTGCGGTGCTGCGAAGGGAGGGTGAGGAAGAAGAGGAGGAGGAAGGCAACGTCTGCTGGGATAAACCATCATTAACCCCTTCCCACAATTAACCTCCAGCGCTCCTAATTAACCTAACCCTCCTAATTAACCTCCAGCCCCCTAACTAACCCTCAGTCCCCCCATGATTAACCCACTTGGAACTGCTGCGGTGCTGCGAAGGGAGGGTGAGGAAGAAGAAGATGAGGAAGGCAACATCTGCTGGGATAAACCATCATTAACCCCTTCCCACAATTAACTCCGTGTGCTCCTAATTAACCTCCAACCCTCCTAATTAACCTCCAGCCCCCCTAACTAACCCCCAGTGTCCCCATGATTAACCCACTTGGAACAACTGCGGTTCTAAGGGAGGGTGAGGAAGAAGAAGATGAGGAGGAGAAAGGCAACGTCTGCTGGGATAAACCATCATTAACCCCTTCCCTGAATTAACTCCCTGTGCTCCTAATTAACCTCCAGTCCCCCTAATTAACCTCCAACGCCCCTAACTAACCCCCAGTCCCCCCATGGTTAACCCCCTCAAAACAACCACTGCAATTCTAAGGGAGGGTGAGGAAGAAGAAGATGAGAAAGGCAACGTCTGCTGGGATAACCCCTTCCCACAATTAACCCCCAGTGCTCTTAATTAACCTCCAACCCTCCTAATTTAACCTCCAACCCTCAGTCCTCTCATGATTAAACCTGCTCAGAACAACCACTGCTAAGGGAGTGAGGAAGAGGAAGGTGATACCTGCCAGGATGGACCCTAAGTAACCCCACTAATCAACCCCTAAACCTCCTAATTAACTTCCACCCTCCTAATTAACCCCCAACTCTCCATAATTAACCCCAACCCTCCTAACTAACCCCCAATTCTCCATAATGAACCCTCCCATAGAGGCTGCCAGGGTTCAGCTCCAGGTGAGTGAGGAAGGCAACGTTAATTAATCTCACACCCTCCCCTAATTAACACCGGAGAAAGGGGGGTGTTCCTTAATGGGAAAGCGATTTGAAGGGGCTGAGGGAGGTTTGGGGGGGAGGGGGGGGGAGTAGGGATCAGTGTTACCAAGTGCCTGGGAGCAATTAAGGGCAGGAAGTGGTTAATTAAGGTGGTGATTAATATGCAAATTAGGTTGAGAGGAGGATGTTTTGGCACCTAGGAAGGCCATGAAGGGGATGAGAGTATCTTCTCCCCACCCCACAGCCCCCCAATACAGATGAGACCCCAAATAAAGATGAGTCTCTAATTAAAGACCCTAATTAAGGCTAAAACGCTACTGAATGGTGATGGGGAGGAGGGATTTTGGGGTGATTTGGTTTTTTGGAGGGGTTCTGAGGAGATTTGGGGGGGTTGGGGGGATTTTGATTGTTTTTGGAGAGAGTTGGAGGGGATTTGGGGTTTTTTGGGGGGGATTTGGGGGCTTTGGGGATTTTTGGGGGATTTATTTTGGGGGGACTGGAGAGGATTTGGGGGTTTCTGGGGGGCTTTTGTGTTTTTTGGGGTGATTTGAGGGGATTTGGAGACTTTGGGGATTGTTTGGGGGGATATTTTGGGGGGTTTGGGTGGATTTTGACATTTTTGGGGGGTTGGAGAGAATTTGGGGGCTTTTTGGTGGGGATTTGGGAGGTTTTGGGATGCTCTGGGGGGATTTGAGGGGGATTGTTGGGATTTGGGGGCTTTTGAGGTCGGGGGGAGTTGGGGTTTGGTTTTTTGGGGGGATTTGGGAGGCTTATTTGTGGGGGTTTTAGGGTGGGATTTGGGTCTTTGGAAGGGGTCAGAGAGGATCTGGGGGATAATTTGGGGAGGATTTTGGTTTTTGGGGGCATTTTGAGGGGTCATTTTTGAGGGGGAGGATTTGGGGGGATCCCAGTACCTTTGAAGCAAGTGATGAAGTTCTTCACTTTGGTGTCATCCAGGAAAAGCTGCAGAAAAAAAGGGGAAAAGCCTCAAAATCCCAAAGCAGGTGCAAGGGCCAAATGGGATCTGGCTGGGATCCATCCAGGGGCCATCCAGGCTCTGCCCTGGGTCCATTTACAGTCTTTTTATGGGGGTTTTGTCCAGGATCCATTTTGTCTCTGGGCTGGGATCCATCCAGGTTGTGTCCTGGGTCCATTTAGAGCCTTTTGGGGAGGGGGGGAGTTTGTCTGGGATCCATCCAGGCTCTGCCCTGGGTCCATTTAGGGTCTTTTGGGGGGCGGGGGTTGTCCAGGATCTGTTTTGTCTCTGGGCTGGGATCCATCCAGGTTGTGTCCTGGGTCCATTTAGGGTCTTTTTGGGGAGGGGTTATCAAGGATCTGTTTTGTCTCTGGGCTGGGATCCATCCAGGTTGTGCCCTGGGTCCATTTAGGGTCTTTTTGGGGGGGGGTTATCAAGGATCTGTTTTGTCTCTGGGCTGGGATCCATCCAGGTTGTGCCCTGGGTCCATTTAGGGTCTTTTTGGGGGGGGGGGGGTTGTCCAGGATCTGTTTTGTCTCTGGGCTGGGATCCATCCAGGCTGTATCCTGGGTCTATTCAGAGCCTTTTGGGGAGGGGGAGGTTGCCTGGGATCCATTTGGGATCCATCCAGCCTCTGCTCTGGGTCCATTTAGGTCTTTTTGGGGGAGACTGTCCAGGATCTGTTTGGGTTCTGTGCTGGGATCCGTTTGGGATCCATCCGGCATCCATCCAGCCTCTATCCTGGGTCCGTTGAGGTCTTTTTTTTGGGGGGTTCTGCCCAGGATCCATTGGGGATCCTCTCGGATCCTTACAGACACCCCTTTAACCCTATAGACACCCACATATATCCCTAGAGACATCCCATAACCCTACTGACACTCATACAGACACCCCCTTAACCTTACAGACACCCCCTTAACCCTATAGACACCCCCATAGATCCCTATAGGCATCCCCCATAACCATATAGGCACCCACATATATCCCTATAGACACCCCCATAACCCTACTGACACACACACACATATCCCTATAGACACACACATGACCATACAGACACCCCCATAAGTCTGTAGGCACCCACATATATCCCTATAGGCATCCCCGAAGCCTATAGACACCATATATATCTCCCCATAGCCTTCTCATAACCCCTATAGCCCCCTATAGCCTCCTCATAGCCCGCCATAGCCTTCTCATAGTCCCTATAGCCCTTTCATAGCCCCCCATAGCCTCCTCAGAGCCCCTATAGCCCCTTCATAGCCCCCCATAGCCCTCATAGCCCCCATAGCCTCCTCATAGCCCCCATAGTATCTTGGTAGCCCCCCATAGCCTCAGCATAGCCCCTACAGCCCCCCATAGCCCATATAGCCCCCCGCAGCCCCCCACTGACGGGCTCCAGAGGGAACGAGCAGCACCGGCCAGACGCTTTTTATTCACACGCCGTGGGAGGAGGGGCGGGGGCTGGTGCCTCCGGACCCCTCCCCCCAATCTGGATTCCCCACGCCCCCGGCCCACGCGCGGGGAGGGTCCCACAGCCGCGGGGGTGGGGGGTTCGAGGAGATGCTCGGAGTCGGCTTCATAATAAATAAAAGGCTGAAACGGAAAAAAAGGGGGGAAAAGGGGAAAAAGAGAGAGGTGAAATACAAAAGCTGAGGGGGGGAAGGGTTAAATGGGAACAGAGGAAGTGGGGACCCCTCCCGGCCCTGGGGGACCCCCCCCACACACCGGTGTCACCCCCCACTCTCCCCCTGTGCCCCCTCCCCCCCACGCCTGGCAGTGAGCAGAGCTGGGAGGTAGCGCTGGGGGTCCCCCCACCCCGGGACCCCCCTCACCCTGTGACATCCACCTCGGGGACCCCCTGCGCCTTGGGGACCCCCCCACCTCGGTGACCCACCTTGAGGACCTCCCCCTGGGGACACCCATCTTGGGGATCCCCTCTCACCCTGGGGACCCTCCCTCCCTACTTTGGGGACACCCCCACCTTAGTGACACCCACCTTGGGGACCCCCCCCACCTTAAGGACTCCCACTTTGGGGACGCCTCCCTTCAGTTTGGGGACCCCTCACCTTAAGGACACCCTCCCATTCAGTGACACCCCCCCCCCCCCTTCCACCTTGGAGACATCCCCCTCAACTTTGGGGACCCCTCCCACCTTAAGGACTCCCACTTTGGGGACCCCCTTCCTTGTGACACCCACCTTGAAGACTCTCCACTTTGGGGACCCCCCCCCTTCCCCTCCATGGCCCCCCCAACCCCGAGATGAAATCAGCATCTGGGTTGATAATTAGGGGCTTCTAATTAATAACTCTCTTTATACATCTCTGGACTCTGATGGGTGTCCTGTCCCACCCCACCCCCTCCCCACCCATGGGTGCTCCTGGGGTGCCCCCTCCACTGTGGGTGCCCCCCACCCTCACCATCCCATGTCACCCGAAGGCACTTGGGGGTGGCTTTGGGGGGCTTGGGGGGCACCTCCCGGTGCCAGGTGGGTGGGGATGGGGGAGATGAGGGCACTGGGGGGTCCAGGAGGGGGTGTTGGGTGCCACTGGGGGTGAGTGGGTGCTGGAGGAGGTGATGGGCACCAAGGTGGGTGCAAGAGGAGCAGGAGGAGATGATGGGTGCCAAGATGGGTCCAGGAAGACCAGGACAAGATGAGGGGGGCACCAAGATGGGTTGGGCAGGGGGAGGTGATGGGCACCAGAACGGGTCCAGGAGAAGCAAGATGGTGCCAAGATGGGATGGGCAGGAGCAGGAGGAAATGGTGGGCACCAAGATGGGTCAAGCTGGGCAAAGAGATGAGGGGCACCAGGACTGGTTGGTCAGAACCAGAAGGAGATTGAGGGTGCCAAGGTGCATCCAGGAGAAGCAAGAGGTGATGGGGGCCAAGATGAGCTGAGCAGGGCCTGGAGAAGGTGATGGGAGCCAAGATGGGCTGGGCAGGACCTGGAGAAGGTGATGGGTGCCAAGATGAGCTGAGCAGGGCCTGGAGAAGGTGATGGGAGCCAAGATGGGCTGGGCAGGACCTGGAGAAGGTGATGGGTGCCAAGATGGGCTGGGCAGGACCTGGAGAAGGTGATGGGGGCCAAGATGAGCTGGGCAGGACCTGGAGAAGGTGATGGGAGCCAAGATGGGCTGGGCAGGACCTGGAGAAGGTGATGGGAGCCAAGATGGGCTGGGCAGGACCTGGAGAAGGTGATGGGTGCCAAGATGGGCTGGGCAGGACCTGGAGAAGGTGATGGGGGCCAAGACGGGCTGGGCAGGACCTGGAGAAGGTGATGGGAGTCAAGATGAGCTGGGCAGGACCTGGAGAAGGTGATGGGGGCCAAGATGGGCTGGGCAGGAGGAGATGAGGGGCACCAAAAATAGGTCCAGGAGGACCAGAAAGTGATGGGTGCCAAGTTGGGTTGGGCAGGACCAGGAAGAGATGATGGGCACCAAGATGGGTCAAGCTGGGCCAAGAAGAGATGAGGGACACCAGGAGTGGTTGGTCAGCACAGGAAGGAGATTGTGGGTGCCAAGGTGGGTCCAAGAGGACCAGAAGATGATGGGTGCCAAGATGGGCTGAGCAGGAGATAAGGGGCACCAAGATGGGTTGGGCAGGAGATGATGGGCACCAAAATGGGTCCAGGAGGACCAGGAGGAGATGATGGGTGCCAAGGTGGGTCAGGTAGAGCCAAGAAGAGATGAAAGGTGCCAAGGTGGGTTGATCAGGACCAGGAGGAGATGATGGGCACCAAAGATGGGTCCAGCAGGGCCAAGCAGATGTGAGGGGCATCGAGATGGTTCCAGGAGAAGTGGAGGGCATCATGAGTGGCAAAACATTCCCAGCAGGACCAGAAGGACAGGACAGATGCCAAGATGTGTCTGGCAGGACCGAGCAGAGATGGCAGGATGCCAAGATGAGTTGGGAAGGACCAGGAGGAGACAATGGGCACTGAGTCCAGCAGGGCCAAGCAGAGATGACAGGATGCCAAGATGGGTTGGTCAGGAGCAGGAGGAGGTGATGGGCACCAAGATGGTTTGGTCAGGAGCAGGAAGAGGTGATGGGCACCAAGATGGGTCCAGTAGGAGCAGGAGGAGGTGATGGGCACCAAGATGAGTCAGTCAGGAGGAAGTGATGGGCACCAAGATGGGTCCATCAGGAGCAGGAGGAGGTGATGGGTACGAAGACGAGTCAGTTGGGAGCAGGAGGAGCTGATGGGCACCAAGATGAGTTGGTTGGGATCAGGAGGAGATGATGGGCAGCAAAACCAAGCAGCGATTCCAGATGCCAAGATGAGCTGGGCTGGACCAGAAGAGATGATGAGTGTCAAGATGTGTCTTTCAAAGCTGAGATGATGGGTCCTGTGGTGGGTCCAGCAGGGCCAAGCAGACATGGTGGTGCTGAGACAGGTCCTCTGGGGCCAGGGTCAGGTGAGATGGGTACAACGCTGCCGGGGATGGCCACCGTGACCTCCCCAGCTCCTCCAGCACCCCAAGGGTGGGCCACTGGCCACCACCAGCCACCCAGGGCACGGGGGGCATCCCCAGCACCCACTCCTGGGCCAATCCAGCTCCACCATGAGCCCCCACGGGCTGGGCCTCTCCTGGCACAGGGCCACTTGTCCCTCTGGTCCCCTGATGGACCTTCCCTGGGTACTCCACTCCCGCACCAGTGGCTTCTCCCACCCCTGCGGGTGCCCACAGCTCCCAGCACCCTCCCCCGAGGCTGTCACCCACTCCCCAGCACACCAGGGCTGGAGGTGCCACTCGTCCCCCTCAGAGAGGTGGGCAGTGAGATGGCCAGAAGGTCGTGGGGTGGGGCCACGGAGGACAGTCCCGTGGGGCCACTGGGGCTGGGTGAGCAGGCCACGAGCCGCCCAGGACCCTCCTCCCGCGGGGGTCCAGGCTGGTGCTGGAGGGGAGGGGGCTGAGGTGGGGCTATAGGACACCCTCCATGAAGCTGGTGTCCAGGTGCTGGATGAGCACCCGCAGGAAGGACATCTCCTTGCGGGTGTTCTCGAAGATGATCTGCGGGTCGTCCGACTGGCAGCGCAGGCAGTTGGGGGCCATCACCGTGGCCAGGTTATTCACGTCCATCTTGGTGACGGCCACGTTGGCCGGCTGCACAAACACCTGGAGGAGCAGGAGAAGGGTGGGGATAGGGGAGCAACAGCTTGGACCTCCTGGTTCTCTGATGGAGGGTCACCATAGGGTCACCCCATATCAATGTGGGGAAACCCAGGTTACCTCAAGAGAGGAAACCAGGCTGGGAGGTCACTCTGTGGTGGGAGGAGGAAGGTGGTGATGGGTGAGGACCACATGGACCTTCTGGTTCTCAGATGAAGGGTCACCAGAAAGTCACCCCACATCAACATGGGGAACCCCAAGTTACCTCAAGAGAGGAAACCAGGGTGGGAGGTCATTCTGTGGTGGGAGGGGGAAGGTGATGATGGGGGAAAATCATGCTGGACCTCCTGGTTGCCAGATGAAGGGTCACCATGGGCTCACCCCACATCAATGTGGGGAACCTCAAGTTGTCTCAAGAGAGGAAACCCGGCTGGGAGGGCACTCTGGGATGGGAGGAGGAAGGTGGTGATGGGGGAGGACCACATGGACCTCCTGGCTCCTAGATGAGCTGAGGAACAATGTGGTGTTGCCTCAAAGACATTGACTTGGTGTTCTGGTTTAGCAAGGAGCAGCTTTTGGCTTAGTAACAGGGGGAGCGGGTTGCAGTGAAGACCCGGTAAAGAGTTTGCGGACTCTCCCCCGGCTCCTGGGTTCACACCCACCTCCGGCCCGGCTGGGCCAATCTGGCGCCTCTGCCAGCACTATTTAGGGGATGGGAATTCGGAATGCGAGGCAGGAGGTGTAAGAGTGACACGAGATGGAGGCGACCACGCGGCCCCTTCAGCCAGAGAAGGAGGAAGGAAGGAGAAGCAACAGACCAGAGACCCCTCTGCAAGCCGTGGCGAGAATGCAGCTGTGCCCCTGCAGCCTCTGGAGATCCATGGCAGGACTGAGAGTTCCCAGCAGCTCCGTGTGAGTGAGCCCGGACGGGAGAGGGACTGTGTGGGGAGGGGCCATGGCCCAGGCCGTGCTGGAGCCTGCACGCCGCAGAGCAGCCCCACACGAGAGGCAGAGACGAGCTGCAGCCTCTGGAGTCAGTGGGCATCGGAGCAGCCCGTGCAGGGCTGCCATGCGTGTGAGTTACCCCACGGACTCGCAGGGAGGACTGGTGTGGAGTTACCCCGTCCTGAGGAGGGACAAACGGCAGAAGCTATCGGGAACAGACTAACTGAAACTCCCACTGCCTGCCCCCCCGAACCGTTCAGGGGGGGACAAGGTAAAAACCCCGGGATCAGGGCTCTGAGCCCGGGAAGAGGGGAGGGGTGGCAAGAAGGTGTTCTTAAAAAGGCTGGTTGGACTCTTCATTGATGTATTACTCTGGGTTGTTTCATTTTGGTTATGTTTTGGGTTTTTGGGGGTATGTTTTAGTTGATGTTGCATTAAATTATTCTCTGTTTTCTTCCCCAAACCGAGTGGCCTGGTCTGCTTTGTCCTGAACCTTAAGCGGCAATTAAGCTCTCCCTGCCCTTGAGCAATTCTCAGCCTCTTCAGTACTCCAGGCTAATCGTGGTCTTTGTTCCCTGATGGGCCTAAACCAGGACACACAGACACAATAGATCACAAAGACACCACAAAAACACAGACAGCACATTGCAAAGGGGATCATTTCAATGGAGCAATATTACTACCTCAGAAGTGACAACATTCACAGCAAAAAATTGTTCCTAGAAATTCTGCCAACTCCCTTCAATATCTGCTCCTGCTCATTTCTATGTCTTGCTACCAATGCCCACGGCCATTTCCTCCAGACGGCCTCCCAAGCCGGCTTCCCTCCAAAAATACACCTGCCAGGAAAATGCTCCTCGGGAACGGCGTTCCCAGAGGAGTGGAGAATCCATGGCCCTGCCTGACGAAAACCCCGGCCCCTGGTCGCTCCGAGCCCAAACTCTGGCGATGATCGTCGCCTCGCAGAGCGACCGGGACCGAGGAAAAAAACCCCAGCCGGAGGGAAAAAAAAAGAAAACCCCCGGCTGGGGATTTTTTATTCTATTAAAAATGTGAAAATTGAAAAACCTGAAAGAGAAACAATTTCAAATTGCAATTCAACCCCATAACCCCTTCCCCCCACCCCGCCGAACCCTGCCTCGACTCCACCCTCCTCCTGCACACCCACCCGCAACGATGGCACCTCAAAGCTACATCACTCCCCAGAAACATCATTTGCAAGGGCCTCGAAGGGGGCCCTACCTGCCAAAGCCTTGGCTGTAAACATCACCTCAAGTGAGCCACAACTAAGTCAACTACATACAGGATAAGAGAAAACAAACCCCAACCAACAGCAGCTTCATTACTATAGGTTTCATCGTACACACCCTAAAGGCAGGAACAAGGCACAGTTCTGCCACACCAACACCTAAATATTCTACCGAATAGACCCTTCTCCCACAGCCTTGATGCTACACAGCTCTGTCTGAGGCCAAAGCATCAGGCTTCAAAGTAATAACTAAGTGACACGCTGCTTCACATCAACCCCCATAACCCTTGGCTTTGCTTTGATTCCAAGAAACTTGACACGAGCGCTCTCCCCAGGAATCCCGACCGGCCCCTGATGCTGACCTCACACTCTGCTTTACCCTACACGCTCAGGCAGAGCAGCTCCACGCCACACCCTTGTGCAAACACCGACACCAGGTGAAAGAACACATGGACAACATAAAGACAACAGGGAACTGGGCTCAGAGATGCCCCGGCCACAGATGATGTTGACTGGAAAGACCTAGAGGATGCTACATTGAAAGGAGAAGGCTCTATAGCAGCCTCCCCAAAGAGGGTAGATGAAATGGACCAGGCCTGCACCAGAGGACCGCCCCGGACCAGAGATCCTGAGGACATGAGGAAGAAGTCTGGGTCCATGCAAAGGGATGGCTGAAGCGCGGAGCCGCTGATGCGGCCAGAAGCGGTACTGCAGAAGAGTACGGTCTGGAATCTTCCAAGATGTGAGATGGATCTACGCTTAAGGATGGCTACGCAAGAAGAGCTTGACTCACACTGCATCAGTGGATACAGTGTTCAAGACCCTGAGGATGCTGCCCGAGATCCAGACCTTGCCGCTGAAGAGCAAAGAGTGAAGAACAAGGAGGCCCGAGGAAGCTGACACGGGGAAGTCAGACGACATGAGACATACACAGAGGCTGGAGCCGCTCTGCCTGGGACATGCTGCCATTGTCCTGAGAAGTAACTGCCTCCCTCTCCTTAACTTGTGGGGACTGGCTATGGAACATTGCTCTCCTCTACACAACCTTTGAAACACCTCCCTCTGACTCCCAACCTTGTTCCCTCCTCCTTGCCCCAACACAGCATTGTCCCTGTATTTAAGTGGCAAGCACAATAGAAACTTGAAAACACAGCAAAAGTCAAGTCACTACTGAAGCCCAAAACCATACTCACTCCACAAAGCCCCAGGCACGCCCCAAAGCCAAAAGCCCCAGGCACGCCCCAAAGCCCCTGAAAACCAAAACTCCAAAGTCCAGGCTCTACACAAAAACCCTCTCTGTAACTCCTACCCTTGTCCCCTCCTCCCAGCCCCAACACAGCATTATCCCGGTACTTAATTTGCAAAGAATCACAGATCCGATTCCAAAAGTTGGCGGGTGCCACTGTGATGCGCTGCTCCTGAGCTTCAGTACCCCACTGTGTCCACATGACAGCAGCACTGACACACTCTGCTTGCCCCTTGTATTCTTATTCAGAGCACAGCCTCAGTCTCTGGAAACAGAGCCAAACAAGTGACTCAGATGCAAAACCTCGTCACTCGGCAGCCAAAGCCCCAGCAACTCACTCGGCAGCCAAAGCCCCAGCACCTCACTCGGCAGCCAAAGCCCCAACACTTCACTCGGCAGCCAAAGCCCCAACTCCCACGTATCAAAAGCGAACTGACATACACTCAGTGCTCCTCCACCTGCCCTTGACTCTACATCCCCACGCAGAGTGGCTCTAAGGTAAACACACACATATAAACACCAACACCACACAGAACACAGACAACACAACACAGAAGTGAGGAGACTCGGTCACACGATGCCAGGACTGGAGATGCCCTAAAGGCAAGGCGTGTGGGGCTGTGACAAAGAAGCGAGGCTCCACGGCAGCCACGCAAAGAGGCTAAGGGAACAGCCCAGGATCAGGACTGGGATGATGGATGTGCAAGAAGCCTGACTGTGAGTCCCAGAGAATGTAGCAATGAAGGGAATGAGACCAAATCTCAGAACAGGGATGCCTACCGAGAAGAGCTGCTGACGCAGCCTGGAACGCTGCACTGTGGAAAACGACCGACAAAGAATTTCAAGATGTGAAGATGATCCACAGTTTAAGCTTCTTATGCAAGAAAAGTGGCACTGATGGGCACCAGAACAAGGAGGTTTGTTCTTTGAGACCTCAGGGAAAGTGGCTATGTGCCGTGTGCCTCAAGTGCAAAAATCCCCTCACCATTGCAGTGCCCACAGCGTGTCCCCTCATTGTCCCTGTGCCCACACCATGTCCCCTCACCATCCCTATGCCCACACTGTGTGCCGTCACCATCCATGTGCTCACACCTTGTCCCACACTATCCTTGTGCCCACAGCGTGTTCCCTCATTGTTCCTGTGCCCACACCATGTCCCCTCACCATCCCTGTGCCCACACTGTTTCCCCCCACCATCCCCGTGCCCCCACACCGTGTGCCCTCACCATTCCTGTGCCCACACTGTGCCCCACACCATCCCTGTGCCCACACCATGTCCCACACCATCCCTGTGCCCACAGTGTCCCCTCACCATCCCTGTGCCCACACCGTGTCCCCCCACACTATCCCTGTACCCACACTGTGTCCCCCCACCATCCCTGTGCCCCCACACCAAGTGCACTCACAATTCCTGTGCCCACACTTTGCCGCACACCATCCCTGTACCCACACCATGTCCCACACCATCCCTATGCCCACACTGTGCCCCTCACCATCCCTGTGCCCACACCATGTCCCCTCACCATCCCTGTGCCCACACCGTGTCCACCCACCATCCCTGTGCCCACACCATGTCCCCTCATTGTCCCTGTGCCCACACCATGTCCCACACCATCCCTGTGCCCACACCATGTACAAAACCATCCATGTGCCCACACCGTGTCCCCTCACCATCCCTGTGCCCACACCGTGTCCACCCACCATCCCTGTGCCCACACTGTCTCTCCTCATTGTCCCTGTACCCACACTGTGCCCCTCACCATACCTGTGCCCAAACCGTGTCCCTCACCATCCCTGTGCCCACAGCGTACTCTCACCATCCCTGTGCCCACACCATGTCCCCTCACCATTCCTGTACCCACACCGTGTCCCCTCACCATTCCTGTACCCACACCGTGTCCCCACAACGTCCTGGTGCCCACACCGTGTCCCCACACCATCACTATGCCGACACCATGTCCCCTCACCATCCCTGTGCCCACAGTGTCCCTCACCCTCCCTATGCCCACACCATGTCCCCTCACCATCTCTGTACCCACATTTGGCCCCACACCATCCCTATGCCCACACTGTGCCCCACACCATCCCTATGCCCACACTCTGTCCACTTAACATCCCTGTGCCCACACCGTGTCCACTCATTGTCCCTGTGCCCACAGCGTGTCCTCCCACCTTACCTATGCCCACAGTGTCGCCTCACCATCCATGTGCCCACACCTTGTCCCACACTATCCCTTTGCCCACACTGTGTCCCCACACCATCCCTGTGCCCACACTGTGTCCCCTCACCATCCCTGTGCCCACACCATGTCCCCTCATTGTCCCTCTGCCCACACCGTGTCCCAAACCATCCCTGTGCCCACACTCTGCCCCGCAACATCCTTGTGCCCACACCGTGTCCCCTCACCATCCCTATGCCCACATTGTGTCCCACACCATCGCTGTGCCCACACCTTGTCCCACACCATCCTTATGCCCACACCATGTCCCCTCATTGTCCCTGTGCCCACACCGTGCCCTCACCATCCCTGTGCCCGCACCGTGTCCCACACCATCCTTGTGCCCATAGCGTGTCCCCTCATTGTCCCTATGCCCACACTATGTTCCCTAACCATCGCTGTGCCCACACCATGTCCCCTCACCATCCCTGTGCCCACACCGTGTCCCCTCATTGTCCCTGTGCCCACAGCGTGTCCCCCCACCTTACCTATGCCTCACCATCCATGTGCCCACACCTTGTCCCACACTATCCCTTTGCCCGCACTGTGTCCCCACACCATCCTTGTGTCCACACTGTGTCCCCTCACCATCCATGTGCCCACACCGTGTCCCACACCATCCTTGTGCCCACACCGTGTCCCCTCATTGTCCCTGTGCCCACACTATGTCCCCTCATCATCCCTATGCCCACACTATGCCCCTCACCACCCCCGTGTCCCTTCACCACCCCCCGTGTCCCCTCACGATCCCCATATCTCCTCACCATCCCAGTGTCCCGTCATGATCCCCTTCTCCTCTCACCACCCCCTTCTCCTCTCACCACTCCCGTGTCCCCTCACCATACTCGTGTCCCCTCACCATCCCCTTCTAACCTCACCATCCCTGTGTCTCCTCACCATCGCCTTCTCCCTTCACCACCACCCCATGTCCCCTCACCATCCCCTTCTCCTCTCACCATACCCATGTCCCCTCACCATCCCCTTCTCCTTTCACCATCCCCGTGTCCCCTCAACATCCCCGTGTCCCCTCACCACCCCCGTGTCCCCTTACCATCCCTTTCTCCCCTCACCATCCCCTTCTCTCCTCACCATACCCGTGTCCCCTCACCCCCCCCCGTCCCCTCACCATCCACTTCTCCCCTCACCGTCCCCTTCTCGCCTCACCGTCCCCCTGTCCCCTCACCACACCCTTGTCCCCTTACCATCCCGTTCTCCCCTCACCGACCCTTCTCCCTCACCGTCCCCTTCTTCCGTCACCACCACCGTGTCCCCTCATCATCCCCTTCTCCGCTCACAATCCCTTTGCCCACACTGTGCCCCACACCATGCCTGTACCCACACCGTGTCCCCTTACCATCCCTGTGCTCACACCATTGTGTCCTCTCACCATCCCCTTCTCCCCGAACCATCCCCGTGTCCCTTCACGAACCCCTTGTTCCCTCACCATCCCCTTCTCCCCCTCCCCACCCCATTCTCCCCTCACCAGCCCCGTGTCCCCCCACCATCCCCATGTCCCCTCACCATCCTCTTCTCCTCACAGCATTCCCTTCTCCCCTCACCATCACCTTCTCCCCTCACCACCCCCTTCTCCGCTCACCACCCCCGTGTCCCCTCACCACCCCCGTGTCCCCTCACGACCCCCAGGTCCCCTCTACACCCCCTTCTCCCCTCACAATCCCCGTGTCCCCTAACCCACCCCGTGTCCCCTCACCCCCCCCGTATCCGCTCACCGTCCCCGTGGCCCCTCAGCAACCCCTTCTCCCCTCACCACCCCCATGTCCACTCACCACCCCCCATGTCCCCTAACAAACCCCCGTGTCCCCTCACCACCCCCTTCTCCCCTCACCCCCCCCCGTGTCCCCTCACCCTCCCGAATCCACTCACCGTCCCCCGTGTCCCCTCACCTTCCCCTTCTCCCCTCACCATCCCCTTCTCCCCTCACCACCCCCATCTCCCGTCAAAATCTCGTTCTCCCCGTCACCACCCCGGTGTCCCCTCCCCAGCCCCGTGTCCCCTGACCATCCCTGTGCCCACACTGTGCCCCTCACCATCTCTGTGTCCCCTCACCATCCCCTTCTCCCCTCCCAACCCCCGTGTCCCCTCACGACCCCCGGGTCCACTCTCCACCACCTTCCCCCCTCACAACCCCCGTGTCCCCTCATCCCCCCCGTGTCCCCTCATCCCCCCCGTGTCCCCTCACCATCCCCTTCTCCCCTCACCACCCCCGTCTCCCCTCACCAGCCCAATGTCCCCTCAGCAACTCCTTCTCCCATCACCACGCCCTTCTCCCCTCACCACCCTCGTGTCCCCTCACCATCCCCGTGTCCCCTCAACATCCCCTTCTCCCCTCACCACTCCCGTCTCCCCTCACACCCCTCGTCTCCCCTCACCAACCCCATGTCCCTTCACCGCCCCCGTGTACCCTCAGAAACCCCGTCTCCCCTAACCACCCCCGTGTCCCCTCACCACCCCCGTGTCCCCTCACCATCCCCTTCTCTCCTCACCATCCTGGTGTCCCCTCACCACCCCCGTCTCCCCTCACCCCCCCGTGTCCCCTCACCATTCCCTTCTCTCCTCACCATCCCTGTGTCCCCTCACTGTCCCCGTGCCACGTAACGACACCCGTGTCCCCTCACCCGCCCCGTGTCCCCTCACCAGCTCCGTTTCCCCTCACCATCCCCTTCTCCCCTCACCATCCCCTTCTTCCCTCACCAGCCCCGTGTTCCCTCACCAGCCCCATTTCCCCTCACCACCCCTTTCTCCCCTCACCATCCCAATGTCACCTCACCCCGCCCCGTGTCCCCTCATCATCCCCATGTCCCCTCATCATCCCTTTCTCCCCTCACCGTCCCCGTGTACTCTCACCGTCGCCGTGCCCCCTCTCTGTCCCCTTGTACCTTCACCGTCCCCGTATCCCTTCACCATCCCCTTCTCCCCTCACCACCCCCTTCTCCCCTCAGCAACCCCTTCTCCCATCACCACCCCCTTCTCCTCCCACCACCCCCACTCTCCTCACCACCCCCTTCTCCCCTCACCATACCCGGGTCCCCTCACCCCCCGTGTCCCCTCACCATTCCCCGTGTCCCCTTTCCGTCCCCTTCTCCCCTCACCATCGCCATGTCCTCTCACCGTCGCCATGTCCTCTCACCGTCTCCGTGTCCCCTCACCTCCCCCATGTCCCCTCACCTCCCCCGTGTCCCCTGACCCCCCCATGTATCCCCTCAGAAACCCCTTCTCCCATCACCACCCCTTTCTCCCCTCACCATCCCCTTCTCTCGTCACCACCCCCGTGTCCCCTCACCCCCCCCATGTCCCCTCACCACTCCCTTCTCCCATCACCACCCCCTTCTGCCCTCACCACCCCCGTATCCAATCATCCTCCCCGTGTCCCCTCAGCCCCCCCGTGTCCCCTCACCAGCCCCATGTCCCCTCAGCAACTCCTTCTCCCCTCACCACCCGCTTCTCCCCTCACAATCCCCGTGTCCACTCACTGTCCCCGTGTCCCCACACCACCCCTTCTCCCCTCACAACCCCTGTGTCCCCTAACAACCCCCGTGTCCCCTAACCACCCCTTTCTCACCTCACCATCCCAATGTCACCTCACCCTCGCTGTGTCACCTCACTCCCGCCGTGTCCCCTCACCACCCCCGGGTCCCCTCACCATCGCCTTCTCCCCTCACCACCCTCGTGTCCCCTCACACCCCCGTGTCCACTCACCAATCCCTTGTCGCCTCACCTTCCCCTTCTCCCCTCACCATCCCGTTCTCCCCTCACCACCCGGGTCTCACCTCACAACCCCCGTGTCCCCTCACCCCCCCCGTGTCCCCTCACGCGCCTCGTGTCCCCTCACCACCCCTTTCTCCCCTCACAACCCCCGTGTCCCCTAACCACCCTTGTCTCCCCTCACCACCCCCGTGTCCCCTCACCACCCCCGTCTCCCCTCACCGCCCCGGGTCCCCTCACCATCCCCTTCCCTCCTCACCATCCCCTTCTCCCCTCACCGTCCCCGTGTCCCCTCATCACCCCCTTCTCCCCTCACCACCCCCGTGTCCCCTCACCCCCCCCCGTCCCCTCACCACCCCCGTGTCCCCTCAGCAACCCCTTCTCCCCTCACCACCCCCGTGTCCCATCACCACCCCCTTCTCCCCCACCACCCCCTTCTCCCCCCATCACCCCCACTCTCCTCACCACCCCCTTCTCCCCTCACCCTCCCCGTGTCCCCTCACCCCCCCCGTGTCCCCTCAGCAACCCCTTCTCCCCCCACCACCCCCTTCTCCCCCCACCACCCCCGTGTCCCCTCACCCCCCTCCGTGTCCCCACCACCCCCTTCTCCCCTCACCATCCCAATATCACCTCACCCAACCCGTGTCCCCTCATCATCCCTGTGTCCCCTCACCGTCCCCGTGTCCTCTCACCATCCCTGTGCCCACACCGTGTCCACCCACCATCCCTGTGCCCACACCATGTCCCCTTATTGTCCCTGTGCCCACACCATGTCCCACACCATCCCTGTGCCCACACCATGTACAAAACCATCCATGTGCCCACACCGTGTCCCCTAACCACCCTTGTCTCCCCTCACCACCCCCCGTGTCCCCTCACCACCCCCGTCTCCCCTCACCCCCCCGGGTCCCCTCACCATCCCCTTCTCTCCTCACCATCCCCTTCTCCCCTCACCGTCCCCGTGTCCCCTCATCACCCCCTTCTCCCCTCACCCTCCCCGTGTCCCCTCACCCCCCCCCGTGTCCCCTTTCCGTCCCCTTCTCCCCTCACCATCGCCGTGTCCTCTCACCGTCGCCATGTCCTCTCACCGTCGCCATGTCCCCTCACCATCCCCGTGTCCCCTCACCTCCCCCATGTCCCCTCACCGCCCCCGTGTCCCTGACCAGTCCCATGTACCCTCAGAAACCCCTTCTCCCATCACCACCCCCGTGTCCCCTCACCACCCCCCATTTCCCCTCACCATCCCCGTGTCCCCTCACCGTCCCTTTCTCCCCTCACCGTCCCCGTATCCTGTCACCGTCACCGTGCCCCCTCACCGTCCCCTTGTACCCTCACCATCCCTGTGTGCCCTCACCATTGCCATGTCCCCTTACCAGCCCCTTCTCCCCTCAACCCCCCTTCTCCCCTCACCACCCCCGTGTCCCCTCAGCAACCCCTTCTCCCATCACCACCCCCTTCTCCCCCCACCACCCCCACTCTCCTCACCACCCCCTTCTCTCCTCACCACACCCGGGTCCCCTAACCCCCCCATGTCCCCTCACCACCCCCGTGTCCCCTCACCATCCCCGTGTCCCCTCACCATCCCCTTCTCCCCTCACCATCCCCGTGTCCCCTCACCATCCCCTTCTCCCCTCACCATCGTTGTGTCCTCTCACCGTCGCCGTGTCCTCTCACCGTCGCCGTGTCCTCTCACCGTCGCCGTGCCCCCTCACCGTCCCCGTGTCCCCTCACCGCCCCCCGTGTCCCCTGACCAGTCCCATGTTTCCTCAGAAACCCTTTCTCCCCTCACCACCCCCGTGTCCCCTCACCACCCCCTTCTACCTCACCCCCCCCGTGTCCCCTCACCATGCCCATGTCCCCTCACGACCCCCTTCTCCCCTCACCACCCCCATGTCCCCTCACCCCCCCGTGTCCCCTCACCCTCCCGAATCCACTCACCGTCCCCGTGTCCCCTCACCTTCCCCTTCTCCCCTCACTATCCCCTTCTCCCCTCACCACCCCCATCTCCCGTCACAATCTCCTTCTCCCGTCACCACCCCGGTGTCCCCTCCCCAGCCCCGTGTCCCCTGACCATCCCTGTGCCCACACTGTGCCCCTCACCATCTCTGTGTCCCCTCACCATCCCCTTCTCCCCTCCCAACCCCCGTGTCCCCTCACGACCCCCGGGTCCACTCTCCACCACCTTCCCCCCTCACAACCCCCATGTCCCCTCATCCCCCCCGTGTCCCCTCACCACCCCCTTCTCCCATCACCACCCCCTTCTCCCCTCACCACCCCCTTCTCCCCTCACCACCCCCGTGTCCCCTCACCACCCTCGTGTCCCCTCACCATCCCCTTCTCCCCTCACCATCCTGGTGTCCCCTCACCACTCCCGTCTCCCCTCACACCCCCCGTCTCCCCTCACCAACCCCATGTCCCCTCACCATGCCCTTCTCTCCTCACCATCCTGGTGTCCCCTCACCACCCCCGTCTCCCCTCACCAGCCCAATGTCCCCTCAGCAACTCCTTCTCCCATCACCACGCCCTTCTCCCCTCACCACCCCCGTGTCCCCTCACCACCCTCGTGTCCCCTGACCATCCCCGTGTCCCCTCAACATTCCCTTCTCCCCTCACCACTCCCGCCTCCCCTCACACCCCCCGTGTCCCCTCACCAACCCCATGTCCCCTCACCGCCCCCGTGTCCCGTCAGAAACCCCGACTCCCCTAACCACCCACGTGTCCCCTCACCACCCTCGTGTCCCCTCACCACCCCCGTCTCCCCTCACCCCCCCGTGTCCCCTCACTGTCCCCGTGCCACGTAACGACACCCGTGTCCCCTCACCCGCCCCGTGTCCCCTCACCAG
The DNA here is from genome assembly GCF_028858725.1 of Colius striatus. Classification (NCBI taxonomy): domain Eukaryota; kingdom Metazoa; phylum Chordata; class Aves; order Coliiformes; family Coliidae; genus Colius; species Colius striatus. The sequence continues at coordinate 22,656,230 of NC_084773.1, read as the reverse complement.
CCCCGTTTCCCCTCACCATCCCCTTCTTCCCTCACCATCCCCTTCTTCCCTCACCAGCCCCATTTCCCCTCACCATCCCCGTGTCCCCTCACCCCCCCCCGTGTCCCCCCCCCCCCGTGTCCCTTCACCACCCCCTTCTCCCCTCACCATCCCTTTCTCCCCTCACCGTCCCCGTGTACTCTCACTGTCGCCTTGCCCCCTCTCTGTCCCCTTGTACCTTCACCGTCCCCGTGTCCCCTCACCAGCCCCATGTCCCCTCACCACCCCCATATCCCCTCATCAGCCCCGTATCCCCTCACCAGCCCCGTGTCCCCTCACCACAACAATGTCCCCCTCACCAGCTCCATGTCCCCTCACCATCCCCTTCTCCCCCCACCACCCCCACTCTCCTCACCACCCCCTTCTCCCCTCACCACACCCAGGTCCCCTCACCCCCCGTGTCCCCTCACCCCCCCGTGTCCCCTCACCATCCCCGTGTCCCCTTTCCATCCCGTTCTCCCCTCACCATCGTTGTGTCCTCTCACCGTCGCCATGTCCTCTCACCGTCGCCGTGTCCTCTCACCGTCGCCGTGCTCCCTCACCGTCTCCGTGCTCCCTCACCGTCCCCGTGTCCCCTCACCTCCCCCATGTCCCCTCACCGCCCCCGTGTCCCCTGACCCCCCCATGTATCCCCTCAGAAACCCCTTCTCCCATCACCACCCCCTTCTCCACTCACCCTCCCCGTGTCCCCTCACCTTCCCCTTCTCCCCTCATCATCCCCTTCTCCCCTCAACATCGGCTTCTCCCCTCACCACCCTTTTCTCCCCTCACCACCTCTTCTCCCCTCACCATCCCCTTCTTCCCTCACCAGCCCCGTTTCCCCTCACAACCCCTTTCTCCCCTCACCATCCCCGTGTCCCCTCAACCCCGCCGTGTCACCCTCACCGCCCCCTTCTCCCCTCACCATCCCAATGTCACCTCACCCCGCCCCGTGTCCCCTCATCATCCCCATGTCCCCTCATCGTCCCTTTCTCCCCTCACCGTCCCCTTGTACCCTCACCGTCCCCGTGTCCCCTCACCACCCCCTTCTCCCCTCAGCAACCCCTTCTCCCATCACCACCCCCTTCTCCTCCCACCACCCCCACTCTCCTCACCACCCCCTTCTCCCCTCTCCATACCTGGGTCCCCTCACCCCCCGTGTCCCCTCACCATCCCCGTGTCCCCTTTCCGTCCCCTTCTCCCCTCACCATCGCCATGTCCTCTCAACATCGCCATGTCCTCTCACTGTCGCCATGTCCCCTCACCGCCCCCGTGTCCCCTGACCCCTCCATGTATCCCCTCAGAAACCCCTTCTCCACTCACCCTCCCCGTGTCCCCTCACCTTCCCCTTCTCCCCTCATCATCCCCTTCTTCCCTCACCATCCCCTTCTCCCCTCACCATCCCCTTCTTCCCTCACCAGCCCCGTTTCCCCTCACCAGCCCCGTTTCCCCTCACAACCCCTTTCTCCCCTCACCATCCCCGTGTCCCCTCACCATCCCCGTGTCCCCTCACCGCCCCCTTCTCCCCTCACCATCCCAATGTCACCTCACCCCGCCCCGTGTCCCCTCATCATCCCCATGTCCCCTCATCATCCCTTTCTCCCCTCACCGTCCCCGTGTCCTCTCACCGTCACCGTGCCCCCTCTCTGTCCCCTTGTACCCTCACCGTCCCCGTGTCCCCTCACCAGACCCATGTCCCCTCACCATCCCCTTCTCCTCTCACCAGCCCCGTGTCCCCTCACCACCCCCGTGTCCCCTCAGAAACCCTTTCTCCCCTAACCACCCCCTTCTCCCCTCAGCATCCCCTTCTCCCATCACCACCCCCTTCTCCCCTCACCACCCCCTTCTCCCCCCACCACCCCCTTCTCCCCTCACCACACCCGGGTGCCCTAACCCACCCGTGTCCCCTCACCACCCCCGTGTTCCCTCACCATCCCCGTGTCCCCTTTCCGTCCCCTTCTCCCCTCACCATCGCCGTGTCCTCTCACCGTCGCCGTGCCCCCTCACCGTCCCCGTGTCCCCTCACCTCCCCCATGTCACCTCACAGCGACCATGTCCCCTGACCCCCCCATGTATCCCCTCAGAAACCCCTTCTCCCATCACCACCCCTTTCTCCCCTCACCATCCCCTTCTCTCGTCACCACCCCCGTGTCCCCTCACCCCCCCCATGTCCCCTCACCACCCCCTTCTCCCATCACCACCCCCTTCTGCCCTCACCACCCCCGTATCCAATCATCCTCCCCGTGTCCCCTCAGCCCCCCCGTGTCCCCTCACCAGCCCCATGTCCCCTCAGCAACTCCTTCTCCCCTCACCACTACCGTGTCCCCTCACCACCCGCTTCTCCCCTCACAACCCCCGTGTCCACTCACTGTCCCCGTGTCCCCACACCACCCCATCTCCCCTCACCCCCGCCGTGTCCCCTCACCACCCCCGGGTCCCCTCACCATCGCCTTCTCCCCTCACCACCCTCGTGTCCCCTCACACCCCCGTGTCCACTCACCAATCCCTTGTCGCCTCACCTTCCCCTTCTCCCCTCACCATCCCGTTCTCCCCTCACCACCCGGGTCTCACCTCACAACCCCCGTGTCCCCTCACCCCCCCCGTGTCCCCTCACGCGCCTCGTGTCCCCTCACCACCCCTTTCACCTCACAACCCCCGTGTCCCCTAACCACCCTTGTCTCCCCTCACCACCCCCGTGTCCCCTCACCACCCCCGTCTCCCCTCACCACCCCCGGGTCCCCTCACCATCCCCTTCTCTCCTCACCATCCCCTTCTCCCTCACCGTCCCCGTGTCCCCTCACCACCCCCCTTCTCCCCTCACCACCCCCGTGTCCCCTCACCCCCCCCCGTCCCCTCACCACCCCCTTCTCCCCTCACCACCCCCGTGTCCCCTCAACCCCCCCGTCCCACTCACCACCCCCGTGTCCCCTCAGCAACCCCTTCTCCCCTCACCACCCCCGTGTCCCATCACAACCCCCTTCTCCCCCACCACCCCTTCTCCCCCCCATCACCCCCACTCTCCTCACCACCCCCTTCTCCCCTCACCCTCCCCGTGTCCCCTCACCCCCCCCCGTGTCCCCTCAGCAACCCCTTCTCCCCCCACCACCCCCTTCTCCCCCCACCACCCCCGTGTCCCCTCACCCCCCCCCGTGTCCCCACCCACCCCCTTCTCCCCTCACCATCCCAATATCACCTCACCCAACCCGTGTCCCCTCATCATCCCTGTGTCCCCTCACCGTCCCCGTGTCCTCTCACCATCCCCGTGTCCCCTCAGCAACCCCTTCTCCCATCATCACCCCCTTCTCCCCCTACCACCCCCACTCTCCTAACCACCCCCTTCTCTCCTCACCACACCCGGGTCCCCTAACCCCCCCGTGTCCCCTCACCACCCCCGTGTCCCCTTTCCGTCCCCTTCTCCCTCACCATCGCCGTGTCCTCTCACCGTCGCCGTGTCCTCTCACCGTCGCCGTGTCCCCCTCACCTCCCCATGTCCCCTCACCGCCCCCGTGTCCCTGACCAGTCCCATGTCCCCTCAGAAACCCCTTCTCCCATCACCACCCCCGTGTCCCCCTCACCACCCCTGTGTCCCCACTACGCCCTTCTCCCCTCACAATCCCAATACCACTTCACCCCCCCCCATTTCCCCTCACCATCCCCGTGTCCCCTCCCCGTCCCTTTCTCCCCTCACCGTCCCCCGTATCCTGTCACCGTCACCGTGCCCCCTCACCGTCCCCTTGTACCCTCACCATCCCTGTGTGCCCTCACCCATCGCCATGTCCCCCTTACTTGCCCCTTCTCCCCTCAACCCCCCTTCTCCCCTCACCCACCCCTGTATCCCCTCAGCAACCCCTTCTCCCATCACCACCCCCACTCTCCTCACCACCCCCTTCTCTCCTCACCACACCCGTGTCCCCTAACCCCCCCATGTCCCCTCACCACCCCCGTGTCCCCTCACCATCCCCGTGTCCCCTCACCATCCCCTTGTCCCCTCACCATCCCCGTGTCCCCTTTCCGTCCCCCTTCTCCCCTCACCATCGTTGTGTCCCTCTCACCGTCGCCGTGTCCTCTCACCGTCGCCGTGCCCCCTCACCGTCCCCGTGTCCCCTCACCACCCCCCATGTCCCCTCACCGCCCCCCCGTGTCCCCTGACCAGTCCCATGTTTCCTCAGAAACCCTTTCTCCCCTCACCACACCCGTGTCCCCTCACCACCCCCTTCTACCTCACCCCCCCCGTGTCCCCTCAGCATCCCCTTCTCCCCTCAACATCCCCTTCTCCGCTCACCACCCCCCAGGTCCCCTCTCCACCCCCTTCACCCCTCACAATCCCCGTGTCCCCTAACCCACCCCGTGTCCCCTCACCCCCCCCCTTATCCGCTCACCGTCCCCGTGGCCCCTCAGCAACCCCTTCTCCCCTCACCACCCCCATGTCCACTCACCACCCCCATATCCCCTAACAAACCCCCGTGTCCCCTCACCACCCCCTTCTCCCCTCACCCCCCCCGTGTCCCCTCACCCCCCCCGTGTCCCCTGAGCAACCCCTTCTCCCCTCACCACCCCCTTCTTGCCTCACCACCCCCATGTCCCCTCACCCCCCCGTGTCCCCTCACGACCCCCTTCTCCCCTCACCACCCCCATGTCCCCTCACCCCCCCCGTGTCCCCTCACCCTCCCCGAATCCACTCACCGTCCCCGTGTCCCCTCACCTTCCCCTTCTCCCCTCACTATCCCCTTCTCCCCTCACCACCCCCATCTCCCGTCACAATCTCCTTCTCCCGTCACCACCCCCGGTGTCCCCTCCCCAGCCCCGTGTCCCCTGACCATCCCTGTGCCCACACTGTGCCCCTCACCATCTCTGTGTCCCCCTCACCATCCCCTTCTCCCCCTCCCAAAACCCCGTGTCCCCTCACGACCCCCGGGTCCACTCTCCACCACCTTCCCCCCTCACAACCCCCATGTCCCCTCATCCCCCCCGTGTCCCCTCACCACCCCCTTCTCCATCACCCACCCCCTTCTCCCCTCACCACCCCCGTCTCCCCTCACCAGACCAATGTCCCCTCAGCAACTCCTTCTCCCATCCCCACGCCCTTCTCCCTCTCCACCATCCCTCACCACCCCCCGTGTCCCCTCACCACCCTCGTGTCCCCTCACCATCCCCTTCTCCCCTCACCATCCTGGTGTCCCCTCACCACTCCCGTCTCCCCTCACACCCCCCGTGTCCGCTCACCAACCCCATGTCCCCTCACCATGCCCTTGTCTCCTCACCATCCTGGTGTCCCCTCACCACCCCCGTCTCCCCTCACCAGCCCAATGTCCCCTCAGCAACTCCTTCTCCCATCACCACGCCCTTCTCCCCTCACCACCCCCCGTGTCCCCTCACCACCCTCGTGTCCCCTGACCATCCCCATGTCCCCCTCAACATCCCCTTCTCCCCTCACCACTCCCGTCTCCCCTCACACCCCCCGTGTCCCCTCACCAACCCCATGTCCCCTCACCGCCCCCGTGTCCCCTCAGAAACCCCGTCTCCCCTAACGACCCCCGTGTCCCCTCACCACCCCTCGTGTCCCCTCACCACCCCCCGTCTCCCCTCACCCCCCCGTGTCCCCCTCACCATTCCCTTCTCCCCTCACCGTCCCCGTGTCCCCTCACTGTCCCCGTGCCACGTAACGACACCCGTGTCCCCTCACCCGCCCCGTGTCCCCTCACCAGCCCCGTTTCCCCTCACCAGCCCCTTCTTCCCTCACCATCCCCTTCTTCCCTCACCAGCCCCATTTCCCCTCACCATCCCCGTGTCCCCTCACCCCCCCCGTGTCCCCTCACCCCCCCGTGTCCCCTCACCCCCCCGTGTCCCCTCACCACCCCCCGTGTCCCTTCACCACCCCCCTTCTCCCCTCACCATCCCTTTCTCCCCTCACCGTCCCCGTGTACTCTCACCGTCGCCTTGCCCCCCTCTCTGTCCCCTTGTACCTTCACCGTCCCCGTGTCCCCTCACCATCCCCATGTCCCATCACCAGCCCCATGTCCCCCTCATCAGCCTCGTATCCCCTCACCAGCCCCCGTGTCCCCTCACCACAACAATGTCCCCTCACCAGCTCCATGTCCCCTCACCATCCCCTTCTCCCCCCCACCACCCCCTTCTCCCCTCACCACACCCAGGTCCCCTCACCCCCCGTGTCCCCTCACCATCCCCGTGTCCCCTTTCCATCCCGTTCTCCCCCTCACCATCGTTGTGTCCTCTCACCGTCGCCATGTCCTCTCACCGTCGCCGTGTCCTCTCACCGTCTCCGTGCTCCCTCACCGTCTCCGTGCTCTCACCGTCCCCGTGTCCCCTGACCCCCCCATGTATCCCCTCAGAAACCCCTTCTCCCATCACCACCCCCTTCTCCACTCACCCTCCCCGTGTCCCCTCACCTTCCCCTTTCTCCTCTCATCATCCCCTTCTCCCCTCAACATCGGCTTCTCCCCTCACCACCCTTTTCTCCCCTCACCACCTCTTCTCCCCTCACCATCCCCTTCTTCCCTCACCATCCCCGTGTCCCCTCACCCCCCCCGTGTCACCCTCACCGCCCCCTTCTCCCCTCACCATCCCAATGTCACCTCACCCCGCCCCGTGTCCCCTCATCATCCCCATGTCCCCTCATCGTCCCTTTCTCCCCTCACCGTCCCCGTGTCCTCTCACCGTCACCATGGCCTCTCTGTCCCCTTGTACCCTCACCGTCCCCGTGTCCCCTCACCAGACCCATGTCCCCTCACCATCCCCTTCTCCCCTCACCAGCCCCGTGTCCCCTCACCACCCCCGTGTCCCCCTCACCAGCCCAATGTCCCCTCAGAAACCCTTTCTCCCCTCACCACCCCCCTTCTCCCCTCAGCAACCCCTTCTCCCATCACCACCCCCTTCTCCCCCCACCACTCCCTTCTCCCCCCACCACCCCCTTCTCCCCTCACCACACCCGGGTGCCCTAACCCACCCGTATCCCCTCACCATTGCCGTGTCCTCTCACCGTCGCCGTGTCCTCTCACCTCCCCCATGTCCCCTCACAGCCCCCGTGTCCCCTGACCCCCCCATGTATCCCCTCAGAAACCCCTTCTCCCATCACCACCCCCTTCTCCCCTCACCATCCCCTTCTCTCGTCACCACCCCCGTGTCCCCTCACCCCCCCCATGTCCCCTCACCACCCCCCTTCTCCCATCACCACCCCCCCTTCTCCCATCACCACCCCCTTCTGCCCTCACCACCCCCTTCTCCCCTCACCACCCCCCGTATCCAATCATCCTCCCCGTGTCCCCTCAGCCCCCCTGTGTCCCCTCACCAGCCCCATGTCCCCTCAGCAACTCCTTCTCCCCTCACCACTACCGTGTCCCCTCACCACCCCCGTCTCCCCTCACCACCCGCTTTCTCCCCTCACCACCCTCGTGTCCCCTCACACCCCCGTGTCCACTCACCGTCCCGTGTCCCCACACCACCCCTGTGTCCCCTCACCACCCCCATGTCCCCTCAGAAACCCCTTCTCCCCTCACCACCCCCTTTTCCCCTCACCACCCCCGTGTCCCCTCACCCGCCCCGTGTCCCCTCACCCGCCCCATGTCCCCTCACCAGCCCCATGTCCCCTCACCACCCCCATGTCCCCTCACCCCCCCCGTGTCCCCTCACCCCCCCCGTGTCCCCTCACCCCCCCCGTGTCCCCTCACCAACCCCTTGTCGCCTCACCTTCCCCTTCTCCCCTCACCATCCCCTTCTCTCCTCACCACCCCCGTCTCCCCTCAGAACCCCCGTGTCCCCTCACCACACCCGGGTCCCCTAACCCCCCCATGTCCCCTCACCACCCCCATGTCCCCTCACCATCCCCGTGTCCCCTTTCCGTCCCCTTCTCCCCTCACCATCGCTGTGTCCTCTCACCGTCGCCATGTCCTCTCACCGTCGCCATGCCCCCTCACCGTCCCCGTGTCCCCTTACCACTCCCCATGTCCCCTCACCCCCCGCGTGTCCCCTAACCAGTCCCATGTTTCCTCAGAAACCCTTTCTCCCCTCACCACCCCCTTCTACCTCACCCCCCCCATGTCCCCTCAGCATCCCCTTCTCCCCTCACCATCCCCTTCTCCCCTCAACACCCCCGTGTCCCCTCACCACACCCGTGTCCCCTCACCCGCGCCGTGTCGCCTCACCATCCCCGTATCCCCTCACCGTCCCTTTCTCCCCTCATCGTCCCCGTGTCCTGTCACCGTCACCGTGCCCCCTCACCGTCCCCTTGTACCCTCACCATCCCTGTGTGCCCTCACCATCCCCATGTCCCCTCACCCCCCCGTGTCCTCGCACTAGCCCCATGTCCTTTCAGAAACCCCTTCTCCCCTCACCACCCCCTTCTCCCCCAACCACCCCCTTCTCCCCCCACCACCCCCTTCTCTCCTCAGACCCCCTAACCCTAACCCTCACCCCCCATGTCCCCTAACCCCCACCGTGTTCCCTCACTAGCCCCATGTCCCCTCAGAAACCCCTTCTCCCCTCACCACCCCCTTCTCCCCCAACCACCCCCTTCTCCCCCCACCACCCCCTTCTCTCCTCAGACCCCCTAACCCTAACCCTCACCCCCCCCCGTGTCCCCTCACCGTCCCCTTCTCCCCTCACGACCCCCGTGTCCCCTCACCATCACCTTCTCCCCTCACCATCCCCGTGTCCCCTCACCAGCCCCTTCTTTCCTCACCAGCTCTGTGTCCCCTCACCATCCTCTTCTTCCCTCACCACCCCCGTGTTCCCTCACCTTCCCCATGTCCCCTCATCTGCCCCATGTCCCCTCATCCTCCTCTTCTCCCCTCACCATTCCCATCTCCCCTTGCCATCCTCTTCTCCCCTCACCACCCCTGTCTCCCCTCAACAGCCCGGTGCCCACACCATGCCCCACACCATCCCTATGCCCACACTGTGCCCCACACCATCCCTGTGCCCACACCGTATCCCCTCACCATCCCTGTGCCCTCACCATTGTGTCCTCTCACCACCCCCTTCTCCTCTCACCATTCCCGTGTCCCCTCACCATCCCCTTCTCCCCGAACCATCCCCGTGTCCCCTCACCATCCCCTTCTCCCCTCACGCTACCCTTCTCCTCTCACCATCCCCGTGTCCCCTCACCATCCCCGTGTTCCCTCACCATCCCCTTCTCCCCTCACCATCCCCGTGTCCCCCCCCATCGTGTTCCTATCCCCCCGTCACCCTCCATCATGCCATGCCAGTGCCCTCAGACCATCCTGAAGCTGCTGGTGACGGGCTGGGCGCCCTCTCGCACGCGGGTGCTGATCCCCATCTCACAGTACCCGCTGTACTCGGCCACCATCGCCGAGCTGGGGGCCGTGCAGCTCGGCTACTACCTGGAGGAGGAACGGTGCTGCGCAGTGGCGCTCAGCGAGCTGCGGCGGGCGCTGCCCACGGGTGCTGTGCATCATCAACTCTGGCAGCCCCACCGGTACCCGGCCACAGCACGGGCTGAGACGGGACCCCAGGAGTGGGATGGATCCCCAGGGGTGGGATGGGATGGGACTCCAGGGGTGGGATGGGAGCCCAGGGGTGGGATGGGATGGGACCCCAGGGGTGGGATGGGACTGGATGTGACCCCAGGGGTGGGATGGGATGGCATTGGACCCCAGTGGTGGGATGAGTCCCCAGAGGTGGGATGGGATGGGACCCCAGGGGTGGGATGGGACCCCAGGAGTGGGATGGGATTGGATGGGATCCCAGGGTTGGGATGGGATTGCATGGGACCCCAGTGGTGGGATGAGTCCCCAGAGGTGGGATGGGATGGGACCCCAGGGGTGGGATGGGACCCCAGGGGTGGGATGGGACTGGATGGGACCCCAGGGGTGGGATGGGATTGCATGGGACCCCAGTGGTGGGATGAGTTCCCAGAGGTGGGATGGGATGGGACCCCAGGGGTGGGATGGGATGGGACTCCAGGGGTGGGATGGGATGGGATGGGATGGGATGGGACAGGATGGGATGGGAACCCAGGGGTGGGATGAGTCCCCAGGGGTGGGATGGGATGGGACCCCAGGGGTGGGATGGGACCCCAGGGGTGGGATAGGACTGAATGGGAACCCAGGCGTGGGATGGGACTGGATGGGACCCCAGGGCTGGGATTGGACCCCAGGGGTGGGACCTCAGGGGTGGGATGGGATAGGACTGGGATGGGACCCAAAGGTGTGATGGGACCCTGAGGTTGGGATGGGACCCCAGGGATGGGACCCCAGGGGTGGAATGGGATGGAATGGGATGGGACCCCAGGGGTGGGATCGAATGGGATTGGATGGTACTGGATGGGACCCCAGGGTTGGGATGCAATGGGACCCCAGGGGTGGGACCTCAGATGTGGGATGGGATAGGACTGGGATGGGACTCCAGGGGTGGGATGAGACTGGGATGGGACCCCAGGGGTGGGATGCGACACCAGGGGTGGGAACCAGGGGTGGGATGGGACCCTGAGGTTGGGATGGGACCCCAGGGATGGGAATTCAAGGGTGGGATGGGACCCCAGGGTTGGGATGGGATGGGACCCCGGGGTGGGATGGGATGGGACCCCAGGGGTGGGATGGGATGGCACTGGATGGGATCCCAGGGTTGCGATGAGATGGGACCCCAGGGGTGGGATGGGATGGGTTGGGATGGGACCCCAGGGGTGGGATGGGACTGGATGGGACCCCAGGGTAGGGATGGGACCCCAGGGATGGGATGGGACCCCAGGGGTGGGATGGGATGAGACCCCAGGGGTGGGATGGGACCCCGAAATTGAGATAGGATGGGACCCCAGGGGTGGAATGGGACCCCAGGGTTGGGATGGGATGGGAACCCAGGGGTGGGATGGGATGGGATGGGATGGGATGGGATGGGATGGGATGGGAACCCAGGGGTCGGATGAGTATCCAGGGGTGGGGTGGAATCGGACCCCAGGGGTGGGATGGGATGGAACTTCAGGGTTGGGATGGCATGGGATGGAATGGGACTGGATGAGATCCCAGGGCTGGGATGGGATGGTACCACAGGGGTTGGACCTTAGGGGTGGGATGGTATAGGACTGGGGTGGGACTCCAGGGGTGAGATGACACTGGGATGGGACCCCAGGGGTGGGATGCGATCGTAGGGGTGGGACCCTAGGGGTGGGATGGGACCCTGAGGTTGGGATGGGAACCCAGGGATGGGACTCAAGGGGTGGGATGGGATGGGATGGGAACTAAGGAGTGGGATGAGTCCCCAGGTGTGGGATGTGACCCCAGGGGTGGGATGGGATGGGACCCCAGGGGTGGGATGGGATGGGACCCCAGGGGTGGGATGGGACTGGATGGGACCCCAGGGGTGGGATGGGACCCCAGGGGTGGGATGGGATGGGATGGAACTGGATGGGACCACAGGGTTGGGACTGGATGGGACCTCAGGGGTGGAACTGGATGGGACGCCAGGGGTGGGATGGGATGGGACCCCAGGGGTGAGATGGGATGGGACCCCAGGGGTGGGATGAGTCCCCAGGGGTGGGATGGGACCCAAGGGGTGGGATGGGACCCAAGGGGTGGGATGGGATGGGATGGAATGGGATGGGACCCCAGGGGTGGGATGAGTCCCCAGGGGTGGGATGGGATGGGATGGGATGGGATGGGATGGGACCCCAGGGGTGGGATGAGTCCCCAGGGGTGGGATGGGATGTGACCCCAGGGGTGAGATGGGATGTGACCCCAGAAGTGGGATGGGATGGAATGGCATGGGTTGGGACTGGATGGGACCCCAGGGCTGGGGTGGGATGGGACCCCAGGGCTGGGGTGGGATGGGACTGGGATGGGACTCCAAGGGTGGGATGATACTGGGATGGGACCCCAGGGTTGGGATGCGACTGCAGGGGTGGGACCCCAGGGGTGGGATGGCACCCTGAGGTTGGGATGGGACTCCAGGGCTGGGACTGGAGGGGTGGGATGGGACTCCAGGGTTGGGATGGGACTAGATGGGGCCCAAGGAGTGGGATGGGACCCCAGGGTTGGGATAGAACCCCAGGGTTCGGATGGGATTGGACGGGACTGGATTGGACTCCAGGGTTGGGATGGGATGGGAACCCAGGCGTGGGATGGGATGGGATGGGATGGGACCCCAGAGGTGGGATGAGTCCCCAGGGGTAGGATGGGATGGGACCCCAGGGGTGGAATGGGATGAGTCTGCAGGGGTGTGATGGGACCCAAGGGGTGGGATGCGACCCAAGGGGTGGGATGAGATGGGACCCCAGCGGTGGGAGGGGATGGGACCCCAGGGGTGGGAGGGGATGGGACCCCAGGGGTGGGATGGGACTGGATGGGAAACCAGGGCTGGGATGGGATGGGACCCCAGGGGTGGGACCTCAGGGGTGGGATGGGACTGGATGGGACCCCAGGGTAGGGATGGGACCCCAGGGATGGGATGGGATGGGATGGGACCCCAGGGGTGGGATGGGATGGGTCCCCAGGGGTGGGATGGGATGGGATGGGACTGGATTGGACACCAGGGGTGGGATGAGTCCCCAGGGGTGAGATAGGATGGGACCCCAGGGGTGGGATGGGATGGAATGGCATGGGTTGGGACTGGATGGGACCCCAGGGCTGGGATGGGACCCCAGGGGTGGGATGGGATGGAACTGGGATGGGACTCCAAGGGTGTGTTGACACTGGGATGGGACCCCAGGGTTGAGATGGGACCCTGAGGTTGGGATGGGACCCCAGGGCTGGGACTAGAGGGGTGGGATGGGACTCCAGGGTTGGGATGGGACTGGATGGGACCCCAGGGGTGGGATGGGACCCCAGGGGTGGGATGGGACTGGATGGGACCCCAGGGTAGGGATGGGACCCCAGGGATGGGATGGAATGGGATGGGACCCCAGGGGTGGGATGGGATGGGACTCCAGGGGTGGGATGGGATGGGATGGGACTGGATTGGACACCAGGGGTGGGATGAGTCCCCAGGGGTGAGATAGGATGGGACCCCAGGGGTGGGACGGGATGGAATGGCATGGGTTGGGACTGGATGGGACCCCAGGGCTGGGATGGGATGGGACCCCAGGGGTGGGATGGGATGGGACTGGGATGGGACTCCAAGGGTGTGTTGACACTGGGATGGGACCCCAGGGTTGAGATGCGACTGCAGGGGTGGGACCCCAGGGGTGGGATAGGACCCTGACGTTGGGATGGGACCCCAGGGCTGGGACTAGAGGGGTGGGATGGGACTCCAGGGTTGGGATGGGACTGGATGGGACCCCAGGGGTGGGATGGGATGGGACACGAGGGATGGGGTGGGATGGGACCCCAGGGGTGCGGTGGGATGGGACTGGATAGGACCCCAGGGGTGGGATGGGATGGGACCCAAGGGGTGGGATGAGTCCTCAGGGGTGTAATAGGATCGGACCCCAGGGTTGGGATGGGACCCCAGGGATGGGATGGGATGGAATGGGATGGGACCCAAGGGGTGGGATGGGACCCCAGGGGTGGGATGGGACCCCAGGGGTGGGATGGGATGGGACGGGACTGGATTGGACCCCAGGGTTGGGATGGGATGAGAACCCAGGCGTGGGATGGGATGGGACCCCAGGGGTGGGATGAGTTCCCAGGGGTAGGATGGGATGGGACCCCAGGGGTGGAATGGGATGAGTCCGCAGGGGTGTGATGGGACCCAAGGGGTGGGATGAGATGGGACCCCAGCGGTGGGATGGGACTGGATGGGAACCCAGGGCTGGGATCGCATGGGACCCCAGGGGTGGGACCTCAGGGGTGGGATGGGATAGGACTGGGATGGGACTCCAGGGGTGGGATTACACTGGGATGGGACCCCAGGGGTGGGACTTCAGGGGTGGGATGGGACCCCAGGGGTGGGATGGGATGGGATGGGACCCCAGGGGTGAGATGGGATGGGACCCCAGGGGTGGGACGGGATAGGAGTGGGATGGGACTCCAGGGTTGGGATGAGACTGGGATGGGACCCCAGGGGTGGGATGGGACCCAAGGGGTGGGATGGGATGAGTCTCCAGGGGTGGGATGGGATGGAATGGGATGGGACTGGATGGGACCCCAGGGCTGGGATGGGATGGGACCCCAGGAGTGGGACCTCAGGGGTGGGATGGGATAGGACTGGGATGGGACTCCAGGGGTGGGATGACACTGGGATGGGACCCCAGGGGTGGGATGTGACCACAGGGGTGGGACCCCAGGGGTGGGATTGGACCCTGAGGTTTGGATGGGACCCCAAGGATTGGAGTTCAGGGGTGGGATGGGACCCCAGGATTGGGATGGGACTGGATGGGATCCCAGGGGTGGGATGGGACCACAGGGATGGGATGAGTCTCCAGGGGTGGGATGGGACCCAAGGGGTGGGGTGGGATGGGATGGGACAGGATGGGATGGGACGCCAGGGGTGGGATGGGATGGGACCCCAGGTTTGGGATGGGATGGGACTGGTTGGGACCCCAGGGGTGGGATGGGATGGGAACCCAGGGATGGGATGGGACCCCAGGGGTGGGGTGGGATGCGACCCCAGGGGTGGGACGGGACCCTAGGTTGGGATGGGACCCCAGGGATAGGACTTCAGGGATGGGATGGGTCTCCAGGGTTGGGATGGGATGGGACCCCAGGGGTGGGATGGGATGGGACTGGATGGGACCCAAGGGTTGGGAGGGGATGGGACCCTAGGGGTGGGATGGGATGTGATGGGACACCAGGGGTGGGATGAGTTCCCAGGGGTGGGATGGGATGGGACGACATGGGACTGGATGGGACCCCAGAGTTGGGATGGGACCCCAGGGGTGGGATGGGAGGGGACCCTAGGGGTGGGATGGGACACCAGGGGTGGAATGGGATGAGTCCCCAGGGGTGGGATGGGACCCCAGGGGTGGGATGGGATGGGATTGGATGGGACTGGATGGGACCCCAGGGTTGGGATCCCCAGGGGTGGGATGGGAACCAGGTATGGGATGGGACCCCAGGTATGGGATGGGACCCCAGGTATGGGATGGGACCCCAGGTATGGGATGGGAGGGGATGGGATCGGACCCCAGGGGTGGGATGGGATGGGACCCCAGGGGTGGGATGGGATGGGACTGGCTGGGACCCCAGGGTTGGGATCAGACCCCAGGGGTGGGATGGGATGGGACCCCAGGGGTGGGATGGGATGGGAGTGGATGGGAAACCAGGGGTGGGATTGGATGGGACCCCAGGGGTGGGATGGGATGTGATGGGTCCCCAGGGGTGGGATGGCATGGGACTGGATGGGACCCCAGGGTTGGGATGAGTCCCCAGGGGTGGGATGGGATGGGATGGGGTCCCAAGGGTGGGATGGGGCGCCAAAGGTGGGATGGGACCCCAGGTTTGGGATGGGTTTGGACTGGTTGGGACCCCAGGGGTGGGATGGGATGGGACCACAGGGATGGGATGAGTCTCCAGGGGTGGGATGGGACCCCAGGGGTGGGGTGGGATGGGATGGAACAGGATGGGATGGGACCCCAGGGGTGGGATGAGTCCCCAGGGGTGGGATGGGACCCCAGCGGTGGGATGGGACCCCAGCGGTGGGACGGGATAGGACTGGGATGGGACTCCAGGGGTGGGATGAGACTGGGATGGGACCCCAGGGGTGGGATGGGACCCCAGGGGTGGAACTCCAGGAGTGGGATGGGACTCTGAGGTTGGGATGGGACCCCAGGGATGGGATGGGATGGGACCCCAGGGATGGGATGGGATGGGACTCCAGGGATGGGATCTCAGGGGTGGGATGGGACCCTGAGGTTAGGATGGGACCCCAGGGATGGGATGGGATGGGACTGGGATGGGACCCCAGGGGTGGGATTGGACCCCAGGGGTGGGATATCAGGTATGGGATGGGATCCTGGGACTGGGATGGGACCCTGGGGATAGGACCCTGGGGCTGGGATGGGACCCTGAGGTTGGGATGGGACTTCTGGTACCAGGGCTGTGAGCTCCCAGTGCCCTCCCAGTCCCATTCTGAGACCCCCAGTGCTTTACTGGTCCTACTAAGACCTCCAAAACATACCCAAGAACTGGGTCGAGACCCTCCAAAAGCCATAGGAAGTGGGACTGAGTCCCCTCAAATCCATTAGGAGTGGGGTGAAGGCCCCAATACCCATCAGGAGCAGGGGCTAAGCCCCCCCAAACCCATCAGGAGTGGGGATGACTCTCCTCCCAAATCTATAGGGAGGCAGTTTGGGTCCCCCAAACCTATCAGGAGAGGGGGTCTAAGCCCCCCCATACCCATGGGAAACTAGACTGAGCCC
Source organism: Colius striatus (assembly GCF_028858725.1). NCBI lineage: Eukaryota > Metazoa > Chordata > Aves > Coliiformes > Coliidae > Colius > Colius striatus. The sequence goes on along the minus strand of NC_084773.1, from coordinate 22,639,948 downwards.
CCTAAAACCCATCAGGAGTGGGGCTGAGCCCATACCCCAAACCCATAGGGAGCAAGACTGGGCCCCCAAACCTATCAGGAAAAGGGATTGAGCCCCCCAAAACCCATCAGGAGCAGGACTGGGCCCCCCAAACCCATGGTGGGAGTGGGGCTGGACCCCCCCACTCCGCTATGCCAACCTCCCCCCTTCTCCCCCCTCCCAGGGCAGGTCCAGAGCCGTCAGTGCATTGAGGCCGTCATCAAATTCGCCTTCGAGGAGAGGCTCTTCCTCATGGCTGATGAGGTGAGTGGGACCCTCAGACTCGGGGGGTATGTGAGGTGGACCCCAACATCTAGGTAACCCCACCAGTTTCCCCCCTCCTCCAGGTGTACCAGGACAACGTGTATGCTGAGGGTTCGGCCTTCCACTCCTTCAGGAAGGTGCTGACAGAGATGGGGCCGCCCTACCTGGACTCGGTGGAACTCGCCTCCTTCCACTCCATCTCCAAAGGCTTCATGGGCGAGTGAGTGACCTCCCACGGCCACCCCCACCCCGAGGTGGCCACCACAGGTCCTGGGGAGCCACAGAGTGGGGATGAGGATGGTGGAACCCCATGGGCCTCAAGGGTGGTGATGGAAAGAGGCTGGAGGTCCCGTGGGGTGGGGATGGTGATGCCATGGTCCTCTGGAGCCCATGGGGTGGAGATGGTGATGTCATGGTCCTCTGGAGCCTGTGGGGTGGGGATGGTGATGCCATGGTCCTGTGGAGCCCACGGGGTGCGGATGGTGATGCCATGGTCCTCTGGAGCCTATGGGATGGGGATGGTGATGCACAAAGAGGCCCCGTGGGGATGTTTATTAGGGTGGTTCTGACGACAGGGAGCCTCCAGGGGCATCTGATGTCAGAGGGTCCTGGTGCCAGGGGGGAAACTCCTCACCTTGTCCCCCTTAAAAGCCCCTCATGGCTCGGGGTGGACAGTGTAGACCTCGACCTCACAGAGAGTGAACTGCTCCTCCCGGCCCAGGATGGTGACGGTGACGTAGCGGCCGCGGAGGCCGTGGCAGCAGATGGTGCTGAGCGACCCAGGACTGGCATCTGTGATGATGCCACAGCTGCAGGGAGCAAACCACAGAATCATTTGGGTTAGAAAAGCCCTTTGAGCTGCTGGAGCCCAGCCCTGAGCCCTCACCCTGCCACGGCTACCACTGACCCACAGCCCTCAGCACCTCAGCTCCAGGGCTTCGGGGTCCCTCCAGGGCTGGGCACTCCCCCAGCTTCCCGGGCAGCCTGGCACAGCGGCTGACACCCCTCTCAGGGAAACAGTTCTGCCTCAGCTCCCGCCTCAACCTCCCCTGGGGCACCCTGAGCCCCTTTCCTCTTGGCCCGTCACTCACTAGCTGGGAGCAGAGACCGACCTCCAGCTCACTGCAGCCTCCTGGTAGAGATTTCACCACCAAAACCCCAATATTCTATCTTTTTGTCCAAATACCACCACAAAAACACTACTTTTTTTTCCCTCAAATCACCTCCCCAATTTTCCCCTCAGAACTCCACCAAAATCCCACTTTTTCCCCCTTAAAACTCCACCAAACCCCAACATTTCCCTTCAAAACTCACAAAAAGCTCACTTTTCCCCTCAAAACTACACCAAAGCCCAACTTTTTTGTCAGAACCCCACCAAAGCACCACTTTTCTCCTCAACACTCCACAAAAACCCATCTTCCCCTCAGAACCCCATCAAAAACCCACCTTTGCCCTCAAATATCCACCAACCCTCCACTTTTTCACTCCAAACTCCACTAAAACCACACTTGTCATCTGAAAACACCAACAAAACTCCACTTTTCCCCTCAAAGTTCCCCCAAAATCCCACTGGTGCCTCAGAACCCCACCAATCTGCATCTTTTCCAACTCAGCAGAACTCCAACGCCCCTCTTTTCTCCTTAAAACTCTACAAAAAACCCTTTTTCTCCTCAGAATCCCACAAAAAACCCACTTTTGCCCTCAAAAATCCACCAAATCTCCACTTTTTCACTCCAAGGTCCACTAAAACCACACTTTTCCCCTCAACACTCCACCAAAACTCCACTTTTCATCTGAAAACTCCACCAAAACTGCATTTTTCATCTTAAAACCCCACCAAAACCCCACTTTTCCCCTTAAAACTCCACAAAAACTCATTTTCCTTTCAGTGGACCACCAAACCCTCTCTTTTTTCCCTCAGAACCACAAGACACCCCGCTTTTGCCCCAAATATCCACCAAACCCACACTTTACCACTCCAAAGTCCACAAAATCCCACATTTGCCCTTAAAAATACACCAAACCCACACTTTTAATCTAAAAACCCCACCAAAACTCCACTTTTCCCCTCAAAGCTCCTCCAAAATCCCACTTGTTCCTCTTAAGTCCACCAAATCCCCACTTTTCTTCTCAAACCTCCACTTTTCCACTCCAGACTCCACCAAGCCCGCACTTTTCCCCTCAGAACCCCACCAATCTCCACTGTTCCCACTCACCAGACAACCAACCCCACTCTTTTCTTCTTAAAACTCCACCAAAACCCATTTTTCCCCTCAGAACCACACCGAAAACCTTTTACCCTCAAAAATTCACCAAATCGCCACTTTTTCACTCCAAACTCCACTAAAACCCCACTTTTCCCCTCAACGCTCCACCAAAACCCCACTTTTCCCCTCAGAACCCCATCAAAAACCCACTTTCGCTCTGAAAACCCACTGAACCTCCACCTTTCCACTCCAGACTCCACCAAACCCCCACTTTTCCCCTCAGAACCCCACAAATCTCCACTGTTCCCCCTCAGCAGACAACCAACCCCACTCTTTTCTCCTTAAAGCTCTACAAAAACCTTTATTCCCCTCAGAACCCCACAAAAAAAACACTTTTCCCCTCAACACTCCACCAAACCCCCACTTTTCCCCTCCAAGCTCCTCCAAATTCCCACTTGTTCCTCAGAAATTCACAAAACCCCTCACTTTTCCTCTCAAAACTCCACCAAAACTCCACTTTTCCCCTCAGAACCCCATTAAAAACCCACTTTGCCCTCAAAAACCCACTGAATCTCCACCTTTCCACTCCAGACTCCACCAAATCCCCACTTTTCCCCTCAGAACCCCACAAATCTCCACTGTTCCCCCTCAGCAGACCACCAACCCCACTCTTTTCTCCTTAAAGCTCTACAAAAACCTTTATTCCCCTCAGAACCACACCAAAAAACCACTTTTCTTCTCAACACTCCACCAAACCCCCTCTTTCCCCCTCAAAACTGCACCAAACCCCCACTTTTCCCCTCAAAACTCCAGTAAAACCCACTGTTCTTCTCAACACTCCACCAAAACCCCACTTTTCCCCTCAGAACCCCACAAATCTCCACTGTTCCCCCTCAGCAGACAACCAACCCCACTCTTTTCTCCTTAAAGCTCTACAAAAACCTTTATTCCCCTCAGAACCCCACAAAATCCCCACTTTTCCCCTCAACACTCCACCAAACCCCCACTTTTCCCCTCAGAACCCCACCAATCTTCACTGTTCCCCCTCACCAGACAACCAACCCCACTCTTTTCTCCTTAAAGCTCTACAAAAACCTTTATTCCCCTCAGAACCCCACAAAAAAAACACTTTTCCCCTCAACACTCCACCAAACCCCACTTTTCCCCTCCAAGCTCCTCCAAATTCCCACTTGTTCCTCAGAAATTCACAAACCCCCCACTTTTCCTCTCAAAACTCCACTTTTCCCCTCAGAACCCCATCAAAACCCCACTTTCGCCCTCAAAACCCCACCGAACCTCCACTTTTCCACTGCAGACTCCGCCAAGCCCGCGCTTTTCCCCTCAGAACCCCGCCAGTCTCCAGTTCCCCCTCAGCAGACCACGCCCCCACTATTCCCCCCCCCCCCCCCCAACCTGCAGAGACGCCAGTGCAGGGCTGCCAACGCGCTGAGCCTCAGATCGAACTTCCCGCTGCCGCCGCCCTTCAGCCAATAAGAAGGGAGGAAGCGATGACAGACACGGCGCAGCCAATGGGCGGGCGAGGATCGCAGGCGGCACCTAGTAACGACGCCGGGCCCGCCTTCCGTGGTGAAACTCTCGCTCTGATTGGCGGAGGGGCGGTGCCGGGGTGCAGTGCGCATGCCTGGAAGCGCGGCCGTGAAGGATCCGGCGGGAGCGGAAGGTGAGCTGAGGGGGGCCCCGGGGATTAGGGGGGTGAGGGCAGCTGAGGGGGGCCCCGGGGATTGGGGGGGTGAGGGCAGCTGAGGGGGACCCCGGGGATTGGGGGGGGCGTGAGGGCAGCTGAGGGGGGCCCCGGGGATTGGGGGGGGCGTGAGGGCAGCTGAGGGGGGCCCCGGGGATTGGGGGGGTGAGGGCAGCTGAGGGGTCCTCGGGGATTGGGGGGCCGTGAGGGCAGCTGAGGGGGTCCCCGGGGATTGGGGGGGGTGAGGGCAGCTGAGGGGTCCCCGGGGACTGGGGGGCGTGAGGGCAGCTGAGGGGGACCCCGGAGATTGGGGGGGCATGAGGGCAGCTGAGGGGGGCCTCGGAGATTAGGGGGGCGTGAGGGCAGCTGAGGGGGACCCCGGGGATTGGGGGACGTGAGGGCAGCTGAGGGGGACCCCGGGGATTGGGGGGCGTGAGGGCAGCTGAGGGGGACCCCGGGGATTGAGGGGGCGTGAGGGCAGCTGAGGGGTCCTCGGGGATTGGGGGGGCGTGAGGGCAGCTGAGGGGGACGCCGGGGATTGGTGGGGGTGAGGGCAGCTGAGGGGGACCCCGGGGATTGGGGGGCGTGAGGGCAGCTGAAGGGGGCCCCGGAGATTGGGGGGGCGTGAGGGCAGCTGAGGGGGGCCTCGGGGATTGGGGGGGCGTGAGGGCAGCTGAGGGGTCCCCGGGGATTGGGCGCGGGTGAGGGCAGCTGAGGGGGGCGCCGGGGATTGGGGGGGGTGAGGGCAGCTGAGGGGGGCCTCGGGTTTTGGGGGGAGTCAGGGCAACTGAGGGGTCCCCGGGGATTGGGCGCGGGTGAGGGCAGCTGAGGGGGGCGCCGGGGATTGGGGGGGGTGAGGGCAGCTGAGGGGGGCCTCGGGGATTGGGGGGAGTCAGGGCAACTGAGGGGTCCCCGGGGACTGGGGAGGCGTGAGGGCAGCTGAAGGGGACCTCGGGGATTGGGGGGTTGAGGGCAGATGAAGGGGACCTCGGGGATTGGGGGGGGTGAGGGCAGCTGAGGGAGACCCCAGGGATTAGGGGGTTGAGGGCAGATGAAGGGGACCCCGGGGATTGGGGGGGGTGAGGGCAGCTGAAGGGGACCCCGGGGATTGGGGGGGGTGAGGGCAGCTGAGGGGGGTTGAGGGGTGTGAGGGCAGCACAGGGGGGCCCAGGGAGGGAAGGGGGGTGTTGGAGATCCTGCTGTAGGCTTCCTTTATGGGGTGCTGGGGGTACCCCTCATTAAGAGGGGTGGGTCATGGGTCCTGCCCTGGGGTTCCCTATTGATGGGGAGCTGGGTTAGGAGTGCTATAGGGTGCCCTATTAATGGGGGATAGGGTTAGGAGTGCTATGGGATGTCCTATTGAGAGAGGGCTGGGTTAGGGGTACCCTATTGATGAGGTGCAGATCTAGGGGTGCTGTGGGGTGCCCTATTGATGGGGGGCTGGATTAGAGGTGCTATAGGATGCCCTATAGATAGAGGGCTGGGTTAGGGGTGCTCTAAGATGCCCTATTGATGGGGGCTGGCTTAGGGGTGCTATAGGATGCCCTATTGATGGGGGCTGGCTTAGGGGTGCCCTATTGCTGCGCGCCGCCCTCCGCTCGCCCTGCGCCCCCCTGCGCCTGCTCTGCCGCGACTTCCACGCCGAGGAGCTCTCCGTCTCCACCGTCGTCTCCCTGCTGGACTCCCTGGAGCCTGCCGCCGTCCGCAGAGTTGTTTCACGCTTCAACAACCTGGGGCTGGCGGGGCTGTGCGAAGTGCTGCCTCACCTCAGCCGCTTCCCCGCGCTGCGCAGCCTCAAGCTGCCCTACAGCAACGTGGACGTGCGCCGCACGGCCCCCGGGCACGGACGCCGGCATCCGCTGCTTGGCCGCTCACCTCCGGGCCCTGCCTGCCCTCAAGGAACTCGATTTGTACTCCTCCAGGCTTTCTGGGAGACTCAGGCAGCTCCTGGGGTAAGCTGCCCGCTGGGGGAGGGACCCCAAAACCTTCACACGCTGCAGCGGGAGCTGTGCCGGCTGCTGGCGAGCGCGGGTAGAGCAGACGCCGTGTGGGCGACCAGCCTCCAGCGCTACGGAGCCATCGACTAGTTCAGCTTGTAGCATCCCCCCCCCAGGGAAGCTTCACCTCGGGGCGCTGTGCCGGGCTCTGGGCTGTGCCACTCGGTTATGGTGAGTTCATTAAAGCCAACCCCACCTTGCCCGATTAACCCAAGTCCTCCTGGGATGCTTGGCAGGAGGAAGTGGCAGAGCTCAGCGGAGGGGATGGAGCTCTTCTGCTTTTAATGGACCAAGGAGAGAGCTGCCTGCTGTTCTGGCACACAGGGCACTGACCAGAGAATCATTACAGATGGAAAAGCCCTTTGAGCTGCTGGAGTCCAACCCTGACCCCACAGTGCCACAGCCACCACTGAGCCACGGCCCTCAAGCACCTCAGCCCCACGGCTCTGGGACCCCTCCAGGGCTGGGCACTCCCCCAGCTCCCTGGGCAGCCTGGCACAGGGGCTGACACCCCTCTCAGGGAAACAGTTCTGCCTCAGCTCCAGCCTCAACCTCCCCTGGGGCACCCTGAGCCCCTTTCCTCTTGGCCTGTAGCTTTTAACTTGGCAGCAGAGACTGACCCTCTCAGCCACAGCCAGGGAGTCAGAGTGATCAGATCTCCTCTGAGCCTGGTTCTCTGCAGACTGAACCTTTGCCTCAGGTACCCTCATTTAGCCCAGAGCTTCCCAGTGCATCTTCTCCTCTCCCTGCAGCCCCTCAGTGTCCCTGTGGCAGTGAGTGAGGGGGCCCAGCACTGAGCACAGCCCTGGAGCTGCAGCCCCTCAGTGTCCCTGTGGCAGTGAGTAAGGGGCCCAGCACTGACACAGCCCTGGAGCTGCAGCCTCCCCAGGGCCCAGCACAGGGGACAATCCCTGCCCTGGGGCTGCTGCCACCCCACTGCTGAGCCCAGCCAGGCTGCCACTGGCCTTCTTGCCCCCTTGGGCACTCTGCTGGCTCCTTGCCCTCAGGCAACCTCAGCCCATGGCCACATCCCTCTGAAGAACCTCCCTTCCCTCTACACACCAGCCAACATCACCACAGTGGCACCCACAGTGTGGCAGCAACACTGTCACCGTGGCAGCACCCATGGGGACACCCACACTGTGGCAGTAGCACCGTGTGTCACCCACCACAGCTGCACCAACCTCACCATAGCAGCACCAACCTCTCCACAGCTGCACCCACACCACTGCAGTGGCACCCATCACCTCTGGGCTCATTTCAATTGCCAGAGACCTTTAATAGCACAGTGGGGGGACCCACACACAACACCCACATCCCTGGCACCGGCACAGGTGCTGTGGCACCTCACCACAGCATCAGCCACACGGTGTGGCTGAGCACCAGCTCTGCCTCCTCCTCCTCCTCGCCCGGGGCTATGCAATGCCCCTTCCCACCCCCTCCAAGCCTCACCCCCGCCCCGCGGCCCCGCCGCTCTCCGCCTCCCCCGCCCCTTCCCCTCCCCGCAGCAGCTCCACCAGCTCCCCCGTGAGCCGATACCTCTTCCCCTCCCACCAAAAGTGAGTCGGGGGCTGCTCCGGCCCCTGCTCGTACTCCAAGCGGGACCCCCACTCCAGAGCCAGCGCCGAGCGCACCGGCCCCGCGCCCCCCGCCCGGCCCGGCGCCGGGTGGTACAAGCGCCCGTTCTCCGGCAGCATCACCAGCGCCTCGGGCCGGAGCGGCACGGCCAGCCGCTCCCCGCCGCCGCAGAACGACAGCACGGCGCGGCGGGAGCAGGAGGAGGCTGAGGAGGAGGCGTCCGGGGGCAGGAGGCGGGTGAAGACGATGGGTCTGTGCTCGCAGCGCAGGAGGTTGCGCTCCGCGCCGCAGCGGGACACGAACGGGAATTCGCGCTCGTAGCGGCCGCTGCGGTTCCGCTCCAGCCGCGTGAAGAAGAACGTGAGGAAGGTCACGTCTGCCGGGATGGACCCTCATTAACCCGCGCCTCTCCTTAATTAACAGCCCCCCCTTTTAATTAAGCCGCATCGCCGCTCGTGGTTAGCCCGCTGGGAACGGCCTCTGCGGGGCTGCGAAGGGAGGGTGAGGAAGAAGAGGAGGAGGAAGGCAACGTCTGCTGGGATAAACCATCATTAACCCCTTCCCACAATTAACCTCCAGCGCTCCTAATTAACCTAAGCCTCCTAATTAACCTCCAGCCCCCCCTAACTAACCCTCAGTCCCCCCATGATTAACCCACTTGGAACTGCTGCAGTGCTGCTAAGGGAGGGTGAGGAAGAAGAAGATGAGGAAGGCAACGTCTGCTGGGATAAACCATCATTAACCCCTTCCCACAATTAACTCCGTGTGCTCCTAATTAACCTCCAACCCTCCTAATTAACCTCCAACCCTCAGTCCTCTCATGATTAAACCTGCTCAGAACAACCACTGCTAAGGGAGTGAGGAAGAGGAAGGTGATACCTGCCAGGATGAACCCTAAGTAACCCCACTAATTAACCCCTAAACCTCCTAATTAACTTCCACCCTCCTAATTAACCCCCAACTCTCCATAATTAACCCCAACCCTCCTAACTAACCCCCAATTCTCCATAATGAACCCTCCCATAGAGGCTGCCAGGGTTCAGCTCCAGGTGAGTGAGGAAGGCAACGTTAATTAATCTCACACCCTCGTTAATTAACCCTCCCCTAATTAACACCGGAGAAAGGGGGGTGTTCCTTAATGGGAAAGCGATTTGAAGGGGCTGAGGGAGGTTTGGGGGGGAGGGGAGTAGGGATCAGTGTTACCAAGTGCCTGGGAGCAATTAAGGGCAGGAAGTGGTTAATTAAGGTGGTGATTAATATGCAAATTAGGTTGAGAGGAGGATGTTTTGGCACCTACGAAGGCGATGAAGGGGATGAGAGTATCTTCTCCCCACCCCACAGCCCCCCCCAATACAGATGAGACCCCAAATAAAGATGAGTCTCTAATTAAAGACCATAATTAAGGCTAAAACGCTACTGAATGGTGATGGGGAGGAGGGATTTTGGGGTGATTTGGTTTTTTGGAGGGGTTCTGAGGAGATTTGGGGGGGTTGGGGGGATTTTGATTGTTTTTGGAGAGAGTTGGAGGGGATTTGGGGTTTTTTGGGGGGGATTTGGGGGCTTTGGGGATTTTTGGGGGATTTATTTTGGGGGGACTGGAGAGGATTTGGGGGTTTCTGTGGGGCTTTTGTGTTTTTTGGGGTGATTTGAGGGGATTTGGAGACTTTGGGGATTGTTTGGGGGGATATTTTGGGGGGTTTGGGTGGATTTTGACATTTTTGGGGGGGTTGGAGAGAATTTGGGGGCTTTTTGGTGGGGATTTGGGAGGTTTTGGGATGCTCTGGGGGGATTTGAGGGGGATTGTTGGGATTTGGGGGCTTTTGAGGTCGGGGGGAGTTGGGGTTTGGTTTTTTGGGGGGATTTGGGAGGCTTATTTGTGGGGGTTTTAGGGTGGGATTTGGGTCTTTGGAAGGGGTCAGAGAGGATCTGGGGGATAATTTTGCGGGGATTTTGGTTTTGGGGGGCATTTTGAGGCATCATTTTTGAGGGGGAGGATTTGGGGGGGTTTTGGGGGGATCCCAGTACCTTTGAAGCAAGTGATGAAGTTCTTCACTTTGGTGTCATCCAGGAAAAGCTGCAGAAAAAAAGGGGAAAAGCCTCAAAATCCCAAAGCAGGTGCAAGGGCCAAATGGGATCTGGCTGGGAACCATCCAGGGGCCATCCAGGCTCTGCCCAGGGTCCATTTACAGTCTTTTTATGGGGGTTTTGTCCAGGATCCATTTTGTCTCTGGGCTGGGATCCATCCAGGTTGTGTCCTGGGTCCATTTAGGGTCTTCTTGCAGGGGTTTTGTCCAGGATCTGTTTTGTCTCTGGGCTGGGATCCATCCAGGTTGTGTCCTGGGTCCATTTAGGGTCTTTTTGGGAGGGTTTATCCAGGATCTGTTTTGTCTCTGGGCTGGGATCCATCCAGGCTGTATCCTGGGTCTATTCAGAGCCTTTTGGGGAGGGGGAGGTTGCCTGGGATCCATTTGGGATCCATCCAGCCTCTGCTCTGGGTCCATTTAGGTCTTTTTGGGGGAGACTGTCCAGGATCTGTTTGGGTTCTGTGCTGGGATCTGGTTGGGATCCATCCGGCATCCATCCAGCCTCTATCCTGGGTCCGTTGAGGTCTTTTTTTTTGGGGGGTTCTGCCCAGGATCCATTGGGGATCCTCTCGGATCCTTACAGACACCCCTTTAACCCTATAGACACCCACATATATCCCTAGAGACATCCCCATAACCATATAGGCACCCACATATATCCCTATAGACACCCCCATAACCCTACTGACACACACACACGTATCCCTATAGACACACACATGACCATACAGACACCCCCATAAGTCTGTAGGCACCCACATATATCCCTATAGGCATCCCCGAAGCCTATAGACACCATATATATCTCCCCATAGCCTTCTCATAGCCCCTATAGCCCCCTATAGCCTCCTCATAGCCCCCCATAGCCTTCTCATAGTCCCTATAGCCCCTTCATAGCCCCCCATAGCCTTCTCATAGTCCCTGTAGCCCCTTCATAGCCCCCCATAGCCTCCTCAGAGCCCCTATAGCCCCCCATAGCCCCTATAGCATCCTCATAGCCCCTTCATAGCCTATATAGCCCCCTTATAGCCCATATAGCCCCCCATAGCCCATATAGCCCCTTCATATCCCCTATAACCCCTTCATAGCCCCTATAGCCCCCCATAGCCTCCTCATATCCCCCTCATAGCCCCCCCATAGCCCCTTCATAGCCCCCCATAGCCCTCATAGCCCCCATAGTATCTTGGTAGCCCCCCATAGCCTCAGCATAGCCCCTACAGCCCCCCATAGCCCCCTTATAGCCCATATAGCCCCCCATAGCCCCCCACTGATGGGCTCCAGAGGGAACGAGCAGCACCGGCCAGACGCTTTTTATTCACACGCCGTGGGGGGAGGGGCGGGGGGTGGTGCCTCTGGACCCCTCCCCCCAATCTGGATTCCCCACGCCCCCGGCCCACGCGCGGGGAGGGTCCCACAGCCGCGGGGGTGGGGGGGCTCGGGGAGATGCTCGGAGTCGGCTTCATAATAAATAAAAGGCTGAAACGGAAAAAAAGGGGAAAAAAGGGGAAAAAGAGAGAGGGGAAATACAAAAGCTGAGGGGGAGAAGGGTTAAATGGGAACAGAGGAAGTGGGGACCCCTCCCGGCCCTGGGGGACCCCCCACCCCCACACACCGGTGTCACCCCCCACTCTCCCCCTGTGCATCCTCCCCCCCACGCCTGGCAGTGAGCAGAGCTGGGAGGTAGCGCTGGGGGTCCCCCCACCCCGGGACCCCCCTCACCCTGTGACATCCACCTCGGGGACCCCCTGCGCCTTGGGGACCCCCCCCACCTCGGTGACCCACCTTGAGGACCTCCCCTCCCCCTGGGGACACCCATCTTGGGGATCCCCTCTCACCCTGGGGACCCTCCCTCCCTACTTTGGGGACACCCCCACCTTAGTGACACCCACCTTGGGGACCCCCCCCCACCTTAAGGACTCCCACTTTGGGGACGCCTCCCTTCACTTTGGGGACCCCTCACCTTAAGGACACCCTCCCATTCAGTGACCCCCCCCCCCCCCTTCCACCTTGGAGACATCCCCCTCAACTTTGGGGACCCCTCCCACCTTAAGGACTCCCACTTTGGGGACCCCTGCCCTGGGGACACCCACCACTTTGGGGACCCCCTTCCTTGTGACACCCACCTTGAAGACCCTCCACTTTGGGGACCCCCCCCCCCTTCCCCTCCATGGCCGCCCCAACCCCGAGGAGAAATCAGCATCTGGGTTGATAATTAGGGGCTTCTAATTAATAACTCTCTTTATACATCTCTGGACTCTGATGGGTGTCCTGTCCCACCCCACCCCCTCCCCACCCATGGGTGCTCCTGGGGTGCCCCCTCCCCTGTGGGTGCCCCCCACCCTCACCGTCCCATGTCACCCGAAGGCACTTGGGGGTGGCTTTGGGGGGCACCTCCCGGTGCCAGGTGGGTGGGGATGGGGAAGATGAGGGCACTGGGGGGTCCAGGAGGGGGTGTTGGGTGCCACTGGGGGTGGGTGGGTGCTGGAGGAGGTGATGGGCACCAAGGTGGGTGCAAGAGGAGCAGGAGGAGATGATGGGTGCCAAGATGGGTCCAGGAAGACCAGGACAAGATGAGGGGGGCACCAAGATGGGTTGGGCAGGGGGAGGTGATGGGCACCAGAACGGGTCCAGGAGAAGCAAGATGGTGCCAAGATAGGATGGGCAGGAGCAGGAGGAGATGGTGGGCACCAAGATGGGTCAAGCTGGGCAAAGAGATGAGGGGCACCAGGACTGGTTGGTCAGAACCAGAAGGAGATTGAGGGTGCCAAGGTGCATCCAGGAGAAGCAAGAGGTGATGGGGGCCAAGATGGGCTGGGCAGGACCTGGAGAAGGTGATGGGGGCCAAGATGGGCTGGGCAGAACCTGGAGAAGGTGATGGGTGCCAAGATGGGCTGGGCAGGACCTGGAGAAGGTGATGGGGGCCAAGATGAGCTGGGCAGGACCTGGAGAAGGTGATGGGGGCCAAGATGAGCTGGGCAGGACCTGGAGAAGGTGATGGGGGCCAAGATGAGCTGGGCAGGACCTGGAGAAGGTGATGGGAGTCAAGATGGGCTGGGCAGGACCTGGAGAAGGTGATGGGAGCCAAGATGAGCTGGGCAGGACCTGGAGAAGGTGATGGGAGCCAAGATGAGTTGGGCAGGACTTCGAGAAGGTGATGGGGGCCAAGATGAGTTGGGCAGGAGGAGATGAGGGGCACCAAAAATAGGTCCAGGGGGACCAGAAAGTGATGGGTGCCAAGTTGGGTTGGGCAGGACCAGGAAGAGATGGTGGGCACCAAGATGGGTCAAGCTGGGCCAAGAAGAGATGAGGTACACCAGGAGTGGTTTGTCAGCACAGGAAGGAGATTGTGGGTGCCAAGGTGGGTCCAAGAGGACCAGAAGATGATGGGTGCCAAGATGGGCTGAGCAGGAGATAAGGGGCACCAAGATGGGTTGGGCAGGAGATGATGGGCACCAAAGATGGGTCCAGCAGGGCCAAGCAGATGTGAGGGGCATCGAGATGGTTCCAGGAGAAGTGGAGGGCATCATGAGTGGCAAAACATTCCCAGCAGGACCAGAAGGACAGGACAGATGCCAAGATGTGTCTGGCAGGACCGAGCAGAGATGGCAGGATGCCAAGATGAGTTGGGAAGGACCAGGAGGAGACAATGGGCACTGAGTCCAGCAGGGCCAAGCAGAGATGACAGGATGCCAAGATGGGTTGGTCAGGAGCAGGAGGAGGTGATGGGCACCAAGATGGTTTGGTCAGGAGCAGGAGGAGGTGATGGGCACCAAGATGGGTCCAGTAGGAGCAGGAGGAGGTGATGGGCACCAAGATGAGTCAGTCAGGAGGAGGTGATGGGCACCAAGATGAGTCAGTCAGGAGGAGGTGATGGGTACGAAGACGAGTCAGTTGGGAGCAGGAGGAGCTGATGGGCACCAAGATGAGTTGGTTGGGACCAGGAGGAGATGATGGGCAGCAAAACCAAGCAGCGATTCCAGATGCCAAGATGAGCTGGGCTGGACCAGAAGAGATGATGAGTGTCAAGATGTGTCTTTCAAAGCTGAGATGATGGGTCCTGTGGTGGGTCCAGCAGGGCCAAGCAGACATGGTGGTGCTGAGACAGGTCCTCTGGGGCCAGGGTCAGGTGAGATGGGTACAACGCTGCCGGGGATGGCCACCGTGACCTCCCCAGCTCCTCCAGCACCCCAAGGGTGGGCCACTGGCCACCACCAGCCACCCAGGGCACGGGGGGCATCCCCAGCACCCACTCCTGGGCCAATCCAGCTCCACCACGAGCCCCCATGGGCTGGGCCTCTCCTGGCACAGGGCCACTTGTCCCTCTGGTCCCCTGATGGACCTTCCCTGGGTGCTCCACTCCCGCACCAGTGGCTTCTCCCACCCCTGCGGGTGCCCACAGCTCCCAGCACCCTCCCCCGAGGCTGTCACCCACTCCCCAGCACACCAGGGCTGGAGGTGCCACTCGTCCCCCTCAGAGAGGTGGGCAGTGAGATGGCCAGAAGGTCGTGGGGTGGGGCCACTGTGGCGGGATGAGCAGGCCACGAGCCGCCCAGCACCCTCCTCCCGCGGGGGTCCAGGCTGGTGCTGGAGGGGAGGGGGCTGAGGTGGGGCTATAGGACACCCTCCATGAAGCTGGTGTCCAGGTGCTGGATGAGCACCCGCAGGAAGGACATCTCCTTGCGGGTGTTCTCGAAGATGATCCGCGGGTCGTCCGACTGGCAGCGCAGGCAGTTGGGGGCCATCACCATGGCCAAGTTATTCACGTCCATCTTGGTGACGGCCACGTTGGCCGGCTGCACAAACACCTGGAGGAGCAGGAGAAGGGTGGGGATAGGGGAGCAACAGCTTGGACCTCCTGGTTCTCTGATGGAGGGTCACCATGGGGTCACCCCATATCAATGTGGGGAAACCCAGGTTACCTCAAGAGAGGAAACCAGGCTGGGAGGTCACTCTGTGGTGGGAGGAGAAAGGTGGTGATGGGGGAGGACCACATGGACCTTCTGGTTCTCAGATGAAGGGTCACCAGAAAGTCACCCCACATCAACATGGGGAACCCCAAGTTACCTCAAGAGAGGAAACCAGGGTGGGAGGTCATTCTGTGGTGGGAGGGGGAAGGTGATGATGGGGGAAAATCATGCTGGACCTCCTGGTTGC
Organism: Colius striatus; assembly: GCF_028858725.1. Taxonomy (NCBI): domain Eukaryota; kingdom Metazoa; phylum Chordata; class Aves; order Coliiformes; family Coliidae; genus Colius; species Colius striatus. Next base: position 22,624,944 of record NC_084773.1, on the reverse strand, counting down.
CAGATGAAGGGTCACCATGGGCTCACCCCACATCAATGTGGGGAACCTCAGGTTGTCTCAAGAGAGGAAACCCGGCTGGGAGGGCACTCTGGGATGGGAGGAGGAAGGTGGTGATGGGGGAGGACCACATGGACCTCCTGGTTCCTAGATGAGCTGAGGAACAATGTGGTGTTGCCTCAAAGACTCTGGCTTGGTGTTCTGGTTTAGCAAGGAGCAGCTTTTGGCTTAGTAACAGGGGGAGCGGGTTGCAGTGAAGACCCGATAAAGAGTTTGCGGACTCTCCCCCCGGCTCCTGGGTTCACACCCACCTCCGGCCCGGCTGGGCCAATCTTGCGCCTCTGCGATCATTATTTAGGGCCTGGAATTGAAATGCGAGGCGGGAGGTGTAAGAGTGACAGGAGATGGAGGCGACCACGCGGCCCCTTCAGCCAGAGAAGGAGGAAGGAAGGAGAAGCAACAGACCAGAGACCCCTCTGCAAGCCGTGGCGAGAATGCAGCTGTGCCCCTGCAGCCTATGGAGATCCATGGCAGGACCGAGAGTTCCCAGCAGCTCCGTGTGAGTGAGCCCGGACGGGAGAGGGACTGTGTGGGGAGGGGCCATGGCCCAGGCCATGCTGGAGAGCCTGCACGCCGCAGAGCAGCCCCACACGAGAGGCAGAGACGAGCTGCAGCCTCTGGAGTCAGTGGGCATCGGAGCAGCCCGTGCAGGGCTGCCATGCGTGTGAGTTACCCCACGGACTCGCAGGGAGGGCTGGTGTGGAGTTCACCTGTCCTGAGGAGGGACAAACGCAGAAGCTATCGGGAACAGACTAACTGAAACCCCCACTGCCTGCCCCCCCGAACCGTTCAGGGGGGGCAAGGTAAAAGCCCCAGGATCAGGGCTCTGAGCCCGGGAAGAGGGGAGGGGTGGCAAGAAGGTGTTCTTCAAAAGGCTGGTTGGACTCTTCATTGATGTATTGCTCTGTGTTGTTTCATTTTGGTTATGTTTTGGGTTTTTGGGGGTATGTTTTAGTTGATGTTGCATTAAATTATTTTCTGTTTTCTTCCCCAAACCGAGTGGCCTGGTCTGTTTTGTCCTGAACCTTAAGCGGCAATTAAGCTCTCCCTGCCCTTGAGCAATTCTCAGCCTCTTCCGTACTCCAGGCTAATCGTGGCCTTTGTTCCCTGATGGGCCTAAACCAGGACACACAGACACAATAGATCACAAAGACACCACAAAAACACAGACAGCACATTGCAAAGGGGATCATTTCAATGGAGCAATATTACTACCTCAGAAGTGACAACATTCACAGCAAAAAACTGTTCCTAGAAATTGTGCCAACTCCCTTCAATATCTGCTCCAGCTCATTTCTATGTCTTGCTACCAATGCCCACGGCCATTTCCTCCAGATGGCCTCCCAAGCCAGCTTCCCTCCAAAAATACGCCTGCCAGAAAAATGCTCCTCGGGAACGGCTTTCCCAGAGGAGTGGAGAATCCATGGCCCTGCCTGACGAAAATCCCAGCCCCTGGTCGCTCCGAGCCCAAACTTTGGCGATGATCGTCGCCTCGCAGAGCGACCGGGACCGAGGAAAAAAACCCCAGCCGGAGGGAAAAAAAAAGAAAACCCCCGGCTGGGGATTTTTTATTCTATTAAAAATGTGAAAATTGAAAAACCTGAAAGAGAAACAATTTCAAATTGCAATTCAACCCCATAACCCCCTCCCCCCCACCCTGCCAAACCCTGCCTCGACTCCACCCTCCTCCTGCACACCCACAACGATGGCACCTCAAAGCTACATCACTCCCCAGAAATATCATTTGCAAGGGCCTCGAAGGGGGCCCTACCTGCCAAAGCCTTGGCTGTAAACATCACCTCAAGTGAGCCACAACTAAGTCAATTACATACAGGATAAGAGAAAATAAACCCCATCCAACAGCAGCTTCATTACTATAGGTTTCATCATACACACCCTAAAGGCAGGAACAAGGCACAGTTCTGCTACACCAACACCTAAATATTCTACCAACTAGACCCTTCTCCCACAGCCTTGATGCTACACAGCTCCGTCTGAGGCCAAAGCATCAGGCTTCAAAGTAATAACTAAGTGACACACTGCTTCACACCAACCCCCATAACCCTTGGCTTTGCTTTGATTCCAAGAAACTTGACACGAGCGCTCTCCCCAGGAATCCCGACCGGCCCCTGATGCTGACCTCACACTCTGCTTTACCCTACATGCTCAGGCAGAGCAGCTCCACGCCACACCCTTGTGCAAACACCGACACCAGGTGAAAGAACACATGGACAACATAAAGACAACAGGGAACTGGGCTCAGAGATGCCCCGGCCACAGATGATGTTGACTGGAAAGACCTAGAGGATGCTACATTGAAAGGAGAAGGCTCTATAGTAGCCTCCCCAAAGAGGGTAGATGAAATGGACCAGGCCTGCACCAGAGGACCGCCCCAGACCAGAGATCCTGAGGACATGAGGAAGAAGTCTGGGTCCATGCAAAGGGATGGCTGAAGCGCGGAGCCGCTGATGCGGCCAGAAGCGGTACTGCAGAAGAGTACGGTCTGGAATCTTCCAAGATGTGAGATGGATCTGCACTTAAGGATGGCTACGCAAGAAGAGCTTGACTCACACTGCATCAGTGATTAGTGTTCAAGACCCTGAGGATGCTGCCCGAGATCCGGACCTTGCCGCTGAAGAGCAAAGAGTGAAGAACAAGGAGGCCCGAGGAAGCTGACACGGGGAAGTCAGACGACATGAGACATACACAGAGGCTGGAGCCGCTCTGCCTGGGACATGCTGCCATTGTCCTGAGAAGTAACTGCCTCCCTCTCCTTAACTTGTGGGGACTGGCTATGGAACATTGCTCTCCTCTACACAACCTTTGAAACACCTCCCTCTGACTCCCAACCTTGTTCCCTCCTCCTTGCCCCAACACAGCATTGTCCCTGTATTTAACTGGCAAGCACAACAGAAACTTGAAAACACAGCAAAAGTCAAGTCACTACTGAAGCCCAAAACCATACTCACTCCACAAAGCCCCAGGCACGCCCCAAAGCCAAAGCCCCAGGCACGCCCCAAAGCCCCTGAAAACCAAAACTCCAAAGTCCAGGCTCTACACAAAAACCCTCTCTGTAACTCCTACCCTTGTCCCCTCCTCCCAGCCCCAACACAGCATTATCCCGGTACTCAATTTGCAAAGAATCACAGATCCGATTCCAAAAGTTGGCGGGTGCCACTGTGATGCGCTGCTCCTGAGCTTCAGTACCCCACTGTGTCCACATGACAGCAGCACTGACACACTCTGCTTGCCCCTTGTATTCTTATTCAGAGCACAGCCTCAGTCTCTGGAAACAGAGCCAAACAAGTGACTCAGATGCAAAACCTCGTCACTCGGCAGCCAAAGCCCCAACACTTCACTCGGCAGCCAAAGCCCCAACACCTCACTCGGCAGCCAAAGCCCCAACTCCCACGTATCAAAAGCGAACTGACATACACTCAGTGCTCCTCCACCTGCCCTTGACTCTACATCCCCACGCAGAGTGGCTCTAAGGTAAACACACACATATAAACACCAACACCACACAGAACACAGACAACACAACACAGAAGTGAGGAGACTCGGTCACACGATGCCGGGACTGGAGATGCCCTAAAGGCAAGGCCTGTGGGGCTGTGACAAAGAAGCGAGGCTCCACGGCAGCCACACAAAGAGGCTAAGGGAACAGTCCAGGATCAGGACTGGGATGATGGATGTGCAAGAAGCCTGACTGTGAGTCCCAGAGAATGTAGCAATGAAGGGAATGAGACCAAATCTCAGAACAGGGATGCCTACCGAGAAGAGCTGCTGACGCAGCCTGGAACGCTGCACCGTGGAAAACGACCGACAAAGAATTTCAGGATGTGAAGATGATCCACAGTTTAAGCTTCTTATGCAAGAAAAGTGGCACTGATGGGCACCAGAACAAGGAGGTTTGTTCTTTGAGACCTCAAGGAAAGTGGCTATGTGCCGTGTGCCTCAAGTGCAAAAATCCCCTCACCATTCCAGTGCCCACACTATGTCCCCTCATTGTCCCTGTGCCCACACCATGTCCCCTCACCATCCCTGTGCCCACACTGTGCCGTCACCATCCATGTGCTCACACCTTGTCCCACACTATCCTTGTGCCCACAGCGTGTTCCCTCATTGTTCCTGTGCCCACACCATGTCCCCTCACCATCCCTGTGCCCACACTGTTTCCCCCCACCATCCCTGTGCCCCCACACCGTGTGCCCTCACCATTCCTGTGCCCATACTGTGCCCCACACCATCCCTGTGCCCACACCATGTCCCACACCATCCCTGTGCCCACACTGTGTCCCCTCACAATCCCTGTGCCCACACCGTGTCCCCCCACACTATCCCTGTACCCACACTGTGTCCCCCCACCATCCCTGTGCCCCCACACCAAGTGCCCTCACCATCCCTGTGCCCACACTTTGCCGCACACCATCCCTGTACCCACACCATGTCCCACACCATCCCTATGCCCACACTGTGCCCCTCACCATCCCTGTGCCCACACCATGTCCCCTCACCATCCCTGTGCCCACACCGTGTCCACCCACCATCCCTGTGCCCACACCATGTCCCCTCATTGTCCCTGTGACCACACCATGTCCCACACCATCCCTGTGCCCACACCATGTACAACACCATCCATGTGCCCACACCGTGTCCCCCCACCATCCCTGTGCCCACACTGTCTCCCCTCATTGTCCCTGTACCCACACTGTGCTCCTCACCATACCTGTGCCCAAACGGTGTCCCTCACCATCCCTGTGCCCACAGCGTGCTCTCACCATCCCTGTGCCCACACTGTGTCCCCCCACCATCCCTGTGACCACACCATGTCCCTCACCATCCCTGTGCCCACACCATGTCCCCTCACCATTCCTGTACCCACACCGTGTCCCCACAACGTCCTGGTGCCCACACCGTGTCCCCACACCATCACTATGCCGACACCATGTCCCCTCACCATCCCCGTGCCCACAGTGTCCCTCACCCTCCCTATGCCCACACCATGTCCCCTCACCATCTCTGTACCCACATTTTGCCCCACACCATCCCTGTGCCCACACCGTGCCCCTCACCATCCCTGTGCCCACACTGTGTCCCCTCATTGTCCCTGTGCCCACACTGTGCCCCACACCATCCCTATGCCCACACTGTGTCCACTTAACATCCCTGTGCCCACACCGTGTCCCCTGATTGTCCCTGTGCCCACAGCGTGTCCCCCCACCTTACCTATGCCCACACTGTGTCGCCTCACCATCCATGTGCCCACACCTTGTCCCACACTATCCCTTGTGCCCACACTGTGTCCCCTCACCATCCCTGTGCCCACACCATGTCCCCTCATTGTCCCTCTGCCCACACCGTGCCCTCACCATCCCTGTGCCCACATCGTGTCCCACCTCATCCTTGTGCCCACACCGTGTACCCTCATTGTCCCTGTGCCCACATGGTGTCCCAAACCATCCCTGTGCCCACACTCTGCCCCGCAACATCCTTTTGCCCACACCGTGTCCCCTCACCATCCCTATGCCCACATTGTGTCCCACACCATTGCTGTGCCCACACCTTGTCCCACACCATCCTTATGCCCACACCATGTCCCCTCATTGTCCCTGTGCCCACACCATGCCCTCACCATCCCTGTGCCCGCACCGTGTCCCACACCATCCTTGTGCCCATAGCGTGTCCCCTCATTGTCCCTATGCCCACACTATGTTCCCTAATCATCGCTGTGCCCACACCATGTCCCCTCACCATCCCTGTGCCCACACCGTGTCCCCTCATTGTCCCTGTGCCCACAGCGTGTCCCCCCACCTTACCTATGCCCACACTGTGTCGCCTCACCATCCATGTGCCCACACCTTGTCCCACACTATCCCTTTGCCCACACTGTGTCCCCACACCATCCCTGTGCCCACACTGTGTCCACTCATCATCCCTGTGCCCACACCATGTCCCCTCATTGTCCGTCTGCCCACATCGTGCCCTCACCATCACTGTACCCACACCGTGTCCCACACCATCCTTGTGCCCACACCGTGTCCCCTCATCATCCCTATGCCCACACTATGCCCCTCACCATCCCCGTGTCCCCTCACCACCCCCGTGTCCCCTCACCACCCCCATGTACGCTCACGATCCCCATATCTCCTCACCATCCCAGTGTCCCGTCACGATCCCCTTCTCCTCTCACCATCCCAGTGTCCCCTCACCACCCCCGTGTCCCCTCACCATCCCCGTCTCCTCTCACCATACCCGTATCCCCTCACCATCCCCTTCTCCTCTCACCATCCCCGTGTCCCCACACCATCCCCGTGTCCCCTCACCATCCCCTTCTCCTCTCACCATCCCCATGTCCCCACACCATCCCCTTGTCCCCTCACCATCCCCTTCTCCCCTCACCATCCACTTCTCCTCTCACCATCCTCTTCTCCCCTCACCCCCCCCCCCGTCCCCTCACCAGCCCCATGTCCCCTAACCATCCCGTTCTCCCCTCACCATCCCCTTATCCTCTCACCATACCGGTGTCGCCTCACCATCCCCTTCTACCCCCACCACCCCCGTGTCCCCTCACAATCCCATTCTCCCCTCAACATCCCCGTGTCCCCTCACCACCCCCGTGTCCCCTTACCATCCCTTTCTCCCCTCACCATCCCCTTCTCCCCTCACCATACCCGTGTCCCCTCACCCCCCCCCCATCCCCTCACCATCCACTTCTCCCCTCACCGTCCCCCTGTCCCCTCACCACACCCTTGTCCCCTTACCATCCCGTTCTCCCCTCACTGACCCTTCTCCCCTCACCGTCCCCTTCTCCTGTCACCACCACTGTGTCCCCTCATCATCCCCTTCTCCCCTCATCATCCCCTTCTCCCCTCACCATCCCCTTCTTCCGTCACCACCACCGTGTCCCCTCACCATCCCCTTCTCCGCTCACAATCCCTTTGCCCACACTGGGCTCCACACCATGCCTGTACCCACACCGTGTCCCCTTACCATCCCTGTGCTCCCACCACCGTGTCCTCTCACCATCCCCTTCTCCCCGAACCATCGCCATGTCCCTTCACGAACCCCTTGTTCCCTCACCAACCTCTTGTCCCCTCACAATCCCCTTCTCCCCTCACAATCCCCATGTCCCCTCGCCAGCCCCACGTCCCATCACCATCCCCTTCTCCACTTACCATCCCTGTGTCCCCTCACCATCCCCTTCTTACCTCACCACGCCCGTGTCCCCTCACCATACCCGTGTCCCCTCACCGTCCCCTTCTCCCCTCACCATCCCCTTCTCCCCTCCCCACTCCATTCTCCCCTCACCACCCCCGTGTCCACTCAACATTCCCATGTCCCCTCACCACCCCCTTCTCCCCTCCCCACCCCATTCTCCCCTCACCACCCCCGTGTCCCCTCAACATTCCCATGTCCCCTCACCACCCCCTTCTCCCCTCACCACCCCCTTGTCCCCCCACCATCCCCATGTCCCCTCACCATCCTCTTCTGCTCACAGCATTCCCTTCTCCCCTCACCATTGCCGTGTACCCTCACCATCCCCTTCTCCTCTCACCACCCCCTTCTCCCCTTACCATCCCCTTCTCCGCTTACCACCCCCGTGTCCCCTCACCACCCCCGTGTGCCCTCACGACCCCCAGGTCCCCTCTCCACCCCCTTCTCCCCTCACCATCCCCGTGTCCCCTTTCCGTCTCCTTCTCCCCTCACCATCGCCGTGTCCTCTCACCGTCGCCATGTCCTCTCACCATCGCCGTGTCCTCTCACCGTCGCCGTGCCCCCTCACCGTCCCCGTGTCCCCTCACCTCCCCCGTGTCCCCTCACTGCCCCCGTGTCCCCTGATCCCCCCATGTATCCCCTCAGAAACCCCTTCTCCCATCACCACCCCCTTCTCCCCTCACCCTCCCCGTCTCCCCTTACCTTCCCCTTCTCCCCTCACCATCCCCTTCTCCCCTCACAACCCCCGTGTCCCCTCACCCTCCCCATGTCTCCTCACCACCCCCTTCTCCCCTCACAACCCCCTTCTGCCCTCACCACCCCCTTCTCCCCTAACCACCCCCGTATCCAATCACCCTCCCCATGTCCCCTCAGCCCCCCCGTGTCCCCTCACCAGCCCCATGTCCTCTCAGCAACTCCTTCTCCCCTCACCACTACCGTGTCCCCTCACCACCCCCATGTCCCCTCACCGCCCCCGTGTCCCCTAACAACCTTTGTGTCCACTCACCGTCCCCGTGTCCCCACACCACCCCTTCTCCCCTCACAACCCCTGTGTCCCCTAAGAACCCCCGTGTCCCCTAACCACCCCCTTCTCACCTCACCATCCCAATGTCACCTCACCCTCGCTGTGTCACCTCACCATCGCCTTCTCCCCTCACCACCCTCGTGTCCCCTCACACCCCCGTGTCCACTAACTGTCCCCGTGTCCCTACACCACCCCCGTGTCCCCTCACCACCCCCGTGTCCCCTCAGAAACCCCTTCTCCCCTCACCACCCCCTTTTCCCCTCACCAACCCCGTGTCCCCTCACCACCCCCGTGTCCCCTCAGAAACCTCTTCTCCCCTCACCACCGCCTTCTCCCCTCACAACCCCCGTATCTCCTCACCCTCCCCGTGTCTCCTCACCTTCCCCTTCTCCCCTTACCATCCCCTTCTCCCCAAACCATCCCTTTCTCTCGTCACCACCCCCGTGTCCCCTCAACACCCCCTTCTCCCCTCACGACCCCCGTGTCCCCTCACGACCCCCAGGTCACCTCACAATCCCCTTCTCCCCTCTCCACCGCCGTGTCCCCTCACCCCCCCCATGTCCCCTCACCATCCCGTTCTCCCCTCACCATACTCGTGTCCCCACACCACCCCCGTCTCCCCTCACAACCCCCATGTCCCCTCACCAGCCCCGTGTCCCCTCACCAGCCCCGTGTCCCCTCACTCCCCCGTGTCCCCTCAGCAACCCCTTCTCCCCTCACCTCCCCCGTGTCCCCTCACCCCCCCGTGTCCCCTCACCCCCCCGTGTCCTCTCAGCAACCCCTTCTCCCATCACCACCCCCTTCTCCCCCCACCACCCCCACTCTCCTCACCACCCCCGTGTCCCCTTTCCGTCCCCTTCTCCCCTCACCATCGCCGTGTCCTCTCACCGTTGCCATGTCCTCTCACCGTTGCCGTGTCCTCTCACCGTCACCGTGCCCCCTCACCGTCCCCGTGTCCCCTGACCCCCCCATGTATCCCCTCAGAAACCCCTTCTCCCATCACCACCCCCTTCTCCCCTCACCCTCCCCGTGTCCCCTCACCTTCCCCTTCTACCCTCAACATCCGCTTCTCCCCTCACCACCCCCGTATCCAATCACCCTCCCCGTGTCCCCTCAGCCCCCAATGTCCTCTCACCAGCCCCATGTCCCCTCACCAGCCCCATCTCCCCTGAGAAAGCCTTTCTCCCCTCACCCCCCCCGTGTCCCCTCACCAGCCCCATTTCCCCTCACCACCCCCATGTCCCCTCACCATCCCCTTCTTCCCTCACCATCCCCGTGTCCCCTCACCGCCCCCTTCTCCCCTCACCATCCCAATGTCACCTCACCCCCCCCGTGTCCCCTCATCATCCCCGTGTCCCCTCACCGTCCCTTTCTCCCCTCACCGTCACCGTGCCCCCTCTCTGTCCCCTTGTACCCTCACCGTCCCCGTGTCCCCTCACCAGACCCATGTCCCATCACCAGCGCCGTGTCCCCTCACCACCCCCGTGTCCCCTCACCACCCCCGTGTCCCCTCACTCCCCCGTGTCCCCTCAGCAACCCCTTCTCCCATCACCATCCCCTTCTCCCCTCACCACCCCCGTGTCCCCTCACCCCCCCCGTGTCCCCTCACCCACTTCTCCCCTCACCATCCCAATGTCACCTCACCCAACCCGTGTCCCCTCACCGTCCCTTTCTCCCCTCACCATCGCCGTGTCCTCTCACCGTCGCCGTGTCCTCTCACCGTCACCGTGCCCCCTCACCGTCCCCGTGTCCCCTGACCCCCCCATGTATCCCCTCAGAAACCCCTTCTCCCATCACCATCCCCTTTCCTCGTCACCACTCCCGTGTCCCCTCAACACACCCGTGTCCCCTCACCACCCCCGTGTCCCCTCACCATCCCCTTCTCTCCTCACCATCCTGGTGTCCCCTCACCATCCCCGTGTCCCCTCACAACCCCAGTGCCCCCTCACCAGCCCCATGTCCCCTCACCCCCCCCCCGTGTCCCCTCAGAAACCCCGTCTCCCCTAACCACCCCCTTCTCCCCTCACCACCCCCGTGTCCCCTCACGACCCTCGTGTCACCTCACCCGTCCCGTGTCCTCTCACCACCCCCGTGTCCCCTCACTTCCCGTGTCCCCTCAGCAACCCCTTCTCCCCTCACCTCCCCCGTGTCCCCTCACCCCCCCGTGTCCCCTAACCCCCCCGTGTCCTCTCAGCAACCCCTTCTCCCCTCACCTCCCCCGTGTCCCCTCACCCCCCCGTGTCCCCTCACCCCCCCGTGTCCTCTCAGCAACCCCTTCTCCCATCACCACCCCCTTCTCCCCCCACCACCCCCACTCTCCTCACCACCCCCGTGTCCCCTTTCCATCCCCTTCTCCCCTCACCATCGCCGTGTCCTCTCGCCGTTGCCATGTCCTCTCACCGTCCCCGTGTCCTCTCACCGTCCCCGTGTCCCCTCACCGTCCCCATGTCCCCTGACCCCCCCATGTATCCCCTCAGAAACCCCTTCTCCCATCACCACCCCCTTCTCCCCTCACCCTCCCCGTGTCCCCTCACCTTCTCCTTTTCCCCTCAACATCCGCTTCTCCCCTCACCACCCCCGTATCCAATCACCCTCCCCGTGTCCCCTCACCAGCCCCGTGTCCCCTCACCAGCCCCATCTCCCCTCAGAAAGCCTTTCTCCCCTCACCACCCTCGTCTCCCCTCACCCCTCCCGTGTCCCCTCACCACGCCCGTGTACCCTCACCACCCCCTTCTCCCCCCACCACTCCCTTCTCCCCCCACCACCCCCTTCTCCCCCCACCACCCCCTTCTCTCCTCACCACCCCCGTGTCCCCTCACCACCCCCATGTCCCCTCATCATCCCCGTGTCCCCTCACCGTCGCCGTGTCCCCTCACCAAACCCATGTCCCATCACCAGCCCCATGTCCCCTCACCACCCCCGTATCCTCTCACCACCCCCATGTCCCCTCACCAGCCCCATGTCCCCTCAGAAACCCTTTCTCACCTCACCACCCCAATGTCCTCTCACCACCCCCGTGTCCCCTCACTCCCTCGTGTCCCCTCAGCAACCCCTTCTCCCATCACCACCCCCTTCTCCCCCCACCACCCCATTCTCCCCCCACCACCCCCACTCTCCTCACCACCTTCTCCCCTCACCACACCCGGGTCCCCTAACCCCCCCGTGTCCCCTCACCACCCCCGTGTCCCCTCATCATCCCCGTGTCCCCTTTCCGTCCCCTTCTCCCCTCACCATCGCCGTGTCCTCTCACCGTCGCCATGTCCTCTCACCGTCGCCGTGCCCATTCACCTCCCCCATGTCCCCTCACCGCCCCCGTGTCCCCTGACCCCCCCATGTATCCCCTCAGAAACCCCTTCTCCCATCACCACCCCCTTCTCCACTCACCCTCCCCGTGTCCCCTCACCTTCCCTTTCTCCTCTCATCATCCCCTTCTCCCCTCACCATCGCCGTGTCCTCTCACCGTCGCCATGTCCTCTCACCGTCGCCGTGCCCATTCACCTCCCCCATGTCCCCTCACCGCCCCCGTGTCCCCTGACCCCCCCATGTATCCCCTCAGAAACCCCTTCTCCCATCACCACCCCCTTCTCCCCTCACCATCCCCTTTCCTCGTCACCACCCCCGTGTCCCCTCAACACACCCGTGTCCCCTCACTACCCCCGTGTCCCCTCACCATCCCCTTCTCCCCTCACAACCCCAGTGCCCCCTCACCAGCCCCATGTCCCCTCACTCCCCCCCGTGTCCCCTCAGAAACCCCGTCTCCCCTAACCACCCCCTTCTCCCCTCACCACCCCCGTGTCTCCTCACAACCCTCGTGTCCCCTCACCCGCCCCATGTCCCCTCACCACCCCCGTGTCCCCTCACCCCCCCCGTGTCCCCTCACCCCCCCCGTGTCCCCTCACCAACCCCTTGTCGCCTCACCTTCCCCTTCTCCCCTCACCATCCCATTCTCTCCTCACCACCCTCGTCTCCCCTCAGAACCCCCGTGTCACCTAACATCCCCCGTGTCCCCTCACACGCCCCGTATCCCCACACCCGCCCCGTGTCCCCTCACCAGCCCCGTGTCCCCTCACCAGCCCCATCTCCCCTCAGAAAGCCTTTCTCCCCTCACCACCCTCGTCTCCCCTCACCCCTCCCGTGTCCCCTCACCACGCCCGTGTACCCTCACCACCCCCTTCTCCCCCCACCACTCCCTTCTCCCCCCACCACCCCCTTCTCCCCCCACCACCCCCTTCTCTCCTCACCACCCCCGTGTCCCCTCACCACCCCCGTGTCCCCTCATCATCCCCGTGTCCCCTCACCGTCGCCGTGTCCCCTCACCAAACCCATGTCCCATCACCAGCCCCATGTCCCCTCACCACCCCCGTATCCTCTCACCACCCCCGTGTCCCCTCACCAGCCCCATGTCCCCTCAGAAACCCTTTCTCACCTCACCACCCCAATGTCCTCTCACCACCCCCGTGTCCCCTCACTCCCTCGTGTCCCCTCAGCAACCCCTTCTCCCATCACCACCCCCTTCTCCCCCCACCACCCCATTCTCCCCCCACCACCCCCACTCTCCTCACCACCTTCTCCCCTCACCACACCCGGGTCCCCTAACCCCCCCGTGTCCCCTCACCACCCCCGTGTCCCCTCATCATCCCCGTGTCCCCTTTCCGTCCCCTTCTCCCCTCACCATCGCCGTGTCCTCTCACCGTCGCCATGTCCTCTCACCGTCGCCGTGCCCATTCACCTCCCCCATGTCCCCTCACCGCCCCCGTGTCCCCTGACCCCCCCATGTATCCCCTCAGAAACCCCTTCTCCCATCACCACCCCCTTCTCCCCTCACCATCCCCTTTCCTCGTCACCACACCCGTGTCCCCTCAACACACCCGTGTCCCCTCACTACCCCCGTGTCCCCTCACCATCCCCTTCTCCCCTCACAACCCCAGTGCCCCCTCACCAGCCCCATGTCCCCTCACCCCCCCCCGTGTCCCCTCAGAAACCCCGTCTCCCCTAACCACCCCCTTCTCCCCTCACCACCCCCGTGTCTCCTCACAACCCTCGTGTCCCCTCACCCGCCCCATGTCCCCTCACCACCCCCGTGTCCCCTCACCCCCCCCGTGTCCCCTCACCCCCCCCGTGTCCCCTCACCAACCCCTTGTCGCCTCACCTTCCCCTTCTCCCCTCACCATCCCATTCTCTCCTCACCACCCTCGTCTCCCCTCAGAACCCCCGTGTCACCTAACATCCCCCGTGTCCCCTCACACGCCCCGTATCCCCACACCCGCCCCGTGTCCCCTCACCAGCCCAATGTCCCCTCAGCAACTCCTTCTCCCCTCACCACCCCCTTCTCCACTCACGACCCCCGTGTCCCCTCATGACCCCCGGGTTGCCTCACCATCCCCTTCTCCCCTCACCACCCCCGTGTCCCCTCACCCCCCCCGTGTCCCCACACCACCCCCTTCTCCCCTCACCACCCCCGTCTCCCCTCACAACCCCCGTGTCTCCTCACCCCCCCCCGTGTCCCCTCACGCGCCTCGTGTCCCCTCACCACCTCTTTCTCCCCTCACAACCCCCGTGTCCCCTCACCACCCTTCTCTCCCCTCACCATCCCAATGTCCCCTCACCCCCCCCCCGTGTCCCCTCACCAGCCCCGTTTCCCCTCACCACCCCCATGTCCCCTCACCATCCCCTTCTCCCCTCACCATCCCCTTCTTCCCTCACCAGCCCCGTGTCCCCTCACCAGCCCCGTCTCCCCTCACCACCCCTTTCTCCCCTCACCCCCCCAGTGTCCCCTCACCAGCCCCGTTTCCCCTCACCACCCCCATGTCCCCTCACCATCCCCTTCTCCCCTCACCATCCCCTTCTTCCCTCACCAGCCCCATGTCCCCTCACCAGCCCCGTCTCCCCTCACCACCCCTTTCTCCCCTCACCATCCCCGTGTCCCCTCACCGCCCCCTTCTCCCCTCACCATCCCAATGTCACCTCACCCCCCCCGTGTCCCCTCATCATCCCTGTGTCCCCTCACCGTCCCTTTCTCCCCTCACCGTCACCGTGCCCCCTCTCTGTCCCCTTGTACCCTCACCGTCCCCGTGTCCCCTCACCAGACCCATGTCCCATCACCAGCGCCGTGTCCCCTCACCCCCCCGTGTCCCCTCAGCAACCCCTTCTCCCATCACCATCCCCTTCTCCCCTCACCACCCCCTTCTCCCCCCACCACCCCCGTGTCCCCTCACACCCCCGTGTCCCCTCACCCCCCCCGTGTCCCCACTACCCCCTTCTCCCCTCACCATCCCAATGTCACCTCACCCAACCCGTGTCCCCTCATCATCCCCATGTCCCCTCACCGTCCCTTTCTCCCCTCACCGTCCTCGTGTCCTTTCACCATCACCTTGCCCCCTCTCTGTCCCCTTGTACCCTCACCAGCCCCGTGTCCCCTCACCAGCCCCATGTCCCCTCACCACCCCCGTGTCCCCTCACCAGCCCCGTGTCCCCTCACCAGCCCCTTGTCCCCTCAGCAACCCCTTCTCCCATCACCACCCCCTTCTCCCCCCACCACCACCACTCTCCTCACCACCCCCTTCTCCTCTCACCACACCCGGGTCCCATAACCCCCCCGTGTCCCCTCACCACCCCCGTGTCCCCTTTCCGTCCCCTTCTCCCCTCACCATCGCCGTGTCGTCTCACCGTCGCCGTGTCGTCTCACCGTTGCCATGTCCTCTCACCGTCGCCGTGTCCCCTCACCCTCCCCGTGTCCCCTCACCCCCCCCGTGTCCCCTGACCAGTCCCATGTCCCCTCAGAAACCCTTTCTCCCCGCACCACCCCCGTGTCCCCTCACCACCCCCGTGTCCCCTCACCACCCCCTTCTCCCCTCACCACCCCCGTGTCCCCTTTCCGTCCCCTTTTCCCCTCACCATCTCCATGTCCTCTCACCGTCGCCGTGCCCCCTCACCGTCCCCGTGTACCATCACCACCCCCCATGTCCCCTCACCCCCCCCGTGTCCCCTGACCAGTCCCATATCCCCTCAGAAACCCTTTCTCCCCTCACCACCCCCGTGTCCCCTCACCACCCCCGTGTCCCCTCACCATCCCCATCTCCCCTCACCGTCCCCGTGTCCCCTCACCACCCCCTTCTCCCCTCACCATCCCAATGTCACCTCACCCCCCCTGTGTCCCCTCACCACCCCCGTGTCCCCTTTCTGTCCCCTTCTCCCGTCACCATCGCCGTGTCCTCTCACCGTCGCCGTGTCCTCTCACCGTCACCGTGCCCCCGCACCGTCCCTGTGTCCCCTCACCTCCCCCATGTCCCCTCACCGTCCCCGTGTCCCCTGACCCCCCCATGTATCCCATCAGAAACCCCTTCTCCCATCACCACCCCCTTCTCCCCTCACCATCCCCTTTCCTCGTCACCACCCCCGTGTCCCCTCAACACACCCGTGTCCCCTCACTACCCCCGTGTCCCCTCACCATCCCCTTCTCTCCTCACCATCCTGGTGTCCCCTCACCATCCCCGTGTCCCCTCACCATCCCCTTCTCCCCTCACAACCCCAGTGCCCCCTCACCAGCCCCATGTCCCCTCACCCCCCCCGTGTCCCCTCAGAAACCCCGTCTCCCCTAACCACCCCCTTCTCCCCTCACCACCCCCGTGTCCCCTCACGACCCTCGTGTCCCCTCACCCGCCCCGTGTCCCCTCACCACCCCCATGTCCCCTCACCCCCCCCGTGTCCCCTCACCAACCCCTTGTCGCCTCACCTTCCCCTTCTCCCCTCACCATCCCATTCTCTCCTCACCACCCTCGTCTCCCCTCAGAACCCCCGTGTCACCTAACAACCCCCGTGTCCCCTCACACGCCCCGTATCCCCACACCCGCCCCGTGTCCCCTCACCAGCCCAATGTCCCCTCAGCAACTCCTTCTCCCCTCACCATCCCCTTCTCCCCTCACCACCCCCGTGTCCCCTCACAACCCCCGTGTCCCCTCACCCCCCCCGTGTCCCCTCACGCGCCTCGTGTCCCCTCACCACCCCTTTCTCCCCTCACCCCCCCCGTGTCCCCTCACCAGCCCCGTTTCCCCTCACCACCCCCATGTCCCCTCACCATCCCCTTCTCCCCTCACCAGCCCCGTGTCCCCTCACCAGCCCCGTCTCCCCTCACCACCCCTTTCTCCCCTCACCATCCCCGTGTCCCCTCACCGCCCCCTTCTCCCCTCACCATCCCTATGTCACCTCACCCCCCCCGTGTCCCCTCATCATCCCCATGTCCCCTCACCGTCCCTTTCTCCCCTCACCGTTCCCGTGTCCTCTCACCGTCACCGTGCCCCCTCTCTGTCCCCTTGTACCCTCACCGTCCCCGTGTCCCCTCACCAGACCCATGTCCCATCACCAGCGCCGTGTCCCCTCACCACCCCCGTGTCCCCTCACCCCCCCCGTGTCCCCTCACCCCCCCCGTGTCCCCACTATCCCCTTCTCCCCTCACCATCCCAATGTCACCTCACCCAACCCGTGTCCCCTCATCATCCCCATGTCCCCTCACCGTCCCTTTCTCCCCTCACCGTCCCCGTGTCCTTTCACCGTCACCGTGCCCCCTCTCTGTCCCCTTGTACCCTCACCAGCCCCGTGTCCCCTCACCAGCCCCATGTCCCCTCACCACCCGCGTGTCCCCTCACCAGCCCCGTGTCCCCTCAGCAACCCCTTCTCCCATCACCACCCCCTTCTCCCCCCACCACCACCACTCTCCTCACCACCCCCTTCTCCCCTCACCACACCCGGGTCCCGTAACCCCCCCGTGTCCCCTCACCACCCCCGTGTCCCCTTTCCGTCCCCTTCTCCCCTCACCATCGCCGTGTCCTCTCACCGTCGCCATGTCCTCTCACCATCGCCGTGCCCCCTCACCGTCCCCGTGTCCCCTCACCGTCCCCGTGTCCCCTCACCACCCCCCATGTCCCCTCACCCCCCCCGTGTCCCCTCACCAGTCCCATGTCCCCTCAGAAACCCTTTCTCCCCTCACCACCCCCGTGTCCCCTCACCATCCCCTTCTCCCCTCACCGTCCCCGTTTCCCCTCACCATCCCCTTCTCCCCTCACCGTCCCCGTGTCCCCTCACCACCCCCTTCTCCCCTCACCATCCCAATGTCACCTCACCCCCCCCGTGTCCCCTCACCATCCCCTTCTCCCCTCACCATCCCCTTCTCCCCTCACCAACCCCGTGTCCCCTCACCACCCCCTTCTCCCATCACCACCCCCTTCTCCCCTCACCATCCCCTTCTCCCCTCACCAACCCCGTGTCCCCTCACCAGCCCCGTTTCCCCTCACCAGCCCCCTTCTCCCCTCACCATACCAATGTCACCTCACCCCCCCCCGTGTCCCCTCATCATGCCCGTGTCCCCTCACCGTCCCTTTCTCCCCTCACCGTCCCTGTGTCCTCTCACCGTCACCGTGCCCCCTCTCTGTTTCCTTGTACCCTCACCATCTCCATGTCCCCTCACCAGACCCATGTCCCATCACCAGCCCCATGTCCCCTCACCATCCCCGTGTCCCCTCATCAGCCCCCATGTCCCCTCACCACCCCCCATGTCCCCTCACCACCCCCGTGTCCCCTCATCACCCCCTTCTCCCATCACCACCCCCTTCTCCCCCCACCCCCCCTGTGTCCCCACTACCCCCTTCTCCCCCCACCACCTCCACTCTCTTCACCCCCCACGTGTCCCCTCACCCCCCCCGTGTCCCCACTACCCCCTTCTCCCCTCACCATCCCAGTGTCACCTCACCCAACCCGTGTCCCCTTATCATCCCCGTGTCCCCTCACCGTCCCTTTCCCCCCTCACCGTCCCCGTGTCCTCTCACCGTCACCGTGCCCCCTCTCTGTCCCCTTGTACCCTCACCGTCCCCGTGTCCTCTTACCAGACCCATGTCCCATCACCAGCCCCTTCTCCCCTCACCACCCCCGTATCCCCTCACCAGCCCCGTGTCCCCTCACCACCCCCGTGTCCCCTCACCACCCCCTTCTACCTCACCCCCCCCGTGTCCCCTCAGCATCCCCTTCTCCCCTCACCATCCCCTTCTGCCCTCACCACCCCCTTCTCCCCTCACCCCCCCCGTGTCCCCTCACCACCCCCGTTTCCCCTCACCGTCCCCTTCTCCCCTCACCATCCCAATGTCACCTCACCCAACCCGTGTCCCCTCATCATCCCCATGTTCCCTCACCGTCCCCGTGTCCTTTCACCGTCACCGTGCCCCCTCTCTGTCCCCTTGTACCCTCACCGTCCCCGTGTCCCCTCACCAGCCCCATGTCCCATCACCAGCCCCTTCTCTCCTCACCACCCCCGTGTTCCCTCACCAGCCCCGTGTCTCCTCACCACCCCCGTGTCCCCTCAGCAACCCCTTCTCCCATCACCACCCCCACTCTCCTCACCACCCCCTTCTCCCCTCACCACACCCGGGTCCCCTAACACCCCCGTGTCCCCTCACCACCCCCGTGTCCCCTTTCCGTCCCCTTTTCCCCTCACCATCTCCATGTCCTCTCACCGTCGTCGTGTCCTCTCACCGTCCCTGTGTCCCATCACCACCCCCCATGTCCCCTCAGAAACCCTTTCTCCCCTCACCATCCCCGTGTCCCCTCACCACCCCCGTGTCCCCTCACCACCCCCTTCTACCTCACCCCCCCTGTGTCCCCTCAGCATCCCCTTTTCCCCTAACCATCCCCTTCTTCCCTCACCACCCCCGTGTCCCCTCACCACCCCCTTCTACCTCACCCCCCCTGTGTCCCCTCAGCATCCCCTTCTCCCCTCACCATCCCCTTCTTCCCTCACCACCCCCGTGTCCCCTCACCACCCCCGTGTCCCCTCACCACCCCCTTCTACCTCACCCCCCCTGTGTCCCCTCAGCATCCCCTTTTCCCCTAACCATCCCCTTCTTCCCTCACCACCCCCGTGTCCCCTCACCACCCCCTTCTACCTCACCCCCCCTGTGTCCCCTCAGCATCCCCTTCTCCCCTCACCATCCCCTTCTTCCCTCACCACCCCCGTGTCCCCTCACCACCCCCGTGTCCCCTCACCACCCCCCATGTCCCCTCAGAAACCCCTTCTCCCCTCACCACCCCCTTCTCCCCCAACCACCCCCTTCTCCCCCCACCACCTCCTTCTCTCCTCAGCCCCCCCTAACCCTAACCCTAACCCTCACCCCCCCGTGTCCCCTCACCCCCCCCCATGTCCGCTCATCATCCCCTTCTCCCCTCAAGGTCGCCGTGTCCTCTCACCGTTGTCGTGCCCCCTCACCATCCCCATGTCCCCTCACCCCCCCCCGTATCCCTTCACCATCCCCTTCTCTCCTCACCACCCCCGTGTCCCCTCACCATCACCTTCTCCCCTCACCAGCCCCTTCTCCCCTCACCAGCTCTGTGTCCCCTCACCATCCTCTTCTCCCCTCACCACACCTGTTTCCCCTCAACAGCCCGGTGCCCACACCATGCCCCACACTATCCCTATGCCCACACTGTGCCCCACACCATCCCTGTGCCCACACCGTGTCCCCTCACCATCCCTGTGCCCTCACCATTGTGTGCCCTCACCATCCCCTTCTCCCCTCACCATCCCCTTCTCCCCTCACCATCCCCTTCTCCCCTCACCATCCCCTTCTCCCGTCACCATCCCCTCCTCCCCTCACCATCCCCGTGTCCCCCCCCATCGTGTCCCTATCCCCCCGTCGCCCCCCATCATGCCATGCCTGTGCCCTCAGACAATCCTGAAGCTGCTGGTGACGGGCTGGGCGCCCTCTCGCACACGGGTGCTGATCCCCATCCCGCAGTACCCGCTGTACTCGGCCACCATCGCCGAGCTGGGGGCCGTGCAGCTCGGCTACTACCTGGAGGAGGAACGGTGCTGCGCAGTGGCGCTCAGCGAGCTGCGGCGGGCACTGGCCGAGGGCCGCCGGCACTGCTGCCCACGGGTGCTGTGCATCATCAACTCCGGCAGCCCCACCGGTACCCGGCCACACCACGGGCTGAGACGGGACCCCGGGAGTGGGATGGATCCCCAGGGGTGGGATGGGATGGGACTACAGGGGTGGGATGGGAGCCCAGGGGTGGGATGGGATGGGACCCCAGGGGTGGGATGGGACTGGATGGGACCCCAGGGGTGGGATGGGATGGCACGGGACCCCAGTGGTGGGATGAGTCCCCAGAGGTGGGATGGGATGGGACCCCAGGGGTGGGATGGGATGGGACCCCAGGGGTGGGATGAGTCCCCAGGGGTGGGATGGGATGGGACCCCAGGGGTGGGATGGGACCCCAGGGATGGGATGGGACCCCAGGGATGGGATGGGATGGGACTGGATGGGACCCCAGGGCTGGGATGGGACCCCAGGGCTGGGATGGGACCCCAGGGGTGGGACCTCAGGGGTGGGATGGGATAGGACTGGGATGGGACTCCAGTGGTGGGATGACACTGGGATGGGACCCCAGGGGTGGGATGGGACCCTGAGGTTGGGATGGGACCCCAGGGATGGGACGCCAGGGGTGGGATGGGATGGAATGGGATGGGATCCCAGGGGTGGGATCGAATGGGATTGGATGGTACTGGATGGGACCCCAGGGTTGGGATGTAATGGGACCCCAGGGGTGGAACCTCAGATGTGGGATGGGATAGGACTGGGATGGGACTCCAGGGGTGGGATGAGACTGGGATGGGATCCCAGGGGTGGGATGCGACCCCAGGGGTGGGAACCAGGGGTGGGATGGGACCCTGAGGTTGAGATGGGACCCCAGGGATGGGAATTCAGGGGTGGGATGGGACCCCAGGGTTGGGATGGGATGGGTCCCCAGGGGTGGGATGGGATGGGTTGGGATGGGATGGGACCCCAGGGGTGGGATGGGACTGGATGGGACCCCAGGGTAGGGATGGGACCCCAGGGATGGGATGGGACCCCAGGGATGGGATGGGATGGGACCCCAGGGGTGGGATGGGATGGGACCCCAGGGGTGAGATGGGACTCCAGGGGTGGGATGGGACCCCAGGGGTGGGATGGGACCCCAGGGGTGGGATGGGATGGGACTGGATTGGACCCCAGGGGTGGGATGGGATGGGACTGGATTGGACCCCAGGGGTGGGATGAGTCCCCAGGGGTGAGATAGGATGGGACCCCAGGGGTGGAATGGGACCCCAGGGTTGGGATGGGATGGGACCCCAGGGGTGGGATGGGATGGGACCCCAGGGGTGGGATGGGATGGGAGGGGAACCCAGGGGTGGGATGGGATGGGAACGCAGGGGTGGGATGAGTATCCAGGAGTGGGGTGGAATCGGACCCCAGGGGTGGGATGGGATGGGATGGGACTGGATGAGATCCCAGGGCTGGGATGAGATGGGACCACAGGGGTTGGACCTTAGGGGTGGGATGGTATAGGACTGGGGTGGGACTCCAGGGGTGAGATGACACTGGGATGGGACCCCAGGGGTGGGATGCCATCGTAGGGGTGGGACCCTAGGGGTGGGATGGGACCCTGAGGTTGGGATGGGACCCCAGGGATGGGACTCCAGGAGTGGGATGGGATGGGAACTAAGGGGTGGGATGAGTCCCCAGGGGTGGGATGGGACTGGATGGGACCCCAGGGGTGGGATGGGACCCCAGGGGTGGGATGCCATCGTAGGGGTGGGACCCTAGGGGTGGGATGGGACCCTGAGGTTGGGATGGGACCCCAGGGATGGGACTCCAGGGGTGGGATGGGATGGGATGGGAACTAAGGGGTGGGATGAGTCCCCAGGGGTGGGATGGGACCCCAGGGGTGGGATGGGATGGGACCCCAGGGGTGGGATGGGACTGGATGGGACCCCAGGGGTGGGATGGGACCCCAGGGGTGGGATGGGATGGGATGGAACTGGATGGGACCACAGGGTTGGGACTGGATGGGACCCCAGGGGTGGAACTGGATGGGACCGCAGGGGTGGGATGGGATGGGACCCCAGGGGTGAGATGGGATGGGACCCCAGGGGTGGGATGAGTCCCCAGGGGTGAGGTGGGATGGGACCCCAGGGGTGGGATGGGACCCAAGGGGTGGGATGGGATGGGATGGAATGGGATGGGACCCCAGGGGTGGGATGAGTCCCCAGGGGTGGGATGGGACCCAAGAGGTGGGACGGGATGGGACCCCAGGCATGGGATGGGATGGGATGGGACCCCAGGGGTGGGCTGAGTCCCCAGGGGTGGGATGGGATGGGACCCCAGGGGTGGGATGGGATGTGACCCCAGGGGTGGGATGGGATGGAATGGCATGGATTGGGACTGGATGAGACCCCAGGGCTGGGATGGGATGGGACCCCAGGGGTGGCATGGGATAGGACTGGGATGGGACTCCAAGGGTGTGATGACACTGGGATGGGACCCCAGGGGTGGGATGCGACTGCAGGGGTGGGACCCCAGGGGTGGGATGGGACCCTGAGGTTGGGATGGGACCCCAGGGCTGGGACTTGAGGGGTGGGATGGGACTCCAGGGTTGGGATGGGACTGGATGGGATCCCAGGGGTGGGATGGGATGGGACCCCAGGGATGGGGTGGGATGGGACCCCAGGGATGGGGTGGGATGGGACCCCAGGGATGGGGTGGGATGGGACTGGATAGGACCCCAGGGGTGGGATGGGATGGGACCCAAGGGGTGGGACAAGTCCTCAGTGGTGTAATAGGATGGGACCCCAGGGGTGGGATGGGACCTCAGGGGTGGGGTGGGATGGAATGGGATGGGACCCAAGGGGTGGGATGGGACCCCAGGGGTGGGATGGGACCCCAGGGGTGGGATGGGATGGGGCCCCAGGGGTGGGATGGGACCCCAGGGTTGGGATAGGACCCCAGGGTTGGAATGGGATGGGATGGGACTGGATTGGACCCCAGGGTTGGGATGGGATGGGAACCCAGGCGTGGGATGGGATGGGATGGGATGGGATGGGATGGGATGGGATGGGAAGGGACCCCAGGGGTGGGGTGAGTCCCCAGGGGTGGGGTGAGTCCCCAGGGGTGTGATGGGACCCAAGGGGTGGGATGGGACCCAAGGGGTGGGATGGGATGGGATCCCAGGGGTGGGATGGGATGGGATGGGACCCCAGGGATGGGGTGGGACTGGATGGGACCCCAGGGTTGGGACGGGATGAGACGCCAAGGGTGGGACCTCAGGACTGGGATGGGTCCCATCGAGTCCCATCCCACCCCTGGGGTTCCATCCCACCCCTGGGGTCGCATCCCATCCCACCCCTGGGGACTCACCCCACCCCTGGGGTCCCATCCCACCCCTGAGGTCCCATCCCACCCCTGGACACTCATCCCACCCCTGGGGTCCCATCCAGTCCCATCCCACCCCTGGGGTCCCATCCAGTCCCATCCCATCCCAAACTTGGGGTCCCATGCCACCCCTGGGGTCCCATCCAGTGCCATCCCACCCCTGGGGTCCCATCCCACCCCTAGGGTCCCATCCAGGGATGGGACGCGACCCCAGGGGTGGGACCCCAGGGGTGGGATGGGACCCTGAGGTTTGGATGGGACCCCAAGGATGGGAGTTCAGGGGTGGCATGGGACCCCAGGATTGGGATGGGACTGGATGGGACCCCAGGGGTGGGATGGGATGGAACCCCAGGGGTGGGATGGGACCCCAGGGATGGGGTGGGATGGGACCCCAGGGATGGGGTGGGATGGGACTGGTTGGGACCCAAGGGGTGGGATGGGATGGGACCCAAGGGATGGGATGAGTCTCAAGGGGTGGGATGGGACCCCAGGGGTGGGATGGGTCCCCAGGGGTGGGATGGGATGCGACCCCAGGGGTGGGATGGGACTCGATGGGACCCCAGGGTTAGGATGGGATAGGACCCCAGGGGTGGGATCTCAGGGGTGGGATGGGATAGGACTGGGATGGGACCCCAGGGATGGGACCCCAGAGATGGGACTTCAGGGGTGGGATGGGATGGGACCCCAGGGGTGGCGATGGGACCCCAGGGGTGGGATGGGACCCCAGGGGTGGGACGGGATGGGACGGGACCCCAGGGGTGGGGTGGGATGGGACCCCAGGGGTGGGACGGGATAGGAGTGGGATGGGACTCCAGGGTTGGGATGAGACTGGGATGGGACCCCAGGGGTGGGATGGGACCCTGAGGTTTGGATGGGACACTGAGGTTTGGATGGGACCCCAGGGGTGGAACTTCAGGGGTGGGATGGGATGGGACTCCAGGGGTGGGATGGGACCCAAGGGGTGGGATGGGATGGGACTGGATGGGACCCCAGGGGTGGGATGCGACCCCAGGGGTGGGAACCAGGGGTGGGATGGGACCCTGAGGTTGGGATGGGACCCCAGGGATGGGAATTCAGGGGTGGGATGGGACCCCAGGGTTGGGATGGGATGGGACCCCAGGGGTGGGATGGGATAGGACTGGATGGGATCCCAGGGTTGAGATGAGATGAGACCCCAGGGGTGGGATGGGACTGGATGGGACCCCAGGGTAGGGATGGGACCCGAGGGATGGGATGGGATGGGACCCCAGGGGTGGGATGGGATGGTTCCCCAGGGGTGGGATGGGATGGTTCCCCAGGGTTGGGATGGGATGGGACTGGATGGGACCCCAGGGTTGGGATGGGGCCCCAGGGGTGGGATGGGATGGGACCCCAGGGGTGGGATGGGACCCCAGGGGTGGGACCTCAGGAGTGGGATGGGATAGGACTGGGATGGGAATCCAGGGGTGGGATGAGACTGGGATGGGACCCCAGGGGTGGGATGGGACCCCAGGGGTGGGATGGGATGGGACTGGATGGGACCCCAGGGTTGGGATGGGGCCCCATGGGTGGGATGGGATGGGACCCCAGGGGTGGGACCTCAGGAGTGGGATGGGATAGGACTGGGATGGGAATCCAGGGGTGGGATGAGACTGGGATGGGACCCCAGGGGTGGGATGGGACCCCAGGGGTGGGATGGGATGGGATGGGATGGGACCCCAGGGGTGGGATGGCATGGGACTGGATGGGACCCCAGGGTTGGGATGTGATGGGACCCGAGGGGTGGGATGAGTCCCCAGGGGTGGGATGGGACCCCAGGGCTGGGATGGGACCCCAGGGCTGGGATGGGATGGGACACCACGGGTGGGATGGGATGGGATTGGATGGGACTGGATGGGACCCCAGGGGTGGGATGGGACCCCAGAGGTGGGATGAGTCCCCAGGGGTGGGATGGGACCCCAGGGGTGGGATGGGACTGGAAGGGACCCCAGGGTTGGGATGGGACCACAGGGGAGGGATGGGATGGGATGGTATGGGATGGGATGGGACCCCAGGGGTGAGATGAGTCCCTAGGGGTGGGATGCGAGGGGATGGGATGGGACCCCAGGGGTGGGATGGGACTGGATGGGACCCCAGGGTTGGGATGGGACCCCATGGGTGGGATGAGATGGGATGTGATGATACCTCAGGGGTGGGACTGGATGGGACCCCAGGGGTGGGATGGGACTGGATGGGACTCCAGGGGTGGGATGGGATGGAATGGGATGGGACCGCAGGGGTGGGATGAGTCCCCAGGGGTGGGATGGGACCCCAGGGGTGGGATGGGACCCCAGGGGTGGGATGGAATGGGATTGGATGGGACTGGATGGGACCCCATGGTTGGGATGGGACCCCAGGGGTGGAACCCCAGAGGTGGGATGGGACCCTGAGGTTGGGATGGGACCCCAGTGTTGGGATGGGATGGGACCCCAGAGTTCGAATGGGATGGGACCCCAGGGGTGGGATGGGATGGGACTGGCTGGGACCCAAGGGTTGGGATGGGATGGGACCCCAGGGGTGGGATGGGACCCCAGGGGTGGGATGGGATGGGACCCCAGGGGTGGGATGAGTCCCCAGGGGTGGGATGGGATGGGACCCCAGGGGTGGGACGGGATGGGACCCCAGCGGTGGGATGGGAGGGGATGGAATGGGACCCCAGGGGTGGGATGGGAGGGGACCCAAGGGGTGGGATGGGATGGATGGGATGGGATCCCACGGGTGGGATGGGACCTGAGGGATGGGATGGGACCCCAGGGTTGGGATGGGACCTCAGGGGTGGAACTTCAGGGGTGGGATGGGACTCCAGGGTTGGGATGGGACCTCAGGGGTGGAACTTCAGGGGTGGGATGGGATGGGACCCCAGGGCTGGGATGGGAGGGGATGGAATGGGACCCCAGGGGTGGGATGGGATCGGACCCCAGGGGTGGGATGGGATGGGACTGGCTGGGACCCCAGGGGTGGGATGGGATGGGACCCTAGGGGTGGGATGGGACCCCAGGGTTGGGATGGGACCTCAGGGGTGGAACTTCAGGGGTGGGATGGGACCCCAGGGGTGGGATGGGATGGGACCCCAGGGGTGGGATGGGACCCCAGGGGTGGGATGGGATGGGACCCCAGGGGTGGGACCTCAGGAGTGGGATGGGATAGGACTGGGATGGGACCCCAGGGGTGGGATGAGACTGGGATGGGACCCCAGGGGTGGGATGGGATGGGACCCCAGGGCTGGGATGGCATGGGACTGGATTGGACCCCAGGGTTGGGATGTGATGGGACCCCAGGGGTGGGATGAGTCCCCAGGGCTGGGATGGGACCCCAGGGCTGGGATGGGACCCCAGGGCTGGGATGGGATGGGACACCACGGGTGGGATGGGATGGGATTGGATGGGACTGGATGGGACCCCAGGGTTGGGATGGGACCCTAGAGGTGGGATGGGACCCAAGGGGTGGGATGGGACCCCAGGGGTGGGATGGGACCCCAGGGGTGGGATGGGATGGGGCCCCAGGGGTGGGATGGGACCCCAGGGTTGGGATAGGACCCCAGGGTTGGAATGGGATGGGATGGGACTGGATTGGACCCCAGGGTTGGGATGGGATGGGAACCCAGGCGTGGGATGGGATGGGATGGGATGGGATGGGATGGGATGGGATGGGATGGGATGGGAAGGGACCCCAGGGGTGGGGTGAGTCCCCAGGGGTGGGGTGAGTCCCCAGGGGTGTGATGGGACCCAAGGGGTGGGATGGGATGGGATCCCAGGGGTGGGATGGGATGGGATGGGACCCCAGGGATGGGGTGGGACTGGATGGGACCCCAGGGTTGGGACGGGATGAGACGCCAAGGGTGGGACCTCAGGACTGGGATGGGTCCCATCGAGTCCCATCCCACCCCTGGGGTCCCATCCCACCCCTGGGGTCGCATCCCATCCCACCCCTGGGGACTCACCCCACCCCTGGGGTCCCATCCCACCCCTGAGGTCCCATCCCACCCCTGGACACTCATCCCACCCCTGGGGTCCCATCCAGTCCCATCCCACCCCTGGGGTCCCATCCAGTCCCATCCCATCCCAAACTTGGGGTCCCATGCCACCCCTGGGGTCCCATCCAGTGCCATCCCACCCCTGGGGTCCCATCCCACCCCTAGGGTCCCATCCAGGGATGGGACGCGACCCCAGGGGTGGGACCCCAGGGGTGGGATGGGACCCTGAGGTTTGGATGGGACCCCAAGGATGGGAGTTCAGGGGTGGCATGGGACCCCAGGATTGGGATGGGACTGGATGGGACCCCAGGGGTGGGATGGGATGGAACCCCAGGGGTGGGATGGGACCCCAGGGATGGGGTGGGATGGGACCCTACGTTTGGGATGGGATGGGACTGGTTGGGACCCAAGGGGTGGGATGGGATGGGACCCAAGGGATGGGATGAGTCTCAAGGGGTGGGATGGGACCCCAGGGGTGGGATGGGTCCCCAGGGGTGGGATGGGATGCGACCCCAGGGGTGGGATGGGACTCGATGGGACCCCAGGGTTAGGATGGGATAGGACCCCAGGGGTGGGATCTCAGGGGTGGGATGGGATAGGACTGGGATGGGACCCCAGGGATGGGACCCCAGGGATGGGACTTCAGGGGTGGGATGGGATGGGACCCCAGGGGTGGCGATGGGACCCCAGGGGTGGGATGGGACCCCAGGGGTGGGACGGGATGGGACGGGACCCCAGGGGTGGGGTGGGATGGGACCCCAGGGGTGGGACGGGATAGGAGTGGGATGGGACTCCAGGGTTGGGATGAGACTGGGATGGGACCCCAGGGGTGGGATGGGACCCTGAGGTTTGGATGGGACACTGAGGTTTGGATGGGACCCCAGGGGTGGAACTTCAGGGGTGGGATGGGATGGGACCCCAGGGGTGGGATGGGACCCAAGGGGTGGGATGGGATGGGACTGGATGGGACCCCAGGGGTGGGATGCGACCCCAGGGGTGGGAACCAGGGGTGGGATGGGACCCTGAGGTTGGGATGGGACCCCAGGGATGGGAATTCAGGGGTGGGATGGGACCCCAGGGTTGGGATGGGATGGGACCCCAGGGGTGGGATGGGATGGGACTGGATGGGATCCCAGGGTTGAGATGAGATGAGACCCCAGGGGTGGGATGGGACTGGATGGGACCCCAGGGTAGGGATGGGACCCGAGGGATGGGATGGGATGGGACCCCAGGGGTGGGATGGGATGGTTCCCCAGGGGTGGGATGGGATGGTTCCCCAGGGGTGGGATGGGACCCCAGGGTTGGGATGGGATGGGACTGGATGGGACCCCAGGGTTGGGATGGGGCCCCAGGGGTGGGATGGGATGGGACCCCAGGGGTGGGATGGGACCCCAGGGGTGGGACCTCAGGAGTGGGATGGGATAGGACTGGGATGGGAATCCAGGGGTGGGATGAGACTGGGATGGGACCCCAGGGGTGGGATGGGACCCCAGGGGTGGGATGGGATGGGACTGGATGGGACCCCAGGGTTGGGATGGGGCCCCATGGGTGGGATGGGATGGGACCCCAGGGGTGGGATGGGACCCCAGGGGTGGGACCTCAGGAGTGGGATGGGATAGGACTGGGATGGGAATCCAGGGGTGGGATGAGACTGGGATGGGACCCCAGGGGTGGGATGGGATGGGATGGGATGGGACCCCAGGGGTGGGATGGCATGGGACTGGATGGGACCCCAGGGTTGGGATGTGATGGGACCCGAGGGGTGGGATGAGTCCCCAGGGGTGGGATGGGACCCCAGGGCTGGGATGGGACCCCAGGGCTGGGATGGGATGGGACACCACGGGTGGGATGGGATGGGATTGGATGGGACTGGATGGGACCCCAGGGGTGGGATGGGACCCCAGAGGTGGGATGAGTCCCCAGGGGTGGGATGGGACCCCAGGGGTGGGATGGGACTGGAAGGGACCCCAGGGTTGGGATGGGACCACAGGGGAGGGATGGGATGGGATGGTATGGGATGGGATGGGACCCCAGGGGTGAGATGAGTCCCTAGGGGTGGGATGCGAGGGGATGGGATGGGACCCCAGGGGTGGGATGGGACTGGATGGGACCCCAGGGTTGGGATGGGACCCCATGGGTGGGATGAGATGGGATGTGATGATACCTCAGGGGTGGGACTGGATGGGACCCCAGGGGTGGGATGGGACTGGATGGGACTCCAGGGGTGGGATGGGATGGAATGGGATGGGACCGCAGGGGTGGGATGAGTCCCCAGGGGTGGGATGGGACCCCAGGGGTGGGATGGGACCCCAGGGGTGGGATGGAATGGGATTGGATGGGACTGGATGGGACCCCATGGTTGGGATGGGACCCCAGGGGTGGAACCCCAGAGGTGGGATGGGACCCTGAGGTTGGGATGGGACCCCAGAGATGGGACTCCAGTGTTGGGATGGGATGGGACCCCAGGGGTGGGATGGGACCCCAGGGGTGGGATGGGATGGGACCCCAGAGTTGGAATGGGATGGGACCCCAGGGGTGGGATGGGATGGGACTGGCTGGGACCCAAGGGTTGGGATGGGATGGGACCCCAGGGGTGGGATGGGATGGGACCCCAGGGGTGGGATGAGTCCCCAGGGGTGGGATGAGTCCCCAGGGGTGGGATGGGATGGGACCCCAGGGGTGGGATGGGATGGGACCCCAGCGGTGGGACGGGATGGGACCCCAGCGGTGGGATGGGAGGGGATGGAATGGGACCCCAGGGGTGGGATGGGAGGGGACCCAAGGGGTGGGATGGGATGGATGGGATGGGATCCCACGGGTGGGATGGGACCTGAGGGATGGGATGGGACCCCAGGGTTGGGATGGGACCTCAGGGGTGGAACTTCAGGGGTGGGATGGGACTCCAGGGTTGGGATGGGACCTCAGGGGTGGAACTTCAGGGGTGGGATGGGACCCTGAGGTTGGGATGGGACCCCAGGGGTGGGATGGGACCCCAGGGCTGGGATGGGATGGGACCCCAGGGCTGGGATGGGAGGGGATGGAATGGGACCCCAGGGGTGGGATGGGATCGGACCCCAGGGGTGGGATGGGATGGGACTGGCTGGGACCCCAGGGGTGGGATGGGATGGGACCCTAGGGGTGGGATGGGACCCCAGGGTTGGGATGGGACCTCAGGGGTGGAACTTCAGGAGTGGGATGGGACCCCAGGGGTGGGATGGGATGGGACCCCAGGGGTGGGATGGGATGGGACCCCAGGGGTGGGACCTCAGGAGTGGGATGGGATAGGACTGGGATGGGACCCCAGGGGTGGGATGAGACTGGGATGGGACCCCAGGGGTGGGATGGGATGGGACCCCAGGGCTGGGATGGCATGGGACTGGATTGGACCCCAGGTTTGGGATGTGATGGGACCCCAGGGGTGGGATGAGTCCCCAGGGCTGGGATGGGACCCCAGGGCTGGGATGGGACCCCAGGGCTGGGATGGGATGGGACACCACGGGTGGGATGGGATGGGATTGGATGGGACTGGATGGGACCCCAGGGTTGGGATGGGACCCCAGAGGTGGGATGAGTCCCCAGGGGTGGGATGGGACCCCAGGGGTGGGATGGGACCTCAGGAGTGGGATGGGACCTCAGGAGTGGGATGGGATGGGACCCCAGGGTTGGGATGGGACCCCAGGGGTGGGATGGGACCCCAGGGGTGGGATGGGACCCCAGGGGTGGGATTGGATGGTAGTGGATGGGACCCAGGGTTGGAATGGGATGGGACCCCAGGGGTGGGATGGGTCCCTAGGGGTGGGATGGGATGGGACCCCAGTGTTGGGATGGGACTCCAGGGGTGAGATGGGATGGGACCCAGGGGTGGGATGGGATGGGACCCAGGGGTGGGATGAGTCTTCAGGGATGGGATGGGATGGGACCCCAGGGGTGGGATGGGACCCCATGGGTGGGACCTCAGGAGTGGGATGGGATAGGACTGGGATGGGAATCCAGGGGTGGGATGAGACTGGGATGGGACCCCAGGGGTGGGATGCGACCCTGAGGTTGGGATGGGACCCCAGGGATAGGACTTCAGGGGTGGGATGGGTCTCCAGGGTTGGGATGGGATGGGATGGCACCCCAGGGGTGGGATGGGATTGCACCCCAGGGGTGGGATGGGTCTCCAGGGTTGGGATGGGACCCCAGGGGTGGGATGAGTCCACAGGGATGGGATGGGATGGGATTGGATGGGACTGGATGGGACCCCAGGGGTGGGATGGGACCCCAGGGGTGGGATGGGATGGATGGGATGAGATCCCAGGGGTGGGATGGGACATCAGGGATGGGATGGGACCCCAGGGGTGGGATGGGATGGGACTGGCTGGGACCCCAGGGTTGGGATGGGATGGGACCCCAGGGGTGGAATGGAATGGGATGGGACGGGACTGGATGGGACCCCAGGGTTGGGATGGGATGGGTCCCCAGGGGTGGGACCTCAGGGGTGGGATGGGATAGGACTGGGATGGGACTCCAGGGGTGGGATAAGACTGGGATGGGACCCCAGGGGTGGGTGCGACCCCAGGGGTGGGACCACAGGGGTGGGATGGGACCCTCAGTATGGGATGGGACCCCAGGGGTGGGATGGGACCCCAGGGGTGGGATCGGATGGGACTGGGATGGGACCTCAGGGATGGGATGGGACTCCAGGGGTGGGATCTCAGGGATGGGATGGTATCCTGGGACTGGGATGGGACCCTGGGGATGGGATGGGACTGGGAAGGGATCAGACTCCAGGGATAGGACCCTGGGAATAAGATGGGACTCTGAAATTGGGATGGGACTCTGGGGTGGGATGGGACTGGGAAAGGACTGGACTCCAGGGATAGGACCCTGGGAGAGTGATGGGACATCAGGGTTGGTCTGGGACCCCAGGGCTGATCTGGAGACCCCTGATCTGAGCCCCCAAATTTGGAGCTGAGACCTTGAGTTTGAAGCTGGGATCCCTGGGCTGAGACTCCTCCTGAACCAGGACCCCAAAACTGTTTTTGTGGCACCATCACTGCTCTGGGACCTCAGGGCTGGGACCCCTGGACTGGGACCTTAAGTTTGAAGTTTGAGACCCCACGACTGGGACATAGGGCTGGACTGGGAGCCCCCAATACCCTTCTGGTACCAGGGCTGTGAGCTCCCAGTGCCCTCCCAGTCCCATTCTGAGACCCCCAGTGCTTTACTGGTCCTACTAGGACCTCCAAAACATACCCAAGAACTGGGTTGAGACCCTCCAAAAGCCATAGGAAGTGGGACTGAGTCCCCTCAAATCCATTAGGAGTGGGGTGAAGGCCCCAAAACCCATCAGGAGCAGGGGCTAAGCCCCCCCAAACCCATCAGGAGTGGGGATGACTCTCCTCCCAAATCTATAGGGAGGCAGTTTGGGTCCCCCAAACCTATCAGGAGAGGGGGTCTAAGCCCCCCCATACCCATGGGAAACTAGACTGAGTCCCCTAAAACCCATCAGGAGTGGGGCTGAGCCCATACCCCAAACCCATAGGGAGCAAGACTGGGCCCCCAAACCTATCAGGAAAAGGGATTGAGCCCCCCAAAACCCATCAGGAGCAGGACTGGGCCCCCCAAACCCATGGTGGGAGTGGGACTGGACCCCCCCACTCCGCTATGCCAACCTCCCCCCCTTCTCCCCCCCTCCCAGGGCAGGTCCAGAGCCGTCAGTGCATTGAGGCCGTCATCAAATTCGCCTTCGAGGAGAGGCTCTTCCTCATGGCTGATGCGGTGAGTGGGACCCTCAGACTCGGGGGGTATGTGAGGTGGACCCCAACATCTAGGTAACCCCACCAGTTTCCCCCCTCCTCCAGGTGTACCAGGACAACGTGTATGCTGAGGGTTCGGCCTTCCACTCCTTCAGGAAGGTGCTGACAGAGATGGGGCCGCCCTACCTGGACTCGGTGGAACTCGCCTCCTTCCACTCCATCTCCAAAGGCTTCACGGGCGAGTGAGTGACCTCCCACGGCCACCCCCACCCCGAGGTGGCCACCACAGGTCCTGGGGAGCCACAGAGTGGGGATGAGGATGGTGGAACCCCATGGGCCTCAAGGGTGGTGATGGAAAGAGGCTGGAGGTCCCGTGGGGTTGGGATGGTGATGCCGTGGTCCTCTGGAGCCTATGGGATGGGGATGGTGATGCCATGGTCCTCTGGAGCCTGTGGGGTGGGGATGGTGATGCCATGGTCCTGTGGAGCCCACGGGGTGCGGATGGTGATGCCATGGTCCTCTGGAGCCTATGGGATGGGGATGGTGATGCACAAAGAGGCCCCGTGGGGATGTTTATTAGGGTGGTTCTGACGACAGGGAGCCTCCAGGGGCATCTGATGTCAGAGGGTCCTGGTGCCAGGGGGGAAACTCCTCACCTTGTCCCCCTTAAAAGCCCCTCATGGCTCGGGGTGGACAGTGTAGACCTCGACCTCACAGAGAGTGAACTGCTCCTCCCGGCCCAGGATGGTGACGGTGACGTAGCGGCCGCGGAGGCCGTGGCAGCAGATGGTGCTGAGCGACCCAGGACTGGCATCTGTGATGATGCCACAGCTGCAGGGAGCAAACCACAGAATCATTTGGGTTAGAAAAGCCCTTTGAGCTGCTGGAGCCCAGCCCTGAGCCCTCACCCTGCCACGGCTACCACTGACCCACAGCCCTCAGCACCTCAACTCCAGGGCTTCGGGGTCCCTCCAGGGCTGGGCACTCCCCCAGCTCCCGGGCAGCCTGGCACAGGGGCTGACACCCCTCTCAGGGAAACAGGTCTGCCTCAGCTCCAGCCTCAACCTCCCCTGGGGCACCCTGAGCCCCTTTCCTCTTGGCCCGTCACTCACTAGCTGGGAGCAGAGACCGACCTCCAGCTCACTGCAGCTTCCTGGTAGAGATTTCACCACCAAAACCCCAATATTCTATCTTTTTGTCCAAACACCACCACAAAAACACTACTTTTTTTCCCTCAAATCACCTCCCCAATTTTCCCCTCAGAACTCCACCAAAATCCCACTTTTTCCCCCTTAAAACTCCACCAAACCCCAACATTTCCCTTCAAAACTCACAAAAAGCTCACTTTTCCCCTCAAAACTACACCAAAGCCCAACTTTTTTGTCAGAACCCCACCAAAGCACCACTTTTCCCCTCAACACTCCACAAAAACCCATCTTCCCCTCAGAACCCCATCAAAAACCCACTTTTGCCCTCAAATATCCACCAACCCCCCACTTTTTCACTCCAAACTCCACTAAAACCACACTTGTCATCTGAAAACACCAACAAAACTCCACTTTTCCCCTCAAAGCTCCCCCAAAATCCCACTGGTGCCTCAGAACCCCACCAATCTGCATCTTTTCCAACTCAGCAGAACTCCAACACCCCTCTTTTCTCCTTAAAACTCTACAAAAAACCCTTTTTCTCCTCAGAATCCCACAAAAAACCCACTTTTGCCCTCAAAAATCCACCAAATCTCCACTTTTTCACTCCAAGGTCCACTAAAACCACACTTTTCCCCTCAACACTCCACCAAAACTCCACTTTTCATCTGAAAACTCCACCAAAACTGCATTTTTCATCTTAAAACCCCACCAAAACCCCACTTTTCCCCTTAAAACTCCACAAAAACTCATTTTCCTTTCAGTGGACCACCAAACCCTCTCTTTTTTCCCTCAGAACCACAAGACACCCCGCTTTTGCCCCAAATATCCACCAAACCCACACTTTACCACTCCAAAGTCCACAAAATCCCACATTTGCCCTTAAAAATACACCAAACCCACACTTTTAATCTAAAAACCCCACCAAAACTCCACTTTTCCCCTCAAAGCTCCTCCAAAATCCCACTTGTTCCTCTTAAGTCCACCAAATCCCCACTTTTCTTCTCAAACCTCCGCTTTTCCACTTAAAACTCCACAAAAAAATCCATTTTCCCCCTCAGAATCCCATCAAAAATCCACTTTCGCCCTCAAAAACCCATTGAACCTCCAATTTTCACTCCAAGCTCCACCAAAACCCCACTTTTTCCCTCAACACTCCACCAAAACTTCACTTTCCCCCTCAAAGCTCCTCCTAATTCCCACTTGTTCCTCAGAAGTCCACAAATCCCCCACTTTTGCCCTCAAAACTCTGCCAAAACCCAGTTTTCCTCTCAAGACTACACCACAATCCCACTTTCTCCCCACAACACCATCAAAACCCAATTCTTTCCTCTCAGAATCTCACCAAAACCCCACTTTTGCCCTCAACACTCCACCAGAACCTTACTTTTCCCCTTAAAACCCCAGAAAAACTCATTTTCACCTCAGATCCACACCAAAACCCTACTTTTACTCTCAAAAATTCATCAAATCCCCACTTTTTCACTCCAAACTCCACTAAAACCCCTGTTCTTCTCAACACTCCACAAAACCCCCACTTTTTCACTCCAAACTCCAGTAAAACCCACTGTTCTTCTCAACATTCCACAAAAAAACCCACTTTTCATCTGAAAAGTCCACCAAAACTCCACTTTTCCCCTCAGAACCCCATCAAAAACCCACTTTCGCCCTCAAAACCCCACTGAACCTCCACCTTTCCACTCCAGACTCCACCAAACCCCCACTTTTCCCCTCAGAACCCCACCAATCTCCACTTTTCTCCGTCAGCAGACAACCAACCCCACTCTTTTCTCCTTAAAACTCTACAAAAACCTTTATTCCCCTCAGAACCCCACAAAAAAAAACCACTTTTCCCCTCAAAACTCCACCAAATCCCCACTTTTCATTTGAAAACTCCAGTAAAACCCACTGTTGCCCTCAAAACTCTGCCAAAACCCATTTTTCCTCTCAGAACCACACCAAAAACTTACTTTTACCCTCAAAAATCCTCCAAATCGCCACTTTTTCACTCAGAACTCCACTAAAACCCCTTTTCTTCTCAACACTCCACAAAATCCCCACTTTTCCCCTCAAAACTCCACCAAACCCCCACTTTTCTCCTCCAGGCTCCTCCAAATTCCCACTTGCTCCTCAGAAATTCACAAACCCCCGACTTTTCCTCTCAAAACTCCACCAAAACTCCACTTTTCCCCTCAGAATCCCATCAAAAACCCACTTTTGCCCTCAAAACCCCACCGAACCTCCACTTTTCCACTCCAGACTCCACCAAGCCCGCGCTTTTCCCCTCAGAACCCCACCAATCTCCACTGTTCCCCCTCACCAGACAACCAATCCCACTCTTTTCTTCTTAAAACTCCACCAAAACCCATTTTTCCCCTCAGAACCACACCAAAAACCTTTACCCTCAAAAATTCACCAAATCGCCACTTTTTCACTCCAAACTCCACTAAAACCCCTTTTCCCCTCAACACTCCACCAAAACCCCACTTTTCCCCTCAGAACCCCATCAAAAACCCACTTTCGCTCTGAAAACCCACTGAACTTCCACCTTTCCACTCCAGACTCCACCAAACCCCCACTTTTCCCCTCAGAACCCCACAAATCTCCACTTTTCCCCCTCACCAGACAACCAACCCCACTCTTTTCTCCTTAAAGCTCTACAAAAACCTTTATTCCCCTCAGAACCCCACAAAAAAACACTTTTCCCCTCAACACTCCACCAAACCCCCACTTTTCCCCTCAGAACCCCACCAATCTCCTCTGTTCCCCCTCAGCAGACAACCAACCCCACTCTTTTCTCCTTAAAGCTCTACAAAAACCTTTATTCCCCTCAGAACCCCACAAAAAAACACTTTTCCCCTCAACACTCCACCAAACCCCCACTTTTCCCCTCAGAACCCCACAAATCTCCACTGTTCCCCCTCAGCAGACAACCAACCCCACTCTTTTCTCCTTAAAGCTCTACAAAAACCTTTATTCCCCTCAGAACCCCACAAAATCCCCACTTTTCCCCTCAACACTCCACCAAACCCCCACTTTTCCCCTCCAAGCTCCTCAAATTCCCACTTGTTCCTCAGAAATTCACAAAACCCCTCACTTTTCCTCTCAAAACTCCACTTTTCCCCTCAGAACCCCATTAAAAACCCACTTTGCCCTCAAAAACCCACTGAATCTCCACCTTTCCACTCCAGACTCCACCAAGCCCGCACTTTTCCCCTCAGAACCCCACCAATCTCCACTGTTCCCCCTCAGCAGACCACCAACCCCACTCTTTTCTCCTTAAAGCTCTACAAAAACCTTTATTCCCCTCAGAACCACACCAAAAAAACACTTTTCCCCTCAACACTCCACCAAACCCCCACTTTCCCCCTCAAAACTGCACCAAACCCCCACTTTTCCCCTCAAAACTCCAGTAAAACCCACTGTTCTTCTCAACACTCCACCAAAACCCCACTTTTCCCCTCCAAGCTCCTCCAAATTCCCACTTGTTCCTCAGAAATTCACAAACCCCCCACTTTTCCTCTCAAAACTCCACTTTTCCCCTCAGAACCCCATCAAAACCCCACTTTCGCCCTCAAAACCCCACCGAACCTCCACTTTTCCACTGCAGACTCCGCCAAGCCCGCGCTTTTCCCCTCAGAACCCCGCCAGTCTCCAGTTCCCCCTCAGCAGACCACGCCCCCACTATTCCCCCCCCCCCCCCCCAACCTGCAGAGAGGCCAGTGCAGGGCTGCCAACGCGCTGAGCCTCAGATCGAACTTCCCGCTGCCGCCGCCCTTCAGCCAATAAGAAGGGAGGAAGCGATGACAGACACGGCGCAGCCAATGGGCGGGCGAGGATCGCAGGCGGCACCTAGTAACGACGCCGGGCCCGCCTTCCGTGGTGAAACTCTCGCTCTGATTGGCGGAGGGGCGGTGCCGGGGTGCAGTGCGCATGCCTGGAAGCGCGGCCGTGAAGGATCCGGCGGGAGCGGAAGGTGAGCTGAGGGGGGCCCCGGGGATTGGGGGGGTGAGGGCAGCTGAGGGGGACCCCGGGGATTGGGGGGGCGTGAGGGCAGCTGAGGGGGACCCCGGGGATTGGGGGGCGTGAGGGCAGCTGAGGGGTCCCCGGGGACTGGGGGCGTGAGGGTAGCTGAAGGGGACCCCGGGGACTGGGGGCGTGAGGGCAGCTGAGGGGGACCCCGGGGATTGGGGGGGGTGAGGGCAGCTGAGGGGGACCCCGGGGATTGGGGGGGTGAGGGCAGCTGAGGGGTCCCTGGGGATTGGGGGCGTGAGGGTAGCTGAGGGGGACCCCGGGGATTGGGGGGGGGTGAGGGCAGCTGAGGGGTCACCGGGGATTGGGGGCGTGAGGGCAGCTGAGGGGTCCCCGGGGACTGGGGGGCGTGAGGGCAGATGAGGGGGAACCCGGGGATTGGGGGGCGTGAGGGCAGCTGAGGGGGACCCCGGGGATTGGGGGGCGTGAGGGCAGCTGAGGAGTCCCCGGGGACTGGGGGGCGTGAGGGCAGCTGAGGGGGACCCCGGGGATTGGGGGGGGTGAGGGCAGCTCAGGAGTCCCCGGGGACTGGGGGGCGTGAGGGTAGCTGAGGGGTCCTCGGGGATTGCGGGGGTGAGGGCAGCTGAGGGGTTACCGGGGATTGGGGGGCGTGAGGGCAGCTGAGGGGACCCCGGGGATTGGGGGATGTGAGGGCAGCTGAGGGGGACCCCGGGGATTGGGGGGGGTGAGGGCAGCTGAGGGAGACCCCGGGGATTGGGGGGGGTGAGGGCAGCTGAGGGGGACCCCGGGGATTGGGGGGGTGAGGGCAGCTGAGGGGGACCCCGGGGATTGGGGGGGGTGAGGGCAGCTGAGGGGGACCCCGGGGATTGAGCGGGCGTGAGGGTAGCTGAGGGGGACCCCGGGGATTGGGGGGTGTGAGGGCAGCTGAGGAGTCCCCGGGGATTGGGGGGACGTGAGGGTAGCTGAGGGGTCCTCGGGGATTGGGGGGGTGAGGGCAGCTGAAGGGTCCCCGGGGATTGGGGGGGGTGAGGGCAGCTGAGGGGTCACCGGGGATTGGGGGGGTGAGGGCAGCTGAGGGGGACCCCGGGGATTGGGGGGGGTGAGGGCAGCTGAGGGGTCACCGGGGATTCGGGGGCGTGAGGGCAGCTGAGGGGTCCCCGGGGACTGGGGGGCGTGAGGGTAGCTGAGGGGGACCCCGGGGATTGGGGGGGGTGAGGGCAGCTGAGGGGGACCCCGGGGATTGGGGGGGTGAGGGCAGCTGAGGGGTCCCCGGGGATTGGGGGCGTGAGGGTAGCTGAGGGGGTCCCCGGGGATTGGGGGGGGTGAGGGCAGCTGAGGGGTCACCGGGGATTGGGGGCGTGAGGGCAGCTGAGGGGTCCCCGGGGACTGGGGGGCGTGAGGGCAGATGAGGGGGACCCCGGGGATTGGGGGGCATGAGGGCAGCTGAGGGGTCCCCGGGGATTGGGGGGTGTGAGGGCAGCTGAGGAGTCCCCGGGGATTGGGGGGACGTGAGGGTAGCTGAGGGGTCCTCGGGGATTGGGGGGGTGAGGGCAGCTGAGGGGTCCCCGGGGACTGGGGGGCGTGAGGGCAGCTGAGGGGGACCCCGGGGATTGGGGGATGTGAGGGCAGCTGAGGGAGACCCCGGGGATTAGGGGGTTGAGGGCAGCTGAGGGGTCCCCGGGGACTGGGGGGCGTGAGGGCAGCTGAGGGGGACCCCGGGGATCGAGGGGGGGTGAGGGCAGCTGAGGGGGGTCGAGGGGTGTGAGGGCAGCACAGGGGGGCCCAGGGAGGGAAGGGGGGTGTTGGAGATCCTGCTGTAGGCTTCCTTTATGGGGTGCTGGGGGTACCCCTCATTAAGAGGGGTGGGTCATGGGTCCTGCCCTGGGGTTCCCTATTGATGGGGAGCTGGGTTAGGAGTGCTATAGGGTGCCCTATTAATGGGGGATAGGATTAGGAGTGCTATGGGATGTCCTATTGAGAGAGGGCTGGGTTAGGGGTACCCTATTGATGAGGTGCAGATCTAGGGGTGCTGTGGGGTGCCCTATTGATGGGGGCTGGGTTAGGGGTGCTATAGGATGCCCTATTGATGGGGGGCTGGATTAGAGGTGCTATAGGATGCCCTATAGATAGAGGGCTGGGTTAGGGGTGCTCTAAGATGCCCTATTGATGGGGGCTGGCTTAGGGGTGCTATAGGATGCCCTATTGATGGGGGCTGGCTTAGGGGTGCCCTATTGCTGCGCGCCGCCCTCCGCTCGCCCTGCGCCCCCCTGCGCCTGCTCTGCCGCGACTTCCACGCCGAGGAGCTCTCCGTCTCCACCGTCGTCTCCCTGCTGGACTCCCTGGAGCCTGCCGCCGTCCGCAGAGTTGTTTTACGCTTCAACAACCTGGGGCTGGCGGGGCTGTGCGAAGTGCTGCCTCACCTCGGCCGCTTCCCCGCGCTGCGCAGCCTCAAGCTGCCCTACAGCAACGTGGACGTGCGCCGCACGGCCCCCGGCACGGACGCCGGCATCCGCTGCTTGGCCGCTCACCTCCGGGCCCTGCCTGCCCTCAAGGAACTCGATTTGTACTCCTCCAGGCTTTCTGGGAGACTCAGGCAGCTCCTGGGGTAAGCTGCCCGCTGGGGGAGGGACCCCAAAACCTTCACACGCTGCAGCGGGAGCTGTGCCGGCTGCTGGCGAGCGCGGGTAGAGCAGACGCCGTGTGGGCGACCAGCCTCCAGCGCTACGGAGCCATCGACTAGTTCAGCTTGTAGCATCCCCCCCCCAGGGAAGCTTCACCTCGGGGCGCTGTGCCGGGCTCTGGGCTGTGCCACTCGGTTATGGTGAGTTCATTAAAGCCAACCCCACCTTGCCCGATTAACCCAAGTCCTCCTGGGATGCTTGGCAGGAGGAAGTGGCAGAGCTCAGCGGAGGGGATGGAGCTCTTCTGCTTTTAATGGACCAAGGAGAGAGCTGCCTGCTGTTCTGGCACACAGGGCACTGACCAGAGAATCATTACAGATGGAAAAGCCCTTTGAGCTGCTGGAGTCCAACCCTGACCCCACAGTGCCACAGCCACCACTGAGCCACGGCCTTCAAGCACCTCAGCCCCACGGCTCTGGGACCCCTCCAGGGCTGGGCACTCCCCCAGCTCCCTGGGCAGCCTGGCACAGGGGCTGACACCCCTCTCAGGGAAACAGTTCTGCCTCAGCTCCAGCCTCAACCTCCCCTGGGGCACCCTGAGCCCCTTTCCTCTTGGCCTGTAGCTTTTAACTTGGCAGCAGAGACCGACCCTCTCAGCCACAGCCAGGGAGTCAGAGTGATCAGATCTCCTCTGAGCCTGGTTCTCTGCAGACTGAACCTTTGCCTCAGGTACCCTCATTTAGCCCAGAGCTTCCCAGTGCATCTTCTCCTCTCCCTGCAGCCCCTCAGTGTCCCTGTGGCAGTGAGTGAGGGGCCCAGCACTGAGCACAGCCCTGGAGCTGCAGCCCCTCAGTGTCCCTGTGGCAGTGAGTAAGGGGCCCAGCACTGAGCACAGCCCTGGAGCTGCAGCCTCCCCAGGGCCCAGCACAGGGGACAATCCCTGCCCTGGGGCTGCTGCCACCCCACTGCTGAGCCCAGCCAGGCTGCCACTGGCCTTCTTGCCCCCTTGGGCACTCTGCTGGCTCCTTGCCCTCGGGCAACCTCAGCCCATGGCCACATCCCTCTGAAGAACCTCCCTTCCCTCTACACACCAGCCAACATCACCACAGTGGCACCCACAGTGTGGCAGCAACACTGTCAGCGTGGCAGCACCCATGGGGACACCCACACTGTGGCAGTAGCACCGTGTGTCACCCACCACAGCTGCACCAACCTCACCATAGCAGCACCAACCTCTCCACAGCTGCACCCACACCACTGCAGTGGCACCCATCACCTCTAGGCTCATTTCAATTGCCAGAGACCTTTAATAGCACAGTGGGGGGACCCACACACAACACCCACATCCCTGACACCGGCACAGGTGCTGTGGCACCACAGCATCAGCCACACGGTGTGGCTGAGCACCAGCTCTGCCTCCTCCTCCTCCTCGCCCGGGGCTATGCAATGCCCCTTCCCACCCCCTCCAAGCCTCACCCCCGCCCCGCGGCCCCGCCGCTCTCCGCCTCCCCCGCCCCTTCCCCTCCCCGCAGCAGCTCCACCAGCTCCCCCGTGAGCCGATACCTCTTCCCCTCCCACCAAAAGTGAGTCGGGGGCTGCTCCGGCCCCTGCTCGTACTCCAAGCGGGACCCCCACTCCAGAGCCAGCGCCGAGCGCACCGGCCCCGCGCCCCCCGCCCGGCCCGGCGCCGGGTGGTACAAGCGCCCGTTCTCCGGCAGCATCACCAGCGCCTCGGGCCGGAGCGGCACGGCCAGCCGCTCCCCGCCGCCGCAGAACGACAGCACGGCGCGGCGGGAGCAGGAGGAGGCTGAGGAGGAGGCGTCCGGGGGCAGGAGGCGGGTGAAGACGATGGGTCTGTGCTCGCAGCGCAGGAGGTTGCGCTCCGCGCCGCAGCGGGACACGAACGGGAATTCGCGCTCGTAGCGGCCGCTGCGGTTCCGCTCCAGCCGCGTGAAGAAGAACGTGAGGAAGGTCACGTCTGCCGGGATGGACCCTCATTAACCCGCGCCTCTCCTTAATTAACAGCCCCCCCTTTTAATTAAGCCGCATCGCCGCTCGTGGTTAGCCCGCTGGGAACGGCCTCTGCGGGGCTGCGAAGGGAGGGTGAGGAAGAAGAGGAGGAGGAAGGCAACGTCTGCTGGGATAAACCATCATTAACCCCTTCCCACAATTAACCTCCAGCGCTCCTAATTAACCTAAGCCTCCTAATTAACCTCCAGCCCCCCCTAACTAACCCTCAGTCCCCCCATGATTAACCCACTTGGAACTGCTGCAGTGCTGCTAAGGGAGGGTGAGGAAGAAGAAGATGAGGAAGGCAACGTCTGCTGGGATAAACCATCATTAACCCCTTCCCACAATTAACTCCGTGTGCTCCTAATTAACCTCCAACCCTCCTAATTAACCTCCAACCCTCAGTCCTCTCATGATTAAACCTGCTCAGAACAACCACTGCTAAGGGAGTGAGGAAGAGGAAGGTGATACCTGCCAGGATGAACCCTAAGTAACCCCACTAATTAACCCCTAAACCTCCTAATTAACTTCCACCCTCCTAATTAACCCCCAACTCTCCATAATTAACCCCAACCCTCCTAACTAACCCCCAATTCTCCATAATGAACCCTCCCATAGAGGCTGCCAGGGTTCAGCTCCAGGTGAGTGAGGAAGGCAACGTTAATTAATCTCACACCCTCGTTAATTAACCCTCCCCTAATTAACACCGGAGAAAGGGGGGTGTTCCTTAATGGGAAAGCGATTTGAAGGGGCTGAGGGAGGTTTGGGGGGGAGGGGAGTAGGGATCAGTGTTACCAAGTGCCTGGGAGCAATTAAGGGCAGGAAGTGGTTAATTAAGGTGGTGATTAATATGCAAATTAGGTTGAGAGGAGGATGTTTTGGCACCTACGAAGGCGATGAAGGGGATGAGAGTATCTTCTCCCCACCCCACAGCCCCCCCCAATACAGATGAGACCCCAAATAAAGATGAGTCTCTAATTAAAGACCATAATTAAGGCTAAAACGCTACTGAATGGTGATGGGGAGGAGGGATTTTGGGGTGATTTGGTTTTTTGGAGGGGTTCTGAGGAGATTTGGGGGGGTTGGGGGGATTTTGATTGTTTTTGGAGAGAGTTGGAGGGGATTTGGGGTTTTTTGGGGGGGATTTGGGGGCTTTGGGGATTTTTGGGGGATTTATT
The DNA here is from genome assembly GCF_028858725.1 of Colius striatus. Taxonomy (NCBI): domain Eukaryota; kingdom Metazoa; phylum Chordata; class Aves; order Coliiformes; family Coliidae; genus Colius; species Colius striatus. The sequence goes on along the minus strand of NC_084773.1, from coordinate 22,580,733 downwards.
TTGGGGGGACTGGAGAGGATTTGGGGGTTTCTGTGGGGCTTTTGTGTTTTTTGGGGTGATTTGAGGGGATTTGGAGACTTTGGGGATTGTTTGGGGGGATATTTTGGGGGGTTTGGGTGGATTTTGACATTTTTGGGGGGGTTGGAGAGAATTTGGGGGCTTTTTGGTGGGGATTTGGGAGGTTTTGGGATGCTCTGGGGGGATTTGAGGGGGATTGTTGGGATTTGGGGGCTTTTGAGGTCGGGGGGAGTTGGGGTTTGGTTTTTTGGGGGGATTTGGGAGGCTTATTTGTGGGGGTTTTAGGGTGGGATTTGGGTCTTTGGAAGGGGTCAGAGAGGATCTGGGGGATAATTTTGCGGGGATTTTGGTTTTGGGGGGCATTTTGAGGCATCATTTTTGAGGGGGAGGATTTGGGGGGGTTTTGGGGGGATCCCAGTACCTTTGAAGCAAGTGATGAAGTTCTTCACTTTGGTGTCATCCAGGAAAAGCTGCAGAAAAAAAGGGGAAAAGCCTCAAAATCCCAAAGCAGGTGCAAGGGCCAAATGGGATCTGGCTGGGATCCATCCAGGGGCCATCCAGGCTCTGCCCTGGGTCCATTTACAGTCTTTTTATGGGGGTTTTGTCCAGGATCCATTTTGTCTCTGGGCTGGGATCCATCCAGGTTGTGTCCTGGGTCCATTTAGGGTCTTCTTGCAGGGGTTTTGTCCAGGATCTGTTTTGTCTCTGGGCTGGGATCCATCCAGGCTGTATCCTGGGTCTATTCAGAGCCTTTTGGGGAGGGGGAGGTTGCCTGGGATCCATTTGGGATCCATCCAGCCTCTGCTCTGGGTCCATTTAGGTCTTTTTGGGGGAGACTGTCCGGGATCTGTTTGGGTTCTGTGCTGGGATCTGGTTGGGATCCATCCGGCATCCATCCAGCCTCTATCCTGGGTCCGTTGAGGTCTTTTTTTTTGGGGGGTTCTGCCCAGGATCCATTGGGGATCCTCTCGGATCCTTACAGACACCCCTTTAACCCTATAGACACCCACATATATCCCTAGAGACATCCCCATAACCATATAGGCACCCACATATATCCCTATAGACACCCCCATAACCCTACTGACACACACACACGTATCCCTATAGACACACACATGACCATACAGACACCCCCATAAGTCTGTAGGCACCCACATATATCCCTATAGGCATCCCCGAAGCCTATAGACACCATATATATCTCCCCATAGCCTTCTCATAGCCCCTATAGCCCCCTATAGCCTCCTCATAGCCCCCCATAGCCTTCTCATAGTCCCTATAGCCCCTTCATAGCCCCCATAGCCTTCTCATAGTCCCTATAGCCCCTTCATAGCCCCCCATAGCCTTCTCATAGTCCCTATAGCCCCTTCATAGCCCCCATAGCCTTCTCATAGTCCCTATAGCCCCTTCATAGCCCCCCATAGCCTTCTCATAGTCCCTGTAGCCCCTTCATAGCCCCCCATAGCCTCCTCAGAGCCCCTATAGCCCCCTATAGCCCCCATAGCATCCTCATAGCCCCCTTATAGCCCATATAGCCCCCCATAGCCCATATAGCCCCTTCATATCCCCTATAACCCCTTCATAGCCCCTATAGCCCCCCATAGCCTCCTCATATCCCCCTCATAGCCCCCCCATAGCCCCTTCATAGCCCCCCCTAGCCCTCATAGCCCCCCATAGCCTCCTCATAGCCCCCATAGTATCTTGGTAGCCCCCCATAGCCTCAGCATAGCCCCTACAGCCCCCCATAGCCCCCTTATAGCCCATATAGCCCCCCGCAGCCCCCCACTGACGGGCTCCAGAGGGAACGAGCAGCACCGGCCAGACGCTTTTTATTCACACGCCGTGGGGGGAGGGGCGGGGGGTGGTGCCTCTGGACCCCTCCCCCCAATCTGGATTCCCCACGCCCCCGGCCCACGCGCGGGGAGGGTCCCACAGCCGCGGGGGTGGGGGGGCTCGGGGAGATGCTCGGAGTCGGCTTCATAATAAATAAAAGGCTGAAACGGAAAAAAAGGGGAAAAAAGGGGAAAAAGAGAGAGGGGAAATACAAAAGCTGAGGGGGAGAAGGGTTAAATGGGAACAGAGGAAGTGGGGACCCCTCCCGGCCCTGGGGGACCCCCCACCCCCACACACCGGTGTCACCCCCCACTCTCCCCCTGTGCATCCTCCCCCCCACGCCTGGCAGTGAGCAGAGCTGGGAGGTAGCGCTGGGGGTCCCCCCACCCCGGGACCCCCCTCACCCTGTGACATCCACCTCGGGGACCCCCTGCGCCTTGGGGACCCCCCCCACCTCGGTGACCCACCTTGAGGACCTCCCCTCCCCCTGGGGACACCCATCTTGGGGATCCCCTCTCACCCTGGGGACCCTCCCTCCCTACTTTGGGGACACCCCCACCTTAGTGACACCCACCTTGGGGACCCCCCCCCCACCTTAAGGACTCCCACTTTGGGGACGCCTCCCTTCACTTTGGGGACCCCTCACCTTAAGGACACCCTCCCATTCAGTGACCCCCCCCCCCCCCCTTCCACCTTGGAGACATCCCCCTCAACTTTGGGGACCCCTCCCACCTTAAGGACTCCCACTTTGGGGACCCCTGCCCTGGGGACACCCACCACTTTGGGGACCCCCTTCCTTGTGACACCCACCTTGAAGACCCTCCACTTTGGGGACCCCCCCCCCCTTCCCCTCCATGGCCCCCCAACCCTGAGGAGAAATCAGCATCTGGGTTGATAATTAGGGGCTTCTAATTAATAACTCTCTTTATACATCTCTGGACTCTGATGGGTGTCCTGTCCCACCCCACCCCCTCCCCACCCATGGGTGCTCCTGGGGTGCCCCCTCCCCTGTGGGTGCCCCCCACCCTCACCGTCCCATGTCACCCGAAGGCACTTGGGGGTGGCTTTGGGGGGCTTGGGGGGCACCTCCCGGTGCCAGGTGGGTGGGGATGGGGGAGATGAGGGCACTGGGGGGTCCAGGAGGAGGTTTTGGGTGCCACTGGGGGTGGGTGGGTGCTGGAGGAGGTGATGGGCACCAAGGTGGGTGCAAGAGGAGCAGGAGGAGATGATGGGTGCCAAGATGGGTCCAGGAAGACCAGGACAAGATGAGGGGGGCACCAAGATGGGTTGGGCAGGGGGAGGTGATGGGCACCAGAACGGGTCCAGGAGAAGCAAGATGGTGCCAAGATAGGATGGGCAGGAGCAGGAGGAGATGGTGGGCACCAAGATGGGTCAAGCTGGGCAAAGAGATGAGGGGCACCAGGACTGGTTGGTCAGAACCAGAAGGAGATTGAGGGTGCCAAGGTGCATCCAGGAGAAGCAAGAGGTGATGGGGGCCAAGATGAGCTGAGCAGGGCCTGGAGAAGGTGATGGGAGCCAAGATGGGCTGGGCAGGACCTGGAGAAGGTGATGGGTGCCAAGATGGGCTGGGCAGGACCTGGAGAAGGTGATGGGGGCCAAGATGAGCTGAGCAGGGCCCGGAGAAGGTGATGGGAGCCAAGATGGGCTGGGCAGGACCTGGAGAAGGTGATGGGGGCCAAGATGAGCTGGGCCTGACCTGGAGAAGGTGATGGGGGCCAAGATGGGCTGGGCAGGACCTGGAGAAGGTGATGGGAGTCAAGATGGGCTGGGCAGGACCTGGAGAAGGTGATGGGTGCCAAGATGGGCTGGGCAGGACCTGGAGAAGGTGATGGGAGTCAAGATGGGCTGGGCCTGACCTGGAGAAGGTGATGGGGGCCAAGATGGGCTGGGCAGGACCTGGAGAAGGTGATGGGAGTCAAGATGAGCTGGGCAGGACCTGGAGAAGGTGATGGGGGCCAAGATGAGCTGGGCAGGAGGAGATGAGGGGCACCAAAAATAGGTCCAGGAGGACCAGAAAGTGATGGGTGCCAAGTTGGGTTGGGCAGGACCAGGAAGAGATGGTGGGCACCAAGATGGGTCAAGCTGGGCCAAGAAGAGATGAGGTACACCAGGAGTGGTTTGTCAGCACAGGAAGGAGATTGTGGGTGCCAAGGTGGGTCCAAGAGGACCAGAAGATGATGGGTGCCAAGATGGGCTGAGCAGGAGATAAGGGGCACCAAGATGGGTTGGGCAGGAGATGATGGGCACCAAAATGGGTCCAGGAGGACCAGGAGGAGATGATGGGTGCCAAGGTGGGTCAGGTAGAGCCAAGAAGAGATGAAAGGTGCCAAGGTGGGTTGGTCAGGACCAGGAGGAGATGATGGGCACCAAAGATGGGTCCAGCAGGGCCAAGCAGATGTGAGGGGCATCGAGATGGTTCCAGGAGAAGTGGAGGGCATCATGAGTGGCAAAACATTCCCAGCAGGACCAGAAGGACAGGACAGATGCCAAGATGTGTCTGGCAGGACCGAGCAGAGATGGCAGGATGCCAAGATGAGTTGGGAAGGACCAGGAGGAGACAATGGGCACTGAGTCCAGCAGGGCCAAGCAGAGATGACAGGATGCCAAGATGGGTTGGTCAGGAGCAGGAGGAGGTGATCGGCACCAAGATGGTTTGGTCAGGAGCAGGAAGAGGTGATGGGCACCAAGATGGGTCCAGTAGGAGCAGGAGGAGGTGATGGGCACCAAGATGAGTCAGTCAGGAGGAGGTGATGGGCACCAAGATGAGTCAGTCAGGAGGAGGTGATGGGTACGAAGACGAGTCAGTTGGGAGCAGGAGGAGCTGATGGGCACCAAGATGAGTTGGTTGGGACCAGGAGGAGATGATGGGCACCAAAACCAAGCAGCGATTCCAGATGCCAAGATGAGCTGGGCTGGACCAGAAGAGATGATGAGTGTCAAGATGTGTCTTTCAAAGCTGAGATGATGGGTCCTGTGGTGGGTCCAGCAGGGCCAAGCAGACATGGTGGTGCTGAGACAGGTCCTCTGGGGCCAGGGTCAGGTGAGATGGGTACAACGCTGCCGGGGATGGCCACCGTGACCTCCCCAGCTCCTCCAGCACCCCAAGGGTGGGCCACTGGCCACCACCAGCCACCCAGGGCACGGGGGGCATCCCCAGCACCCACTCCTGGGCCAATCCAGCTCCACCATGAGCCCCCACGGGCTGGGCCTCTCCTGGCACAGGGCCACTTGTCCCTCTGGTCCCCTGATGGACCTTCCCTGGGTGCTCCACTCCCGCACCAGCGGCTTCTCCCACCCCTGCGGGTGCCCACAGCTCCCAGCACCCTCCCCCGAGGCTGTCACCCACTCCCCAGCACACCAGGGCTGGAGGTGCCACTCGTCCCCCTCAGAGAGGTGGGCAGTGAGATGGCCAGAAGGTCGTGGGGTGGGGCCACTGTGGCGGGGTGAGCAGGCCACGAGCCGCCCAGCACCCTCCTCCCGCGGGGGTCCAGGCTGGTGCTGGAGGGGAGGGGGCTGAGGTGGGGCTATAGGACACCCTCCATGAAGCTGGTGTCCAGGTGCTGGATGAGCACCCGCAGGAAGGACATCTCCTTGCGGGTGTTCTCGAAGATGATCCGCGGGTCGTCCGACTGGCCGCGCAGGCAGTTGGGGGCCATCACCATGGCCAGGTTATTCACGTCCACCTTGGTGACGGCCACGTTGGCCGGCTGCACAAACACCTGGAGGAGCAGGAGAAGGGTGGGGATAGGGGAGCAACAGCTTGGACCTCCTGGTTCTCTGATGGAGGGTCACCATGGGGTCACCCCATATCAATGTGGGGAAACCCAGGTTACCTCAAGAGAGGAAACCAGGCTGGGAGGTCACTCTGTGGTGGGAGGAGAAAGGTGGTGATGGGTGAGGACCACATGGACCTTCTGGTTCTCAGATGAAGGGTCACCAGAAAGTCACCCCACATCAACATGGGGAACCCCAAGTTACCTCAAGAGAGGAAACCAGGGTGGGAGGTCATTCTGTGGTGGGAGGGGGAAGGTGATGATGGGGGAAAATCATGCTGGAGCTCCTGGTTGCCAGATGAAGGGTCACCATGGGCTCACCCCACATCAATGTGGGGAACCTCAGGTTGTCTCAAGAGAGGAATCCCGGCTGGGAGGTCACTCTGGGATGGGAGGAGGAAGGTGGTGATGGGGGAGGACCAGATGGACCTCCTGGTTCCTAGATGAGCTGAGGAACAATGTGGTGTTGCCTCAAAGACTCTGGCTTGGTGTTCTGGTTTAGCAAGGAGCAGCTTTTGGCTTAGTAACAGGGGGAGCGGGTTGCAGTGAAGACCCGATAAAGAGTTTGCGGACTCTCCCCCCGGCTCCTGGGTTCACACCCACCTCCGGCCCGGCTGGGCCAATCTGGCGCCTCTGCCAGCACTATTTAGGGGACGGGAATTCGGAATGCGAGGCAGGAGGTGTAAGAGTGACAGGAGATGGAGGCGACCACGCGGACCCTTCAGCCAGAGAAGGAGGAAGGAAGGAGAAGCAACAGACCAGAGACCCCTCTGCAAGCCGTGGCGAGAATGCAGCTGTGCCCCTGCAGCCTCTGGAGATCCATGGCAGGACTGAGAGTTCCCAGCAGCTCCGTGTGAGTGAGCCCGGACGGGAGAGGGACTGTGTGGGGAGGGGCCATGGCCCAGGCCGTGCTGGAGCCTGCACGCCGCAGAGCAGCCCCACACGAGAGGCAGAGACGAGCTGCAGCCTCTGGAGTCAGTGGGCATCGGAGCAGCCCGTGCAGGGCTGCCATGCGTGTGAGTTACCCCATGGACTCGCAGGGAGGGCTGGTGTGGAGTTCACCTGTCCTGAGGAGGGACAAACGCAGAAGCTATTGGGAACAGACTAACTGAAACTCCCACTGCCTGCTCCCCCGAACCGTTCAGGGGGGGACAAGGTAAAAACCCCGGGATCAGGGCTCTGAGCCCGGGAAGAGGGGAGGGGTGGCAAGAAGGTGTTCTTCAAAAGGCTGGTTGGACTCTTCATTGATGTATTACTCTGGGTTGTTTCATTTTGGTTATGTTTTGGGTTTTTGGGGTATGTTTTAGTTGATGTTGCATTAAATTATTTTCTGTTTTCTTCCCCAAACCGAGTGGCCTGGTCTGCTTTGTCCTGAACCTTAAGCGGCAATTAAGCTCTCCTGCCCTTGAGCAATTCTCAGCCTCTTCGGTACTCCAGGCTAATCGTGGCCTTTGTTCCCTGATGGGCCTAAACCAGGACACAGACACAATAGATCACAAAGACACCACAAAAACACAGACAGCACATTGCAAAGGGGATCATTTCAATGGAGCAATATTACTACCTCAGAAGTGACAACATTCACAGCAAAAAACTGTTCCTAGAAATTCTGCCAACTCCCTTCAATATCTGCTCCAGCTCATTTCTATGTCTTGCTACCAATGCCCACGGCCATTTCCTCCAGATGGCCTCCCAAGCCAGCTTCCCTCCAAAAATACGCCTGCCAGAAAAATGCTCCTCGGGAACGGCTTTCCCAGAGGAGTGGAGAATCCATGGCCCTGCCTGACGAAAATCCCAGCCCCTGGTCGCTCCGAGCCCAAACTTTGGCGATGATCGTCGCCTCGCAGAGCGACCGGGACCGAGGAAAAAAACCCCAGCCGGAGGGAAAAAAAAAAACCCCCGGCTGGGGATTTTTTATTCTATTAAAAATGTGAAAATTGAAAAACCTGAAAGAGAAACAATTTCAAATTGCAATTCAACCCCATAACCCCCTCCCCCCCACCCTGCCAAACCCTGCCTCGACTCCACCCTCCTCCTGCACACCCACAACGATGGCACCTCAAAGGTACATCACTCCCCAGAAATATCATTTGCAAGGGCCTCGAAGGGGGCCCTACCTGCCAAAGCCTTGGCTGTAAACATCACCTCAAGTGAGCCACAACTAAGTCAATTACATACAGGATAAGAGAAAACAAACCCCATCCAACAGCAGCTTCATTACTATAGGTTTCATCATACACACCCTAAAGGCAGGAACAAGGCACAGTTCTGCTACACCAACACCTAAATATTCTACCAACTAGACCCTTCTCCCACAGCCTTGATGCTACACAGCTCCATCTGAGGCCAAAGCATCAGGCTTCAAAGTAATAACTGACACACTGCTTCACACCAACCCCCATAACCCTTGGCTTTGCTTTGATTCCAAGAAACTTGACACGAGCGCTCTCCCCAGGAATCCCGACCGGCCCCTGATGCTGACCTCACACTCTGCTTTACCCTACATACTCAGGCAGAGCAGCTCCACGCCACACCCTTGTGCAAACACCGACACCAGGTGAAAGAACACATGGACAACATAAAGACAACAGGGAACTGGGCTCAGAGATGCCCCGGCCACAGATGATGTTGACTGGAAAGACCTAGAGGATGCTACATTGAAAGGAGAAGGCTCTATAGTAGCCTCCCCAAAGAGGGTAGATGAAATGGACCAGGCCTGCACCAGAGGACCGCCCCGGACCAGAGATCCTGAGGACATGAGGAAGAAGTCTGGGTCCATGCAAAGGGATGGCTGAAGCGCGGAGCCGCTGATGCGGCCAGAAGCGGTACTGCAGAAGAGTACGGTCTGGAATCTTCCAAGATGTGAGATGGATCTACGCTTAAGGATGGCTACGCAAGAAGAGCTTGACTCACACTGCATCAGTGGATACAGTGTTCAAGACCCTGAGGATGCTGCCCGAGATCCAGACCTTGCCACTGAAGAGCAAAGAGTGAAGAACAAGGAGGCCCGAGGAAGCTGACACGGGGAAGTCAGACGACATGAGACATACACAGAGGCTGGAGCCGCTCTGCCTGGGCCATGCTGCCATTGTCCTGAGACGTAACTGCCTCCCTCTCCTTAACTTGTGGGGACTGGCTATGGAACATTGCTCTCCTCTACACAACCTTTGAAACACCTCCCTCTGACTCCCAACCTTGTTCCCTCCTCCTTGCCCCAACACAGCATTGTCCCTGTATTTAACTGGCAAGCACAACAGAAACTTGAAAACACAGCAAAAGTCAAGTCACTACTGAAGCCCAAAACCATACTCACTCCACAAAGCCCCAGGCACGCCCCAAAGCCAAAGCCCCAGGCACGCCCCAAAGCCCCTGAAAACCAAAACTCCAAAGTCCAGACTCTACACAAAAACCCTCTCTGTAACTCCTACCCTTGTCCCCTCCTCCCAGCCCCAACACAGCATTATCCCGGTACTTAATTTGCAAAGAATCACAGATCCGATTCCAAAAGTTGGCGGGTGCCACTGTGATGCGCTGCTCCTGAGCTTCAGTACCCCACTGTGTCCACATGACAGCAGCACTGACACACTCTGCTTGCCCCTTGTATTCTTATTCAGAGCACAGCCTCGGTCTCTGGAAACAGAGCAAAACAAGTGACTCAGATGCAAAACCTCGTCACTCGGCAGCCAAAGCCCCAGCACCTCACTCGGCAGCCAAAGCCCCAACACCTCACTCGGCAGCCAAAGCCCCAACTCCCACGTATCAAAAGCGAACTGACATACACTCAGTGCTCCTCCACCTGCCCTTGACTCTACATCCCCACGCAGAGTGGCTCTACAGTAAACACACACATATAAACACCAACACCACACAGAACACAGACAACACAACACAGAAGTGAGGAGACTCGGTCACACGATGCCTGGACAGAGAATACCCTCAAGCACAGAGACCTACGGGGCTGTGACAAAGAAGCGAGGCTCCACAGCAGCCACACAAAGAGGCTGAGGGAACAGCCCGGGATGAGAAGTTACTGTGAAGACTGGGATGATGGATGCGCAAGAAGCCTGATTGTGAGTCCTAGAGAATGCAGTGATGGAGAGAGTGAGACCAAATCTCAGAACAGGGATGCCTACTGAGAAGAGCTGCTGACGCAGCCTGGAACATCGTACTGGAGAAAACAACTGACGGAGAACTTCAAGATGTGAAGCCGATCCACAGTTTAAGTTCCTTATGCAAGAAAAGCGGCACCTGACCGGCACTGAATCATGAGGTTTGTTCTTCGAGACCTCAGGGAAGGTGCTCAAGTCACGTGCTGTGGTCCTCAAGTGCAAAGAAGACTTTGAGATTCGAAGAAATCCTGAGATGGAAAGGACAGACAACACGACAACCCACACAGAAGCTGGAACCGCCCTGCCCGGCACATCCTGACTGCCTCTTAAAACCTAACCCTAACTATTTCCTTGCCTAAAGGAGGGGGTTCCCAAACAACCTCTCTCCACTGCTACCCTAAAAACCCCATCCTGCAATTCTCAACATCACCTCCCACTCCTTGCCCCTCCCCGACCCTTTCGCTCAACTTAACTTGCGTGATGCTCTGAAGTCCATCTCTGTGGAAATTACGTCGCTCCCTGAGGCCTTTCTTCGGGTGCCACGTTCTTCCTGGGGGTAGGCAACCTGATCAAAAGAAATCCCACGAATGGGGCAAATGGTGAGCATCGCATCAGTCTACACCGATCTCCGCTCTGACAACCACTCCCTCCAAAGGCAGAGGTGTTCCGCTCACCCTGCTCCTTCCGGAGTCCCACACAGCTGTCGTCATCCCTTAGGCGCCGGAGATTCAAAGACAGAAAATAACTGTGGCGCTTCTCCAAAAGCACCAGCCCCGACACCCTCCTCGCTACCAGCCTGGCTCACCTCGAATGCTCCGGAGGCTGCCCTCATGGCCCCTGAAAAACAAGAAAAACACTTCACTGCCTTGCAGCAAGACAGCTTTAAACACCATCGGGGATCACATCTGCCTCACCTTCTCAGCCTCCTCCTCAGTGTGTGACATCACCCCTCCGAGGCATCTTATGGCATCTGCAAAAAACACAAATAAGAAGCTAAAACACATAATGAGATACTGAACCAACCCACAGGGATCCCCAGCTCTGGCTCCTTTACCTTGGCCTCTAGCCCTCCACTGGGGTCATTCCATCCTGCTGCGTCAGGCTCGGGGACCTCCTGTGAGATACAAATGAGGAAATCTTGTAACTTCATCACCAATGGCCCCTGAAAACAGCTGCTTTAGCCCCCGGTCTCTGCTCACCTGGCCGAGTCCTCTCCAGTGCCGATGTCCTGCCTCCATCATGCCTTCAAACCCTCAAAACAGAACGCAAAACACAGCATCATGTAGCGGTACATCTGCCCATCACACTCTTGCCTCTCACCTCACATCATCGCTAACCTTCTCTTGGCGATCCGGTCCGTCCTCAGGTCACTCTCTGGGGTGCAGCTTGTTTCCCCTGCGTCTGTGAAGACAGATAGAAAACAAATCACCCAAGAGCCCAACCACAGACAAACAGTTCCAAAGCTCAACACTCTACAAAGCTGTTCAAAATTCAACTCCAGGCTGGCATTACAGCAAACCCCTAACGCTGGGCCTCACATCCCCCGGGCAGAGCGGCTCCGAGCCCAATGCTCACATGCTGAGACCGACACTGCAGGGAACGTGGACACTGACATACAAATAGGAGACAAGTCCCGGTGACAGAACACCGAAATGGAAATGCCATTTAGCAAAAAGGCTCATGGGACTGCGATGGTAAAGTGAGGAAGCTCTAGGGCAGCCTCACGCAGAGGCAAAAGTAATGGCCAGGGATGACAAGTTCCTGTCCAGATAGATGATGAATGCACAAGAAGTGTGGCTTCGAGACTGAAGAACGTGAAGATGAAGGGAACTAGACTGGAAAAGGATGATTCGGAAGCGCAGTGGCTGATGCTGTGGAACGGGGCCGCTAGTAAACTTCAAGAGACAAAAAACGATCCAAAGTTTAAGCTTCTTATGCAAGAAAAGCAGCTCCAGATCGGCACCAGAATGCTGAGAATCATCCTTTGAGACAGTAGCGATATCTGCATCTTGAGCACAAAGAGAATTAAGGGACTCGAGGAAGTCCCGAGACACAGAAGACAGATTCTGGTATATGACACACAGAGGCTGGAGCCGCCCTGCCCGGTGTACACTGGCTGCCTGCTAAAAGTTGACCCTCTCCCCTTCCTTGCCCAGAGTAGATGGCTGCCAAACGGCCTCTGCCCTCCGCTCCCTTAAAACCCCAAACCTGCAATCCCCGACCCCATCTCCCCCTCCCTGTACTTTGCTTTCACAGGGCCAAAGGGTTGATTCTGACCACATCAGCTGACGTGTTCCTGCAGTCACCGGGTTCCTCTTAGACATCTAAAAAAAGACACAAACCACAGACAGAACCCATGGGCCGCATCTCTGGCGCCGGCCCCTCCTACCACTCGTCCTCTGGGAAGGGCTGTGGCCGTCCATTCACCTCCTTCCACACCCAGACCCTGTGACCTCCCTTCCCTTGCTGTGCTTGTGCCCCCACACTTGAAAAGCTTTTTTCCTCCTCTGATCCCTCAGGAAAAGAACCTGGTCCGGCCCGACACCCCTGTCCTTGGAAGTCACGGCCCGGAACTCTGTGTTATTCTGACTGGAGTCAGTGGGTGCTTCTCATCTTCCATCTTCCCCTGGACTCTGGGTCTTTCTTAGAAGCCACTAAAGTAAATGAATTTCTGACGTCGGTTCATCTCTGAGGAGTCTTCTGCAAGCTGCTGAAGAAGTTCTGAGTGTGATTGGGGGTTCTGGGCAAAGTGAAAAAGACAAGAGCTGTTCTCCTGTATACTGACAGGTGCTCTCTACATTCCCTGCTGGCTGCGTTCACAGAATCACGACGGTTGGAAGGGACCTCAAAAAATCACGTAGTCCGGCTCCCTGACAGAGCGGGAACTCCTACAGTAGGTCACAAAAACGCAGACACGTGCATAGGAGATACATACCATAACACTGTTGAGATTATTTTACCTTCCATCCCACTAAAGAGATTGATACCAGCAACTTCTACAGCTTAAAACAAAAGGGTTGAAAAGGATAAAGTATTGCATTCAGTCACATCAGAATCTTCGAGAAAATGTGACACACCTGAAAAAAAAAGAGAAAGCATTTTCTTAAATTCTGTCAATACCTCTAAATGGGAAATGCAAAATTACTGACCTGAAAAACATCCATTGAATTGCACTTTGTACTAAACGCTTGACTTTGAGCAGTCCTGAAGGCCAGCTCTCAGCCAGTCATCTCTGCTCATTTTAAGAGCAAAATGCATCTGCTCTGAATAGCTTAACCTCAGTTTGCATTCTAACTAAAAAACTAGCAGATCATTTACTCTATAGCAGCCCAAGAGCCCAATGAGCTCTCTTGCCAGGGCCTGTGGCTCTTATACACCAGGTCCCTCCCACTGCTCTCAGTGCTGACACCTGGGAAAGGGGAGGGGAGACTGCAGGGAGTCATAAAAGCTTCCAGGTGAAGAAGGCCTAGGTTTCTAGTGTGTAGAGTGTTGGATAGAAGAAGCTGTCCTGCATGAAAATTATGATAGTATTTTTATAGCACCAATATGCCTCCACTGTCAGCGCTGTGACCGGGTAAGGACTGAAACTTAGCTGTCTAGGAGTAGCTGTCAAGGTAGAAAAGAAATAGCTCTCATACTAAATTGTAGGGAAGCAGGTTGTTTTGGTTTATTACAATTAACAATTAACATAGAAAAATGAAGTGCTAGAGGCCACAAAAGAGGAAGGAAGCCTTACTGCACACCAGATTGCCATGATGTTCTTTCTGGGCTCTGTAGAGCCTGGTAGGATCTCTCTGCCTTTCATGGTGCCTTGTGGCTTTTTCTGAGAATACTGTGCTGCAAGCCTGATTTGGGCCACAAAGCCCCATCAATTCCCCCAGACCTCAGTGAGGATGTTGAAAATCGAATGGAGACTGTGAGACACCAATTTGCACCACAGAAACTACAATAGGGGCAAGAAACAAATGAAATGGAGACATAAAAATCTCCACTGGAGATAGCACCGAGCTGTTACAAACATTTAAAAACAGGTAGTAAAAAAAAAGGGTTAGCATAAAAATTGCAAAACGACAAGACAGAGAAGTTCATGGGAAAACATAAAATAGAAGAACAGCAGCAAAATGAACAATGGCATTCTAACAGAATTCTAAACTGCCCAGCCAAAGCAGCAATAGACTCTGCCCTGCAGCATGGACCTGTTCGGGCAGGGGCTGAGGGGGAGCTCGGGTTGGGATTTGTTTCCTTTTTCTTTTTTTTTTTTTTTTTTTTTTTAATATGTTTTGATACTTTTTTCCTACTTTGGTAGGAACTGTCCTTGTAGCGCGTGTTCTGGGAGGGGCTGAAGAGCACTTGTGGTCCTCTGGAGGACTTCCGGCGCATGGAGTGCACCTGCTGGAAAACTGATAGTCGCTTCCGGGGTCTGGAGGACTTCCGGCCTATAGAATGCGAATATCGGAGGACTGATAGTCGCTTCCGGGGTCTGGAGGACTTCCGCAACTTCCGGAGGACTGACAGTCGCTTCCGGTCTTTGGGGGGGGCTTTCGGCCCGTAGAGTATGACTTCCGGAGGACTGACAGTCGCTTACACGCTCCGGAGGACTTCCGGACCATAGAATGGTGGTTCGGAGGACTGAGCTATCTCTCTAAATTGTACTCAAATTCGCTCCTTTTAACCCTAAATTTACGCTCTGTCTGCTAGTGCGTATACAATTAAATCAAACGCCATTGCTAATAGAGCTGTAACCCTAATTATTTACGAAACATAGCTGAAAAGATCCCCGCGGCTGGTGTTACAGGCGCCGCTGCGCATGCGCAGCTGCAGCGCCGTCACGGGCGTCACTGCGCATGCGCGTGCCTCGGGTCGCAGGACCGCAGTTTGTCCACATGGCGGCGGTACCGAGCACCAGCTATTACCGGGCGCGGCCGTTCCGGCTCTTCGCCACGGGATGGCGCTACCGGCTACCGGCCATCGACAGGGGCTGCGGTACCGGCTTTTCGCCACGGAGCGAAGGCACCGGGTAAATTGTCAGGGTCGACGCTGCAGCGCGCGGCTGCGGAGCTGCACTAACTGCGGGCACTCTGTCAAAGCCCTGGAGGTGGTGGGGCGGTGCATCTTCAGTTACATTACCCACAATAATTGTTAGAAGGCAAGGCAATTTTGGTAGAAAATAAGTCCCCCTGTGTTCCAGCTTGTCATTGGGTGTCAGAGGGGCCGGGGGCGGCTGGGCTTAGACTCTGAGTGATATCCACATCAATCTTGACAATCGATACTGCAGGACAACTATAATCCAGTGAACAGAACACGAGTAGTCAAAAGCCAAATTACAACTAACGTTAACATACCAAAGACAGTTCTGTGTACTGCAGAACTCACCGGCTGATACTAGAGCTGCCAGAATGTTCTGAACTTAGCAGCCAGCTTATTGTAAAAGGGATTCAAATTCCTGTTGTATGGAACCAAGTATATTCCCAAATGCCAATACCAAATAAAGACTCGGTAACAACAGAGCTGTTATGAAGCAGGTATTCTTTAATGCGGCGCCGGATGCTCGGAGGATCCTTCCGCCAAACGTGCGTGCGGAAAGACTGAAGTATGCTTCTTTTATATGTCAAAACGTGAACGTTCGACACTTTTCAAGGGGTTATTTGCTATAAACATGCCTATTTAAACATCTTTACAGTTCATCACTTCACAGGAATTGCGTCTATTTCACATTTTTGCAGTCGCTGTGGTGGTCACTTGCTTCCTCTAGGGGGTCTTTCTGATGGTCTTCCTCAGTTATCTGCTGGATGAACTCCTGGATTCTGCTCGCTTCGGCACAGGCGCTCCTTTTGTTATCATCGCCCGGTTATCTTTCTCTTCCCCTTGCTGGTGGCTGTCTCTGCAAAAATGCCTCATGGTCCATCACTATTTACGACTTCTTAGATTAGGGAAGAAAGAGTTAGTTGGGAGAAGTATCTGAGGCTCAGTAGATGCATTTGTTTTTCACCTTGATTCTTCTACAGACTGACCATATGGTTGCCATGAAAGTCAGTAGTTTTAAACATTTGTTCACTTGGTAACGCTCATTTAGCAGCTTCAATATAAATAATGAAAAAAATTAGGAGTGGCAAATGGAACAAAAGCAGGCACAGAAGGAACAAATAAAATCAGTGGATATTAGGCAAATAAAGGGAAAAGGTTACGAAATGGGGTCAGAAACTAAAATGGATCTAGAAAGAAAAAAAAACAAGGAGAGGCAAGGGAAAAGGAAAACAAATAGAGCAAAGACAGCAAATGGATACAAGGCAACAGACAAATTTAAAGGCAAAGATGACTAAGGAAATAATAAAACCATTGAAAATTAGAATCGGTGAACTACAATGGATACGCAGAACAGAAATCTAAGCAGCCCGGGTTCCGTTCTTTGGGAACAGAAGGCTGGGGCTTCAGCCCCGCAGCACTTCACCCTCTCGCCCAGACCCAACCGCAGCCGCTCACCCCGAGCCCGGCAGCTGGAAACGTGGCCCGAGGCACAAAGGAGATGGTGAATGGTTGTGCCTTTACGTCCGGCAGAAATGCCAGCGGTGAGTCTGCTCTGAGGCCCCGTGCCCTTTATATACAAAATAAATTGAGAGATTTGTCTATTCCAACACTTCACACCCTTGTCTATAGTTTAAGTAATTCTTTTCAACTCCCCCTGCATAACATGCTTTAGTTTCCGTGCTTTTAGTCTGTACCAGCTGTGTTGCAGTGGAGCTATGTCCCAAAGAGGATAGAATTACAGAACAGAATTAGGCCCTGTGAGAATCCCTTCTCAAAAATGTCTCTGGTCACAAAGCAAATTGTTTACTGTAAGCTCCTGACAAGTTGGTTGGGGAGTCGAGTGCTGAATTACTTTATTTTCCCCACAACAATCAACAATAGAAAGTGGGAGAAGCAAAGAAAAGAATGAGAGGGAGACAAAGAGGGAAAAGGTACGATAGTCACCACCACGAGTCCACGGCACCCCTGGCAGTCGCTCGTAGGAAAGCTCTGATGCTCCGTCCGGTCTGGTGGGGGAAGAGAAAAAAGAAAGAGCGCCCCTCTGCTGGTTCTGCTTTTACATACGCTCCTCTCGCTGGAGACCTGTAACACTGATACTGAACCAAATCCAGCTGAAACCCAACCCTCTGGACCCTAAGCAGTCATTACAAGTGCTGTTGCATGAGTGGCTCCCGAGCAGCATTCTTCCATGATGAATCCCCTTTTATTTCTGCTTTCCCTTGTAACTCACCTACCTGTTCCTATAGGGACAAAGTGAGCTTTCCGTTACACTTTCTCGTGTCCTCTCCATGGCTGCGTAGGTAGACCCACAGGATACCCTGGTGTGTGTACGCTGTGTAACTCCTCCCTTGATCACAGAAGACAGTAGCTCAGACACGGGCCTATACAGATAGGGAGTAATATATATCTTTTTTGAATTGATGGAACTCCTGGGACCATTTCTCCCCAGCTGGAACATAGGACCATAAACAGGGAGGAAGAGAGACTTCCTTCATATTGTCAGTTGGGCAAGCACTTCATGCACCATTTGCCCCTCGCCTTCTTTCCCACACATGACTGTCAGTGCATTGGCATAACATGGTGGAGCAATTTCTAGTAGCTTTTGCCCAGGTGGAGGGTGGGCAAACCCTCCTTAGGGACTGCACAGTTAATACCTAGTGAATTCAAGTAAAATTAAGAACACTGCAAACAAAACCATTGCTGCTATAGAGAAGCTGCAAACCACAATCTCTACTTTATTCAAGGCAGCGTTGCAAGGCTGGATAACTCTTAGCCGACCTCCCAGGGAGGTGTTTGCATGCTCATTCACGTGAGCTGGTCTGTGGATGTGGACCAAAACAGCAACACTTAAATCAAAAGGAATGCCAGAACAAAGTCTTGTATCGGATTACAAAAGACAAATAGTCCTGAGGTGTCAAGAGGCTACAGCATAAACTTACCCCGTGCCTATGAAATTGACGGTTATTTAAAGATATGTTTATTATTATATCAATTGTAATGTCTGTTTCTGTCCAGCCCTGGGCAACAATTCCATGGTGTAACTGATGGCCTCAGAAATTCTGAAAAATGAAACACGGAAACATAATTTCAGATACTAGGCAGTTTCAGGCACCTCTCGGTGCCTGACCCCGAACCGCTCCACCTGGACCCCGAACCGCTCCCGAGCTCCAGCCCGAAGCCAGTGGCTGCCTGAACCCGGGCACCTTTCAATTGGCTCCAACCCGCCCCTCGCAGCCGGTTGCTGGAGCCACCACGGGCTTCAAACGGTCCAGCTCTGCCTCCACCAGCCCCCAACACCCCCAGACCCGCCCCCGACTCCCAACCCAACTGAAAGAGACCCTCCCTCAACTTGGCGCCCACATTCTCTTCATGCCCCGGGGATGTCACTGCCCCCCTTGCCCATGAGGCCACGCTGCTGTACCATGCTTAGTTTGCCACCCACCAGAAATCCGTTGTCCCTCTCCTCAGAGCTGCTCTTGGGCAGCTCATGCCCAGCCTGTCCTGGGGCAGGTGGTTGTTCCTCCCCAGGGCAGGACTCTGCACTCACCCTCGCTGAACCTCAGCAGGTTCCTCTCTGCCTAACTCTGGGATCGTGAGGGAACGCGCTGGCCTCCGATGCGGGTCGTTGCTACAGACCCCCATCCTAGAGCACCTGTGCAAAGAGCTTTGCCCCAGCAAGGGCACGTTTTATGAAAGGGATGGGATCACAGGCAGTGGTGGCTTCACCAATAAAGAGGCAGCAAAGGGGCCAAACAGCACCAATCAGAGCTTTGCAAAAACCAGGCTGTGTGGCAAAGAGAGCTGCTGAAGCTGCACAACTGGCCCCTACAGTGAACCACTGGCACCAACCCCCAGGCAGCATTTGGCCTCCAAACCCCTGGCACCGAGCCCCCCCGCAGGCCCAGAGCAGAGCTGCTCCAGCACAGGACCCCCAGCAGCAGAGCAGCGAGAGGGACGGTGGTGAAGTCTGTGCTGGTGCATGGGGTTGTTCCTCCCCAGGTGCAGGACTCTGCACTTGCCCTTGTTGAACCTCATGAGCTTCTTTGCCTAACTCTCAGCCTGTCCAGATCTCGTTGAAGATCACCTCCGAATTACTTGGCACCAAAAATCTATCCTTTACACACAAAGATGTAAGAAACTGGGCTTCACACCTTCCATAGCCCGTGCTTCCTGTACCACAAGGTGAGTAGGCCCCAGCACGTGGCCCGAGAGGCAACGAGAAGGCTCGTCCTCCCTCTCCGTGCCCACATGGAGAGCGACTGCCCTACGGCGCTGGCGTTGCAGAGGATGAGCCATAACAGTCCCTTTGAGAGGGCTTCTCCACTCCAGCACAGTGCTTGTGGGGTGGCACAGGTCGATGACTCCCACAGCAGAGCTGGTTGTGCCGTGCCAGCTTGGGCACATGTTGACACGTTCCCGGGGACGTGCCCCTGGATGGGAAGAGAAAGCGAAGTCATGGTCTCCCTTAGGGTGCGAGGCCCTGCAGCACCTGCCTCGGGGAGAGGTTTCACGCAGCTTCATTGTTCACATCACTTCTCCTAAGCTCCATTGCAGAGACAAATCTACACCAATCTGATCTGACACGTCGTTTACTCCCTCCCACCCTTTTTTCTTTTCATTTTCTGTCCTTTTTTGTTGCAGTTTTAGGCCCAGCCAGGCAGGAGAACCACGCAGTCGCTCGCTCGCTGTCCTTCACTCTCTGTAGTGGGATGGGGAAGAGAAAAGGTGTTAAAAGGGCCTGACGGAAATCCTCCAGGACAGGGAGGGCTCGCTCACCCATTACAGTCCAGGTGAAACAGACAAGACCGCTTGACTCGGGGAAGAAAATGAAGATTTATTTAATCAGCCATCAACCAAAAAATAATTAACAGACGCAAAACAAAGTAGGAATATGAGGAAGAGTAGGATCAGGCCCATCGGACCATCTTTTCCCCATCCATCCCCTCTTCCTGGTCCCAGTAGCTCTGCTTCCCCCTGCCCTCAGCAGCACAGGGGGACAGGGAAAGGGGGTTTCAGTCAGTCCTTCCCCGATGGCTCCTGCCTCTTGTCTCACCTCCGCGCAGGGGGCTCCTCGCAGTTCCCCTGCCCCAGCGCCAGGCTCCTCACACGTCAGACAGACGCGTGTCCGTCCCGAGGGCTGCAGCGCCTCAGAGCCGGCTCCCGCGTGGGTCTGCTCCGCGGCCGGCCCCCGGCCCAGCACGGCCGGCTCCAGCAGCCTCCACACGCGGCGCAGGGCCGCTGTGGGGCCCTCCCGGGGCTGTGAGGGCGTTTCAGAGCCACTGGCACACTCCGTGCTTTGCAGGGGTTGCACATTTCCCTTCTCACACAGTAGTCGCAGAGGTGCCAGGTTGGCCCAGCCTGAGACGGAGGGGGGCCCAACTCAGAGCCAGGGGAAGGGTGTGCAGGTGACCCAGCAAGACCAAGATAAGAAACCCGAGAGCTCCACAAACAGAGGACCTACGACAAAGACCATACAGGGAAAAAGGAACTGAGAGTTCATGGAAAGGGCTCAAGACACCTGCAAGACACCTTTTCAACAACCACTAGGGACTACTGCAGACCATCAAAAAAGAAAAAATGTCTCCCCCAAACCCAACAACATTTTCACTCTCTGCTTTCACAACGGGCTCTCCGGTTTTGCCATCTTTCCGTGAACCCACACTCGAGAAGTGCAGATATACTCTGAGTTTCCCCAATTGTTCAGTATAAGAACTTTGATGTAAGAAAAGGCTCTGGGGTGCAGCGTGTTCTGTGAAGAGAGAAAAGGAAATGGAGACGTTCAGAGAAACAGTGTGACCGTATCTCCCCCTGCCAGCCCTGCTCCTGCTCAGGGACAGGCTCCCCGAAGCGGCTGGGCATCCTCTGCATGCCGGCTCTGATGGGGCTGCGTCTCCTTCCCCCAGTCCTTTGCCTCTGCTGCTTCTTCTGTGCTGACAGAGAGACCCAGGAGAGGCTCTGACACGTAGGGCGGCTGCTGGGCAACACCACCAAGCTCCCGCTGTCCCCTCAGCTCACCTTTCCCTGGCAGCCTGAGGGCAGGGGAGAGAAGGGGTTGTGCTGGGAGGAGAGGACACTGTCCCACCTGCCACAGGCCACAGGACAGAGCGCTGGGGCGGCCCAAGGGCTTTTGGCACCGGGCACCCCTCTTTCTGCAGGGCACAAAGGCCTTGATCTGGTGCGGCGTCTGCGTGTGCGGCTGGCTCCACTGAAGGCAGCAGCTGCAGCCAGGGATCTCTCGGAGCCTGCGCTCCCACCCACCTGATCCTGCCCGTGTTCTGCTTTTGCTGCCACCACCACACGCTGCTCAGCCCTCACAACCCCACCGGGTCTCTCCCAAAGAGACCCAGTGCTCAGGGAGACACCATCCACACGCTTCCTGCTGTTGACTTGCAGGCAAACCCCTTTTTCTCCGTGGCATCTCTCCCCCCTGCACAGATCATACCTTCAGATGGAAGGCCTGAATGTCCTCTTTTTCCACATCATACGTGTGCCAGGCTTCCTCATCTCCATCAGCACCCAGTCCCTCAGAGGCAAAACACAAGGAGAGAGCTCAGACTCAACTCGACAAAGAGGGAAGGTATGTACATGCTGCCCCAGCCCTGTTACCCACCTGGCCTCTCCTGGGAAGCAGCCACAGCCTAGTGCTGGCTGAGGACGAGCTCAGTCTCTGCCTTGAGCTTTTGTCAAGAACCCTGAGGGGCTTTGGCCAGAGTAAGTCTTGAGAGGGGTGAAACCTCTTGAGCCCTTGAAGCACCTGGCCAGGGCACTGCAGAGCTCAGGAGAGAGCGGGGCAGCAGTCTCAGAGGGAGCACAAAAGCAGGAGAGTCCCTGGCACGTCCTGCCAGGGCCAGATGCAGCCAGAAGCACTCAGCAGAGACTTACATAGACAGCCACGTCTCTGGGAGCACTGCTGGCAGCCACAGACAAGGAGCCTTCCTTAGTGACGTGCTGCACAGCAATGGCAGTCGGGTGGACTGGGGCTGGCAGCCTGATGACAACCCGGCCATAATGCCCAGGGAAGCACCAGCGCTTGCCCAGGGAGACGTCCATCTGCAAAGCAGCACAGGAGAGCAATGAGATAGGAATGAGTGCTGGGGCCAGCACAGCTGCTCCTCTGGCCTGGAGCACAGGAGCTGTGTGCCTGGGGCTCTGCACCAGCTCCGGGAGGAGGTGCTTGCCAGGAAACAGACAGGAGCAGGAGGCACCTTCCCTGCCTGCCAAAGGGGCTCTGCCTCTTAGGGAAAAGAGGAGAAAAGGGGCTGTGAAAGCGTCCTGGCCAGGGCCCCTGCCTCACTCCCCCAGTCTGGCACTGGTAGAGATGAGGGTGGCAGCAGAGTCACAGCAGAGTCCCTCAGTCCTGCTTTGCCCCCTTTCCTGAGGGAAACCACTGTTTTTTGGCAAGCTCTGCCCTATGTTGAAGCTCTGTTTTCAGGAATCTGATCAATGCTGTGGGCTTCCACAGCACCACTGTCAGGCAGGCAGGCGGAGAAACAGCACCGATGGGTTTCTGCTACAGTACCTGCAAGATGGTATCAGGCCCATCCTCAGCGCACCCTCTCTTCAGCATGTTGTAGAACCAATTCCATTTGCACCAGTAAGTCTTGAAAGTTCTCTTCATGTCAATGGTGGCACCTGTGAGGAAGTGAGAGAAGATGACCGCAAGAGCCACAGACCAGGAGGCCTTGGTGCCCCTAGATCATCTGAGGCAGCTGAGCAGCTCCAAGCCTGTCAGTCCTGTTCCTGTGGCCACTCTGGCGGGGGCCTCGCTGTGCAGGGCACTGCCAGCAGCCGTGTCCCTGGTGACAGCTTCTCTCCCAGTAGCCCAAGGACAAGGTCTGAAGGTGCTGGGAGAGAGCAGGCATCCGTGTGAGTGTCAGCAGACCAAAGCTGAGGGACTGCTGCACCGGCAGCAAAGGATGACCTGGCTGGTCCCCTTCCAACTGCCGTGGAGAGGAGTGGAGTCCCTTCATCAGCACAGGAACTTGTGTGGGGGCAGCAGCAGGGGCACACACAGGCTGAGGGCAGCAGCGGGAGGGACTATGAGAGTCACGCTGCCACAGCCTTCCTCTTGGGCTGCAGCAAGCATGTCAGCTCCCCGACTTTTGATAGCAGTGCCTGGAGCACAGCCTCCCTGGAGCTTGCTGCAGACAACACGGGGCAAGGAGACGGGGCTGCTTGTGTCCATACCCAAGTTTTTCAGGGCCCACTCAGAATTCATCATGTTGTCTTCCAAAGCCATGTTCAATGCTCCCTGGTCATCTTCCTGGGAAAGCCATGAAGGGCCACAGAAAAGAATCATATCAGCAAGTTGCTCAGCGTGCCTACTAGCACCCAGAGATGCAAAAGGTCGGTGTCAGCAATGGGAGTCCATGGAGCTGACAGACTCGCTGCTGATGACGTGAGCCACAAAGGCTGAGAAACACTGTCTGAGGCTGTGGCTGTGAGGTGGGTTGACAAGGGTCCCCACACCCTCACGGCCACGCTCTCCAGGTCAGCTGGGAGATGGGCTCAGGCCCTGACGGTGGTGCCTGGCCCTCTGCGCGTGCCTGGCTCTCACCCCTGCCTCAGGGGCACAGCCAGAGCACCGGCACTACAAGGGAAAGGACGTCAGGAGTCCTGCTCTGCCTGCAGCAGCCCGTTAAACTGGGCCTGGCCCTGGCTGCTCCCTTGCAAGATGTGCCCGTCCCATGAGTGTCACCAACCTCTGTGCCTGCCTTTGCCTGCATCCTCCACGCTGACAGCAAGGTCCCGCAGTAAACACCAACTGCAATTCACATCAGCAAGAGATAGTTATTTGCCTGGGACTGCAAGCAGTCCTGCACTCACCCTGTCTCCTCCCTGTTGCCTTGGGCTGGGGCAGCAGGTTGGGTGGGGAGGTGGGGAACGGAGGGTGCAGAGAGAGGCTGCGTGCCTCTGCCTGGACGCCATCAGCCCAGGCTTCAGGGGCTTCGCAGCCCTGGGCTCCACGTGTGCTTGGGGCACCATTTCCCCTCCCTTTTCCCCTGAGCACTGAGACCAGAATGCAGGGGCCAGGAGAGGTACCTCTCGATCAGTCCCCTTCATGGCCCCTCTGGCAATCTCCAGTTCAGGCTTGGACATACATAGGCCCTTCTCTCCCAGACACAGGCTGAGCCCTCTGGCTCTCTGGCCAGAGCAGAAGCATTATGCTGGGCAGTCTACCAGCCTTAGCAGTAGTTCAAAAGCGAGACTCAGTCAAGGACATGCTGAAGAAGCACTTAGGCCCCAGAATTACCACACATAAACATGAAAGCTGGCCATCTGAAGGCTGTCGTGCAGCACAGACAGGCGTTTGCTCACACCAACTGTGGAGGAACTTCCATCTGAAAGAGGCCACAGCCTCATAACAGTGAACAACCTATGCTTGGAGAACTAATGTGCAGATCGTCCCTGAGCAGCTCTCGACTGTGAGAAAAGAAGAAGAAAGAACGCCTACAGGATAACAAGCTCGAGCAAGGAGGAGGCTGAAGCAGTATGCAAAACCGCAAGGCTTATTGCACAAAAGTACAGCTGGCTTGTAGAGAAAAGACCAATTAGAAGTAATGTAAACATGCTAGCTTTGCTGCTGATTATAAAAGTCTGATGCTTATTAGTAAAATTTGAGTTATGATCGAACCATATTGGTGTCCGTCATTTCTCTGGTGGTGCTCTTTCTGACATTTGGCGCCCGAACAGGGACAATTGATTCTTGCAGGCAAATTGTGGGCAAATTGCAGCAAGTGACGGCCAGCCGGAGAATACTGGACAGGAGTTGGCACTGGGAGGCAAGTGGGCCGCAGAAGCCGGGTGTGACATCGCGACTCACCTCCTGTAAGGTAGGAAAACTGCCCCCCAGCACCCAGGAATACTAGTTGAGGAATGGAAACTGAGGCTGCGATGCAGTTGTTGGCTAGCATACTCTCTAAGAGAGGACTGGCAGCCAGCACGAAGAAGCTCCATGAGCTGATTAAACGGGCAAGAGAGAAAGGTCATGTGCAAGGTATACCGTTGATCTTTAGCCCAGAAGAATGGAGAGAAGTGGGAAAACTTCTCTGAGAAGCCACTATTAGTGGCGATAAGGACAATAGTAAGATCAGCAAAGATCTAGGTCTTGTTTTGAGAGATGTGATAAATACTTTAAAAGAAATGCAAGCAGAACAGTGTGTGGCCATGGCTGCAGCCCAGGCATTAGCCGCTACACCGAAGTCGAAAGAGACAGACAAGGGGATGGACAAGCTGCTGCAGGAAGTATTCAAGAAACTGGAGCGACTACAGACCATGGAGACACAGCCCATCGCCGCTGAAACACAGCCCGGTGCATGGCCCATCGCCACTGAAACACAGCCCGGTGCCGCCCATTGCCGCTGAAACACAGCCCGGTGCCGCCCATTGCCGCTGAAACACAGCCCGGTGCACGGCCCATCGCCGCTAGAACACAGCCCAGTGCCGCCCATCGCCGCTGAAACACAGCCCTGTGCCGCCCATCGCCGCTGGAACACAGCCCAGTGCCGCCCGTCGCCGCTGGAACACAGCCCGGTGCCGCCGGAACACAGCCCGGTGCACGGCCCATCGCCGCTGGAACACAGCCCAGTGCCGCCCGTCGCCGCTGGAACACAGCCCAGTGCCGCCCATCGCCGCTGGAACACAGCCCAGTGCCGCCCGTCGCCGCTGGAACACAGCCCGGTGCACGGCCCATCGCCGCTGGAACACAGCCCAGTGCCGCCCGTCGCCGCTGGAACACAGCCCGGTGCCGCCGGAACACAGCCCGGTGCACGGCCCATCGCCGCTGGAACACAGCCCAGTGCCGCCCGTCGCCGCTGGAACACAGCCCAGTGCCGCCCATCGCCGCTGGAACACAGCCCAGTGCCGCCCGTCGCCGCTGGAACACAGCCCGGTGCACGGCCCATCGCCGCTGGAACACAGCCCAGTGCCGCCCGTCGCCGCTGGAACACAGCCCGGTGCCGCCGGAACACAGCCCGGTGCACGGCCCATCGCCGCTGGAACACAGCCCGGTGCCGCCCGTCGCCGCTGGAACACAGCCCAGTGCCGCCCGTCGCCGCTGGAACACAGCCCAGTGCCGCCCGTCGCCGCTGGAACACAGCCCGGTGCCGCCCGTCGCCGCTGAAACACAGCCCGGTGCCGCCCGTCGCCGCTGGAACACAGCCCAGTGCCGCCCGTCGCCGCTGGAACACAGCCCGGTGCCGCCCGTCGCCGCTGAAACACAGCCCGGTGCCGCCCGTCGCCGCTGGAACACAGCCCGGTGCCGCCCGTCGCCGCTGAAACACAGCCCGGTGCCGCCCGTCGCCGCTGGAACACAGCCCAGTGCCGCCCGTCGCCGCTGGAACACAGCCCGGTGCCGCCCGTCGCCGCTGAAACACAGCCCGGTGCCGCCCGTCGCCGCTGGAACACAGCCCAGTGCCGCCCGTCGCCGCTGGAACACAGCCCGGTGCCGCCCGTCGCCGCTGGAACACAGCCCGGTGCCGCCCGTCGCCGCTGAAACACAGCCCGGTGCCGCCCGTCGCCGCTGGAACACAGCCCAGTGCCGCCCGTCGCCGCTGGAACACAGCCCGGTGCCGCCCGTCGCCGCTGGAACACAGCCCGGTGCCGCCCGTCGCCGCTGGAACACAGCCCAGTGCCGCCCGTCGCCGCTGGAACACAGCCCGGTGCCGCCCGTCGCCGCTGAAACACAGCCCGGTGCCGCCCGTCGCCGCTGGAACACAGCCCAGTGCCGCCCGTCGCCGCTGGAACACAGCCCGGTGCCGCCCGTCGCCGCTGAAACACAGCCCGGTGCCGCCCGTCGCCGCTGGAACACAGCCCAGTGCCGCCCGTCGCCGCTGGAACACAGCCCGGTGCCGCCCGTCGCCGCTGGAACACAGCCCGGTGCCGCCCGTCGCCGCTGGAACACAGCCCAGTGCCGCCCGTCGCCGCTGGAACACAGCCCAGTGCCGCCCGTCGCCGCTGGAACACAGCCCGGTGCCGCCCGTCGCCGCTGGAACACAGCCCGGTGCCGCCCGTCGCCGCTGAAACACAGCCCGGTGCCGCCCGTCGCCGCTGAAACACAGCCCGGTGCCGCCCGTCGCCGCTGGAACACAGCCCGGTGCCGCCCGTCGCCGCTGGAACACAGCCCGGTGCCGCCCGTCGCCGCTGAAACACAGCCCGGTGCCGCCCGTCGCCGCTGAAACACAGCCCGGTGCCGCCCGTCGCCGCTGGAACACAGCCCGGTGCCGCCCATTGTTGAGCAGGGCATGCTGTGAGGGGAAAAAAAAAAAAAAAAGTTCTCCTCCACACAAGAGTTTTTCACAAAGCCAAGGAGGATGAGAAGCAGAGCTCCCCCTGGAGAGCTGCTTCCTAGTCAAGCTCCGCCCGCCGAGTTACCCCTGGAATGAGTTGCAGAGGAAGGGGACGGGGAATGCCAAGTGGGCAGAGTTGGGCGGGGGTGCCGCGTAGGGTGATCAGGGGAGAGTAGGGGAGTGCGACCCCGTGTTAGACTGGCACCATCGGGCACACGAGGGGAGACAAAGGAAAAGAAAACGCAGGGGAGAGGAATGCTGGCTGTGTCACTGGCGCTGGGGATGGCGCTGGGGCGGGCGGTGCTGGGGAGAAATATCAGCTGTGCTGTGCCACAGGCCACCAAAGATGACACCTGGAGGAAGTGGGGGTAGGAGAAATGGGAGCTGGAAGATAAGGGGGGGGGGGGGGTGGCAGTGCGGATATGTGGGACCAATGGTCGTTACCAAATTTGGAAGAACTGTCTGAAGAGGAGGAGAAGGGGACAGAGTACAGGGAGGATGTCGAGATGCATTCAATACGTGAGTGTGATAGCATGCAACCGTGAAAAGGGGTGTGGCTATGCCGAGATGGCGCAGACAGGAGAGGACAGCGGCAGACTGGCAGCTTTGCTACATCGACTACAGGAAGTGATTGCTAATGCTGAGAACGTAGTCCAGGAAACGCAGTTGAATTAAGGATGCAGCCGGGGGACTAAGCCAACCGCTTACAGACTAGAGTTTGATAGCAAAAAATTGCCTCTTAGATCGAGTTAAATCTTGCATACTGACGCCACAAAATCGGTGCAATATCTGGAGGCCAAGGCTGTCGCCCTTGCTCTGGAAGCACAGCATTCAACACTGCTCAATATTGTCACCGACTTGAGATTCATCGCTGAACTAGTTCGACAATGTGCACGAGCCGTTTGTGCCTCCACCGGTATAGCAGACCTGATATTGAATGGTTTACGAACTTGTGCTGCTTCCTGCTCTGTTGTACACATCACTCACACCAATATTCCAGGGGCTCTCACCGAAGGTAACCAAAAGGTGGACGGAGCAGTGGTGCGTGTATGACCTATCTCCGCCCAAGAGGATTTCCCAGTGGCCAGACAGCTACACACCTTTTTGCATTGTGTAGTGCAGGGTCTACATCACCAGACCAAGATCCCTCTCCAAGTGGCAAAGCAGATAGTTGCTGCTTGCCCTCAATGTGCTCCGGCGCCACCATGGGAAGCCGGAGTTAACCCCCGAGGGTTGCTCCCGAATCAGATCTGGCAAACGGATGTCACAATTTATGAGCCCTTTCGCCCCAACCATCACCTCCATGTCATCATTGACACCTGCAGTGGCTACATACCAGCTACCCCCATGCGCCAAGCCACAGCACGCCATGCGATCAGGTACTGGCTACAACGTACAGCCATCCTAGGATGTCCCGGACAAATAAAAAATGACAATGGGCCTTGTTACACCTCCCATGTGACACAGGAATTCTGTCGGACCTGGCAGATTAAATTGGTGCACAGCATCCCTTAAAATAGACAGGGACAGGCGATTGTTGAATGCGCTCACGCTACTCTTAAAGTACAGCTCAGCCATCTTAGGGAGGGGGAGAGCATGGGACGTAGAATTCCCCCCGACAGGCAACATGATATCTTAATGCGCTATCTGTATGTCCTTAACCATTTTGTTCGAGGGTCAGGACCCATACTGGCACAAGCACACTTTAGGGAGCAAGAGCCAGTAGCAGTAGATAAATTACTGGCAGTCAAATTGTGGCAAATCGACTCTGGGGAGTGGGAGTCAGGATGGAGGCTTAGATGTCTGGGCCGAAGGCATCCTTGTGTAGAAAAGGAGGGAACCCAGCAGTGGGTCCCAGCGAAACGGATATGGCCAGAAATATGAGTCCAATGGTCTACTGAGTTTCTCTTGCAGGTTGGAGTGTTCTTCGAAGCGCTCGCCGCGACGCAGATCTAAGCCAGGGTCACCAAACTATTGGTGAGATTGAGCGGCAGAGTGGAACATGGCCAGTACCTGTTTATATCTTCCCGCAACTGGCTCAGCTGGAATGTGTGCTGGGCAGACACGTTACGTATCAGCCTGTGCCACAGGATGCTGGAGCTTTGGGAGGGGGAGATGTCGTAGGCACCCGGAAGATCTCGGGCTGTGATGCGAGAGGCGGACATTACAGAAGAGGCGGACACGGGGTGGAGCGAAAGGAGGTGCTTGTGCTAGCAGATGTAAGTGTGTGGCGCAAGCAATAAAGCTGGAACAAAGCATCTCCATACTGAGTATGCAGCGGTCTTGTCCCCTCAGCGGTTGGTGAGCTGAGTGATCTGCTTGGGCGATGTGGCCGGTAACGGCAACAAGACCCAACTACGCATGTGGTGCAGCTTCCAAAGGCATTTAATTCTCCACTGAAGCCTGGGCTATTTCTGCCTCTGCAAACACTCCCTTGTAGAGATAAGGCTCCACTTTCTGAAGCCTGCAAACAACTCATTAAAAAAAACCCAAAACACAAAGGGGGAGAAGCGAGATGAGTAAAATGCTAATAGGAACCTCCAGGTCAAACTGCCACCCCTGGTGATGGCACAGACCTTTCCCCATCTCCAGTCCTTCCGCAGAAGGCTGGAAACATGTGCCCACCAGAGCTTCTGCTTTCCACTGTCACCCTTACCCAAGGAGCCTGAATCAGCTCCAGTCTGTGCCCAGAGAAGCCTCACAGTGCCCAGTGTGTTCCCGTGTGCTGGATCAGGTGCCGATGTGCGTGCACAGAGGAAGAAAAAAGGCACATGATAACACAAGTTAGACACATCACCTCTCCCCCATAGGTGCGCAAGTGTCCTGTGAAACAGGGTGATGGCCAGCACTGCCAGGGGAGCTGCTCATGCAGGGAAGGGCTGGGGCTGAAGATCAGCTGTGCCATGGATACAGGAAGAGCAGCTGTGGTGGGCACCGTGTGAGCAAAAGCCCTACTCAGATAGAGTTTCTGGGTTGTAACAACATCCCCCAAAGCCACTTATTCCTTCGTTGAGGTCCAGCAAAGCCAAGCTGGCAGCAAACCTTACATTAGGTTCTGGGATCCCGAGTGGCTGGAGCAGAATGAGCACACGCTGAGTGGCACTAAGGTCACATACCAGCTCTCTGCCTACTGTCCCAGCCAGAAAGAAAGTGGCAGCAAAAGGCCAAGCCTCAGTCCCAGGTGCAGCTGCAGAGGAGAGCAGAGCCTTGACAGCACTCACGACCAGTTAGATGTGACTCTCCAATGCTTTGGGAAGGTATGGCAGTTTTCTCTAGGCTCCCAAGTGCAAGGAGGAGTGAGGAGACCACGAGGACTTGGAGGCTGAGAAGAACTCAGACCTCTCACATGAGGGCAGGGATGGCCTTCGTCCATCAAAAAGTCAGAGCAGCCTGAGCTGCTGCTGCTGTGCGGTGGATACCAGAGCCCTGAAGCACGGTGCTGCAGAGACCTCTTTCGGCACACAGCTGCTACTGCACCCACATCCAGACATCACGGAGCATCCCTTGGAGCTGCAGAGTTTCTGCAGGAAAAGGGTTTTCCAGCACACCGGTGATTTATCCTGAGCATCCCCGGGCAGGCTATACCTGGTGAGGCTTCACTGCAGGCAGTCGATGGCATCCAGCACACGCAAAGTGCCATCTACAGACAGCCACCACTACATTGCTCCTGGTTCTGCAGCTGAATCTGTTTTGCCAGATCCCTGAGTTTATATTAAGCCACAAGGATATCCAAAAGGGCTTACTCAGGCACAAGCACCTCTCTGCATCAACGTGCTTGGAGAGAAAGTACTTTGAAGCATTTAAACCTCAGGCTGCCAAAGCGCTTTCTTTGCTGGCAGCCTCCAATAGCTAATGAAAAGCATTTTGGGGACCACATTTGAAAAGAGTTGCGCCATCTGCTCATGAACCTGGGGCACCTGCCTTCCTCTGCCTGAGGAGACTCAAAGACCTTCAGACTGTGGGCTCAGAGTTGTGAGAAGGCAGACTACAGCAATGAGATTTGCTGTCTGATACCTGGGAAAGCAACTGCAAGAGGGCTGGAGAGACAGAGCAGATCTACCAAGGGAAACACAGAAAAAGTTTGTAGGTGGACCAAGAGGTCCCGTAGTCAGCAGAACATGTGATTTACCACATCTGGTCAGAGCAGCAACCAGGCTGGGATGGATGCAGGGACCCATGATCACAAGGCCATTCTTGCTGGCAAACTACACGGCCCCAAAGTGAGAAGAAAAATCAGGACGACAAAACCCACCAGAATGCACGCTCTGGGATTAACAGGAACAACCCCAGCAGTTGAGACCTCTCTGGCCAGATACAGAAGCCAGGAGGGACCTGGGCGGCAGGTGTGTGGTCACTGTCCCCATCACACCAAGGTGTTGGTAGGGAAGAAGCAGATGAAGGAAAGCAGAGCAGCTGTGCTGGGGAGAGGCACCAGCAACTGCTCTGGGTCCTGCTGAGTGAAACGGAGTCATCCAGAAGTGTTGCTTTTTCACACAGCTGGACCTCAGTGCACCCCGTGTTGCTGAGACCCCAGCCCAGGCTGCAGCAACAATCAGAACACTCCAGTTCCACACTGGGAGGTAGAAAAAGAACACTGCAGCTTGCCCAATAACGTCTCACCTATTTTAAGTCACTGTAGTTTTTTTCTCCTTTCACAAAAACTCCAAATACCAAAGGACACAGTGCACATTTTTAGCAGGTCTAGCTTGGAGAAGCAGAGTAAAATTGGAAGCTGGCAAAGGACTCCGCCTTCCTCCTCCTCCTCTGAGAAAAGAACTTGCAGCCTCTGGATGGTTTGGGTTTCCAAAGCACCTTTGCACTCCTCAAGTAAAACCTGCTGCAGCCTGGTGCATCCATTTAATAACCAGAGACATCTGACCTACAACCAAGAGTCCTTATGGGAGGCAAAGCTTAGTCTGAGTCAAGAAAGTTTAGCCTGGCAGTGCCTACAGACACATCAGACACATCCTACGGTTGGGCAGAGTTCAAGAAAGATGGGATGAAGTACATCAGTGAGTCCTTTCTGGATCCATCTAGAGAGCCGCTGGGCAAGAATCTGCCCAGTGACTTTCAACCGAGCCAATTTGTCTCCACAACCTACTGTGGCCCTAAGCTGCAGGCATCTGTTTCTCGCTCGGTGAAGTGGTGCCTTTTGTCATCTGCTTTCACTTAATGACCCACTAGTTTAAGTGCCACCTTCTAGTTCGACTATTGAAAATGAGGTGAGCAATCACCTTCACCCAGCTCACCACCTTCAAGATTTTCTAAGCCTAGATCATTCCTGTTTCCAGCCTGCTGGTGGAGCCCCACAAACCAGTCCTTAGGTGACCCCACCACTGACTTCTCCATCCTTAACAGTCCAAAGCCAGCTACACAGCCTGTCCTCTGCCTTCTATCCTGCAAACCCCTTTCCAACAGCTAAAGATCATTTTTCCAATGCCTGAGCACAATCAGTAAGCAACAGTAGAGCTGAACCCCACAGGGCACCGAGCACTGGGGAGCAAGGGCGCCGCTCTCCAAAGAGAGGAGATGTGAGCATGCCAGCAGCCAGCAGCACGGCCAGGTGCAGCCCACCACCCAGAGCCCATCAGCACACACCAGCCCGAGCGGAGGGACGCCTGTACCTCTCACGTGTCCAGCTGCAGTTCAGATCGGACTCAGAAGCTCTCCTTTCCCCGGTGCAGAGAAGAAAAAAATGGCGTTAAAAATGGCGGCGAAAACCGCGGGAAGTTTCTGATTGGTGCTGGCGCGCGGGGCACCCGCGGAACGGATCGAAAGCTGCAGTACCGCTCCTCACCACCGGGCGGCAGCGCCGAGCGCCACGTTCTGATTGGCGCTGACGTTGCCTAGCAACGCGATGCGTGATTCCCATTGGCCGAAAAAATCTAAATGGCGGATGAAGCATCGCGGTCTTCCGATTGGCTGCGGGCGTGCACGTGACCCAGGAACGGGCGACTCTGAATTCCGATTGGCCGGCAGTTAAAAAAGCCGAAAAAAATCGGAAAAAAGCTGAAAAAACCCCAAGAAGCGGCAGTAAAGAATAAAAAAAAAAGCAGAAGAAAGGAAGATTAAAGGCAGAAGAAAGGAAGTAATAAGGGAGAAGAAACAGGGAAGAAAGGCAGAAAAATGGCAGAAAAATATAGAAAACGGCAGGAAAAAGGCAGAAAACCGACAGAGAAAAGGCTGAGACAAGGCAGGTGAAGGACAGAAGGGAGGCGGAAGGATGGCAGAAAAAAGGTCGGAAGAAAGAGAGAAAACATTGGAAAGAAATTTATAATGACAGGGAAAACGGCAGGTCAAAGGCTGAGAAAAGGCACTAAAACGTAGGAGAAAGGAAGAAGTAAGGCAGTAGAAATACAGAAGAAAGGCAGAAAAACGGTAGAAAAACGTTAGGGGAAAGGCAGAAGAGAAAGGCAGAACAAACAGATAAAAGGCAGATAAAAGGCTGCAATATCGTTTTTCACCACTGGGAGGCAGCGCTGCACGGCTCCCTGGCAGAAAAATGGCATTAAAATCTAGAAAACGCCAAAAAAAAGCTGCTGTGTGGAGGAAGGAGGTCCAGTGCCACAGCCACACCTCACAGCAGCAAAGCCCCTCAAACCTCCAACCCCGCAGCATCAAAGTGGTAAGAAAAACAACCCAGAGCACACGGTCTGCACAGCCACTTCTGGCCAACCAGGTATGAGACATCAAGTCCTTAGTCTGATCTAGTACCACACCTTATGTTACTGAAGGTAAGCAAATCTCCCTTCATGCCTTCCCTGCATTATCTTTACTTAGGTTGTGAGAGAGAAGAGGGGCAACCTGTTGTTTGATCCCAGTCATTTCTGAGACCAATCAGGTATGAACTGGAAACCTGAGCTTAAAGATTCCAAACTTCCCATCCCTCTCTCCAGTTTTCCTGCCTCCATTGATCCCTGCCTATACAGATCACACACTGATCAAGTACTGCCCCCAACATAGTTTGTATGAAAAGAAAAAAAAAAAAGCACAGGTCTCCAAGTTTTGCCTCAATATAAGCACACATTAACTCACACCAAGCAGGCAGCCAATTAACCGAATCACAGAACGGTTACTAAGATTCTGGCTGTAAAAAGTACATCACTTGTTAGCTTCTTGGTTTTGCTGGTTACCCATGTTTAGTATCAAGAATCATAAAAAAACCCCTGCCCAACACATTTTAAAATGCCAGCTAATCACTGCAAATGTTACAGCAGTAGAAAAGAAACCCAAGCAGCCTGTAACTTTTATGGGCTCCTTTGACATGTTTGTGCCTAAAATAAATCACCCAAATAAAGGTTTTAATTCCACATTAGTGGATACAGCAGTTTATTGAGTTTATGGCTGATGTTTAAGCTTTACAGATGCTTAGTATTTCAGGGCTGCAACAAAGGATGTGCTGAGCACAGATGTTTGCAAAGAGCGATAATGGGATAATAAATTACTGCAAGACAAACTCTCAGTGCTATAGAACTACTGCTCTTATTTATGGAGAAAAAATATCTTAACACATTCAATAGTAAGTTGTCAACAATGCTTGGTGGTGCTGCAGTGGGCACAGATACAGTGCACTATACCTGAGGACTAAGGGATAGTTTTGTCATTGTTCAAGTCATCCTGGTGAAGGCACTTCTTCTATCTGATTCTTTGAGTTTTCCTTTGCTGACAGCCCCATCTGAAATGTGATGACAAAGAAGTAACTTTTGGAGATGGTAGAGACTGGGAAGGAGCTGAAGGAGTTGTGTTCCCCCTTGAAGGGCAAAGGAAAGCAGTTAGCAGTTGTCACATCACCACAACTTCCTGGAAAGTAAAGTCTGGGGAAAAAGAAGGGAGTTTTAAATAAATGGGATGGATGGCTCCATCAGCAGCACTAGATCTGAGTTCCTTGAACTTAAGATCAAACCAAGAAAATTAATTTTAGGTCTGTTCCTAATTTCTGCCTCTCTTTCTTTCTACCACCTGGACCCAGTGTGTTCTTGGTCTAGAGTAACAAAACTAGAAAATATTCGCAATACAGACCTGGAGTTCACAGCACACGCTTGTCTTGACTAACAGCATTTTGCCTGCAGGCTTTGCACCTTTTCTTGACAGCTACAAGTAAACATCATGTCTACTTTTATGTCATTCATACAAGTCAAGAACATTTATTGATTCTCTGTTCATCCACGCATAGTTTTGTACATTCAGTATGGACTAGCTGGGACAAGCAGGGAGTCCAAGCAGCCTCTGTAGTATGAGGCATGCCACTTCTCACAATCACCTTCCTGCACATTGGCTGTTTTCTACCAGATGAGAAGAGGAATGCGAATTCTTCTTGCAACAACTATATTGTGGTACATGCCACCTGAGCACATTCCTCAGCATGCCTCTGGCAGCTGCCAGAACTCAACACACTCTAATAACTCTCAGACCCATACAGATTTTCTGGTTTTTCTTCTTTCTTCCCAGGAGTTTTTAAGTGAATCTGATGGAGAGGAAGGTGAAGAGAACCTCTCCATGAGCACTGGTTTGCTTTGCAGCACAATGTTTCACTTCAGCTCAACAGCATTCTGCAAAGACCTATGAATACCACCAAACTATAGCAGAGGCAGCAAGCATAGTTAAAAAGCAAATTAACCTTTCTTTTTCATTTAGAAGACAGAAACTCCCTAGGAGACAATTGCATTCAACAAGCAGGGGGGAAAAAAAAACCAACCCAAAACATTAGGAGCAATCAACCTTTTATGCCAGGTTCACTACTTTCCAGTTCCTGTAAGACAAAATCCAACAATCGAAAGAGTTTTCCTGTCCACCTACCTCACAGACAGGAGACAGGGATGTGTTTAAACGCTGATCTACTATACAGGAACCTTCTTCACGTAATGACAGAAATGTAATTTATACATCTGGGTCTTACATTCCCACCATAAGTGACTGAGAAGGCCCTCAGGATGGGAACACAAAGACAAACCAGTCCTGTGCATATGCTGCTCAGACCCTCTTTCCTCATACAGAGATTTCCCTCCTGAAAGCAGAAAGATGTGCAGCCACTCTAGAGTCACAAGAAGCAAAACACAACAAAGTAGGGGGTGGCTCAAAACACCAGCATCGGCTGGTCCTTCAATAGCTCTTAAGTGCAAGCAAATTATCTGTGAGTCTTTTGGCATGGACAGCAAGTGGTGCTAAAGGGAATCTTCCAGCTCTACAGTAGCTACAGTCAAGCAGCCTCCAGGAAATCATAGTCATTGTTGCCTATTTTAGCTGATATGATATATCTCATGCCCAAAAGAGAGAGACTGGAAGCAGGCATTGCAAAGCCACCACTGTCACATAATTTTTTAATGAAGTTCTTAAGTGAAGTGTTTGTTTTGCGGGAAACGCACAAATTAATAATTTCCACTTTTTCCCATCCTCCCTCTACAAAACGTTGCAGACAAATTGGCCTTTTTCAATAGAAATCCCTTTAACCAAAGTGTTCCGAGCAGCTGTTCTTGTGAATAGAGGCCTGAGATATCAGGCCATAATAACAAAGTCTCAGCCCAAAGGCTGTTAAAATCTTGTATGCAGCTTAATGTCCGTCTCAGCACAAATATGCAGAGGCTGAAACAACAGCATTACCTTGCTATGTAAATATTTCAGCTCTGCAATGGAGGTAGCCAGGGAGAGGGCTTTCTCAGAATTCCTTACTAGTATCTTGTCACATAAGCACCTAAATCTTACCACTTCCTTTGCAGGTGTAAGATACTTTGTAGGTATGTAATTATTTTTGGTGCGCCTTGCAAATATCCTGAGAGAAGCCTGAATTTTCTCTTTAGTTGATACTCTACTAAAGAGAATTGGTGCAGAAAGAAAGCTCAGTTTCTACAGTTTAACATATTTTTCTTTCTTTTGCCTGAGAAATTTTAAAGCCAAATGCCTCATTATAGTTCTCTCACTGGAAAAGTAATACAGCATCGGTGGACTCACTCCCAGTCACAGCTATCAACCCAGCTTGAATGTCTCAAGCTGGGCACTCAGAGCCAATTCTTAACCCACAGAAGTTTTGAATATTTTAAAATATATCAATGCAATTTGCCATTTGCCTAAAGACACTGCTACAATTTATTTGTTCATTATTCATTGGTGTATAGTACTCTGAGGCAGATTGCACATAAGTGCAAAGCAGAATCTAACAAAGGAAGGAATCAGCTGCAGTTGTCCTGGCTCTTTGCTACTAAAATCTGATGACAGTTTTACTTCTGCCACACATCTCATTATTTAGCTTATAAATTCACGATTTCCACTGTAATCTTGCTATGTCTTGGCACAAGTGTAGAAAAAGCTTGTGCTGAATCTGAGCAGTAAATAACTGAACTAGCAATCATGAGAACTAATGTCAACACTTCCATGACCATTTCATAGTGCTTTGTGTTGAACCAAGGCAGGAGATCTCCGTTCTTTTATTAGCTCTCCCAAGAGTGATAGGACTGTTAAAGTTCATCTTCCTCTTATATGATTTGGTTTCAGAGATTTGGTTCCATGGGAACCAGCCAGATTAGAATAATAAAATAACAGTAAATTGCTTGTGGCAGAAATTGTGTATAAAGTCCCTCTAATACATTCAGTCTCTGGACAGCAACAAGAACATGATAACTGAATTAGACTTTTAACAAGATTTTGATGATTGATGAAGCAAATACAACCTTTAGAACACAAATTTCCCTCCCCCCTCATCACGTCTGAGCTGTCAGTAGAGAAATCTGGTCCACTTCCTTCATTAATTCATCTCTCAATTTATGTATTGCCTTTCACAATGTTCTCATTTGCCACAAAATTGGCCGACCCAGCTTATTTTGTTCTGGCATTATTAAAATTACTATTACCATTGCAAATGCTTCCATGGGAGATAATATTAATAATGGTCTCTTCCATCAGATCCTGTCAGTTCCCGGGGTGATTAATATTCCTGCCCGCAAGAAGCATTATATTATTTAGAGAGAACACATTGCTTGGCTCATAGGCTATTCTTCATGGTCTGTGATGAGTGCATTGTGATTTGCCATTATTGCCTTACTGTTTACACAGCTTGTGATGTCTCATAAAGCGGTTAGGAATGAGATGAAATTCAGATAGAGTCAGATCTAGGAAATTAAAAAAACAGACACAAAGATCTTCAGGTTGTTTGGCCCAGTTCCTCCCCCACATCACATCCCCACTGACTGCCTTGTGATCCACTCTCACTTTTATAATACAGTCTTGAGTGGAGGAATCCATATTTTGAACATATGCTGTTCATGGAGATTATTCCTGAATGGTCAATGAAAGGTGCACTTTAATTTATACAGATTGTATACAGCACATAGGTTGATCAGCATGCTGCGAAAGTAAACCCAAAAGCAAATGTTGTTTCCACAAAGTCTAGCCTGTGTCATAAATAATGGACAAAGGTGTGTGGTTTTTCAGTCTGGTCTGAAACAAATGTCCTAGAAGTTTGAAACGGATTAGCTCTAAACATGGGCTTTATCTCTGACATTCCAGCTAACATGTATTTAAATGCTGTACATCTCTTGGTAGTGTACCTGCATGAGAGTTCATGGTATTGAGTCCATGTTATCTCTTCTCCATAAGGCACAGTAATGCTTTCAGGTTGGTGTCCAGCAGAAAGGCAGATGGTTTGCCCTGTACCACTGTCTTCACAATGCCATAACTCCATGCTTGCAAAAATAATTTAATAATCCTTTTGGGGGGAAACAAACCTCCCCAAGAACTACTTACACAGACTATCCATGCATAGAGAGCAAACAGGGAAGAAAGCAGGTCAGAAATGTGCAGTTTTAGAAGGCTTCACATTCTTTCCTGTAAATGTCCATGAAATAACTTCCTTTGTTTCACAAACCCATTTTACCAGCAAAGAACTGCTAAAAGTGTATGTCATACATCTAGGAAAGGGAAGGCCACCAAACAAGTTCCCTGGTTTCTCTTAGTGCTGAGTTACTGTTTGTTAACAGTGCTCTCTTTCAGCTTCCCAAAGACCTCAGTATTCTCTGTTGGGTGATAATTTCAAAACTAACTTTCAATAAAACAACATTCTGACTGAATCAGAGAAAAGGCAGAGAATCCAACCATGATCTCATTTGTTCCCATCCAGCAGTAGCCATAAAATCATCAACTGCTCATTTCTATCCCTACAGATGGTAAAGAAAATAAAGTTTTGGTAGAAGAAGAAAATTAAAAGATTCCATAAAAAGATGACTAAACAAAGTGAGCATTAATGACCACAGGATAGTCCTCGTTGTTTGGAGACTAAGGTGACAGACTTGCATGAAAACCTGCTTAACTAAAAAGTCTCCAATACTCAAAGGTTGCCATAGACATGAGTCTGCTAAGCCACTCACCAGGAAGCAGGAAACCTTTGGTGTGTACTAGTTGGGTGCTCTGGCCATCACTCGTGAACACTGGCAGGTGTTAGAGCTTTCAGTGGCTGGGCTGCTTTTGCAATTAAACGATGCTCCGTGGTCAGCTCTCTATAGGGTCATTTTACCTTCACAACTTTTCCAGTTAAAGCTTTGATAGAAAGATACTTGATGGAATCATCTGCTTCTGGAAAGGAGGATCCAAAAGAGCTGGCCAATCATGGGTCTAGGTGAAGCATTTCTGTTGCTAAGATGTAAAGGACTAATGATTTGGTAGTTACTAGTAAACTCCACAAAATATCAGTTTCGCTATTTGGAAGAACTCCCTGTTCCATCTGCGCTTTTTCATAAGACTACTATAAACACAAACACCAGAAGCCAAGAGAGAATTAATCAGTCTCTGGATCTTACCTCGAGGTAGGTACACGCTTTTTCCAAGGTACTGAAAAAGATAAATGCGTACTGAGAAACCTCTGATACAAATTGGTAATAGAAAAGCTTAGTTAAATCACATAACCATTCAAAGACAGAACCCCATCTGAAATTATTAGAAATCAGAAGGGTGGCTGCATCTTATCAAGCTTGTTATGAAAGGTCTCTGATGAGCTAGAAAAGTATGAAGTCTTTCTTTTCTCCCGCGGCTTGGCTAAATGACCTCATTATGGAAATCAAACCCTCTTCCAGCCAGCTGTTACCATTTCGTCCCCACCCCCATGCTTATCTCCTTTGAAGTTGAGCAGAATGCAGAGATTTCCATAGACAAATGTGAGCTCCCCGTGCTCTCCCCTAGCTAACAGTGTAAAGGAACAGCCTTCCTCTCATAACTTTAATCTTCAAAACTGGACTGTAAGCCAATGAAACACAGGCTTTGTGAGGTTGTTCAGCAGCCAGGTCAGACAGAATACAGTAAAACAGAATATGTATCAGCTACCAGGACTGGCCACTTAAGCTGATTCCACCAATCAGTAGTTTAACTGAGGTCTATTACTCAAAATCTTGTAATGATATGAACACAGTCCTGGGAAACTGCTTGAAGACAAACACGGGGCCAGATTCTTTTCTGGTGTAATTCTGGTGAAGCTATTGGGAAACCTGCTGAGAATAAGCATGTCCTGTTAGGACACAAGACCTGTGTACTTGCTCAGTGGCAGTTATTCACTGGAGGGCACCTGATCTTTCCAGAAGGTTTACAGAAGGATTTCTGTAAAGCTCAGGACTGGTGTTATCCAATTTGCCTATTACACATGCATCCATAGTGATTAAGGACAAGTTTCATAGTTTCATTACTGTGGTAGCAAACTTTGCAGGACTACATAGCATCCACTAAGGATGGAACTGTTCCCTCTCCATCCTTGGATCCTACTGCAAAGGACAACTTTGGTAGCTAGGCTGCTATAAAGAAAAAGCCGTGTAATTCTTTCCAGGAAGTGCCTTTTCGTCATTCTGCCTTCCAGGGAGGTGGTAGAAAAATTTCAGGATCTTACTCCCAGTATAAAAAAGGATGGAATGTACAAATGGGCAAGAAACTCAGTTGAGCAATGGAGTTTTACAGGTAGATCATATAAATCAGAGGATTTGTAAACTGAAGAAAACCCTGCAGTGAAAAACTGTGGAGACAGAGATAGGAGTGCTGAATCAATGACATGAAGCAGAAGACAATGCATGAATTTGAAGGGGACAGGAGACAAGCAAGGAAGAGAACTACGAGCTTTGTTTCACGCAAGCCATGATGGGAGAAAAAGTGTTAGGGTTTGGGTAACTTTTCTATCTGAAGAGACAGCTAAAAAAAATTCCTCGAGATGTTTTTTTTTCTGCAAAACCAAGTTACAGTTCCCTTTTAGCATTCATAAATAGCCTAAAATCTTGTTTACAGTTGTAATTTCTATGTGATGGAGTTATTGTCAAAGAGATTAGCAACTCCTTTCAGTTCAGAGACATTTAAATTTAGCAGCAGGAAAAAGAAGTTAGTTGAGTGTGGAATCCACCCCTGCTGGTCCAAAACAATCAGAAACAGGAAAAAGTAATCAAAAGAGAGTTTTAGTGAGTTATAGAGCTATTGTTTACCGGGGAGGGCTGAAAGCCTGAAGCCCAAGCCTGGAGGACCTCTATGACCCTGCACTGCCTCTTGGTGGCAAAATATTTGCTTGAAATTACGTCAAAACAACACAATGTGTGTGTCCGAAGGCCAAGGCAGGGGGAGAGGGGGAGGAGGACATGGGACAGGATGGACATTGAGAAAAACAGTGGAAACTCCCTGAGTCTCTGAATGTACTGAAGGCTTTCCTTGAAAAACAAGGTGATAAACAGCAGCTGTATTTGTACATTCAAGCTAACATAGGCAGTGCAAAGGGGAAGGCTGTATCTGCGGACAGCCCAAGAAACAGTTGCAACCCTTTGCTTTGCAGTCACCAAGCGCCAGGGAACTGCAGGGCAGGATCCTGTTGGGATGTAAGGACAAAGGGGGCAAGTGCCCATGGGAAGAGTGGGCTACCAGTTCATGTGCAAAGCCCAAGACCCTCTGTGACCAGCAGTCCCCAGGGTAAAGAGATGCAGCAGTTGCCTCACGAGGCTATCAAAGTGAAAGCTTCACAGGGGTATGAGTAAGCAATTTTGGAGATGGGCTGAAATCGGGAAGATAATTTTTCTAAGCAAATAGCTGTGTACAAATGCTGGGATTTTGAGGAAAGCAACTTCTGTTGCTTTCCCAGAACTCCCTCTGAGGTATAAAAAAGCACATTAACTCGGTGCTCAAAAGCAACAGGACAAATGTACTGTGGTACTTATCAGCTTTAATCAGTAGCATGTCTCTGCAAGTAGCCTGCTACACCTGCCTGGTTAGGGCAAGACAGTACTCCTCTCTGCCTGTCCTTCCTGACTTCTTTGGTGGAAAAATCTCTCCCAAAATACTCATGATTTGCATTTAGTGCAAGCCATGCTCCAGAGAATGGGTAGGAACCCCACCAGGCTTCCCAAAAGCAACTGAGCAGGAGGAAGTCAACAGGTATAAAAATAAGCAAAAAGATGAATGTTTCCCAGGGAAAACGGTCATGTGAAAATGAACACAGACTTTCCCCAGAAGAAATAGCAACGTGTTCCGTTACCCACTCAGACAGCAGTGTCACTGTTGACAGAGGTGCAAGATGCAGGCTTAAGTTATGTAATATAATAGATGACCTGCTCAGCCACACACTGCATGACCCAGAGAATTTCTTACCAATCCATCAGAGTAATATTCCTAACACAACAATCTCAGTGGGGTACCAGCCAGATCCTTGGGAAAAATACAATACACATGATGGTCATGAACTAGCTGTCTATCTAGGCATTTGCCACCTGCCTTTTACAAATTGCAGTCATACCAGTTGGAGGCACCAGCCACAGCTTTGCAG
The DNA here is from genome assembly GCF_028858725.1 of Colius striatus. Classification (NCBI taxonomy): domain Eukaryota; kingdom Metazoa; phylum Chordata; class Aves; order Coliiformes; family Coliidae; genus Colius; species Colius striatus. The sequence continues at coordinate 22,537,904 of NC_084773.1, read as the reverse complement.
AAATCCAAGAGAGTCCCCGAGCGAGGGGACACGTTTCTCACACTGGAGCTAGACAGAAAGCAACTCACAGCAGCTTCCAGGTTAACAGTCCCCAACCTAATTTTGACTCTTCCAACACCCAGCTAAAAAACAAGCTTTCCCTTTGCATATCACACCCTGGCCAGCATGATGTCACTAACAACCCTTAAATTTTGTAATTACTGCCACAAATAATCAACTGAAGAAGACAGATGAGAGTCAGCTGCCCTATAGGTAAGATGAGAGTCAGTTGCCCTATAGGTAAGAGGGAATGCTATTAGACACAGTACTCAGCCTTTAATACACACACACACACACACAAAAAAAAATGCTGTTACTTTTTACATGTTTCACCAGACAAACTGTCAAGCCAGGCAAAGTATTTTTATTTTGCCACCACCTACTACACTATGAAGAGGTTTGTTAAGCTCCTAGATTTTATTTCATTTTTACCTTTGTTAAAATTCCAAATAGCAGTGTTCTGTCTGCACAAAATCATTTAACTGTGCATACAGCTTTCCAAGGAAATGCACAACAGTAACTCTGTCGAAAGTCATATAATTTTCTATTCACTTATATCACTCCATCAGGACATCAAAATATTTTCATTAGATAGAACATGTAAAGTCAGGCTGCACATAAGAATTTAAAAGCAGGAAACACCGATAAAAATAACTTTCAAAGTGGCCACTAAAATTCAGACTCTTCAGCTTTTTGAAGGGCCAATTAAAGGTTTTAGTGCAGTAAAAGCACCTACAGCTGCCAGGAGAGCTATAGACACCATTTTTGCAGGTCAGGTTCAAATGAGCTGAGGCTGAACTCAATGAAATTAAAGCACTGACTGCATCTGAAAATTTCATACACACTCAAAACATGTTTGCTGTTTACATGCACGCACCCGATTTTGTAGCATGTGTGCAGCCATGAGCAGCACTAAGATCTACTAAGGTCTTGAAACACTATACATAACATCTGTAAGAGTAGTTCCATTTGGTATATCTCTACCATATATATTAAGAGAAAGTTTACCTTGATGTCCTGAATGTCTAAATAAGACCCAAGATGTTTGTTGCAAGTTGCTCTGTTGTAAGTACAATCTACAAGAAATGCAATATAAATGAACTAATATGACACAGTTTCTCAGCTGTTTAATCTGGAGAAGAGGAGATTGAGGGGTGTTCTTATTAACATTATAAATATCTAAAGGACGAGTGTCAGGAGGTTGAGATATCCATCTTTTCTATAGTGGCTAGCAGCAGGACAGGGGGTGATGGGATGAAGCTGGAACACAAAAAGTTCCGTTTAAACATAAGAAAAAACTATTTCACGGTGAGGGTGAGGGAGCCCTGGCACAGGCTGCCCAGAGAGGGTGTGGAGTCTCCTTCCTTGGTCGTCTCCAAGACCCACCTGGACACGTTCCTGTGTGACCTGATCTAGGTGACCCTGCTTCTGCAGGGGGTTGGACTAGATGATCTCTAGAGGTCCCTTCCAACTCCCACCATTTTATGATTCTATGATTCTATGCTGGTAACTTCAGGTCCATTTCTGAACTTTGAATCAGATGATGGATTTGCATAGACCAATACCTGTAAGAACACCATGTCTACATACATGAACAGAAGCCTTATTACAACCATTCTCAATGGTTTTGGCACTACTTTTCAAAACCACAAGCCCTCACAAGCACTAGTTCAGCTGTCAATCTGGAAAATGCCGGGGTGCCTCAAAATGAAATGCAGGACACCAGTTTGACCTTTGTAGCATAACAATATTTATGTATTTTTAAGCTAGCAGAAAAAATAGCTGTCGCTTCCTTTCTTGATGAGGAAAACATGTTTTGCCTTGTCTTATATCTGTAAGCAAAACTGGATCTGGGGAAAAAAAGACATATAGTAAAAGGCACAACTAGCCTCACCTTCCTCACTGGTCACTCTCTCCTGTAATTGTGTAAAGCAAGGAAGTAAAAGGCTGGTAGAGACTGGAAAACATGTTTTTCTTTCAAAGTCCATCCGCAGAAATATTTATCAGTTGTTGGCAATACACACACACAAAAAAATACTGTTTTCTTAAAAGCCAGAAACAAATTAGTCCTTTTTTCACTGAAAAATAGAGGATGTTTGAAGTCCCTGCTGTGAAAAACAAGGGTTTTTATTTGCTGCTTTTGGTTTGTGGGGTTTTTTTTTACTGTTCAGTAGAAATCATTAAGGTCTTTTGCTGCCCAAACTTGCAGTACTATCCAGTATATTTTAGCACTCAGGTCAGTCGCAGTCTTCCTTCTGAAGGGATTTCACCAAAGCTCTCCCTGGAGAAGACAATCTAAAAACCCACTCATTTATTCAGTTGCTCTAAATAATTGGCAAGTAGAATGATCAGCCAAGGACAGGTACATGGGCAGAGACAGGCTGTCTCCACACCATTCGGAGCAGCTGGAGCAACAGTACTCCTGGCAGACTGTCCTCACATAGGTCCATTTTGGAAGGAGCCACAGTGGGGGTGGTCTCCATAGAATACATCAGGTCCACAGTCTAGCCAAAAGCCAAACCTCAGACCTTGCCCTAGCATAATGAAAGCAGTCTGGCAGGTGTCAGGATCCAGTATATTCTTTTGAGTGTATAAGGACATCATAAACTAGGAGCTAAATCCCTAAGTTCACAGCGAATCCTAGAAAGACAACCTTTTTCTTCCCATACTCTCTGGCTCCCTTTTCTCTTCAGCTAGCAGTAGGCAAAGTTGCTACCAAATCAAACACACTTGTTTTCTGAGTCCTGCCACACCAGTGCTCACCAGGATCTGCCAAAAATTGACTTAAACTCTTCTCTCACAAACGGTTGCCCAAGGAAGAAAAAAAAGGCAGAACAACATCGTTACTTTAATTTTCCCACTTCATTTCCTCAGTGCCTATTATGCTGAAATCACAGCACTTCATAAGACTACGAAGAATCTTTCATTATGGCAGGAAGAAGGACACTTAGAAAATACGAGCAGATGAAAAAATGTCCCAGAGCCGGCATGACCTTAATTTTAATGCCTTTGTCAAAGAAGTTTGCAGAGTACTCCAAGAAATTTACAGAGACTACCATATCCGCATTGCAATGAAGTGGAAGTAATGGGTTAAAACCACGCTGGTACACAACTGATTCCATCACTGCTGCGCTAACTAAGGAATACAATAACGGTCCACAGACTGATCATGAAAAGGTCTGGTTCAGCCTCAGCTAGAGAAAACCAAAGGTGTCCAGGAGTGATAGAAACCCCAGTGAAATACTGTCTAGCTTCTTGGAAAAAAAAAAAAATCCAATCCCCTGATTTTAGGAATTCAAAGCACTTTTAATCATATCGAGACTATACCAGCTAGTGGGTGTTTCATAGTTCCAAACAGTCTAGAAAATGGTGCATGGCAGGGACATTTGGGAACACACTGGAATCTCTTGCTTACATGCATTGAGAAGGGATAAAGGCAGCGATGACATAGTCTCATTATTAGAATCAATTACATTACTGGAGAAGAAGGAGCAGAGGGAAGTTGACCGCTTCATAGGCATATGAATAATGAGGTGTTAGTGTGTTGTACCTATCCTTATAAATCAAAACACTTAAGGAAATGAAACAGTTTCTAATAATGTCATTTGATTAAACTGTGTCCCTCTTTTTCTCTGCTTGGATCAAAAGGTGGACTCTGGGATCTCTGAATTAGATTTAGAGGTATCACAAATACCAAGCATATATAATAATTGTGTATCTTGTCACTTCAGTCTTCCATATTAGAATGCCTTCAGCTGAACTTTCCTTCTCTCCTTTTAATACCCTGTCACTGAAGATCTGAGTCTGGGATTGGCGTGTAGACAGGATAGAAGGAACACAAGAGTGTAGGAGAAGCTGCAGTATGACTCTGTTCTTTATCAGATGATAAGGAATAAATAAAGTTTTTTATTTAACAGCTGCAGGAAGATCTTTGGACCTGACTTCACCTTATGTTTGACTTGAAAGGCAACAATGACACAGATTTATGAGAAGACAAATTTTGTTAATTCCAGGGCTCAATACTTCTCAAAGAAAGTCAGCAGAAGATACCTCCTCTACTTTGACAAAGTGGTTGCATAGACACTTTCTTGTTTTGTGCACATCTTCTTCCCTCGGTGATGTCTAAAAATGTTCAAAATGTGTAACTGGGGACTGATTCATTTGGGAATAGTATTTACATGGCAGCTGTGCCTACAGAACAACAAAGAACTGCTCTAAAGATCTGAGACACTCAGATACTTGCCACAGAGAAATCTTGGTGAAGTCTGAACCTAACATAAAAATTGGGAATTAATACGATCTTTACATTCTTCAACTGCTCCAATGACTTAGAAATGCTTGCTAGAGGCAAAGCCATGCCAGGTAGACGAGAGAGATGTCAAGCCTGATGCTCCAGATGAGCAGCATACCTGAGTACATTGGTTCCATAAGGCTTCCAGGCATCCCATGTTGCTTACTCAGCAAACTATGATTAATATTGGTGGGGCTTCTCTCCATACATACCAGAGTCCAAGAGTAAACTGAAAAAGTTAATTGCCTGATTTAGTGAGAAGTGAACCAGCATTGCAGGAACGCCTTATACCCCTCCTCATATGTACTTCCATTTGAAGCACATTGACTTGCACTGCAGCCAGGCCACAGAGTAACACCCTGGAAGCTGGAAAACACTTGGCCTGCTTTAGACATGTAAGAACAGAAAAAAATGGCCTTCACTGCCTATGACAGAGACTGAAGAAAGAAGGAGGAAGATGCTCACAATAAGATTTTTTTTGGCATTTCAGAACTTCTTCATCTTGGTTTTGGCTCCAGGGGACAAACATATATAAAGCAGTTTATCCCAGAATCCAGGCCATTGTGAAAAATGTTTCCATACTCTAATCACACTGCTTTTATATTACCTTTCCTCAAGCAGCATGACAGAGATAGGTTTACAGGTTTTTTCCCCTAAAGAACGAGTCATGGAAACAATGGTCAACTGGAAACACTGTTGCATATATTCCGTTGTATGTATTGTTGTATATATTCTTCTTATCTTTATAACTAGGCTAAAACAAGAAAAGGTACATCCAGCTTATATTTAGCTTAAAACCTACTGTTTCTTCACCTAATCTCGTGAGGGGAACAAAGGTGAACTTGTCTGCTTCAATCTAACAAAATAAATTGTTTCTTTCAGCGAACTTTGCTTCTCCCCTTACAGTGAAAGGACGTGCTTCAGTTTGCACTAAAATCACAGGAAACTTAATGGGAAACCCTTATGTTACAAGGCCTCGCTATCCACTACTGGCAAAGGCATTCAGGTGGCCTGGGTTACAGCAGTCATAAACCACAAATCTGTAACAGCTTGACAACAGCAATATGTAGCAGATTACCAAAGGCACAGACATAGGCAAAACAACTAACCTGGATTCTGAAACATTTTTTACTCCAGGATCAACAGCATAGCTTGCTGGCAGGAAATAAGATTGTTTGAGGGGATCCTCCCCAGTACAACTCTCAGGAAATATTTAGTGAGAAAAGAGCTGAACGCAAAGGAAAGGAAAACTGAATACAGCCACATCCTACTGATCTATTTCCTTAAGCCTGAACACTAAGAGAGATACTCCAAAAAACTCTGTTTTATGGGTGGAGCAGATAGAGACAGCTCTGTGGCTTTGCATTTGCTGTGAAAAGGTGATCAGTAGATAGAATTTATGAACAAAGCAAAAAATACAAACAAGGTTTCTCACTGTTTACTATTTTCACCTATTGCACGTGCTTTTATTCTGTTGGGTGCACTTTAATGCCCTACCAGATACTGCAGACCTCCATCATTTCTTAAAAGAACCCAGAAAATTTGAAGTTTAAAGACAAATTTCTGACTGTGCGTATCAATACAGAATTACAGAAGTTAATATTCATCTCAGCGACTCTCCACTGGCTCTGGTAGCAGTGGTCTTTCAGTGATACGAACTGACAATTGTAAGCACGTGTTCTTTCTTCTCCAGAACTACAATGGACTGTATTCATAATATCGAGAGAGGACATGTAAAAAACCTGGGAGGGTGACAATGTTGCCATATTCAGTCACCTCTCCAAGGTGAAGGTGGAGGGAAAATATTACAAATTTATGATCCAGAGGCTGCTGACACAGAATCAATATTTAGTCATGAAGATGAAAAGCATTTACAAGTGCTTCAAATTGATAGGATTATCACCTGCTAATTAATACCCAAACTGTTTAGTGAGGCAGCCAGCATCGGTACAGAGGAGTGGGAGCAGTGGTGAACAGAGGGGCACTTTCCAGCCTTCAGAGTAGATTATGCCTTGAATTATAACCTATTACTGTATCCCTTATGGCACCCCAGTGGTTAACAGAAGCCTTCTTTGTCCAGGGGTTGCTGCGGAGACGGTTCCTGTACCTCAGGAAGCAGGGAGAAGAGAAGTTTCCTGTTTTGAAGAAGGTTTAAGAACTTTTTTCCTCCAATCAGGCAGCAGATGCCTGGGCAGGAAATGGAGAATGCAGCTGTTAAGCCCCTTTGCAGGTCAGTGGCTGTGCTAATCAGTGTAGCCAAGGTTTACCATAGCCAAAAAGGCCCCAGTGATAAGGGGGTTGCAGAGTTAAGGGGAGGACTTATGGAAGGTGCCTGGAGCAAGACTGACACTGGAGCAAGATCAAAATAAATCCAAATACTGAGAGGAAATGAACATTCGGCTTCCTCCCTGGGTGTACCTCTCGCATAACACACTGTACCCAGCACATGGCCCTGACAAAAACGTGGCATGTAATTAACTGTTGGGGTTCAAAACAATACTCAGAGGTACCAATAGTCATTGCTGCTGTAACTTGTTCTTTCCTTGCTGACTCACAACCAAGAGAGACTTGCGTGTACTGGGGACATCAAATGGTCCTTTATTGGTCCTGTCATATGCAGAGAATCAGCCAAAATCTCTCCAGTTAAAAAAGAGTTTTCCCCTTTTTCAGATGAAATTTAACAAGTGTTTGCTGACCTCCAGGAGTGAAATTCAGTGAAGTTATAACTGCTATTGATCTTGTTTATGCCCAGTCTCAGCCTTTTCGACTCAGTGCATAATTTTTCTTTCACTGGCATTACTTTTACACGTGCAGAACATTTGACCCTCAATGGTATTGCTCCTCACTTACACTTTCTCCCTTTGAGTGATGTCTGCCGTCCTTTGCTTCCCATCTCACAATTTGATTCTCTGTTTTTTCCTACAGTGCTTTATGTAACAGACAAGTGCCTGAGAGGGCGCAAAAGGATGGAGAAAAACAAGACAAACTGCAGTAGATAAATCCACAGAAGTGTATCTTCAGCTGTCTCTCTATTATCAGTATAGCTCTACTGACATTTTGCAAATCTGAGCACCAAGTGCTTTGGAGTGCAGGATTGTCACATCCCATCGAGTAAAGATAAAACGTGTTTCTGAACACATCCTTGCCCAAGCTAAGTTACATTAAACAAAGCTTTGCATGGGTAAGACATGGGCCAAAATTGAGCAAGGACTTGAGAATTAGGCATCTGGGCAGCTGAGAAGGAAAGAAAATCTCCATGACAGCGAGGAATGAGTGGGCCCAACTGTGGCATTGTACAAGCTCTCAGATTTTGTACCATTGCCCACAAATACTCTGGGGTTTTGTTTGTTTGTTTTTTTAAACAAAACACTAAGCAATAGAAATCTCAGAAACTCAATACATCAGAGGTACCTAGGTGGCACCATGAACCGGCATAGAAGCATTATAAACCTTCTTCCTGAGAGGACTGATGCTCTTGTAGGGGCCCTTTACAGAAAATGACAAGTGAAACAATCAGATGTTCATTTAATTAAGTGAGAATTAAAAACGTATTTCAGTATTTCACAGTTGTATTCCTTTGTATGGAATGCAAACACAGACTAGTCTCCCAGGAACTGACTACGCTATCCTTCCAGCCTCCCTCTCCTAAAGCATTCTGAGGTCTGTATGTGTCCTTCAAAATCTGTACACATCCTTCAAAACCTCATGCAGTCTGTGAAGAACTCCCATAACCAGATAATGGACAACACGTTCTCAGTGTTAGTTATGAATAAGTGGTAATTTTAATCCCTTTTCTCTTATTGCAAAAAACGAGAACTGGCAAAAAGATTCTACAAATTAACAAACTGCTGGCACAGGAGAAAATATTTCCTAGCTGTAACTCTCCTATTCCTCTCTTCCTCTCCACTCCCTTTGTATTTGTCGTCACTTGTCTTCTCTTGCCCTTCGATTGGGACGTAAACTCTTCGGGGCCAAGACTGTGAGTTACGTTTCAGAGGTCCTCTGCTATCAGTTTTGATGTAAAGAAGAACACAAAGTCAAGTGAAGACAGTGAGCTATCAGAAAAGTTACATTCATGCTCAAAAATAGGAAGAAATTATCTCTTTATACAGGAAAGTGTTGCATTGCACAAAGATGAGGAGAAAATGCTGTCAACTTTGACACAAGCAAGCTTCACTTTAGGACATTTTTAGTTTAGATAGTCAAGGAGCTCCTGGAAGGGTCAAGAAGTTCCCAAAAGACCTGACAAGTTTTGTTTGAATTAACTGCCATTTGTATTTCCTATGGATCTCTACTCTTGGGCTTTACCAGAACAACAACAGCAATGAGTGCTGCTGAATCACTTCTACCTTTCCTGTGGTTTCCTGGATGGCATGCAACCAGCTAGAATAAACCAGGAAATATCAAAATAGCATTAAAGCAGGTGCTTTCTCAGGTAACTAAGACCAGATGCGTGTAAAGATTTGTAAGGCGATGTTGGTTTCTGAAGTTATACTTACTAGGAACTAGGAAGTTTAGTTCAATGTCACTTGCAGGGGCAACACCCACCTCCACCCTCCCCACTGTATTCTTAGGATTATGCCAGAAAATTTATTTTCGTAAGGCTACTGCCACCAAAACATTAAAAAAGAAACTCCAAAACCTGAAACCCAAATGAAGAAGAGACAGGAGGGTAAAAGATGATGAAAAATACATCTGCTGAATTGGGACCTATAAGCCTAGAATGTTCACTTGAGTTCTAAAATTCATCAAACTTACTAAATGAATAGTTGGATTATGTTTTGAAGGAAATCCTTTGTTAAAAATGTTCTTAATAATAAAAAATTAGTTGGGATTCTTTAAAAAAATGTATGCTTCCTTTATTTCAGTGATTTAATAATGGAAATAGATGTGTTGAGCTCACTTCTAGTCATTTAAGTCACAGATTCTCCCTGGGGAAGACAATTCTGTGCTGAACTCTGCTTCAAGGCATGTTTTACATGGTACAGCCTCCACCCTTCAATAGGCTTCATTGCAGTATATGTTTGCGAAACTGGAGATTCCTCTTTCATCTGCAAAAGTTTGATTTGATCCTTCAGCATCTCCTAAACATTCTCACATGCATTCACATTCTTATTCTTTCATTTGTAATACAGATCATTTACCGATATTTTTTGTGGGGGTGACAGAATGAACTGACACACTTTTTTGTACTTAGGGAAATGGTCTAGTGGTCAATAGGGCTGGGACAAAGGCTGAATTCCATGACCTTAAAGGTCTCTTCCAGCTGAAACGATTCTACGATTTCAAGAGGTTCTTTTATGGTTCTTATTTGGATGAAGCTATAAAGCTCCTAAAGTTTTTCACCATTTCAGTAGGGGAAATTAAACCCTGGATTGCCTTTTAGACTGACAATAAGGAGAATATCACCTTTTGCTTACTAAATATACTTTTTATATTTTTTTACATAGCGATCACTGCATAGATGTTTGTTTCTTTTTCCCTGTTGCATCCAAGTTGTAGCTTAATTGCCCATGCAGCAGAGTGTCCTCTGGAGCCCAAAATTAGTCTGAGCCACTCAAGAATTTCTTGGTGAACAGCAGAATATCTCATAGCAGTGCACATGTTGCATTTTTCACCAACACAAACCGGTTCAAAGTTCAAACCAATCAAATCAGATGAAAGAGAGGAGTCAGCGAATCCTGGAGGTACCCTGGCACCCTGCCCTTTGCAGCAGGAAGCAAATTTGAGAACAGGCAGATAGGAACTTGTGGGAAGCGCTCATCCTTTCCAGAGCTGGGTCACAAAACTAATCACGGGTAATGCTTGCCCCTCAGCCAGATTCTGAACTCCTGACAAAATGCTAGGAGCAGCTGGCGTCCCCTTGCTGTTAAATACAGGGTTCTACTGGACTGTTTAGCTCCTTTCACAGAAAATGAGAGAAAGTGTCATTCTTTGCTCTGTGAAATCTGTCATTAATTTCGTGGTTGGGATCAAAACCTATGATGTAGCCTAGTTCCTTGCCCTAGAGCAGCCCAAAAAAAGAATTTTAAGTGCACATTAGAAATAGCACAGCAATTACAAGGCTACCTAGTCTATTTGCAGAATCTATTTCAAAAAGGCTTTGTTTTGCTAGTAACATATTTAAGCAACATTTCTCTCCTATGTTTCTATGTATGAGAAAACTCTGCTACCTAGACTATGTTTTTCAGGTTATTAGGAAAATTCCCCAAATTCTGACACTCGGATTTATTGTTTGTTCTTTTATGAAAATGCTTCTTTCCTTCCTGCTGCCCCTTCCCCTACTGCATTAGTATTTTTCAGCTGTTTAACCAAAAGGCTGTCCTCCTTGGAAACATTTAAGGAGATTTTTCCTGGTCACCTTCACCACGTTTGATTTTTTCACTTGGACTTTCCTTCTCATTGTGACACGTAAACTTTTCCCTCACTTTGCAGGACCCTGAATATGTATTCCTGAAGCTGCTTCAAATGATGCTTGCTATTGACATAAGTTACTTGTGCTGATTGACACTGACATCGAGGCTGCAGCTGGCTAGAATTAATCGGGGACCAGTACGTGAAGATGAGAGAAGGCCAGATGACTTGCTGGTCATAGGTGGGCCAGAGAAGCCCCATTCATTCCAAGCAACGAGGCACGGACCAGGCATGTTATACTATTAGGGAATATTTAGGTTTTTGCATCTCCTCATCTACGTCAGTCAGAGTGGTGGTTAAAAAGCTGCTGCTGTGAATTTATGCATCTCCAAAACCCTACAGGTTTGCAAATGCTTGTTTAGAGGTGCAGTAGTGCAACCAGACAACCAGAACTCAGCATTCTTGGATGCCATCCTCAGTGGGAGACTCAAGTCCACAGAAAGAAGGGTTTAATCCCCATTTCCCTCACTGCTCACTTTCTCTCTTCAGAGGTCTGTGAACTAATGTGCAGCCAATCAGTCATGGTGAGACAGCATTGAAAGGTCAGGAAAAAGAGCTTTGACTATACTGCAGAGAATCTGCCAGCAGAATGATTTTTACTTATTAGGTGCTTTGCAAAAGCAGAACAGCATCTAAAATAAGTTGATCTGCACAGTCCTAGGAATAGTCTTGATCTCTGTTGGATTCGAAATGTCAAAGCAGGACCTGACTGCTTCACACAGCCCCCAGCCTGGACACTGGACAATGTGCTGCTGCCCCACCTCCCTAGCCTGTTGCATGCAGGGCTCTGGGATGGCTACGAGCAGCAGTCCTGCCTGGTAGAGGAATGTCCCTCGAGATCCTTTGCCAGAGAAGGATATTTGCTTTCTTGCGCGAGCATTACCATCTCCACTGGGAAAAGCGGTGGGGCTACATTATGCCTCCATCGAGAGGAAGGGGGCGATCCAACCCTGTCTGGGGGTTCGTGCTGCTGCCTGCCCAAAAGCAGAGAGAGGCACAGCCACAGGATGCTTGTGTTAACTTCACTGAGCCAAGAGACGGTTTATGGGAGAGAAGACAGCACTCTGGAGCTGTCTGAATCTGCTCTGAGGAAGCGTGGTTTGTATGCGAGGGATCGTCCTGGCTACCCTGCATCCAGACACCGCTTCCAGCAGCAGGTGCTGCCGCCTCCGCAGGGATGCTCCGGGCCAGGGGAAAACGCCCGGGGCGGAGCGGGGCGGGGCTGGAGGGTAGGGAGGCTTCCCCGCGCCTCGTTCCCGGGGGGTTCCTAGGCTGGGGCAGTCGTGTTCCACGGCGGAATGTAGCAAGGGCGGGGGGGGGCGAATAGACTGGGGAGGATGGGATGGAAGCGAGAAAGGGAGACAGAGGAAGGAAAAAGATGAACGGGGAAACGGAGAAGGACGGATGCCGTGGATGCAAAGGAGGGGGAATGGAGGAGATATGGAGGGAAGGGAAGAAGAGAGGCAGGGGAACGGAGAGACGCCAAGAAGGGCGCAAAGAGGGTCCGCGGCGATGGAAAGAGAGCGGGGAAGACCAAAGGCGGGCACGCGAAAGGGGGGACGGAGGAGAGGGCGACCCGCCGCGCCTCTGAGCGTTCGCGCCCTTGGGCACCCGCATCGCGTCCCTCAGCCCCCGCCTACTCCCGCGCCGCAGCAGCCCCCGGGCGGCGGACAGACCCTGCGCGGAGCCGCCGCGTCCCGCCCGGCCCGGCCCCGCCCCGCCCGGCGCAGCCCCGCGCGCCGCCGCCCGAGCGGGGCCCCGGCGGCCGCCTCCGCCCCCGACGGGCCGCGCGCGGGGCAGGGCTGCCCGCCCCCGAGCCGGCGCCGCCGCCCGCCCTGCCCGGCCCTGCCCGGCCCTGCCCGCCGCTCCGGCCCGGCCGCCCCGCCCGCGCGCCCCGCAGGGGCTGTAGGGCCGGGTGCGTCCGCGAGGGGCGAAGGCGGCGGCGGCCCCGGGACCACGCTCCGAGCGCCCGGGGCAGCTAGCGAGCAAAGTTGCGGTGGAAGATGAACAACGCCGGTAAGTGCGCGGGTCCGCCGGGACGGCTCTCCGCCTCTGGACATCTTTTCCCCGGGGCCGGCAAACGCCGGGCGGGCTTCATCCCTCCCTCCGGTACCGGCACCTCCCTTCTTTCGGGCCGGCGCACCCCTGCCTCCGGGCGCAACGCCACCGGGACGGCACCCCGCGTCCGGACTCTGCTCCTCCGGGGCTTGCAGCCCCCACCTCCCCTCCAGGCACCTCCGTCCAGGGCCGGCCCTCGTCTTCCCCTCGCCCGGGCGGGAGCTCACGGGCGCCCCGCGGGCTCCGGGGCTGTACGTGCCCCATCGCGCGCCTGTCCGGGACAGTGACAAGCAGCGAACCCGAGCGAGACGGAGGAGTCCAGGGACAAGCACACTGGCAGATCGGAAGGGCTGTGCTTGCCGAGGGACGCGGTCCTGCGCCCCCTCTTCCCTTGCACACACTCAACCCTTCACAAAGCCCCGAGGAAATTTAGCGTGACTTAGTTTCTGAAAGTCTGTTTTTGGGGGAGGTAATGTGGAGTTTTTTAAGAATTTTCTCTCCAAGGCAAACTCAAAGCCTTCCTACTTCCTGCTAACTTCCCAGATTTTTTCCTTGCTAGAAGCTGGGAAGGCGTAAGAGGCAAGATGAGAAGGGAACGGATATAGACAAGATGTTAAATGGTTAAACATTAGAAAAAGTCACTGGAAATTTTAAGCAAACTTTAACTGCTCCATTAACGCTTTCTGATTTTTAGGGGTGCGGTATGTGTGTAAAAAACATAATAACCCAGGAAACAACTATTACTAACTCTGGAGATGTTTAGAAAAAATGTTATACTGCATCTAGAATTAAAGAGGAAGAGAAATAATCCTTTTGTGTTAGCGCTAAAATTTTCCACCGTGTTTCCCTGTTCCAGAAGGTCAGTGTTGCTGGGTACATCATGAAGCCCAGAGATTTCACTGATAACTTGCCCTATAACTGTCATGTGTTGGGAAAGTGTGAATCATTGTTTGCCAAAGCACAGGAACATAGGATATGAAAGGATCTTTTAGGTCAAACCCAGTCAGCACATCACATCACAACTCCAAGTTTAAAGCAAAAAGTTCTCTTTCCCCTTGAGTGGGGAGTGAGAGATTCTTCCTATACAAAAAGTGGTGACATTCTATTTTCTGATCCTGTCTGGACCAGACTCTGTCCCTCCCAGGAGATAAACGCATTTGAAAGTTAAGTGAGCCAGCCAAAAATTGCTTTAGCCATGATGCTCCAACCTCCCTTTCTTCATCTTTCCATTATTTAAAACAGACTTGCTTTAATCTGGCCCCGTTGTGGAATTGCCTTTATCCATTTGTAAAGACTTGAATTCTATTAGCAATTTTTGTTTTTCAAGAATGTAGGACTGAATGCGACTACACTACCAAAAGCAGTGCTCATTGTTACAGAACACGTGGCTACGTTACTACTTTCTTTAATTCATCAAATTGTATCTTAAACCAATTTTTGGGCCTATCTTCTGCTATTCCTCTCACAAAACTGAGAACCTTTTACCATTGCTAGTTCTTCTAGTTTCCAGATTAGATTCATCACCATTTATTCTTGTTATTACATTGTCCTTTGCTTAAAAATAGTTCTTTTCCTCCCTTGCTGTTTACCTCCAGGTTGTATTTATAGAGCACTCGTATCCCTTCTCAGCCTTTGTTTTGTGCATTCACACAATGCAAGGAATGTCTCTCCCATCAGCGCAAGGCAGAACTTCCTACTGACTGAAGGAGAGGGGCATTTTTAACAGCCATAGTTCAGGGATCTGTATTAGTGATCTTTGTATTACAGTAAGTAGTATGTAGCACCAGTAAGCAGAGTCCTGTGTGCAGGTATATATGACAGTCTTGATTGCACAGACATTAAAATAACAACAGAAAACAGGGAGATGGGATTATCCTCAGAGATGCAAAATTGATAGGAAAAGAAAGACGAAGCAACACACCGAAGGTCAAAAGAAATCTGTGGTAAGAGACAGACTTCCATCTCCCAGCCTCACATACAGCCTCCAGCCTTTTAAGTACTGATTTGTTCGCCAGGTGCTGAAATGATGCTGCTTATAGGAAGAATGAACAGATGTTAGATTCCAGATTGCTCAGAGGTGTAGGCAGACTACGTATTCTTTCAGCTGCTACTGAATGTGATGCAGGAAAAGCTGCCATATGTACCTGCCTGAGAATTTTAACCAACATCTTCTTTGGCTCAAAGGAAACAATATACGAAAGAACAGGTGATTATAAGCTATCTGCTGCAATGTGAACTTTCTGTTCTGAAATCACAGCCCAATTGGAAACATCACAAACACAGTTACATTAAAAAGAAATATATGCCAGTGCTTTAAATCCAAGATTATTTGCCATGCACATGTAGTTTTTCCATTGTTGGACCCTCCAGCCATACCAAGACTTGTACGTACAGTCTGCTAGTCAGTGAAAATGCTAGAGAACTTTCAGGATCGAGATTTTTTTGTGTGTGTTGAAATTAATCCTTTTCTGATGATACTATCTTTAGACTTTTTTTCCCCCTTCCTCAGCAGTTACTCTGTGGGATGTTAGGCTGTTGTATTACATTTACAGATGGCTGCAATAAAGTTCCATAGTAAGAGAAATTTGTAAGCTATTGATCTGGTATCCCAGTCACAATGCATTGACCTAATCATAGAGGATGGATTCCAGTAACTGTACAGAAGAGCACTGTAGTTCTCCAGAGTAGCATGTGCTCTGATAGCCCAGCTGCTAATACTTCAAACAAGATTTGTAAGAAGACACAATTCCCATGGGATAGTTACTACTGACAATGGGTCTATCTTCACACTACTGGAACCTTCTTGTTATATACAGAGTATTTTTCATCAAACATTTGAAGAATGTACACTGATAAGACAGAATAAATGTTTTTCAAAAGCATCATACTTATGCAGAAGCTGAAATATTTTCCTAACTGAATCAGGTGTTTAAGAGCCAATGACCTGCTGGCTTGAACAGGACCTCAGGTCTCAAGTACCTAAAGCCTCACTTCTTAGAAGACACTCAAGTGTCTAATTCCTGTTCAAGTCAAAGTGAGAGCTGAAACTGAAATCTGGACTGAGGTCCCATTTGAAAGGAAGACTTGCACATCATTAAAAAATCCTACTTTCAATATCTTTTCATAGAATCATAGCACTGTTTGGAAAAGACCTTTAAGATCATGGAGTCCAACCTCAACATTGACCTCATGCTGCCAAACCCACCACTAAACCACGTCCCTCAACACTTCATCTACGTCTCAAATATCTCCAGGGATGGTGACTCGACCACCTCTCTGGGCAGCTTTTCCGGGGTTTAACACCACTTTCAGTGGAGAAGTTTTTCTTGTTCTCCAATATGAACCTCCCATTACACAACTTAAGGCCATTTCCTCTTGTCCTGCCACTTGTTACTTGGGAAACCTACTCCCATCTCACTACAGCCTCCTTTCAAGTGCTTGTAGAGAGTGATAAGGTCTTCTCTGCAGGCTCCTCCACACTAAACACCCTCAGCTCTCTCAGCTGCTCCCCACGAGACCTGCGTTCCAGACACTTCCCCAACTCCAGGGCCTCAATGTCCTTCTTGTAGTGAGAGCCCCAAAACTGAACACAGTATTCAAAGTGTGGCCTCATAAGTTCAGGGTACAGGGGAATAATCACTTCCCTGCTGGCCACACTTTCTGATACAAGCCAGGGTGCTGTTGAGCACACTGCTGGCTCATGTTCAGGCTGCTGTCAACTAACACTCCTAGGTCCTTTTCCACCAGGCAGCTTTCCAGCCCCTCTTGTCCAAGCCGGTAGCATTGCTTAGTGCTTTCTCTTTCAGGTGACTCCCATGCAACTGTTTTAATTTCTTATACAATTTTAGCATGTCAAACTCTTCTCTGGCAGTGTGAAATAAGTGATGCATTTACATGCTGTAAAACAAAGAACTACTACAGTGCATCCTGGGGTCCTACCAGTGTCAGCACTGGCATTTTATGACTTGAACCCTCCAAAGGGATTATACTTTCCTAGTAAATCATGCTACCTCATCTATTTAATCTACAGAATGTTGAAGCAGGTTACACAGTTGATGCTGGGTACTTAATTCAGAATGACATTAAAATGGCTTATCTACATAGGCAGCTTAAACACACCCTCAATCTCTGACTTGGACAGCTGGCAGAATTATAATTACTGTTTGGAACCTACAGCTTCCTGCACTGGAAATGTAATAAATGAGACTCAGGAGACTCTGCTTTGTCTGCCTTACATTCCTGGCAGCATTACTATAGGGGTTGTTCTGGCCCATGTTCTGGACAGATCCAAAAGGAGCTCTTCATCTGCAAAGAAGAGCTGTCTGTTTCACTTAGTGAAACTTAGTGAAGCTCCATGTGTTAATTTTGATAGCAAGCTCTGTCCATCATTCTCTCAGCAGAGTTTCTTCTCTGAGGAGTAAGCACCATGGTCAAAATACAAGCCTATGTATTATTAGACAAGAAGAAATAGACACAGGTACAGAATTTTCCCTCTCTCCTGCTTTGTAAGAACTTGATGGTGTTTTCATAGCTGAGGTACGGAATCTTCTACCTATGACTGCACTGTGCAGTGACACTGTTTCCAGCAGTTTCTGGGTTTGTGCCACACTTGGCACATGTGGCTTTTCTGAACAGTATGAGCTCTTAAGACACTATCAGCATGCTCACATGTGAGAGGGAGTATAAGTGTGATGGCTGCTGGTATAGGATAAGTTATTTGTTGTTTCATGTTGTTGCCTAGTCAATGAAACAGAAGTGCAACTGTGGAATAACTTTTGTCTTTCCTGGTCCAAGTAATTTTACTTCTATAATAGTGTTTCAGCAAGGGACATGTAAATTAATTCCTATATTTTCTTAAGGTTGCTTATTCTCATTTCTTAATAATGGGACTTCCTTTGCTCCAGATGAGGAATTTCATCCTAGTGTTTGGAAGAAATTACAAATTGTTCAATGAAGGCAACTGTAGAGATGCAAAGACATACATTCATGACTGTATAGTATTTTAGTATGCATTCTGATTTAAGAGAAGAGCATTTATTTAACAAGTCTGTGTTAATTACACTAAGACCTGGCTGGCTAATTGGTAGTAAAAAATGCCAATAGCAGTTATCTCTGTAAGATTATCAAATGGTGGTATGTATAGTGCTGGGGCCAGGAGTATGTTGATACTGTCCATCATTTTATTTGGTAGGAAAGCAATTAGAAAAGTACCAGAGGACAAAGTTCACTCGATGATGTAAAGAGTAGTGAAAGGGCAATTGACAAAGGATGCAGGATGGTTATATAAACAGATCTGGATCATTAAGTTGGATCCGTTCAAACAAATAACACTTAATGCGTATTATAAAGCTTTCAGTTCAAAGACAATGAACAGGCAGCACAGCCTAAGGAACAATTTAGAGGTCATAATGGGCAAGCAAGTCAATCTGACACAGTAACAAGCTAATGGAGACCAAGTGAGAACTGGGACCAAGAAAGTACTGAATTCTGTAGACAGCATTGTCAATACTGACTAGTGGAATTCTTCCCAGAGGTCTTCCCCATATATTTTATAGGGGCAAACAGGAAAAGGTTCAGAAAAAAATGCAAAAGAAAATAATTCAGGAAAGGCAAAATTGCCCAGCTGCAAAGATTTAGTAAGTTAATTTGTTCAGTTTACCAAAAAGAAGAATGTAGCAAGACACGGCTGTAGGGAAGTATATGTCTTTCCTAGAGAAATACTGAATAATAAAAGGGTCTTTAGCCCAGTGGAAGAACAAATGCTGAATACAGAACCCTGGCAGCATTATCTGGAAATAAGGACTTTGTTTTTAAAATGAGCAATTCATTACAGGAATAAGATGATACTAAGGTGTATAGTCCAGCTATTGCTGACTTCAGACCAAAGACGTCTAGAAGACATGCTTTAACTTTATTCTGATATAGCTGAGTGAAATTGTAAAGGACAAAAGCAGTCACATACAAGATGTGTGCATTGGTTTCCAAAGGCATTTTAGTCCTGTTGCAGTCTCATCAGACTGTTGCAATGTGGTCCCTCCACCTGCATTATCTATTCCATCCAAAAGCTCTGCGGAGCATAGAATAGTAGGGGTTGGAAGGGACCTTTAGAGATCATCTAGTCCAACCCCCTGCAGAAGCAGGTTCACCTGGATCAGGTCACATAAGAACGTGTCCAGGTGGGTCTTGAAGACCTCCAAGGAAGGAGACTCCACAAGCCCTCTGGGCAGCCTGTGCCAGGGCTCCCTCACCCTCACAGAAAAATAGATTTTTCTTATATTTAAGTGGAACTCTTTGTGTTCCAGCTTCATCCCATCACCCCTTGTCCTGTTGCTGGCCACTATAGAAAAAAGGGATGTCTCATCCTCCTGACACCCACCCTTTAGATATTTGTAAATGTTAATAAGATCTCCCCTCAGTCTCCTCTTCTCCAGACTAAACAGCCCCAGTTCCCGCAGCCGTTGCTCATATGAAAGATGTTCCAGTCCCCTGATCATCTTGGTGGCCCTGTGCTGGGCTCTCTCCAGAAGTTCCCTGTCCCTCTTGAGCTGAGGAGCCCAGAACTGGACACAGCACTCCAGATGAGGCCTCACCAGGGCAGAGTAGAGGGGGAGAAGAACCTCCCTTGACCTGCTGGCCACACTCTTCTTGATGCATCTCAGGATGCCACTGGCCTTCTTGGCCATGAGGGCACATTGCTGGCTCATGTTTAGTTTATTATTAACCAGGACTCCCAGGTGTCTCTCTGCAGAGCTGCAGTTCAACCCCCAGCCTGTACTGCTGCAGGGGGTTGTTCCTTCCCAGATGCAGCACTCTGCACTTGTCCTTGTTGAACCTCATGGGCTTCCTCTCTGCCCCACGTTCAAGTCGGTCGAGATCCCACTGAATGGCAGCACAGTCTCTGGGGAATCAGCCAGTGCTCCCAGTTTGGTGTCATCAGGGAACTTGCTGAGGGTCCCTCTGTGCCCTCATCCAGGTGGTTGATGAAGATGTTGAACAAGACTGGCCCCAGAACCCATCCCTGTGGAACTCCACTGCCACAGGCCTCCAACTCGGTTCTGTGCCATTGATCACCACCCTCTGGGCTCTGTCATTCAGCAGCTCTTGATCCACCCCACTCTCCGCTCATCCAAGCCACACTGCCTGAGCTTTCTGATGAGATCCCTAACTATACAGTGCATTTCTCTCCTCATTTCTCTCCCATTTTCACATATATCTGAGCTGAGTTATTGCCAAAGGCATGAATTAAAAAAAGGCTACTTTCAGCTTCTTTAAAGATTCTTGAGCTGGACTGTGGCATCAGCCAAGGCTGGAAGTATCTGCATTGTGGCGTGTCTACAAATATCCTTGCAAATGTAAAAGCTCAGTGTTTAATTAGGGCTTCACTCCAAAAACAGCTGCTTGATGGGGGAGTGCTGGTGTTGGTAGATATGGTCTTTTGTAAGCCTTAATTAAATTCTAGACTAATTCATAAATCTGGAGAACATCTGAAATTGTGTAGTTACAGTGGTTCAGGCAATACCCCAGTACAAAATGTTTATTGCATCAAAGAAACACTTGAACACTGAAGGCTGTGTGGGTTGATTGCCATTCCAGGAGAGCTGCTAAGCTACTGTTCTGTTCACTACTTGGAAAGGAGGAGAGTATTTTATTTTCTTATGGGCCATGGAAGGAATTAAACCATGCTGAATGCAGGTTTGCCTGAAGGAAGGTGGGTAAGGAAAGGAAGCGGTCCTTGTCAGGACAAGGAAGCATTGAACAATAAGGGGAGGGGCTGACTACAGAAATTCCTATTCCCCAAGAGTTTCCTTTTAAGCACAGGGTGGGTGTGTCTCCCTCCAACAAAAAACACATCCTAAAATAAACATGCACAATTTGTGAACATACACATTCCTTATGGTGCAATGTTGCTTTGTATCCATTTAGAATTTACAGACAGAACCTTTCAAGTGGCTCAGGCAGCGAAGGAAGCAGAAATTCAAGCAAGATGAAATTGTGGTGATAAAAGGCAAATAGTGGTACTTTCTTTTCAGTAATTGTTTGGGTCATTTCTTAAACAAACATTTCTGCTCCTCCTGCCTCCCTGGAAAAAAAAAATTAAAGACAGAGAAGAGAAAAAAAGATGGGTGAGAGGGAATTTTTAAGAAGCCCTGTGAAAGGCAAGATGAACACATCAGACAGTTAAGAAAAATTAAGGAAGGAATCAGTAGTGACCAGTAGCTGGCACAAGTGGGTAGGAGTAGGACACCATAGTGCCTGTTAATACCATACTATGAACAGAATCTAGTACTGTAAATTCTCTTCCACTAGCGGTGTTACTGAAGGCAGCAGAGTAAAAACTCAATGTTACTTGATTCATTTTGCTGTAGAAAATTATCACTGGAGGGAAAGTGGGTAACTCTCTCATTACTCAGTGTTTCAGTGCAGACACTTCATCTGAAAAGAACAAGGACGAGAATGCAGAGCTTGTTCTCAAGCCTTGTTACATCCCAGGAATCAAGTAGGTATATTTGTGTCTCTTAGACAGACATTCCTAGGAAAAGCCAAACAGCAGGAAGTGGTATAACACCTCTAAAGTGATGTGTCCTCCTTGGAGTTAGTCCTAAAAATGCCTTATTATGGTGGTAAGGGCTCTATTGCTGGTTTCTGGTGGAAAAAGTGTAAGGATTCAGTTTTAGTTAGTAAAATTTCCATGTATTTTACTGCCAGAAAGTTAGTTTAGGATGTTCAATCATTGCAATAACTGATTTAAAAATCCAAAAGATCTGGCTGAGGAGGCAGACTTAAAAGATCCTCAACCTGCTTCTATTCCCTCTCTGTTTTTAACTGGCAACAGTTTTCGGCACTCGGCAGCCTTCTACTGCTGCAGACATGCAGAAGCAGTGCCACTTCAGTGACAGTGAAGTGTTAGGCACATAACATATCTGAAATAATCTGGAGAGACAGATTAGCTACCCACTCTGTGCTTTCAATAATTAGGCAGATACCCTGAAGCTCAAAGCAGCAGCAGATGCTGTGAGAGAGCACACATTACGGGTCTGGAGATGAATATGCAGTTCTCTCTCCCTCCTTTTTGCACAAGTTGTTTTAAGCCTCCCACACATGATGCTGGATCGGATAAAGCCCCAGATACAGAATAATTCTTAATTGGTACACACAATAAAGCAGCTGATTAGAACTTTTCAGAGTTTTTAGACTTTTTGCTCCTTCTGGGCTGAGCCAAGATCACTGAGGCAGTTTTTAACTTAGATGAAATCTCTTCCGTGTCTCAATTCTAGCAAGACTGTTCTCTGTCTACATTAGAGTACCAAATTGTCAGCATCTTTCTGAGTATTGGAAGAAATTTCAGCAAGGTTAAGAGGATGAGAAGAAACAACCTCTTACACCTCCCAGAGTCTAACCAAACAAATATGCTAGTATTAGTTCAACAGAACTTACTCCAGTTAGTTTAAGATAGCAATAAGAAAAGTACTGTGACACCAAATATTATAACAGAGAATCATTTTTCAGTAGTGTGTATTCAGTAATATGTTAGTAGAGTGCACAGCTGAATTTTAATTGTCTTCACTTGATATCTATAACCTGCGTTCCAAAATACTCAAAATGTAACAACACAGAGACTATATTTCCTGAAACTTATACCATGATTCAGCATAGTACTTCAAATAGGAAGCATGCCCCAAAAGTTTTTTCTTGAGATGCTGTTCCCTTATTTTCTGCATGTAGGGCATGAAGATTTTGCATAAAGATTTATTAGTCTCTCTCATGGTCAAGTAGTTTGCTTTTTCTTAACAATGGAGAGCTCCTCTTTTTCCATTAAAATGTGTTAACTAAAATTATAAAAATAGAGATTTCTGATTGATTAACCATGTAATTATCTCCTGATGGCTAAGAAAAGTAAGAGTAAAACCCTTCTCTTACTAACATCTGTAACCATTTGGTGTTTGCTGGCTTTTTCACACCACATATTTAATCTCATCTAAAATCTCATGAGGGATCTCTTTTATTGTGTATTTATGCAGCTTTTCAGCATTTAATTTAGTTATTTGAAGAATATTCATTTCAGGACTGAGACATCTGGAAATGGCTGTGGCATATTCACTACAATCTGAACAAAATGGCCATATATGACTTAATTCATCTAGCTTCAATATAGCTTATTGTCAACCTGCTTGAATTCCCCTACATATGAGTGAGCACTTCCACTAGAAATAGCTGAGAGTCCCTGGCTGGCCTTATTTTGCACGATAATTCATTTTTTTAGAGTGTCTTTTGATGTTCAGACAATATTTTACTTGCAAGGTGTTCTGTCTTTTACAGGAAGATGGAGGTTCTTTTGAGTAAAGAAACTTAAGTTTAAGCCAGTAACTCCCTCTGTGTCTTGGGTTGAAGTATTTCAGTCAGTGCATTATAGCTCAGCTGCAAAACCAATGTAAAGTATTAGTCAAGCTTTTAGCGAACTATCTCAGCCCTCACAGTTATGTTGTTTGACAAACAAAATATAACTCCTTATTTTGTTACCATGATAATGGCAAATGAGAAGACTGTGTCTGGACACCAAGTGTTCAGTTTGGCTAGGCTGAGTTAAACCTTGGTCTGTGGTTAAAACTAATTTTGTTCAATAATGAAATTCTGCTAACTACATACTGAAATTAAAATCATTGCTACAAAGTGTTTGTTATAAGTACAGTCACTATGGTTGAAAAGCACTTCTTTCGTTGCAGAGAAACATTTCAGCATCACTGAATCAAAGTGTTCATACTTAGTCTCAGGGCAAACATTTCTAGGGCAGAATCAAAAGGTCTCCAATGTCATTAGTACTTCTAAGTGCAGGTGTTAGCCATCTGCGGGTATCTCTGTATGATATAATACAATGGTTTGAGTCTGAAGGGAACATAAAGGTCATCTAGTTCTAACCCTCCCTGCTATGGTGCAGGGTTCCAGATGCCTGGTTCCACTACACAAGTTTGCTCTAAACCCCAGTTCAATTTGGCCTTGAACACTTCAAGGGATGGGGCAGCCACAGCCTCTTTGGGCAGCCTGTGTCAGAGCCTCAACACCCTCACAGTGAAGAACTTCTTCCTTACATCTAATCTAAATCTACCCTCTTTCAGTTTAATGCCATTACCCCTTTTCCTATCACTACATGCCTTTGTAAGAGGCCCCTCTCCAGCTTTCTTGCAGGCCCTTTTAGGTACTGGAAGGCTGCTATAATGTGTCCCCAGAGCCATCTCTTCTTGAGGCTGAACAACCATAACTCTCTCAGCCTGTCTTCATAGGAGAGATGCTTCAGCCCTCTGTACAAGCTCCAACAGGTCCACGTCCTTGGCTCTGCAGCTGTACATCCCCAAGTGTGCTAGGACTCTATCTAATTTAGTTCAGTTCTGACCTTAAATCATCTTCTCTGGAATAGCTATAGTGCCAAATGGAAGCACAGCACGTATGCTTTGCTCCTTCAGTTCTCCTTTCAGACCCGAGACTTTTATTGGCTGGATTCCTGCATTGGAACTCACTAGTTTAAGATAATGTCTACTTGTAGGATATATTCTGTTGGCTTTAGTAAGAAACCATGACTAACATGGCTTTTCTCTGTTTTCTGCAGAAATCACAAAGCCACCACTAGCACCAAAACCAAAGATTATTGGTCATCTTTCTCCAGTAGCTGTCTCCAAATTTTCTCCTTCACTGCCAAGGGCTGATATTCTTCACAACTCAAACTCTATGTCTAGGGGTCCCAAACCACCAATAGCTCCCAAGCCAAAATTCTCAGCTGACACCGAGGGCAAATCCAGTGTTTATATCAACAATAATTTAAATAAATGCTCAAACGGGAAACTGCTGTGTCTTGACGGAGAGCTGTGTGACAGAAACCAATGCAATGCTGACTGTCCAGAACCTGAGGCAGATCATGACTACATTGTGGCTCCTGAAGCCCAGCTGACCAGTGAAGACTGTAGGGACTTGGAACAGGAGCATGATCAGGACCTAGATTTGTCTGTGGAAAATGATGTCTCTGAAACTCCAGAAGAGGTAGAGAACAAAGAAGATAATATTGCTAATGATGAGGATAGCGGTAACCAAGAAATCACTGAAGATGAGCACTGTAACTCTTCAGATACTGCTGAACCAATGCAACCAGACCCTGAAGGGTCAATTGGAGACTCTGGCCATTCTGAAGCACTTTGTGAGGAGTCCTCAGATGCTCCTGATGGGGATAATGATGCTTCCAAGAATACAGATGAAGATGAGGATGTTGTAGGTGACTATAGTGAAACTGAAAAGGTTAAGGACAGTAGTGATTCTAAGACTGACAGTGCTAACATTTTGAGTAGAGATATGGAACTAAGGGGTGATACCTGTAAAGATAACATTGTAATGCCACTACCTGAAGATCCATCAGTACCGGGTTGTGAAAAGGCACGTCAGGAGAAGGAGGAACTGTCTGAGATTCTAGAAGAGAGAGATGGGTGTCAAGCACATGATGGTGACCATGGTGCACATGCAGACCTTGATTTGAACATGGGAGGGGAGTTAGAAAATTGTGACACTGCAAGCCCTGACATGTTGCCTGATGAGGACAGCCAAGAAACAGCTCCTGGCTTAGAACAGTGTGAAGACGAACCTAATACTGAAAATGGTTTAGGAGAGTCCATCCATCAAGCAGCAGCTGAAGATGAGGAAGTAGACTCAGATGACCACAATAATACAAACATAGGAAATGCTGATGATGGCTGCCAGATCATTGAGAGGAGAGATGGGGAGGAGACAGAGGTAGCCTGTGAAGTAAGCAAAGAGAAAGGGGAAGAAGAAACTGTGAATGAACAGAATATGGATGATGGCTGCCAAAACGCTCCTAGTGAGAATGAATATAGTGAAATACTCATGAAGCATTCAGATGAGAATCTTCAAACAGAAGAGACCTCTCTGGATGAAGATGGTGTGATATCTGATAGTCTGCCTAGTTGTCCAGATATGGAGCCAGAACTGGAAGATGTGACTGTTGAAGAGCATAGTGGGAGTATTGTGGAAACATCTAAGTCAGATGAACTGCAACTTGAAGACAATGAGGTGGAAGCAAACAGCCTCAGAAAAACTGTCCCAAGTCCACTTCAACTTGAGGAAGAGTTAGAAGTCTGCAAGCATGGCAAAATGAATGCAGACTGTGGGACCAAACATATGCATGAAAGTCTACCAGTCCCTGAAGTGGTCATTATGCCTGAAGAATCAGAGGAAAGAGAAACTAGCAGTGATTCCCTAGATGACCCTTACGTTCTTCCCGCTGAAAATGAAATTGTTCATGATGAGCAGACTGATTTAGGAGCTGATCATAGTAAAAGGGATGAATCAGGTATGGATGGTGAAAACAACTTGCTGCTCATTGATCGTAAAAGCATTGTCACTAGAACACGGTCACTCTCTGGGAAAATGCCAGGCTATGTCCCAGAAACGGTTCCAGAAGAAACTGGACCTGAAACTGATTTACCATCTTCCCGCAGTGGCCCTGGGACAGAAGATTTAAGCAATAATTTATTTCCAGTGGAAGGAAAACCAATGGAAGCCAACAGGGCATTACCAACCAAGTCAAGACGTTTCATTTTATATCCTCGATCTTTCTCTGTTGAAGGGAGAGAGATACCTGTCTCTGTTTACAGAGAAAGTGATGGCTGTGTAATGGATGATGGTAGAATAAAAAGGACAGAAGAGAACTTGTCTTTGCCATGTGTCAATGGTTCCTCAGGTAGTTTTTCCCAGAGAAATCATCTTTCATCATGTGGCACATCTACTCCATCCTCCGTTGTTGATATACCACCTCCTTTTGAACTTGCCTACATCACCAAAAAGCCAATCACTAAAAGTTCCCCTTCACTTCTGACAGAGAATGACTCACCTGATAAGTATTCCAAGAAAAAGAAATCTTCCTTTAAGAAGTTCCTCACCCTAAAATTCAAGAAGAAAACTGAAAGTAAAGTCCACGTAGATGTTAATGTGTCCTCTTCAAGGTCTTCATCAGAGTCTAGCTATCATGGGCCTCCAAGGATGATGGAGCTGGACAGGAGGAGCTTAAGTAGCTCACCTCAACTAAAATCACATGTGGGGAAGCTGTGCACATCTGAGTCACCCTCAGCTATTCTTTTCTATAAGGATGGTAAAAGAAAAGGAGCATCCAAGTCCTTCAGCAGGAGCGTGTCAAGGGTGGAGTCCTTCGAGGACCGCTCTAGACCTCCTTTCATGCCACTCCCATTAACAAAACCTAGGTCTATTTCTTTTCCCAATGCTGACACATCTGATTATGAGAACATTCCTGCTATGAGTTCTGACTATGAAAACATACAAATTCCTCCTCGAAGATCCACCAGAGCAGGAACATTTACTGAGTTTTTTGAAGATCCCAGCAGGGCATTGTCTGCTGCTAATGAGAATGATGGCTATGTGGATATGAGCAGCTTCACTGGCTTTGAGAACAAGCAGCAAACCACAGACCAGGAAACAGAAAGGTACTGTAATAAATTATTATGTAAAACCTGCTAGCCTTGGCCAAACAGGCAAGGCCTCCTCTGATAAGTATCATAGGTAAATCCTCCATGTTGCTTGGCCTGTACCCCCTCTCATGAAATGCTTACAAGAAAGATGGGAAGAATACAAGATAAATCTTTACCAGTGTAAAAAGAGACCAAACCAACCCTTTACCTTGGATCTGGATCCGGTGGTATACTGACACAAGCCAAAGATAATTAAAAAAATATTTGGCTTATCTAGTAGATCTGATTTTTGTGGCTTAGGGGAACAGAGATCTTGCTTTGTTCTTCAGTAAGAAAGGTTTCTGACTTCTTGACTGAACTAAAAGAGAGCCTGTTTGCTGCCAGGAGCCTTGCTTTATTTCTTCATTCCTGTCAATTTCTCAAAGCAACAATGTATACAAAATTTCTCTTTCAAAGTACATCAGTTAAGTATAGACCAGAAAATCCCAAATCATGAACTAATCAGACCAGACAAGTGATTTTAAAAGTTGCTTTAAAGCCTATCATTATAACCCTTTGTCAGAGATGCTGGCTTATAAATGAATTCAGTAGCTCTGTCTGAAATAGTATACAGTGCTAACATTAATAACAGTATTTCATCCCATTCCACTGGGTTATTTGCAAACAAGAAAACATGCTTTTCATAGTGACATATGAGCAGTGCCCATAAAGCTTTTGGATTTGAATCTGTTGTCAGATTATAGCATACAATCAGTGGAGTGCAGAGATGTAAAGAATAAGAATGTTTTCCGTTAAGTTCATGTTAAATGGGTAATAAGAAAACAAGGTGCAAAGCAAATGAATGAAAAGGAATGTCTCTGATGCAGTTTCACTTTGTTAGAGCTGCGTGAAAGACAGACATCTTCAACGTAAGGTTTTCACTTACATCGTTCTCCTAAAGGTTAATACTCTTGTTTCTTTGCAACATCTTTTTTTCTTTTCCTGGTCCTCTCCCTGCCATTGTAAATGGAACAAACCATGGGTATTTCACACATCTTTCTTTGACATTTCAGACATGTTATAGAGAAAGAGACCTTTAATATCTCTGAATGAGTCTTGCAAACCATTTCTAAGACAAGAATGATGTACAGTGCTTTGTCTTTTCTGAGAGAGTTACAAATTGGCAGGGGTAGAGGAGGCAAGTACAACACGGGTAGAGAGACTGCATCAGTGCTTAAGCTGCCTCTAAATGTGTCTGAGGCTGAAGGGTCTGGAACACAGGCCTGCAGTTTAACTCTTTGGAGATACTGACTGCCTACAACATTGGGAGCCCTAGTGGTACTGACAATGAAACATGGTGGAGTACAGTGCAGCTTCACAACAAAGACAGCCTCATCCCCAGAGCAGCACTCAGCAGAAGCTGCGATAGCAGGGCCTAATGGCCCATTAGTCACACTGTTTTCAACAGTTTGCATTGCGCCCAACACACTGACGTGTGCTCTTGGAAAAGCTGGCCAGTTCTTTGTGTCCATGAAACACCGCCCATTTTAGGTAGCTCTTGAAGAACAAAGTTAAAAATATTAAAACTACGTCAATTGCTGTGACTTGGAACCATTTATGAACTTCCCGTGGAAGCCTGTTGTTTCAAAGAGAGAGCCAATCCAAACTGGTTCAGGAAGTCTCAAGGTCAAGGCGTGAACATAATTTTTCAGTTTGCTGCTTGTTATGCATGCAGTTTCTGCTGTTGGGGGAGAAATGAAGGCTAGGCTACTGAATAACTCCTTTATCAAGATAACCGGGGTGGAGGGGAAGAGCATCATGCAGACAGCAATATGCATACATTGCTGCTGAGATAGCTATTATTTGCTGTATTTGTCAGGAGGCTTTGGACAAAGACATGCTTGAAAAGCTTTCATGAAATGTAAATGGGTAATAGACATCCAACGGCATAATATACTTTGAAAAACACTGTAGTCTCATTGTAGGCAAAGCAAATCATATGTACGTGAATCTATTTATACATATATACATGATGTTATGACATGGATGTTTCGTTTCCTGCTAAAGCATTTTTGCCTAAAATATCTCTCAATGGATTTAAGCTTTCTAACGTGAATATCTATCAAAAGTAGCTCTACTACAATCACACAGGGACAAATATTACTTTTAACTGCAGTCTGCTTATATCCTGAGGCTTATTTCAACCATTTGAATGTACAAGGTTGTCAGATTAAACTTTTGCAATATATGAGCCCATGAACTTCTCTTTGGTGCATTCACCTGCAGAGCACTGGTATTTAGCATCTGCTGATACCTTATAGAATTGATACATTTTTGATGAATGACCAAATACCACTCTCTTATTTCAGAGAACAGAATGTAAGAGTGCCATAAAGATTATAATAATCTGTGAACCTCTGCTACTGTGTGTGATTGTGGAAGAGAGGGGGGTGGGAAAGTGGCTTATAGAAACTGACAGGTGAGAAGATTCACTGTTTAATTTTCTTGCTCTAAAGGAAAAACCAGGTGGAGTAGATTTAAACCAATAATTTCTAATTATAAGCAATCACATTTATAGAAAAAGTTAAATCACAAAAGCATTCTAGAATATATAACTTAACTTGGCATTACCATTGTGAGAATGGAACTGGGAATATTGCACCCTGAAGGGCAGTTACTGTGTATCTCCAAAATTTAGCTATCTGGTATTAATAATAAAACTCTGATTTGAGTGTATGACTATAGATCATCATTAGCCTTCTGTACACCATAGAAATAACTGGACATAAATGAAATTGGACAAAATCCCCCTGATCTTTCCCCAGTCTGCATAGCCTGAATCAGACTCAATTTTCATTTGCCTTTGGCAAGTCACTTTCTAGACTCTTTTCTCTGAAGAGCTGCACTACAAAGCACAAAGCAACACAAACCAATTGTTCAGGCTGAATGCAAGACAGCTGCACCCCACCTCTGGGACAGTACTCTGTAACCTATAGCATTGCCTTGGCCCTCAAAGCAATCTCACCAAAAGTTAGTGTCTAAATTTTCATCAGATGAAAGTCAATTAGAATTAGTCTGGCACATGTCTTAAAGAACAGCTTCACTGACCCAGCTTGACCTTCAGAGCATCAGCCATGCATATGGCAGTGTGATAAAAATCAAGGGTAGTGTGGAGATCCCAGTGCTTTGTGCAATTACACCAAGGCTCGAGGTAACTCCTAGTAAGCCTCTAGAACTGCAGTCTTTTGCCTGTAAATTACTCCCAAAGCTCAGACTTTCCACCATTTTTCAAGACATACAGCATCTCTCTGATGGTGCCCAACTTCAGTACAATCAAGAAAGCTCATCACCTCTTCAGCACCCCATTCCTTTGCAAATGTGTTTTATTCCCAAGGGATGTGCTTCCTCAAGAAGAAGATGGAGAAAAAAATTATTCAGTAGAAAGTCGGGGAAAAAATATTGTTTAATTGTGTCAGGTGAGCGATACCTTTGCTTTAATTTGGCCAATGTGAAGCAGGAACACAGAGGGACTTAGGGACTGATAGAACAGTGCCAGCATCTGAAGTGCTAGCATTGGAAAGGATGCTTCATGGGTAAGCAGGGTATTGTAGTATGGATGATACCAATTTACACAGGCCAATTGCATTATTCAGCGTGTCTCCTAGATTCTTCCCCAATGTCCCATTTCATATACTTCTTGGGGGGGAGACAAAGAAACCTACTTCCTGTCCCCATCTTACAAGTCTTAACAAATCCTCTCTTTCATAATTGAATCC
Organism: Colius striatus; assembly: GCF_028858725.1. Classification (NCBI taxonomy): domain Eukaryota; kingdom Metazoa; phylum Chordata; class Aves; order Coliiformes; family Coliidae; genus Colius; species Colius striatus. The sequence continues at coordinate 22,506,870 of NC_084773.1, read as the reverse complement.
TTTCTCAGCAAGGATATGCTGGAGGGCGTCAATGGGGTTTTCCTCTTTGCTCATCATCTTTCCCATTATACCAATTTAATCGGGTCACTTGCCTTTTCAGACGGGAATCCAGGTGATCTTCTGCCCAGGGTTCTTAATCCAACAAATTCGGCTGATCACGTTGGGGTCACCAAGTGTTGTAGTGGTGCAAGCAATATTCATTCAAAGATGTAGAGAATCCAGGTAACGCACATGCAGAGACATACAAAGGCAACATAACACAGACAACAGAGCTGACTCAAAGCCACCCTTCCTTTCCTAGCTACTTCCTTATATGCTGCTTCTGCCCATGTGATCATCCAGGGCCAAACTGATTACCTTGCAGCAGCTGTTTCTGGTAATTGGAAGCAGCTTGCCAGCTGCATTAACTTGTCCTTACCATCTTTATTCAAGCTGGCTGGTCTAAGCCACATTTGTGCCTACAGCAGCTACGTTAAAAGCTTTGTAAGCAATCCTCTTTGAGCATAGCCGTAGCTAGTCTGGGCTTCTGCCAGGCCTACATGCAAGACCACAAGGACCTGCTCCCTGCAGGTCATCAGTCACTGATTAGCTCCCAGACTGCAGCCAAGACAGTCTGTATGATCGAATACACACATGAAAAAGCCAAACAAAAGCTCGGCATCATGAAAATCTTAGAACTGAACTCTCTGCCTAAAAATGGTCTTAATAAGATGTTACTAAATCTTTATATGTCCTTATGCTTAAGGTGAAATTTAGAGTGAATTTCCTCCTACATAGTACATAGTTTTTAATGAATAAAATCAAGGTGTCGTATTTCTGGCTCTCTCTGTCCCTTCAAATGAGAAGCACATATGTTACACAAAATTAAATCACCCGCTCCTAAGAGAGGCACAGCATCGTATCTAAGCACAATGTATGAAGGATAAGGTGAAACTCTAGAGGTAATTATGTAATGGAAGCTTTGGTGTAAACAGTTCCCACGCCAAAATAGCAATGACCAAGAAGGGGCAATCAATGTTGTCATATTTCATATCGTAATGTCTTTTGTTATAGTTGTAAAACAGTGTCACATACATAACCTCAAGGAAATTCACAGTGCTTTAATTTACATAAAAGACCAGTAAGTTTCTAAATAAAAAGAAGGTTCTTAGAAAACTGTATACAGTGATACTTGTACGTTTGTCAAAGTGACAGCATGTTATAGGTACTCAGATACTGTAGTGACAGACAGAAGAAGCAGGCAAAGTGATGCTTATTTGAGGAGAAACACTCGTGAGATTACCTGATATGATTTAACTACTGAAAGCATCCATCGGCTCTTTATCAAAAGCTGATATGGAATGCTGTCCTTATGGACATATGTGCACAGTCCATTGAAATTCTTGACAACAGCCACAGCCAGCTCTGACATGAGTCATATCTTTATTTCTGTTTACTGATTTCTGTTTGCTGAATAATCTAAATTTACAGATCTGCAGAGGCATAAGGCCTACTGTCACTGAACAACATTAAGTCTAAGTGTGACCTGATCCAGGTGGACCTGCTTCTGCAGGGGGGTTGGGCTAGATGAACTCTAAAGGCCCCTTCCAACCCCTACCATTCTGTGTTTCTATGATTTTCTGAATTGCCATAGGGCATTAGAAAGTGAAAAGGTAGAAGCTAATGCAGGATTTGAGCTGCTCAGAGACAGGGAGCAGCTTGTGGGAGATAACCCCTTGAAGCTCAGGCCTGGGCACAAGATATGCTTCACCTTGTATGGCCAAGCATTGGAGGAGCAGGGAATTGTCTTTTGAAGACCTCGAGGATAGACAGACAGACATTAAATGCACTTTGATGGCAGAGCTTTCAAACAAACACCTTAGAGAAGTGTCTGTGTACAGTATCAGTATTGCCATATTGATACTGAAGAAGGAAAGATTTTTATACATTGTCCAGATTTAGGTATCAATCTCACAGTAGCTCCATGATCACTCTTGAGTTTCCTCATACCCATGGAACTGTTTGTCCTTTTCATGCTGGGGATACAGGTGGGGGTGGACGATATAGATAGTCAGGAAGTCATCTTCATGTCCTGAGGACTTATAAGTCTGTGTACGATTTCATTCTTTTTTCTGTTTCCATTGTATGAACTAGAAATGTATTTCAGTGGGGTTACATAAGAGAAGAGAGTCTGCTGTGTACTGTAGATTTGCCTGGGATGACATTTATGGAATGTAGAAGTGATATTTCTGTGATTTAATCATTCCTAGCATCACACAGAAAAAAACATGTACTGCCAACAGGACTGGCAAGATGCAGCCTGTTTGAAGTGGTCAGGTCTTTTACTGTCACTGAGTGTTCTGTGCACACCTTTGTCCTCTCCCATCCTGAGCCTTACAGAGATTTATTGAACGAGAGATTACACAATATGATCCTGCAGCCTTTCCAGAATCCACTGCTCAATGATATGGGGTATATCTCTAGAATCTCGAGACATGGAAATCTAATTTAGTAGTTTACAATCTGTTGTGCCAACCAGCAAAGTTATTTGTAACGCACAGCATATTTTCAATTATCTTAAAAGAACTTTTCTTTTACAAGACCCAAGGTGTGTGTGTGGGGGTTAATGGAAAAACTGCCTTAAAAATTTGCTTAAATATTTCAGTGGCATAAACCAATTAATTTTATCTTAATTGACCAATTAGAGTTAATAGATGGAAGAACATATTTAAGAGGCATTGTCTGTTTTGCCCAGACCCCTCTTAAAGAGCTCATAAAAGGACCCTTTCACTTCAGTAATTGGCTAGATTAATTAGATGCTATCCTTCAAAGGGCCTGAGCAAGCAGATTTAGACCTGTAATCAGTGAACACCTTTCGGTGCTCTGTCAGATTCATGCTAGGCCACCTTCATCTGCATCAAAGGGATGCCCTCAGACACTTTTTTCTCAAAGGAAATACAACTAAGTACAGATGAACTGAGACAAATGGTAGTTGCTTGGATCTGTGTTTGACAGTCTCCATCCAATCATTCTCAGTTGTCTCAAATTAAATACCTCTACAAACTGTTGGCAGTTTGTCCTTATGTCTTAAATACATTTAGTAAATTTGGGCCAAAACCCACTACATCTCCCTGATCACCACACATCTAGGCAGGTCCATCTATTCAAGAATAGCTAGTTGGGTGTTTCTAATGAAAGTTTCTCAATGAGGTTCACTCACCCTCTTACATTTCAGGTATCCGACTGCATTCTTAGTTTTGAGAATTGACTAGAAGAGCTCTGAAAGGCCTCTTCCTTAGCACATATGCTTTCAGAATAATGGGCTGTATACAGTGGAATACATCTTTGAAGTTAAATCTTCTGGTCCTTACGTGAGCTAAAACCAAGACCCACAAAATCTTTCCATTAAACTTTCTGCTTTCACACTGTCAGGCCTAAAAATTACAGACAGTGGTAGTGAAATAAAAATACATAACAGTGAATACACTCTGGGTAAACGGCCACAGTGAGAGCAACATATAGTAAGATCATAGAATCATAGAATGGTGGGGTTTGAAGGGACCTTTTAAAGATCATCTAGTCCAGCCCCCCTGCAGAAGCAGGGTCACCTAGATCAGGTCGCATAGGAACGTGTCCAGGTGGGTCTTGAAGACCTCCAAGGAAGGAGCCTCCACAACCCCTCTGGGCAGCCTGTGCCAGGGCTCCCTCACTCAAACACTGGAATAGTTTTTTTCTTATGTTTAAGTGGAACTTTTTGTGTTCCAGCTTCATCCCATCACCCCTTGTCCTGCTGCTAGCCACTATAGAAAAAAGGGATGTCTCAACCTCCTCATATTTGTAAATGTTAATAAGATCTCCCCTCAATCTCCTCTTCTCCAGACTAAACAGCCTCAGTTCCCGCAGCCGTTGCTCATATGAAAGATGTTCCAGTTCCCTGATCATCTTGGTGGCCCTGTGCTGGACTCTCTCCAGAAGTTCCCTGTCCCTCTTGAGCTACTGGACACAGCACTCCAGATGAGGCCTCACCAGGGCAGAGTCGAGGGGGAGAAGAACCTCCCTTGACCTGCTGGCCACACTCTTCTTGATGCATCTCAGGATGCCACTGGCCTTCTTGGCCATGAGGGCACATTGCTGGCTCATGTTTAGTTTATTATTAACCAGGACTCCCAGGTGTCTCTCTGCAGAGCTGCAGTTCGACCCCCAGCCTGTACTGCTGCAGGGGGTTGTTCCTTCCCAGATGCAGCACTCTGCACTTGTCCTTGTTGAACCTCATGGGCTTCCTCTCTGCCCCACGTTCAAGTCGGTCGAGATCCCACTGAATGGCAGCACAGCCTCTGGGGAATCAGCCAGTGCTCCCAGTTTGGTGTCATCAAGGAACTTGCTGAGGGTCCCTGTCCCCTCATCCAGGTGGTTGATGAAGATGTTGAACAAGACTGGCCCCAGAACCCATCCCTGTGGAACTCCACTGCCACAGGCCTCCAACTCGGTTCTGTGCCATTGATCACCACCCTCTGGGCTCTGTCATTCAGCAGCTCTTGATCCACCCCACTCTCCGCTCATCCAAGCCACACTGCCTGAGCTTTCTGATGAGGATGTTATGGGAGATGGTGTCAAAAGCCTTGCTGAAGTCAAGGTAGATGACATCCACTGCTCTCCCCTCATCTAGCCAGCCGGTTATGCACTCATAGAAGGCATCAGGTTGGTCAAACAGGATTTCCCCTTGGTGACCAAAATATAAACCCATATTTTAAGTGGTGCTGGACAAACAATTTATTTTGTGATGTGGTTGCAGCTCGAAGGACAAACATTGCTTCAGTGGCTGCAAAAGAATTAAAGACTGAAAAGTCCATGGGGAAAAAAACCCAAAATAAACAAATGAATTCTGTAGTTACTGACATTTGTTCTGACTGCTTCATCTGCAAGTAAAAAAAGAAAAAAAAAGGAATACAGATTACTGAAGTAAATTCTGAACTAAAGCATACTTTTTAATTGCAGGAATAAAATAGTTTTGATTTGCCAGAATTGGGAGTGAGGCCAGAATTAATTAATAGATTAATACCAACCAAATGTCACAAATCTTTGCAATTTATAATCATGCCAAGCCTAATTTTTCAACTAAAAAAAAGCCTCAGCCAAGCAAAACTGCAGCCAGCAATAATTTTAATCTGGGAACTGAATCTGACATCTTAGGAGACACAAGAGAGTCACTGAGCACTTTCATTCAGTCCTGCATATTAGCAGTTAAGCTCTGTTTATTTCCTGGAAATATTATGCTTTAGCAATTAGGTGATTCTGTGAAATGCAAGAAAATTAAGTTCACTTGATGGTTTCCCCCACACAATAGGAAAGACAAATACAAGCTCTTGATTAGTTTAGAATTCTAGGAGCTTCAATTGTTTTCCTGGTAAGGCTGCTGGGTAGTTGAGTCTCAAATCTAGTATGGGCTTTCAAGTCCAAAGGGAATTCTTGCTGGAAGGTCAACAATGAAGATAAGAGGTTTCATAGTAGTGTCAGTTCCTTTCATAAGTCCTCAGATCTCTCTGAAAACTGATAGGAAAAGCGGCCAAACTTCCCTGCCCTTCTGATGGGGAGGTATTTATGCACACCCAGCTTGCAGGAGCTCAAGAACTTTTAAACCCAAGAGACTGGGCATTGCTTTGTTTCAGACTAGTCACTGAGAGGGGCAAAGCATTCAAAACACAGTCTCTACCACATTGCCTGAGGTCACTGAACCTTGCAGCACCAGCACTAAGAACTGCTATTAACAGGCTGCAGGAAAAAGATGATTGCATTTTACAGTGTTTTCCTACCACATGAGCAAATGACGGGACAAACATAAGCGGTCTGAGAACAATAGACAGCTCATCTTTCAGCTTGTCTTTCCAGGGATCTGCTATCGAAAACTCCCCAACTCTTTCCAAATAGCAAAATGATGTTAAGGATCTTAGCATGAGGCTGAGACACAGTTAGCACTAAATACCACTGCTTCAGAAAGTCTGTGTCGAGAGATTTAGGCCAGGGCTGATCATTTATGAAAACAGCCCTCAAGAGTGAAGGACATTTGGTCCATAACAAGAAAGGTTGTATAATCTGTACGAATTCTGTTGGGGCTCTGGCAACACAAATACCTACAGTAATGCTGACAGCAGTAAGAAAAGGAGATTGTTAGGTCTCACTCCAGTTACCAAAAAAAAAAAACGTTCTGGATTTTATTTTGTTTTGTTTTCTTAACAGAGAATATCACTGTTGTCATCTAGACAGGTTTCCTTCTGATCCTAGCCTCTCTGCATTTTTCCCCTGATTTGTTCCCAGACCTGGCTGCGCTGTGTTGATAAAGCAGCTGATTCTGCTAGTACAGGGAAATGACAACTCCCCTTCCATCTTAAAAGTCCTCCAGAGCAGCATGGTGTTCATTACGTTGAACTTACTGTATTTTCCATGGAAAGTATGGAATAGCAAACTGGCAATAACATGAAAACAGAAGATAAAGATTCTGGTTCCAAGTTTTAGTGACTGGGTTACCACTGCCAAAAACAAAGAAAGAATAATCACGAACACACCCCTGATCCCTGATATATGCATGTCATCAGACAGTTTCTTTTAGTGAAATACGTCATCTTTTTATAACTGGAACCAGAACTCATAGTCAGGAAAACATTGGTAAATGTGTCATAGTCAGAGAAGTGACTCTATAAGGGGGATCTGGATGAGAAAATGTTATGGTGTCAGATCCTCATTTGGGGTACATTGGTATGCTCTTTTCCTTTGTACCTCTGAGAATCTGAACAGCTGTTTATTATTTGACTGTCTTGATAATTCAGGTTAGCACCTGAAAATAAAGCAAGCTGAAATGTTTTCCAAGAGGAAAAAAAAATCACAAAAGCATTTTATGTGAAACAATATATGTTTGACAGAGTTTAAGGGAAACTCCTATGTGCTGTAGCCTAAGACACAGAAAACCTGGTCTGTCCTTCTCCCAGGTCTGTTTTTTGTCATAGATCACTTTTAATCTGTCAGCACTGGGAGCTGGATTCTGAGTTTCTCACAACACAGTGCCTATGAAAGAAATAACGACAGGTTTTGGCCTCCAAGTAAATAATACAAAATGGTTGCAGGATACACTGCAGCAGTAAGCAGAACCGTGCACACACCAGGACACACTGGTGTGTGTGTACCCCTGCCATGGCTCTATGGCCTTGTGCAGCCCATGTTAAAGCCCAAACTATGGTGTTAAAATAATTTAAACTGAATTATTCCCATCCTAGTCCCATCCTTCTCCTTGACCTTGGCCAAATCCTCTCCCTCTACATTGTTCCAGGGACTGGTTTGACCCCATTCTGGGCAAAACCTGTTGGTTTTCCCCTACTGAGCTAGTTTTAGGTTGAGGACCCAGGCCATGCACACTATCTGTACTGGTCAAATGGTAATGGCGGCACAGCCTGACTCTCCATACTACAGCTATGCTGCCAGATCTGACTGCAATATACACATACAAAGAATTTTGCCCCGCAGAAAGTGAACCAATATATGTGGAGCAAATTCTAAATCTGACTGCACATAGAACAGTTTATTACAGAGAAAGAAGCAAGATTAAGCGACAGAAAATTGCTTGACAAGGCCAACTCTTTTCTTTTGTATTCCTGTTTCAAGCTATCATAACTGGGCATGGCTTTTGGCTACATCATTACACAAGCTCCCTGGGCTGACAGTTCTGATGGCAGTTACATTGCTGGCTGCTTATGCTCGCCCCCAGAGCAGAGGTTGGGCTGCACTTTCCACGCTCTCTGCCACATCAGAGAAGTCAATGGAGGTGCTGCTTGAAGAGTGATGGCCAACAGTCACTGCTCTGTGGGGAATGTAAGCACAGGGTCATCTCATCAGGGGTGCAGAGGGAGGAACACTCTCAGGCTCTTGAGGAATTAGGTAGGCTGTATTTAAAATGCCTCTGAGGCTCATTCCTCTACCATTATTGCATGGGTGCTGTTTCCTAACAGAGCTCCTTCTTCATCTTTTCTTGTTCCTTCAAGGTTTATAAGGCGTTTGTTACTCTCCTCTTACTCCTAGGTCAGGAAACCTGCTACAAATTGTCTCTCTGTCCAGGCATTTAGACTTGTTTGTTGCCTTAATACATGCAGCGGAGGAAAGTTCTAGATCTCACTTAAAGACATTTCCTTGATACCTCTAATGTATAAGCATTAAGGTTTTAAGTGCTGGGACTCCAGGTCATTATTAAAGATACAGGAATGCTAAATATCTAATTTCGAGCAACAAGGCTTTGTGTACCTCAAGTTTTCTAGGTGTTGCAAGGATTCAATACTGAAAAAGATTACCAGAGACGGGGAACAGTAGGATTCTGGAGCCCAACAGGGTTGTGATTTTGCATGGAAAAAAAGAAAAAGAGAAACATAAGAGCTGTGCTGATGCCTTAAGGAAAACTTCTGCTGGTGCTGCTGGATTTCAAAGTTCTGAGTGTCTACGAAGCTAGTGACTTAATGAAAGTAAAACTTCTGTGGTACTTGACATGCAATGTCAACAACATGCTCAAAGGACTCTACACAGGGCAGAGCTGACTTTAATAACCTATTATGTATTATCAGCCAGCCCATTGTACCTTCTGGCATGGTAGGGGCACTGGGTGCGGTGCAGCCCAGCGTCAGCCCTTGCTAGTTCATTGCCAGGTCATCTCTGGGGAGGAAGTGTTCCCTGTTTATGGGAAATGCAGGACAAGGGCCGGAGGGCCAGGCTGAGCACAAGCTGAGGCTGCCACAGTATACTGCTTCTCCAGTGTGCCTGGGAGAGCAGGGAGGGGGAGTGCCATTTGTCCAAAGCCCAAGGACGTTTTGTTTTGCTTTCAGGCATGTCCAGCTTTTACTGTCGCTTTGGTTTTTTTTCAAGCAGTTTAAAGCTGCAGGATCGGGGAGAGAAATTGTAAGCCAGCAATGTGCCCTTGTGGGCAAGAAGGCCAATGGCATCCTGGGATTCGTTGCATGGGTGTCAGAAGAGTGTGGGTAGCAGGTTAAGGGAGGTTCTCCTGCTCTACTCTGCCCTGGTGAGGGCTGCATGTGGAGTGCTGTGTCCAGTTTTGGGCTACTCAGCTCAAGGGGGACTTCTAGACAGAGTCCAGTGCAGGGACACCAAGATGATAAGAGAGTGGAGCATCTGTCCTATGAGGAAAGGCTGCAGAAACTGGGGCTCTTCGGCCTGGAGAAGTGGCAATTGAGGGAGAACCTCATTAAGACTTACAAGTATTTGAAAGGTGTCTGTCAAGGAGATGGGGCAACACTTTTTTTTGTAGAATCCAGTGACACAAGTAAGGGTAATGGACAAAAGCTGGAACACAAAAAGTTCCATTCAAACTTAAGGAAAAACTTTACTGTTCAAGTGAGGAAGCCCTGGCCCAGGCTGCCCAGGGAGGGTGTAGAAGCTCCTTCTCTGGAGGTCTTCGAAACCCACCTGGACGTGATCCTGTGTGACCTGATCTAGGTGGGACCTGCTTTAGCAAGGAAGTTGGACTGGATGATCTCTAGAGGTCCCTTCCAACCCCTACCATTCTGTGGTTCTGTAAATGGTGTTTACAGACAGCGGTGTGCTCTGGGGTACATATGGCTAAGCCTGAAACTTGGGACTGGTGGTGCAGGTTTGTGCTCACGTTTAGTTTATTATCAATCAGGTCTCCCAGGTCCATCTCCTGGAGCTGCTCTCCAGCAGGTCAATCCCCAGCCTGTACTGGTGTATGGGGTTGTTCCTGCCCAGGGGCAGGACTCTGCACTTGCCCTTGTTGAACCTCATAGAATCACAGAATGTTAAGGGTTGGAAGGGACCTTTAGAGATCATCTAGTCCAACCCCCTGCAGAAGCAGGGTCACCTAGATCAGGTCACATGGGAACGTGTCCAGGTGGGTCTTGAAGACCTCCAAGGAAGGAGCCTCCACAACCCCTCTGGGCAGCCTGGGCCAGGGCTCCCTCACCCTCACAGTGAAATAGATTTTTCTTCTATTTAAGTGGAACTTTTTGTGTTCCAGCTTCATTCCATTACCCCTTGTCCTGTTGCTAGCTACAATAGAAAAAAGGGACGTCTCATCCTCCTGACACCCACCATTTAGGTATTTGTAAATATGAGGTTCCTCTCTGCCCAACTATCAAGCTGGTTGAGATCCATCTCACCCTCCACTCATCCAAGCCACACTGCCTGAGCTTTCTGATGTTAATGGGAGACAGTGTCAAAAGCCTTTCTGAAATCAAGGTAGATGACACCTGCTGCTCTCCCCTCATCTAGCCAGCCAGTTGTATCATCATAGAAGGAATCAGTTGGTCAAGCACTCCCCTCTCTCCTCATGATCACTGCTGAAGTATAGACCATGAATCAGAAATATATTCTAAGTCTAACCCAACAAACGTGATCATGGCTTATAGACATTGTGATGTATCTGCTGCACTGGCATTTGAAGCATATTAACAGCCTAACCACCTGCATTTCAGACATATAACAGGCTACTTGATGGAAATGATGGATACTCCATAGCTATTATAAAGCGTAACTGTGAGGGGGGAGGATACACTAATATAAATACCTTACAGGAAAAATCACTCCCCTTTCCTCTCATGAGCACTGCTGGAGCATAGACTGTGAAGCAGCAGTGAAATTTATGAGCCTTTCTTTAGGATGCATCACTTGATATATCGACTTACTGAAAGCAAACTGCAGGCAATCTGATCCTTAGGGTTACTGAGGATGTAGTGGAAATGATAGGCCTTAAGTTTAGATTTCTATTTACTAGGCTTTTTTCTCTTTGTTTTGGTTTGTTTGTTTGTTTTTGAGGCACTTGGTGATTCTAAAAGAGGAAACAAGGCATCACTTATGAGTAGGGCCAAGAGATAAGCAAACAGCCAAGGGCATTTGTGTTGTTCTGCAAACAAAAATATGAGGTCTTCCTAGGCCTTTATTATAATAACTTTGGCTGTGTATTTTTGCCACTGTTAAATCCCCCAGTGAATTTTTTACATCTCACTAATGCTGATTTAATAACTTCTAAAAATCCTCAAGAACTGATGTGACTGCTGAGGAATGGGGTAGGATTTGCAGGGTCATTTGAAGAATAGGTGAGGAATTAAAAGAAGGGCAAGTATACCCTTGAGAACTGCACATTCAGGCTAGACGAAATACAGTATTTGTCAGTCTACAAATCATGTTCCATGACCTCTCTCACTTGTTGTGTGTCTCCACAGTGCTCCTTCGCTTTCCATGCACATACCATCTACACTGTGGAGGGATCATAGGTAGTAAGAGACTTGTGTCTTGACTTTATCAACGAAAGAGCTAGGTGATACTACAATGATCAGTTCATCTTCCCTCTCCTGGATGGCTTCATCCTTCACTCAGTTCACAGATCCTTTTCCTTTGAGGTCAAACGTAAACATCACTACAGGGGCAGTATAACCAGAGAGTCTACATTCCAGAACGCTTGCTTCCAAATATACTAACAGTATTCACAGGTGAAGGTACATAGATAAATACTAGAATGCATCTATACATTTTCTCATCATACCTATCAGCAGCTCTGTTAATTATTATGTAACTGGTGCTAGATAAAAGACTTTTGCTGCACTGCCTCCCCCTGCATTTACTCAGTCAGTTTAAGGTTAGACTGTCCCAGAAGGCCCATTACTTCCTTTGTTGTGCTGGCTAATTCTTGGAATGATTACAGAAAACTGCTGGAGGAGCAGCAGATAATGTGTCTGCAGTCTGCTCTCATTCAGCCAACATCATCACTACAAGGAAGAGAATTAGGCGGGGATTACCATGTCTGTGTATGTTTTAAAATAACGATTTCTTGTATTTCTATCAAGATATGCGTTGGGCTGAATGCTGTTTTCCTAACTGCATAGGTGGGCTCATTTGATTTTGCCTGAGATGACACTGTCCAAGTCAGTATCTGGGAAACAAAATTTAGCTACCAGATACTCTCCTACACTAACTTTAGTGAGTTCTGCAGAAAACTGCCATGAGATAATGTAAGCTGATACCTTTGATTTTGTAGCCTTTCAATACCTGAAGGGGGCTTACAAGAAAGATGGGCACAGGCTTTTTAGTAGGGCCTGTGGCAATAGAACATGGGGTAGTGGTCTTAAACTAAGAGAGAGTAGATTTAGACTAGACGTAAGGAAGAAATTTTTTATGATGAGAGTGATGAAACACTGGAACAGGTTGCCCAGACAGGCAAGAGGTGTCCTGTTCCTGAAAACTTTCATGGTCGCGTTGGATGGAGCTCTGAACAACCCGATCTAGCTGAAGATGTCCCTGCTCATTGCAGGGCGTTTGGGCTAGGTGACCTTTAAATGTTCCTTCTAACCCAAACTATTTTATGATTCTATAATTTCCATCCTTAGGTCGTGAGATCATTGCACTCATTACTTCACTCTTCCTTCCTAGCCTGTATCATCTCACAATTTCACGGTCCTTCGTTCAAGAGCATGATAAAAACTCACGGGCAACGATGGAGCTTCTTCTCAAATAACAACAGTTGTTTTAATTAAGTGTTTCTGCATCCTCTTAGAGAAAGTATTTTTTCATCTCAGTTTGTGTGCATTTTTAAGATTATGTACTAATGGTACTCTCACAATCTGTTACTGAGAACCATTAAGTACCACCTGTGACGTGTGGGGTTTTGTGATCTGGATGCATGTCCAAGGGGAAATGGGCTGGCAGTCCCTGTCCTGTCCAACAGAGTTCTTTCCCTGTATTACCCTGGGCTGCAGCTTGTAATTTAACTCACTGGTTCTGTGAACTTAGGTTGCTGTTTTTCCATAAAAGGGTTATTCTTAAGACCACCATACTGAAAGATATTTCACAGATGCCTGAAAGCAAGGTGCCTGGAGGAAGGCTAATTTCACCCTAGACTGCATTATAAAAAGTATTGCTAACAGATAGGGGGAGAGGATCCTTCCCCCCTATTCAGTGTGGATGAGCTCACATCTGGGAGAGCTGTGTCCACTGCTGGGCTCCTCAGTACCAGAGAGATGTGAAGATACTACAGTTCAATGAAAGACCACAAGGATCATTAAAGGACTGTGGTATCTCATGGTTGATGAGAGGCTGAGAGAGCTGGGAGTGTTCAGCCTGGAGAAGAGAAGGCTTAGGGGAGCATCTTATCAATATGTCTAAATACCTGAAGGGAGACTGTAAAGAAGATGGAGCCAGGCTGTTCTCAGGGATGCCCAGTAAAAGGACTAATAGGCAATGGGCACAAACTGAAACGCAGGAGGTTCTCTCAAACATCAGCAAACCCTCTTTTACTCTGAGGGTGACTAAGCACTGACACAGGTTCCTCACAGAGGTTGTGGAGTCTCCATCCTTGGAGATATTCAAAAGCCACCTGGACACTATCCTGGGCAGCTGGCTCTAGGTGGCCCTGTCTGAGCAGAGGGGTTGAACCAAATGACCTCCAGAGGACCCTTCCAACCTCCGTCACACTGTGATCAATGGAGATTAAACCACTTCAGAACTACAGTTCATTGAGTAGGCTGTGTCTATCCTTAGTATAAAAGATGGACACTTCTCATGACCAGTCATTAAATGTCATTAATCTTGATCCTATTATCTTAAAAAAGCAGTTTATTTTTCTGTTCTCACACAAGGAGTTGGAAGGTTCCTCCAATAGTGGCAGTTCACCAACATCAAAAGCAACCTATATAGTCTTTTGCAAAGTGCTAAAACATGTCAGAGTGATTTTCACAGGGTGCACAGCGGCTTATACTAAGATAAAAGACTCAGTATGCAGTTATGATAATTTTTTTGTGCATACCCAAAGGGTTTGCTCTGTAAGACCTTGCCCTGCATTAAAATTACTCTCCACGTCATCCTTTTATAAAATTTCCTGAAACCTGTTGTGCCTCAGAAGTCATCTGCCACCTATTTCACATCTAATTTCACATCTGCTGTGAAATTACAAATTGCAGAAAGTCTATGTGAGTAAGGAAGCAGACTGTCTAAACTATTAATAAGTCTCCTGAGCTGTTCCTGTATCTGTCTTGCTCTTGCTTTCACTTGTGCTGAAGCCTCTTTGTTGCCGTAGCTAGGCAGGTTTTCGTTAAGTGTCATGATGATGCTCATACTGAAAAACTGCACATTCTAATAATAAACATGAGACGACAATGGTGAGGAGCAGTGCTGCTGCTTGGTCCTTTGCCCAGCTGTGGCAAATGCACTGGGGCAGCTCATGAAAGCTCCTTCACTCTGTGTATGAGGGAAAATCTGGTGGCATAGAAGATCTGGCAGCTGCACCTGCATGGGAGACACAGAGCCCTTGGAAGCGAATGCAGACATGTAGTGAGCTTCTGTTCCAAATGGAAATATGAGTCTGGTCAGTGGCCTTGGGACTGTGTTTCTTTATTGCCCTCCACTTACATGAACCCATCTTTGCCCAGCCTCCTGTCACTCTAGTACTAGCTTTGAATCTTTGGATTTATTCACATCTGGGATGTCCGAGTGGGAGATCAAAAACACCTGAAGAGATGAGGCAGAGCTGTGAAAGCAAATTAATAATGTTTCAGAGGAAATGAGAACCAAAGAAATCATATACACTAAGTAAGCCAGGCCCACATTACAGACTAGCCTGGTTGGCTAAGATGTCTACTGGAACACAGAGAGATCTAAGATTTTGTATCTCAAAACAACAGACTTATCCTGTTGGCTCAATGCTCGAACCTACCCTTTGAAATGTGAAAAGCTCAGGGCCACTGGGTTGTGTAAGCTGTATATAAGCTCCCAGAATGCTACTGTGGTCAAAAATGCTAATCTGATGCCTGAATGTAAAAACACAGTAAAGTCCAGTAGGAATAGACAGGTGCTATCACTGGTATACTTGGCACTTCTTATGTCTGTGCTGGAATGTTAAGTGTTGTGTTGCAGTACCAACAACGGTACTAAAATTGGATGGTAGTAAAAACTAGTGCTCAAATGGTTAGTAAAATGGATAATGCTAATGGATAATTTTATGAAATTCAGGCATTTTAGAATGATTTAATGATAGGAGGCTTGACATAGTAAGATACCAAGAGCTTCACCTATTTCAAATAAAAGACAAAATAAAGGGACTTTTAACAACATTTGGAAGATTGCCTCCAATTCAGCAGAGGTTGGTCTAACAATATCCAGTATCTGGAATTTGGAGCTAGGCATATTCAGACCAGCAACAAAAGACACCCTTCTCCGGCAAAGGGCAGGCATCATCTGGAGAACCTATTCTAGTCGTGCTTTATGGAAGTTTTGAAATCATTGGCAATTTTAATTTTTAAAATTATTTAAAAGAAAAAAAGAAAATTATGGGAAGCCACTGGCCTATATTACACACCAGATCCAGTGTTCTTACTGCATGGCTTTCTCTGGTTTCGTGGGTTTCTGGAGCTGAATTCATATTCCCTCAAAACAACTCAAGGATTCTGGGATCTGAGTACTTTGTTCTTTAATTGGTATTACAATTACACTTTTCCCATCCTTTCGACGTTTTCCTAGAAAACCCAATCTAATTTCCATTTTTAATGATCACTGAGATGTTAGTATGGTTTTATTACATCCATTTTGAGGAGCTGACTAGGGAGAAACAAAGCAGTTCTGGCTGCAACTAAATACAATTATTTTTTTCCAAACTAAGCCAGAATATTGACCCTTTGGAGAAGCTTGAACAAATTCAGTAAACTTCACACTGCTCCTTTCAGATGCTTCTATTTGCCTAAATTGTTGCTGTTGAACCTGGCAGCAAAAAACCACCAGAGCTTGGAAAACCTTGCTTTCCAAGCCAAGTAGGTTGGTCTGCAGGGATTCCCTGCCCTCTGACTGGTTATCTCTGGGCAACGTGGAGATTTGTTATGTCTGAGCAATAGTGAGTGTCTGAGAATAACACTTGTTCTTCTCTTTGCAGTGCCTACACCGAGCCCTACAAGGTGTGCCCAGTTTCTGTGATACCAACGGAGGTTGTCACATCAGATGAGGAACAGAAGAGTTCAGAAGATGATGAGAGCATCGCAGATGATCCCAGCCTCATCCACAAGGTAAAAGAGCTGAAAATAAGGAATGCATGAAACCCAGAGGTAGAGAAGCAATTTACAGAAGAACTTGGATTCAACTCTCTCTACTCTTTGCCAGGTGCTCACTTAGAAATGTCAGAGCTATCAATCCTTTATTTCCCCAGTGCACTAGCAACAATTTCCCTCTATAGTACGTGGCAAAGCCAAGGAACTACGGTCCTAAGGCAGACAGTGGAGGCAATATAGCCAGCAGCAAAGACCTGACTTGAATGTCAACAAAAATGTCTTGCTCAGAGGAATGATTTAGCTGCAATCCTGAGAATTTTAAAACTACATTGAATAAAACAATGACAAATGCATTATTTGGACCAGTTCTGCACTGACTGGGAGATGGAATAAATTAATAGGTGTCTACCATCTCAAAATTCTGTCATGATGGGGAAATGCACTCATGTTTAGGTTTATTTTACTGATTTCTGAGGAATAAAAAAGCTCTCGAACAAATTAAGGAGAAGACCATGGAAATGTGACCACAGCTTAAGACCATACAAGGCTATTTTAACCTAATATGAGCCTAACAATCTAATGTGTGTCTTTGAGTACAAGCATCCATTGCATAGTCTATATGACTAGGTTTTTCTGAAGTCCCAGGAATGAAGGCTGCACAGAAAAACAGCAAATCCTGATTTTAGTTCACAGTTTCTAGAACACCAGAAGAGGTATCTGTCTTGTTTAAATTATTTAAATAATTTTAGATTTAGATTTATTGTCATCCAAGTATTTCCAGTGGGATAAAATATAACTACAGCTGAATCTATAAAAACCATTAAGTTCTAATCCTTTGGTGAAGTGCTTTGACCTTACAGTTCTAAAGTCTTCAGACATTTCAAGAATGTGAAGTTTTCTTTAGGGGCAAGTATAGAGAGGGGGAACAGAGTTTTCCCCTTAACAGGACACCAGTTCTTGTGAAACAGAAAAACATACTGCAAGCAGAATGACAGTGAAGAGCGAATGAAATAGCTGTATCTCCAATCTCTGACAGAGATTAGCTTCCTTTGATTTCTCTGTATGCTGTATCACTTTTAGTTCTACCCTGCAGGGTGCTGAGCTGCCTCTGGTACCCGTGGAAAAAGACTGTGGTTTGATCTCCTTGATGACATGAAACAAATGATACATTTGCAAGCAACTTTATCTTTTTCACCTGAGAGTCATTAGATTTTTTGTTGATTGCTTTCACAGAGTTTTAGAAAGAGAAAAGTCTATCTTCCAAGGTTTCATGCAGCCTATGCTGCAGATTCTCTATCAGAGATGAAGGCTTCCAGTTCACTGTAATTTAGAGTGAACAGGATAAATTACATCTTTCCACAGTTCTTCCCTCAAAAAGCAATGGTGTCTTTACAGAGGACTGTTTTTCCTACTCTACTGCTCCTGCCTCCTTTTATTGTCTTATGCAAATCTTCTGGGTGCCAAGGGAACACTAATTGCCAGGTCAAAACCTGTCTCTATAAATGACAAAGAACAAAGAATTTGTGCAGCTCCCTGATGAATTGATGTATCCCTTGAAGGAAAATCCTCAGGACAACAATGACTGCCTGTGCAATATGTAAGAGTTCAGAAGCACTGTCTCTTGGGGAGAATTGACAGAGACATGTTGGTCTAGATGCCAAAAAGTAGTACCATAGATTTTGAAACAAGCTAATCTTATTTAAAAAACCTGCTTGGGGCTGGCCTACTAAGAGCTGAATTTTAATTTAAAAAAACACATATTGCACATACAAATCTGAGATTTGATTTGTTTTTCTCCTTCATAGGGAAACTTAGTCTAAATAAAGGAATGAACAACCTAGATGATAAAATATCCTCCCTGTGTTCAGGTATATGATTTTCATTTGCATTAAGCTGGGTTCTACCTGCTGCCTTCCACTGTCACGAGCAAATTCCTGTAACAAAATGCAAAGAGCATGCTTTGGTTTTTCTAACCTACTTTCTCCAAGCCTGCTTGCTGGAGAATCACAAGACTTTCAGTTTGCAGCAGAATATTTTCCCCTGATGTTTCTTTTTAAGGCTCATATTTTTATAAGTAAATATAATTTAATAATTAGTTTTGTACACACATTTCCTGGTATTGTTTCAACAGCTCATCTCCTTTGAATTCTTGCTCTCATGGGGACCAGATTCACAGGAGTGTGGAGAAATTTTTAGGGCCTGCTGGAACCTCTGTTCTGTAAACAATTTCAATCATAGCCAATAATATGTGTTGAGCTATTTTTTACATTATCAGCTTTATTTTAAAGAAGAAACAAAAACAGCTTTCATCTTTATTGCATTACAGGAATTTTTATTACTAAAAATCTATTTGGAATTGGCAGGTATAAAAATATAAAACAGGTGGTGGGTTTCAAATTTTTGCCTTTATTCCACTTGGAGTACCTCAGACCCCGAGGAGCTGAGCATTTGTCATCAGAAGTCACCTAGTGGTTTCAATTTTTCTATATAAGACCAACAGAGAAAATTCATTCTGGTTAAATAAGCACTATATTTCCTCCTCCTCAATCTGCCGGCATATGATAACAACCGGAGAACTCAGAGCCAGGCAGTGCTATAAATTTTCTTACCCTTTGTGATTCAACTTGGTTATATTATAAAAAGCAATGCCTTTCACTTACACTACTGATGGAGATTCACTCTTATTTTTTCCCCCTGTTAAGCTAATTTAAAAGAGCTCCTGGGTCATTGTACATTTACATATGTTCATTTAATTTAACTCCTCCCAGTTTATTAGGAAGTTATACATGTTTTTTCTGTACTGGACTCTCAAGGTTATATGATGACATCTGAGTTGCCTATAGAAAAAAAAAATAAAGAAGGGATTCCAGTTAGAAACAAAAACCCTGTATCAAATAAAATAAGGAGTTTCTCTTCATCTCCGAACTCTGAACCTTCACTCACTAGACAAAAGTCCAATATGTAGAACCCCAGATTTTTCCTCTCATCACTGAACTGGATTGAAACCTGAATTTCAGTGTTTATTTTTTACTGCTAAAACCAGAGAAATCCATCTTAGACATATCCAGCTAATGAGCATTACAGGAATTAACAGAGAAATGAGCTTAATAGTTCAGATTTAACTAGTCACTGACTTTAAATTGAGTTCCTTTTGCCAGAATTTAGATTTTGTAGCAGTCTCAGAATTCCCAGTTTATACAGACCAGAAATAGAGACATCATAATCATGGAAGTCTACTTTCGAGAAGCTCAGCAATATGGCTTGAAATGGACTAAAATCAACATATGCTGATAGGTTCCACCTATTGCTGGTTATGATCTGAGTTCTTTAATTGCTGAGGTAGTCTGAGGAATATTCTGCATATGCTGGATCATCTGCTACCCCTCTGTAGCTCGCGCCTCTCACTAGAGTGTCAGAATCTTCATGCAAGGCTCTTCAGACAGTGCCTTTCTTGTAGGTATTTTTTAAGACTGGATCTTCTGGCCAGTTGACCTCTTTTGTCATTAACCTCATACAGCCTCCAATTGTTATGAAACTGGAGGGTCCCCCAAGACAATTCTTTTACCACACTGAACCCTCCCTCTGTCTGAAGATAAAGACCCAGCAGGGAGGAGTGATTTTTATGCTTAATGCAGAGAACAGAAAAAACCATCTGATGCAGGGTAGAGATCAAACTTGCAGGCAATGGAGAAAGTTAGGTGCTAACCTTTAGGTTCATTGTGGGAACATCAAGCTTTTCAAGGGATTTACTGCCTTCCTATTACTACATTAACATCTGAGTGAATATCTGTGAGAATTATCATTTATAAAGCACTCAGGGGTGAGGCATGAAGGGGAACCTCATACAGAAACAATCCCTAATGCTGTACTTCTGAGAAAGTAGCACTGGATATAAGATGCTCCACTCTTGTCCCAGGTATCAAAATAAAAGGCAGTAAATATAAAGGGGAACAGTAACCCAGCATGAGAGGTGGAGGGGACCTGTGCCCCACTCAAACAGGGAACACTAAGCTTGGCCACAAAGGTCTCACAACAAGCAGGGCAGCTACTGTGTCATGGCAGCAATACATAAAAATGCTTTTGCTGCTTCTTACCCATTTCCACTGGGTGGGCTTGGTTTCCAGACTCCATTAATCATTGTGTTTTGCAGACTTTTAACCTTCACACATTAAAACACACACAACATGCACACACACACAAAAATGAAACATGAGTTGAGAATGACAGATGTGCGTGTCTTGAGTAAGCACCTAATTCAGATGCCTTTCAAGGGAAAGCTCTTGATTTATATAATTACACAGATTCTCCGGGACAGCTGCCATCTAGCTCTTCAAGGAAGGGGCATGGGAGACAGAAGATGTGGACTGCATTTCTTTCTCTCACTGATTCACAGAGCCAGTCTGAAAAAGTCACTTGTTCTTATAATGCCTCAGTTTACTGTTGACACCACTGTGACACTACTGTGAACTGCTACATAGTTCATAATAATTACAAAAGGGGCATTATGAAGTCACTCAGCTCAGAGGCTGAAGCTTGCAAACTGCTGTCAATCTCTGTGACAATAGCCCTCTTATGCTGGCTACCATCCAGCTACAGTGCATCTACCATGAGGAGTCTGTGAAACAAGACACACACATCGGAAAATGTTGAAGAGACGCTGTTTGTTCATGTCAGCGTGGAAAGTCAGTGACACACACAGCAATGGAGCTACTGCTTTTATGTCTTGACTAGTTACCCTACTTTTGAAATGCAAAGGATAACTCCCTGAATACTCCAGATGAGTGGCTTGCACAGTACTAACGCTACAGGTTTTAGTAAAGTGTTCTGTGATCTGCTTTTGCTGCTCTCAGACATACAACCCTGTTCCACCTCCGTGGAGGCAGATTAGCCCCCATGCCCACAATTTTTTAAGCTGTTATGAGGAAACTAACCTGGTTCTGATCAAGGTCCTGCAAAGAGCTGGGGCAGCACAACAGAGAGCTTTTACTGTCACCAAACTACCACTTAATCAAAGCCAAGTCTGTCAGGGCCCATGTTAGATGCCTTGGCATTGGTGAGAACAAAGTCAGAGCATATCAATGACTCAGTGTGGAGATGTCATCCCTACATTAATAAGATCACTACCACACAAATAAAGGAATCTGCAACAGTTAAGTGCCACATCAGCACACTCATCTTGGGCCATTAGCCACCTTTCTCAACAGTTCATTACTTGCCCCTTCTCAGCCCTAATATTAGCTCTGTCAGAAGGCACAAAGGGGATATGAATCCTAAAGTTTCACAGCTTAACTATGCAAGACTAGTACTTAACTTCAGCTGTGCTCACACCTGTTGTCTGTAGAGAGCTGCAGCTTTTAGGTCTTTATTGTTCTAAACAAGAGCTTTCTGCTTGTGATGTGCTCCATTATCCATTGGGAAACTGAGCAAGTCACAAGTCATCTCTATGTCTTAGTTTTCCATCAGTAAAGTCAGTGTCCATTTACAGGAGGGCAGTAGGACTTTATTAGCTAATAAAGATACGATTGCAGGGTATCACCTTTGCTTGGCAAGTTATGCTGATCAGCTGAGCTGTACCAACTGTACAAGCTCCTAACCTGGTTAATGCGCTTTTATGTTTGTGACCTTCCTGCCATCAGCATGTTTTACAGATTGGAGAGAATGGGGAGGTATTTCAGGGCAATTCTGTATTGTATTTTGCAAGCATTTTATTAAGCGTTTGGTTTTGGGAAGATGGAGTGATGAGGCTACGAGACAAGATCAATTTATAAGGTGTGAGGTTGGCAGTGTTATAATAATCACTTGGATTTTGTTTCAGAAACTTGATGCTTGAGGGACCTGCACCCCCTCTTATACCCTAGTTCCAGAAATCTGTCTCCCGACACTGCCGTCAATCTCAGAGTTCATTTCCTGGTTAAACAAACAGCAATTAAGTAACGCAAGACAGGCAACGCCTAGAGACACTGTCTCAAACTCGCCCTAGACTGTGACACTACAGTCCCTGTGTATGTCTTTTGCCTAAGACATATTAATTGTAAGAGGAATTACAGAGTGTGACAGCGTGTGTATGCAAAGAAAGAGTGGGCCTAGACTGCTGGGGAAATGCACTCTACTTCTTGGTACTGCAGAGCCAGGCTTGTCCACAGAGGACATGTTGGGCATCCAGCACTGGGCCTCTAACAGCACTGGATCTCTAACAGTGCTTTACCTCCCAAAATGTGACATTTCTTAATTGTCTCTGTTTTTTGCTGTTGACAGAAAGAGGGCCAGTCCAGAGCTTACCTCATTGCCCAGGAGCTGATGTCTTCAGAAAAAGTGTGAGTTTACTGTCACAACCTATCTGTTGCTCTCCTGAAACTGAAGCTGTACAATCCACCCTTCTTCACTGGTTTGACAGCAATTAATAGAAGTTTTGTCTCTTTCCCTAGATATGTGGAGATGCTCCAGCTGTTATGCATGGTAAGTCAACCATTTTAATCACTGAAACTTAATTGCTCTATTAGTTGCAATTTAGAAGACATAAAAGCATTGAAGGGCCTGAGGTGAATTTGAGGACGAATGGCTTATGTGAACTATTGCAAAGCAGTATGTGTGCCACTGCTCTGCTCTTGCTACAGATCCTCAAGTATGGCATTTGTCATTCACAAGTGAAAGTGTTGGCCAACAGTACTTGCTGTGGCTCGGAGGCTGGTGTGAAATGTAGAATAAGCCCATCACAGAGAAGGAGATGGTGATAGACAGAGGTGAACCCTCTGTCTTTTGAGAGAGACAGAAGTAGAGTTATGAAGCATAGCCAAGTATTGGTTTGAATGGCCTCTGCTTCCTTTTAAGCTTCTTTTTTTCTGATAAAGCAATATCAGCGTGGCCTTGGATATCCACACTGTGACACAGATGGTCACCATGTGCAAAAAATAGACTCTGGTGTCAGAAACTCATTAAGGAACATGCACAAAGAATCACTTGTAGTGTCTGACTGAGAGCTCTTGCATGGCATAAACCCACAAGTGAGTGACTTTGTCCTAGAAGACTCATGTCCTTTTAACAGACCTAACACTGCTTTCCTGCAGACTGGTATCACAGCTTAAGTAGCCTCACTGTCAACATATTTCTTGGCTGTTAGTTGCAAGGCAGTAGGGAACGAGAGCTACCACACAGAGTATGTCCACTGCTGCTTAGAAAGAAATTCTCTGTGAAGGCAAAAGGTAGCCCCAGGTTGCTGGGGTGGACACCCCAAACCCTCGTAGTGGGCAGGAACTCTCATGCAGAGAAAAGTCAGCATTGTATTGCTGCCTGTCAATATGAAAGCTGTAAAGATTCAGAAAAGCTGTAAAGCCTCAGCAGCAGAGCAGCCTTAAACATGGCAAATATCTTGCCAACAATTGCATTTCAAAAAATCAGAAACTGCCAAGCTCGTCAGCTTGGAACCAAACATTTTAA
Source organism: Colius striatus (assembly GCF_028858725.1). NCBI lineage: Eukaryota > Metazoa > Chordata > Aves > Coliiformes > Coliidae > Colius > Colius striatus. Next base: position 22,483,429 of record NC_084773.1, on the reverse strand, counting down.
GGAAAGTAGCTGCTTAGCTCGAGTCTACCAATATTTTGATAAATTGGCAACAACCTTGCACAGCCATTTGCCCCATCTATCCTGGCTTTCCTCCAATATCTGTACAGCTAAACACATTATTTCACACTAGTAAGATATAGTTGTAGTTATCTATTGTCCCCTGGGGAAACCTGGGTGGTTTCTTCACCATACTTCTTATATATTTGAACAGCATTAGGTATAGTCACTTCAGTAAAATATGTGCTTCATTGTGCACTCACTGATAAAGGTCCCACTGGCAGATGTCTGACCACAGAGTCACCAAACTGCCCTGAAGGTGTAACATCCCATTCATGGCCAGTTAGGACCAAAGGCTTCCTCAACAGCACATCTCAGCTCAGGCAGACATGTTCCTCATCACCAGCTTTCTCAAAAAGAAAAGTTTCTAAGTGCTCATCTCCAAGTCTCAAGTCTCATCTTCCTATATAAACCCACAAGTTGGTAAGAAAAGCAAGGAACTAAACCACACCCTAGCTGCTTTCAGAAAGGAAAAAAAAACAGCTTCTCTTAAGCCTGCAGCGGAACAGTTTCCCATATCATTTCCAAGCCTGGCTGGTGCTGCTATTCATTCAGTGTACAAAGTCTGTTTGGCCTTTCAGCAGAGGCTTTAATAAACTGATTGATTGCCAAAACGATGACATTTCCATACACCCACTCTGCTATTGAACTGAAAGAGTGGAAACACTGTGTTAGTTCACAAATTTGGTATCAGTTGGTGTGGTAATAGTGATAATAATCTAAAAGGTTAGCTGTTATTTGCCCTGCTCAAAGGCAATGCAGTTCTCTGGAGCAGGGAGTTAGAGAACATGTTCTGGACTGAGTAGACTGCAGGGCCTCGTAGTCCAAGTCCCTAGTCTCATGGTACTCATAATTTTGTTTTCCAAAGTTGATTAATCTTTGCATTTCCTTCAGAATAATTTAATCCTGAAACTTTGTCATTCTTTTCTCCCATTTTTATTACCCAGTAATGCCAACTGCACTTGTCATAGTTTTTCTTGCTCCTGAACAAAAATGTTCCAGGTTGCCTTCTCAGTCTAATGTCTCACATATCACTTTTAAGATCCAAGAGTCTGATTCATTTGCTTCCCTTCAGCCAATCTGTTTCAAATGACTTTACTAGATGTACACAAATTAAACAGTGAGACTCAGACTGCCTCAGTATCTCAGTCTATATGGGATCAAGCACTTGCTTGATAGTGTACAATGTTCACATTGATTTTGATTTTGGCCTTGGCTTTTGTATATAAAAGCACCTTTTTTGTTAATAAAACCCTCTGACATCATTATTATGTCATTCCAAAGTATTTAATGAATTAAGGTACCTAAAAGGAGAGGTCTGCACCGAAAAAACACCAGCCCCAACACCTCCCTGTTCAAAGAAAGTTGGTCCTGTTTCCTAGTTTGCATTTTCCTCATAACAATGATCCACAATTCTCAGAAACATCAAACCCCAGATTTATGCTTCCTCAGCATTCGAAGATACAGATATTAATATGATATGAATAGATACGTGCTGGTTCTCCAGCCTTTGGAGCAGTCTGGGACCCAGCTCTGCACCAGGCATCTCAAAGCTTCTGATGGCAAAATAAATCTTGGGAAATAAAAAAGAATAAATTCATCTTGGTGCTCGAGTCACTAGCTCAAAGATACCTAAATGCAGATTATCAGGAAGTCAAGCTCATTTGTTAAACTCTGCTTTCAGAATTCTTGTGGGCAGCACATTCTTAAGAACAAAAAATAAACATCTGATTTAGGGGCCACTATTACATGTTAGACAAAACACAATTCCATCTTTCTAATTATTTGCAGGACCAGCGAATGATTGGATGAGCCTTTTTTTACTACTGTGAATTTCTTGGATGATGTTCAAAGTTCTGCTAGACCAATCAAGTCATTACTTCCTTAATTAAATGTTTTAGTGAATGGAATCTACTGACTAAATGAAGAGCTATCTGGCTGTTAGACCCTCTGAAGCTCTTATAAAAGCCTAAAGATGCACTGTTAGAAAAGAATAGCTTGTCTTCACTTACAGTAGACTGGGGTTTTCTTCTCATTTATTCATTCATTGTTGTCTTGATCAGCAGTGGGAAAATAGTTATGCATCAGCCAGAGAGTTTCTGCAGTGAGAATGTTGAGCCAAAATAGCTTTCAAATAATCTGTATATCTTTTAAAAGGAGAGGGAAGTCACACTAGCACATTTGGCATCAGGACAATTCGCTGGTAACAAGGTCCACTGACACAGTGTTTGCAATACATACTCTACAGCTTGCGAGTTGTGAAACTCATTTGCTGTGTGTTGGATGAATGTGTATATTTGACTGCATGTGAGTGTGTGTTGAGGTCAGGTTTCCTGACCTAGATTGTACTCTGTAATGGCAGGATAAGAGACTAATTGTGTCTACTGAAATTTTCTGCCATTCAACTGGCATTGTTTCTGCTGAGCTCAGTAATGAGAAATCTGGGAAGATCACTGCTCAGTGCAGATCAAAGGTCACTCACTCTGCTACAGGAGATGTGCCACTTTTTAATTCAGGGGTGACACTTTCATCGTTAGGAGAGAGGTTGCTGGCTATAATGAAGATACCTTCAGAAATGACCCATGAGTCAGACTTGGCTTACAGCATACTGTACAGCATCTCATGCATTCATTTAGCTTTAATATGGAGACTGTCTTCTTCCTCTTTGACTTCTTCACTGTTCTCTCAGGTGTAATTCCTATGTGTCCAAAAGAACCTCGGCATCCTGCAGTATGCAGTATCTGTTGAATCAGTTTTCTTTTTTAAGTGAAAATAGTTGTGAAAGCCTGCAGTATTTTATGCCATCAGTGCAGGCTTCAGTTGTCTAAGTTTGGTCTGTAGTAAGATTTTCTGTTGTCCTCCCTGGCCTACTTACAGAGAGGCAAATATGCTTAACTTCCATATATTATCAGTTTGTTTGTCAGCTTGACTTGGGGAGCAATTACAGTTCTAGATACACATGCATGTATTTTTATATGTATGTTTGTTTCATTGATTATTGAAAAGTTCAGAAGGACAGAGGCTATGTCGGAGTTGTGTGAGTGAGCATGCAGACGTGATTTCTCCAGCAGATTTGCCAGTATCCCCACCTGGGGACTGAGGCAGAAAAATGGTCATGGTTTTTCACTACAGAATCTGCTCTGTACGCTCCCTTTCCTCTTTGTTTTTTTTCCTCAGCTGGGTTCTTTAATGGAAATTCACACACCTCACCAAACAGAATTCTCCTTGAAAATTAGAACTATCCCAGGTGAATTTATTCTCTCATCACTCCTTTCCTGTTCTTTAACACAGAGTGGACACATAAACAGGGAAGCCAATTCTGCCCACTAGCATCAGAAGTCAGACCTTTGATTGGTGTAATTTATATATACCATATATATTTCTTTAGCAGGTGACTGGTGGAACAACAGATGATTAGCTTCTTCAAAGCACTGCATCATACTCTTTTTGAGTTAAGGTCTCTTTCCTCATTGTCAACATCATGAAGGTACTTTACAATCTGGGAAGCAGTTGAGCTCTATTCTGCTTTGTGCATTATTGCAGGTAGAAGCTTCCTTTCTTCCACTGAGACGATGCCACAAGGAGCAAGTATAGATTTTACTTCAGCATCCAAGACCTGGAACACACTACTTCAACTGCAGGCATTCAGAGCTTTTCAAATTCAGCCACAGAGTCTAGCAATCTGATCCTTCTAGTAGAATGATTTTTTTAAAGGTTTTATTTACTGAAATACTTTTCATTTCTGATATTTCTCTTGAATTAAGTGTCATTTTCTTCTACTAGAAATCCACAGTTTCTAGCTCAAATGCAGGTCCAACGCTGGGAAGACAGTGCTGAGAGCCAATGAGAAGGGATCCCCGTTCCCACTTGGAGAGCAACTGCTGGTCAAACTGTAGGACTACTAATTACTATTGGTAAAGCCAATACAATGGTAGTGAACTCCCTTCTCCTTTTAGTCTCCTGCTATTGTAGCCAATATGTAAGAACGAGGATTTCCATTGAGATTGTATTACCATCTTATACATTGCTGCTTAAGAAGCATTTCACATAGATGTTAGATCCTGCAGGGAACTTTCTTGCTAAGTGCTCTACCAAAAACCTCTGGTTGCTGGTATTTCTGGCTCTTTCAGAAGAGTACCTGGAGGTAACTGCCTGGTACAAAGGTTTCCAGGTTGCTGATCCCAGGTAAACTGGGCTACCTTTCTGTATCCCTGAACCAGACGCCTGATTTTTTTTTTCCCCAAAACTGTCCTGCAATCAGTTTCCTCTTACCATTGGCAGGCAGTGCCACAGCATCTCTAAATCATCTTATATCCACAGAAGGTATCAGATTGTACTCCAAGAGCCAAGCATATGACAGGCAATGCTCCACATAAACCATTCCTTCTTGTCTCATGCCCTTAGCACAAGCTCCACAGGCTACAGTCCTCAGTTCCAGCAGAGAAGTTCTTCAGAGGCATTCCAGGGGAAAAAATGTAACTCATATGTGTTAGTAATGTGTACAAACAGTGGAAGAAACAAAACCACAAACAACCTTTGTGGCTGTTGGTTTTCTTCTCCTTTGTTTCACTTAATTATCAGACTTATTCATCGGTGTCCAAAATGCTTGGGTTATGCTTTCATAGCACACACATGAACACTGATGCAGGTATAGGCAGTCCAGGAGTGAGATCTGTACGCCCGTATAGCCTTGGATGAGACTGAGCTCTGTGAGCATCATGGAACGGAACAGTTTTGATTCATGCTTCTGTTCTAAAAAGTTTTGATCCAGCAGGGAATTATATTGACTTAGTGTTTGGTACCTTCTGTGTTTAGATGGGGCTTGGGTGGCAGACTTGGAGACCTGGAGATGCCATAATTGATTAGAGTCTGTGAGACTGCAAAAGCACTTTGCACTTGATTAATGACTTCAGGCATTCAGCATTTTCAATACTGACATAATTATTTTTTTAATGGATGTTTGCAGTGATTACTGTTATGCTGCATGGGTTTTCTTTAGTAATCATTAGGAAGCTGGCTATCCAGGCAACTGGAATGAAATAATTTGTCTGAGAATACATTATAATCAAAGGGGCAGGCAATTAATGACTAATTAAATCTACTGAGATACTGTGGGAAAAGAGTGTTAATCTTATTGCTTAGCTATGCTGGAAAGTAGATGGATTCAGAGCTGTACTATGTTAATTTGGAAAAGAAGATATTTCTGTAACATAACAGGTTACTGAGGCACATCAGAGGTGAATTTACTACAGCTATTCACTTCCCCAGCCACAATAAGCTGAAAGAACCCTTTGGATTCTTTCCCTTTCCCCAGTCTGGATTAATTATGATGACTGAGGATTTTGAAAGATTGCAGATTTGACTTAGGAAAGATGTCCAGAAGATGGATTGACTGACTTAGTTTGCTGGAAAGCCTCTGGAGGATACACTGGCTCAAATATGTAGTTAGATAGGCACACTCAGAGAGCAGAAAAGATGAGACCTGGAATAGCACAACATTGGGATTATTTGTGGTACTGAGGCAGGACAGGTTATGGAAATCACACCCAGATCTGTTGCAGGCGCCTGGAAGATCTTGGGCTGTAACACGAGAGGTGGAGAGTACAGGCGGAGGGCACGGGGTAGAGTGAAAGGAGGTGCTTGTGTTAGCAGATAAAAGTGCATGGAGCAAGCAATAAGCTGGAATAAAGCATCATCCATACTGTGTATGTAGTGATCTTGTCCCCTCAGCGGGGGTGAGCTGAGTGATCCGTGCAGGCGGCCTGGTGATGTTGCCGGTAGCAGCAACACAGATCAATCAGGAAACATAATAATGCTCTTAGAACTTTTAAGATCTTACTTTATCCAGGATAGAGTTAGTAAAAAAGAAAACTGTCATAATTATCTTTGTTTTTACCTAATTCTAGTGACTTTTCAGAAAACAAATGCTTAATCTGTCATAGCTGATAAAAAACCAAAGTGTGTGTGACTTTCCTTTTGGCTAGCATCTATTAGATTTTCCAGTCATTCTAGTTCATAGTGAGACAGTGTCTACACTGCAGTTGACATTGTTACAACAGAAAAGGCAGCAATGGATCTGAGGAGACTCAAAACTGCTTTTGCCTGGAGTCAGCTCCTACTGGTGAGGAGAGAGGAATTTTTTCCAGCTGCTTGAAGAACCTTTCAGCAAGACAACAGCCATGCTAATCAGATCTCCAGCATCCTGAAATCAATACAGCTAAACTAAAGTGGACTAGCTAATGTAAAATAAGGATCTCCAGTTAAACATACTATGTTGAGTTGCTCATACCTGGAAATTAGCAAGTTTCATGGAAATTAGTTCTTTCAGACTCCTCCTTAATTACACCAAGTACTTAGAAAATTTAAGTAGACAGAAAACAGAGTCATGAAAAATGCCATGAGAAACTGCAGTACGATCCACAGAAGTTTCTAAGATTGTCCCTAAACAAGTTCAGGGAACAGATTTTGACTTTTTGGGAACAGGTTTCATGATCACTAGATCCTGAAAGAGGAAGATAATCTATCCCATCCTGGTTCAGGGCCAGATAGAAACAGCTTGGCATCTTTCAATGAGCTGTGTGACCTTAGACGTTTTTGGGTTTTTTTTTTTTCAAGCCCCTGCTTCCTTTCACAGCCCATTTGACCACATCACATATAGTGGGGTAGGAGACCAGGAAATTGTCTCTGAGTGGAAAAATCTAGCTGCCATTTCTATTAACTCATCCAGCAGAATCACCTTTCAGCAATTGCTAAAGCAGCTGCATTTTTTTTTCCCTGATGAACTGACTTCTATGGTCCCACAGAGAATGTTTTTAATGTAACTTTGAAGAAACATTAGTTTTAATAATAACTCATTGTTTGCATAGTACCATGTGAAAAAATACATTCACAGCATGGATCTGGTCAGACTGGTCAGACACTAAAGTTTTCCCTCACACTAGATCTTGGGCTGAAGCAGAGCTCCGTGTGAACCTACTGGAAGAACAGCTCCTGGTATGATAGTCTTAGTTTGACAGGACACAACCAAGGCTTTAACACCAGCTCTGCTGTGAATAGATGCTTGGGCTTTGACTGTGGTTATGAGCTACCTAATCCTTCATAAGACCACCAAATGCCCCTTTTGGGACATGTTACATTTTAGTCAGGGTGCTGTGTTAACATATCCGTAACATGGTAGATTCTGCCTTCATCAAAGTTGGTTGTTTTCCTAGTAATGCTATACTCCATTAAGTCTTGTGGTCTGAACTACTGACCAGACCACACTAGATCACATCATATCAATATAGTCCCTCCTGGTTTCAAAGTCAGTGAATCTAAATATATTCAACTGCAAAGCCTTTGTTCAAGTATGCTTAATGCTGAATTATAAAAAATATCCAATTTTATGTACTTAGTAGAAAAAAACAGTACATATAGGCTGGCTAGCAATAAGACAGAATGCCATAATCTCCTAGCCTTACCTTCACACACTCACAAAAAAAGGGAGGCCAGATAAAGAGACGTAGTATTTCTATAAGGAAGGAAGCTTTGTCATTTCCTAGTCTGCAGCTGCTGCACCAAAACCACAGTTTATGTGGCTTCTCTCCTAAGCTGTTGTTTGGGTTATTTACCCTGGTTTTCACTTCCACCTCTTTTTCCCTCATCTTACACAATAAAAATTCCATGTACTTCCTTGCTTATTTGGATTCAGAAAAAAGTTGCAAAAGGCACTCACAGTTAATAAGCAGTTGTACAGGAATGTCCAATTTCTGCTCCCATCACAAACTTGGATGCTCTTACATTTCTATTTGTTCATTTATTTCCATAGATAAACTGAGATTCAGATATTTTGCACACAAAGACCTGACTAACAGAATTGGGAATTTCAACAGTAAGAGCCCACACCACTCCGCAGCAAAGTATTAGCTATACCTCTGCATAATATCAGCTTTCCTGCCTTGCACTCCATTGCCACAGTTTGCATTTAGACCTCCTCAGACAGAGGTCCTATTTTTCATTTGCAAGTCAAAGCTGGGGAAACATTGCACTATGCAGTCTTAAACATGTGCCCTATTATGTACCAGTGATAGCTACATTTTAATATAGACAAAAATGCTCCTGTGCCCACATAACTTATAAACCACTTTAGGATAACAACCATTTTTAAGATGAGGAAAAAAGTCTCAGCTTTCATAGGGAAAATTATTTGTTCCATAGCTGAAATATATAGCTTCTTCCTGTCTTCAAATTGAGATTTGGAGACAAGTGTTGCAAATTTTTGCACAAGACATGTTGATGTTGATGGTTTACATGTCAAGCTGTTGGATCCAATGAAGTGATGGAAGAATCTCATCCTTAATTTTTAAAAATCATGTTTCTGGTTAAGAAAAGGTATAAAATTGAGACCAACTACACCCAGAAAAGCACAGAAAAAAGGCAAAGTAAACAAAAGCATACCAAACTCATTTTATGCATAAGGGTCTGATGGCTTGGTCAGGTGAAATGTTTAATTTTGAGTTGACAGCATTGTAGAATTCAGCTGAAAATGTGTATGAACTAATGAACTGAAGAAAATATACGCTGTGATTTTGCTACACTAAGCACACTCTATCTCACTGTTGATGGCATATCTTATAATTCCCAGAAAGCATAGTTTAGGAGTCAATAAATTGTAATGAACATTTCAAAAGACAGACTTTAGGTCTGTTTGCCTAATTTTGCAATTGTTGTTCACAGAACTTCTATGGGGGTATCTTGAAAGTGCTTGAAGAAGATGATGAAAGGGAACAGGAAGAAGTTAAACTTAAGCAGGGCTTAAGTGAACTCCCTGAAATTTATGAATTACACCAAGACATCCTGGGAGAACTGGAAGAAAGAGTCTTTAAATGGTAAGTATGGAACGGTACGGTTTGACGACCTCAACATGTCCTCCACAGCAGGCAGGTGAACTTGTCAGTCTTCCCTTGACCCCAGCAGTAGAGAAGCTGGGATTCCAGCAGAGATGAAAAGAGTAGAACCTGAACTACTTTGGCAGTTTTGCATATAGTCAGGAAAGAAGTAATATAGAGGATGTCAAGCTAAGACATCAAATACTGAAACATTTGAACAGTGAACAGCACATATCAAGTCAAAGCACACAAGGAAAGAAAAGGCTAAAGGGAACTGTATATTAATTCATGTCCACCAAGGGACTTTTGCAAATGGCAGAAACATTTTAAAAATTCCATCAATTATTTTTGATTTATACACTCATAACACAAACAGAAGGATTGTTTCCAGCTGGGATCTAAAATGATTTGTATCCTAAGGAAGTCACAGTCCTACTCTAGCAGCATGCTGCCTGTTCCCTAAGACAGAAGGGACACAACTCGAAATGTCCATAACTACTCTGTGGTACTGAGGAAGAAAGAGGGCTGTGTTCCAAATGCTGCCAACACAACAGAATGACACATGGAATAGGGATATGCTCATACAAGTTCCCAGGTCACCACCACCCTTGAACCTTCCATTAAAGTCCTTCCCTGTGCGCTTTCCCAGACACTGTTACTCTGACTTCCCTAGGAACTTGTGTTCCTCTCTCAAATATGATTACTCTGTCTGATGTCAGAATTTGTCCTGTTCTCTCCTTGCACATGCTTTGTACATATTTCAATACTGTGCAGATAGATGCTGAGACAGGTGACAGTGGGGTAGTGCTGAGAAGGGGGCAATAAAGAAGAGTTGAAGATATGGTATTACAGCTGGAGGAGACATTACATGATCCCCCACAACCAGTGCTCAAAGCACTGCAGCAGCTGGAAGGTCTATATAGGGAAGTGGAAGCTGTGTCCAGAAAGGAGACATTGTACTCACTACAGGCACAAAGCGATGCCATGGCAAAGGCACAGCTGAAGGATCAGCCCCTCATGGTGCCCATTCTAGAGCAGCGCTTTTTGTTGCCTAGTATGCCAGTGAAGCACTTCCTCTTTCCTACCACTTACCCTAGGCTTTATCTGCACAATGTCCTTAGCCACTGTGGGTCTAATACAATGAGAAAGAAGTATTGCTATTTTGATTTATTTAATTATTTGATGCTTTTTTTCCTTCTGTGGCCTTAGGGAGGAAAACCAGAAAGTTGCTGATGTTTTTCTCTCCAGAAAATCAAGGCTGAATCACCACACAGCATACATTATGGAGTTTGATAATAATTTGGCTCTGCTAGATGACACCTGCCTTAAATGTTCCCAGCTAGCTACCACAATTCAGGAGTTTGAGGTAAGGCTCCCATGTTTTTTAACCTGAACTAATGCAGGGTTGTGCCACAGGGTGTAGTCAAAAGATACCTTTTTCTGCAAATCCACGCATGTTCAGTCATGGTAGAATGGGAGAACAGCTCTCTTCACACATTTTGGTGCTAAAACTGAAGAGAGAGGTGCATGATGTGTTTCTATTTCTGTGTCTGTCGTCCACACAACCCCGTGTGTGCACACAGAACGTATCTTTGTGAATATATAGATCTGTGAGTATATACTGCTGAAATGTGTGCGCATAGTGGAATAGTTTCTCAGTCACTTATTAACTTGAGGATGTGTTAGAGTTAACTGTTTCTACCAGCTCTTCATATCTTCTCTCACTGCATTTTCCATCCTTTCTTTAGTACTGGGTTGGGACAGGATGAAGTTAGGGTTAGCTTGTTTAGGTGCTTAGCTGCTGGCAATGATCAACTCACAACATCTTTTAAATTACACTTCTCTGCATTTTTAAATGCCTGTTAACTGCTTCCTCTGTTTACAGAGGATGTTGTGAGAGATAACACTGAACTGCAGCGGAGGACACAAGCTCCGCAGGCCGGAAACAGAGTGTTCTTTTCACCTAGACTCCCTGAGCAACCTGTAACCTCTAGGCCTTTAATCTCTGGCCCTGTAGTAAGAAACATGTATTTTTTCCAGTTACGTTAACTCAGTCATCTATGTTGATTGACTGAAAACCACCATCAAGGTAGACATAACAGAAATTCCATGATTCCTGATAACATTTTGACGTACTGGCAATGTGGCCACTTCACACAAATTCAAAAGCATAAACCTGTACGTGCATGGGAAATGGTCAGTTGGGTTACATTTGACTCTGTTGAGCTAAAATAATTAAAAGCTGTGATACTTTATTGTTGGTCTAAAACCTCAAATGTTTCTTACTATCTTCATCCACTAAGAGAAATAACGTTTACTTGAGTGGCAGAGGGATTGTAGGGGTAAATTAGTGATTAGACCTTGAAGGTTATTTAAAATGCCAGCTCTGTAGGCTATGGATGGCATTTTTCTATGCAGCATGTGAAATATTAAGGATAACTTATTTTCTTTGCTCCAGCACTTCAATGTATTTCTTGTTGTTAGGGGCCCAAAAATGAACACTGTATAAAAGGTGCAGCCTCACCACCATCATCAAGTATAGGGAGATAATCACTTCCTTAGACCTGCTGGTCACACTATTTCTGATAAAAGCCAGGATGTCATTGGCCTTCTGGGCCACCTGGACACATGATTGGCCCATGTTCAGCTGGCTGCCGACCCACACCCCCAGGTCCTTTTCCACTGGACAGCTTTCCAGCCATTCTTTCCCAAGCCTGTAGCATGTCCTGGGTTTGATGTGATCCAAGTACAGGACTCAGCACTGAGCCTTACTGAATTTCATACAATTGGCCTCAGCTCATCGACCCAGCCTGTCCAGATCCCTCTGAAGAGCCCTCCTAACCTCCAGATCAACACTCAGATCCAACTTGTCATCTGCAGACTTACTCAATCCCCTCATTGAGATCACTGATAAAGATATTAAAGAGAACTAGCCACAGTACTGGTGACTGGCCACCAACTGGATTTGCCACCATTCATCACCACTCTCTGGGTCCAGCTATTCAAATAGTTTTTTATCCAGCAAAGAGTACAATCATCCAAGCCATGAGCAGTTTTTCTATGAGAATGCTGTAGGAAACAGTGTCAAAGGTTTTACTACAGTACAAAAACCAACATCCACAGCCTTTCCTTCATCCACTGAGTCATCTTGTCATAGAAGGAGACAAGGTTAGTCAAGCAGGACCTTCCTTGCATAAATCCGTGCTAACATGGCTCGGTATGTGGCAACATGCAGTGGTTTTAACCTAAAGGGTAAAGGTAAAGAGACAAATTCTTTTCCATATGTATGTTAAATGAGATCACAACTTCACTCTATTTTCTTATGAACACTCTCTGGAAATTCAGTTCCAACTCAATCACAGCGAGATGCTTTGCTGTATTTTGTACAATTCCATGTCTTGAAATAAGATACTAAAAAGCTGCAGGCAGAAGAAGCTTTCAGTTCATAAAAAGGAACAATGATGACACCTCTGTCTTCAGCTGCCACCTTAAAATCTTTATCCAAACTTTACCTTCTAAATTATATTTGCTCTTCTCCCTTCTTCCTCTGAGTCCAAATTATCTGTGAAAGATGTTATAGGAAATAAACTGTTTCCTATATAAAGTACTTCTTTGTAGTCACAAAGAAAATACTCCTTAGCCAGGTCGTTAAATTGGGAATGGTTCAGTGGAATCTGTGCATGCAACTGGTAGCAAACTTTCATAGTTACACATCAGGTGGAGACAACAATTTGCTGCTAAGCTCACACATCCCTGATCTTTGTGTTTCGTTTCCCTTCCACTGAGAACAGCAGAGCTCTGGTGGCAGCCCTCAGAGTGTGAAACACCAGCTTTTGAAAGTGGTGCAGCGTGTCTTCCAGTATCGTGTGCTGCTCACAGGTCAGTAAAGTCACCCTCAAAGGTACCCAGTGGAAACCCACCCATGATGTTCTGTGCCTCCAATACAGTGATGCTAAGACAGTTAAAATAGGGATGAAGCAGTGTGGCATTTCCTTGGAACTTCAACACGCTTAGTACAGGATTTAGGAAATGTCAGGGCACCTGGGAAGGAGCAGGCACTTCTTTAGCATAACCACACTAAAAGGTCACACGAAAGTGCAAATTCACATGCATTTAGCCGTTCCTTGTTGGGTTTTTCCTTCTGTGAATTCAAGGAGGCGGAGTTCAGCCTCACTGCCAGCAAACAGGTTTGATTTTATTTATGTCAAGGGCAATTATCAGAGACGGTGGGTGACAGCAGTTCCCAGCAAGAGGACTCTGTATTGCATTCTGTATGACAGTGGCAAGAACCCTCTCCTTCCACTTACTCAACAAAGCAGTTGTACCCTAATACCTGTGTACAATGCACCTAAGGCAAATAATAAGTCTAAGTCAAAATCCCAGTCCAATTTCTATGTATTCTAAGAGGCAGAGAAATAAATTCATATTATGAGTACATTTACAGATTCTACATTTATGCTGACATTTTCCCTTTACATTCAGGATCATATATATCATTCCCACCTGGAGTCTTTCCAAGGGGTGTTCTGTTTCCTTGGGTGGCTCATCCTCTTCAAGCCACAGCAAATCTAGGAAATCTGAGCCCATGAGGGAAGCAAGCTTTATGAAGCAGGTCGTGGACTCTAGAAAGAAATGTAAAGTTTAGGTTTGGAAGGAAATAGTGAAATGTAACAATGAATTTCAGTGTTATCAAGTAATTTAGTCAGATCAGAACACAAAAGAGCAAGTATCTATATATAAAGATGGAGAAATGCTTTGAGAATATATATATGTGTGGGTGGAGAGGGATGCAAGATGAGTTATGTGTGGGACCATAAAAAGGAAGCCATAAACCCTGCTCATACTCAACAGCCAATGAAGGGCACACTATGTTAGAAGGGACTTCTACAAATGCAGCAGAACAAAGTGACCATATGAAATTTTTATTCATACCATAGATTAGCAGCAGTTTCATCTTGCTCCAGGCACTTTGATCAAGTATGCAACTCATTACTCACAGCTGGTTTTGCTTTTTTAGTAGAAGAAACACAAATGAACACCGGATGTCAATAGTAGGACCTTTTTTCTGACTTGCTTCCTTCTCTGGGTGTGTCTACATTAAGGGCAGCTTTCCAGGCTTGCTGGTTGCAGTACTTGGTAATCTCACAGTGGTTTTAGTGCTTGCACACAAATACTGCATCTAAGAAAAATATTTTGGCATGTCTCTATTAAAAATATCCCCACTATGCTCCATTTTCTCTTCACATTTCTGTAGTCCACAAGGTAAACATGAAGCACAGCATTTTCTGAAAGAGCTGGAAGGGTTTCAGTGCAGTTCTAGTGATTGGATTTCCATCTATGCCCGAAGCAAATCCTCCTTGTCCCAGGTCATGTCACTAACTAGGAAAATGAAAAGCTTTGGTGTGTAGTGACATAGGGTCTGCTGGATGAAAATATACCAGGAAACAGGTTTACTGCTTCAGTTCTTTACCTCAATAAAGCAAGCTCACCTTTACCTGCTAGGACAGAGTGGGTCTAGAACAGTGCAGTCCTTCAGATTCTCTAGATACTGTGAAAAAAAAAAATGCAGGTGCACTTATGTGTTCATAACTGTCTGTTTCTACCAGATAAGGAGGGGTATTTTATGAGGATATTGGTTGCCAATTACTGCACTACAGACAAAAGGAGCTACCCACTAGTGAAATGTCCGTAGTACACAGCCAAGGACAGAGCTTGCAGCTGTGAAAGGAATGATAAATATTGCCTGATAACACCACACAACTCCTTCCTGCCTGAGTACAGGCAGATGCTTTCCTGAAAGCAAGAAAAAGCCAGGTAGATTTGGAGATGCCAGGGAAGGCACAGCTCTAGCAAGAAAAATATATATGGATACACAACAGATATCCATCCACGCCACCATTCTCAGCATGCAGGCCTAGCTCTTGGATGCAGAATTAGGAGTCTGAATTCATCAGATAGATAAGAAGGAAGTATTCCAAGATTACGATTTTAAAATGATGGCACTCATATACTACAGTTATTAAAAACACACAAGACCAAAGAAAAGACAGATGATAAAAGTAGTCCAAATAAAACTGGCAGGTTAAAGGTCTGTACATAATGCAAATATAATTCCTGTAAATATAAGTCCTACTGTGTGTATTTTACAGAACCCGTTTTGAGAATGTGATTGAGTTCAGTAGTAATCACTGAACTCTGCATGTACTGGTTCCTGTGCCTATAAAATGTATATAATTAATTTATTCTAAATACAGAAAATAAGTTATTACAACCAACATCATTCATTCAGATGGGAAAATAGACTTCATTGGAAGAACAATTATGTGTAAAGTGATGCTAATCAGCAATTTTCTGGGAAACAAGGACATATTTTTGTCATTCTCTTTATTTGTTTATACCTGCCAAGTTATATGATGAGTCCAAATCTGTATCGATACTCCTGCATTCTCTAAGTAGAATGCAGTCAAGAATTAGTTGTGCTTTGGAAAAAGGTTATGTAAATTTTATTATTTGGGAACAAATTGATATGGGACATCACTTTAGCTGCCCCATCCCTGGAAGTGTTAAAGAGCAGGCTGGATGGAGCTTTGAGCAACCTGGTCTAGTGGAAGGTGTCCCTGCCCATGGCTGGGGGGTTGGAATTACATGGTCTTTAAGTTTACTTCCAACACAAACCATTCTATGATTAGGATTTTATGTTTTAGCTAATAATAATACAAATTATGTACATCGGTATTGTGGTTACTGGATGTCTGTGTTTGATTATTTTCTACAGATTACTTGAATAATCTTTGCCCTGATTCTACTGAGTATGAAGCCACACAAGGTAAACTGAAATGGGTAGAACAAAAATTCTGCTTTGTTAACTTCACTTCTAAATAGGTACAGGATCTATATTGGTCATAGATTGAAAAGGGTTATTTTATATAGGCTTTTTAATATTATTTTATACATTTAATGTAAGGGGATTTATTTTATAGGTTACACATAACACCTGTAAGAGCTGATTACTAATCAGACAAGTTATCTACACCAAGAACCCTGTTTTTTTTCACTTCCTATAGTTTTGATATGATGAATTTCCTAATGAAAAAATTATCATCTATACAAGTGTGGTGAAGATACTGTAGCTCTGCTCTAGTCATCAGGAAAATCCTAGACTTCTTAGGCTCTATCATATTTGTCCTGGTGTCTGTAAAATCAATTAGGATGGCTTCACTTGCTTGTTTGTGTATCATTATCTATGGTATGCCTGCTGTGCTCTATGAACTTCAGAGAAACCCAGGAGACTTGAATCATGGATCTGGATTCCTTAAGCTTAAGCAAACTTGAAAGACATTGCATAAAAATCAGTTCTGCACAATCAAGAACAAATCCAGATGTTCAGCTGCTAATGCCATCCTTTCCAACACATCAGATGGATAAAGCAGAAGTCTCTTACTTCCACTGAAGTCAAAACAGCGTTTAGCTGGGGCCTCAGGGGGAGTAGCTTCCATGCTAGTGTAAGCAGGAGTAACATTGTATTAATGAAACCAGCTCACCTCTCTGCTACACTGAGTGTAAATCAAAACAACTCATAGCAATAAGGTCTACAACTGACTGAAGATGTCTGTTCTGACCAAGAGCCTCTTGGTCTAAGCAAAACTTAGAACCCTAGATACTGACAGTCAGACTACAGCTAAACCAGTAATTTAAACTAGCCAAGGCAGACAGACACTTAAGTCCTTTGGCCACAGTTCCTTATATTTTGTGGTTAGCAAACTTGTCACGTTTCTGGCCAGTGATGTCTAGCATGATCCCAGATTATGCCCAAAATGGACAGGATGCACTATTCCACAGAGGAAGAGATTTAAGCCATGTTGTGCCACTGCTCTCACGTCCAGTGAACATGCCCTGGCCCAGGTTATTTACCAGTAGGGAGTCCAAGTGTTAATTCATGTCACCAGTTCATACTGCTTCTGTCAGAATGAGATGTCCTCTCCTCTGACAGTAAGGGGAAACAGATTGTCTTAGACAGCCATGCTTCTTGATGGCTAAAACTGGGTAACATTAATGTCTCCATACCACAAGCTCCAACTGGCAAAAATCAGCAACTATGAAAATATTGCAAAAATTTGATTTTGTACCATTCTAGGTGCTTAAAAGGGAACTCATGAGCTCTCTTGGTCAGCACAAGTATGACGCAGAGTTTTGCACAGGAAAATGATGATGGGCAACTGACAGCACTGTGCTGCGTCTTAAATTTACTGGGCAGTTGCATTCTAAAGGTACTAAAGAAGTTTAAAGTAGGAGTTGCTGGGGATATTTGCTTTGTTTTAAAGATGCCCTTGCAAATGGAAGGTATTTAGGTTACTTTACTTTTTTTTTACTTTTACTCTTTTATGTGATTTATGGTGTTTGTTTTGCTTCATTTCTCAGCTGCCTTATTCATTGTTTCTGAAATTACGGACCGAGCCAACGACAGCATGCTCCAAGCGGTGAGTTCTACCGAGACACATGCTGTCCTGATCTATAGCGTGACTTCTGCACATCTCCTGAAGTGAATATATGTCTCTGGTAAATTCTGAAGCCTCCTCCAGGGTGAGACCCAAGGATTTATACAGATTCAGTTTACAGTTTTGCAGGTATAGAGTAGGTCTGTGCTATTTAGTGCACCTTTGGGTGGTAACTAAAGGTAGTGCTTTTCTTTCTGTCATACTAGCCACCTGTATCTGCACTTAAATTCTCTCCTGTGGTCCATGTTTGTTTTAGCTGCCCAGACCTAGCATTCAGCTCAAGCAGTAAGAAATACCTACAGTCTTCACAGTCTAATGAAGTGCTGCTCAGTAAGTCCTTAGTTTCAGAGTCATTCTGTACAGTGGACAGATTGCATTTCTTTTTATGATAAAGTCATAATAGAGCCCAAAATTTCAAAAACGTGCCATTTTTAAGCACTTCTTTTCAAGGCATTTAGATTACCAAGGCATGCATGCAGTTACCAAGGAAAATGCTGAATGTTATGTGGTTAGTGTTATACAGCAGGCGTTAGAGAACAAAGAACCTTGTTCCAGGCATCCTGTGTTTCATACAATAGTGAGTGGTTACACTGAAGTGTTTTTTTCCTCAAAAGATGTCTCATTTTAAGTATTTTTTCATTCCAATGCGTCACATGGACTTCAAGTGATCAGGAATGTATCTAAATTTTTCGGAAGCTTTCAAAATTTACTTCTTATTTGAACATTGCATTTAACATCCTGCATTTGGATATTGCTGTGCCTTTGATACACTGAAGATCTCTTTGGCATTGCAAACATCCTTGCCTATAGTTAATTACTATATTCAATTCACTACTTTATTATTTCATTTACTGAACAGATATCAAAACATTCCATTCAAGAGACAAAAACACCTGGGCATCAATGCAGATAAAGGGAAGAAACAAAATACCAACTTTCTTATTAATAGCTTGTTTTCAGATAGGCTTTTAAGGTTGAAAGAATGAATACACAGGAACCGTTAGGGAAAACCACATACTGGAAGCCAGTACAGCAGTGCACCGGCACTGCTGATGCAAGGTATTTCCTTTAATGCCTTTGTGTTCTGGCTGACAGAGAATGGAAACACTGGGCAAGGCTGTCAATCCAGACTGTATGATACGGTAATAATGCATGAGGTCAACTAAGTGAAGGATGGTTTTTGCAATAGCTTGTGGGGTAAGAATGAAATAGTCTCAAAACTCAAGATGTCCTTCATCTCTTAAAACTGAAGCTTTCATGCTTTTGTCAGAGAAGTAGAAGCATCTGCTTGCAGCAACTGAACTCAGGAGCCAAGAATGACAAATGGTGCTCTCATCTGGAAATCTCTGCTGCACAGAGATTACTGTCCTTTACTATTCTCAGTCTGAGATTCTGAACCTGCCCCTCCTGAAGGCAGTGGCAAAATTACTACAGATTACCATGAAGTCCAATTGATTGTTTTCTGATTTTGTGCAGAGATGATCAATCCATGACAACAGATCAAGCCTTTGAGCATTTGATGATTTTTTCAGTCAAAACTTAAAATCTGCATTTTTGCTCAATGCAGAGTTAAAAAAGCTTAGACCTATTGAATTGGTGTAAATTAATTTCTGCTGTCCTGCTCCAAGCTTCTCCATCCCCAACCCCATCCCATCCCATCTACCCTTCATACAATAACATTAGCCCATTTGCTGCCTTGATGTGTCTCTGACAACCCAAACCCTTCAAGCCTTCCACTTTAAAGACAGCACTTTCTCACTCCTCTTGATTGCTAAGGAAAAGTTCCAAACATGAGTCACAAGTAAGAAAAGCTGCACACTCTGCATCAGCAAGCAGACAACCTGAACACCTTTGCTGGGTGTAAACTATAAGCTACACTGATCCCTTTGGTTGCTTACTCTCAGCTTTATTTAAAGACACTTTGGCTATCAACCCAAGCTATTTCGTCATCAGTCATTATAGTACGTAGGATGGTGACACAGCTGATAGGGGAGGTCTTTGTAAGTGAAAAGGTAGTTGCATTACAGTCAAATGTAATGGTGAAGGAGAAGGAAAGGAGACAGAAGCATTAAAACAAGATGCATGGAAACAATGATGTTCATATAGAATAATTTTAAGTGACGTTCAGCATTGACAGCAATGAGCAGAAGCTAACTACTACATAAAAACTACTCTGTTACCAAGACAAAAGAACAGATGTGGACTGCCGGGAGCATGTGGTCTAAACAGCTTAGAGTTTTATCATAAAAAGAAATATAATCTGGCCCCTCTGTAAAATTACTCTGAAACTACAGATATATCGAGCAAAGTTTTCAACAAGTTTTATTCTGATTTTCTTTCTCCTCACGTAACGAATTTATAGTAATAACTTTTCATTATTAAGCCATTCTTTGTACCAAAATATTATTATTATTATCGTCATCATCATTATTATTATCATTGTTGCAGTTGTTGTTTTCAGCATAAAATTTGCACCTCAGGAAAACCTTCCACAGTAATCTCAGAGCTGTAACAGACAGAGGTCACACATCTTCTTCTGGCACCTCTGCTCCCTTAGATTTCACTCAGATTTACAGGAGATTTGTATAAACACTTTTCTGAATTTAGACAAATACACAACTGACCAAAATCAAATTTGCTTTGTTGCATTACTATGCAATGATTTTATCTCCACTAAGCTATGTTTTTATTTGAAGAACATCCCCATATCATCCAAGTTTTACAGATGTCACAGATTGTATAATAACTGAAAATTCCACATAGCTGTTTACACTTTATTTTTTACTATATCATCAGAGCACATCTGCTCTTTTTCAAAACTGTGTCCTGGAAGACATGAAACAAAATTTCCTTCTTTCTCATCTGTGTGAACATTGTGGGTTTTGTCAATATACAGGTTCATGAGAATCAAAGTTCAATATTCTTCTAAATTAGAGGCTGTCCTCCAGAGTTAACGTTTCATCTACAAAAGCCACAATCAGCAGTTCTTTTCTCTTTGATTTTTTAAAAACAAAGAATTTAAGAAGTTACTGTAATTATAGAACAAATTTAATAATGCCACTCAAGTGTTAAAAACTTTTCATGTACCTGGTTGAAGTTTTAAGCAGTAATTTAGATTTGGCATGTACCTGGAAGGAGGAAAATTTCTGCTGCCATTTATCAACTCATCAAATTACACTCCAAAAATCTGACACTGAATTATGATCCATGCTTTCTGCAGGATATCAATAAATCATTACTAGCTTTTGTTTGTTTGTTTGTTTACAATAGTAACACTCTAGTAGTTTTTCCCAGGGAACTATTAACCCAGGATTTTCAGGCATATTGTAATATTAACTATCTGCACAGCTTTTTCATGAAGTAGGAAAATATTATTCACAGGAGTGAATAATTACAGGAGTGCAGAGGTATAAGGCATACTGCCACCAAATAGCATTAAGTCTTAGTGTGACCTGATCTAGGTGGACCTGCTTTGGCAGAGGGGCTGGACTAAATGATATCTAAAGGTCCCTTCAGGGGACTAGAACATCTTTCGTAAGACGAAAGGCTGCGGGAACTGGGGCTGTTTAGTCTGAAGAAGAGCAGACTGAAGGAAGATCTTAAATATCTAAATGGTGGGTGTCAGGAGGTTGAGACATCCCTTTTTTCTGTAGTAGCTAGCAACAGGAAAAGGGGTGATGGGATGAAGCTGAAACACACAAAGTTCCACTTAAATAGAAGAAAATTCTATTTCACTGTGAGGGTGAGGGAGCCCTGGCACAGGCTGCCCACAGGGGTTGTGGAGTCTCCTTCCTTGGAGGTCTTCAAGACCCACCTGGACACGTTCCTATGTGACCTGATCTAGGTGACCCTGCTTCTGCAGGGGGGCTGGACTAGATGATCTTTAAAAGGTCCCTTCCAATCCCTACCATTTTATGATTCTATACCATTCTATGATTTTATGATAGAATCTCAGCATCTCAGCACACTGTGCAGATGAAGGGCACTTATCATTGCATTCCCTGTCCTGCCCTGTTTCCCAGATAGAGGGGACAGCTTGTTCTATTTTGCTTCTCTCCCCACCCCTCAAGTCTCTTAGTTTAAGGACCTCTTCTTTAAGTTCGTTAGCCTATTCCCAAATATTCCAGTGCCCTTAGGGGAGAGATGAATCCCATCCTGTCCTATCAAGCTGTAGTCCCCAAGGAAGGATCCATTGTCAAAGAACCCAAAACCTTCCCGCCGGCACCAGCCTCTCAGCCAGGAGTTCACTTGGCTGATTTTTCCATTGCAGACTCCCCTTTTATCTCTAGTAAACAGGATGGAGAAGAAAAAAGCTGAGCTGCAGTTCACTTCTAAAATGGCCAAAGACAGATTTCAGCCCCACATATCTGCAGTACTGGTTGAGTGGAGCCTTATTTTCATTTTTAATCATAGCTTGGGAAGGATATTTGAAAGGAGAATGATGATAGTTTTAAGAGGGATGAAGACAATTATATAAACAGGGAACTGTAGGAAAACTATATCTCCCTCAGCTGCCCACATTCTCATATAAATCACTGTCCCTTCATATGTGATGGCTGTTTGTCTTTTCACAGGAAATAAGTTAGATATATCTCTGGCCATTTCCTGGTGAACATGTGTCTGTACTGCAAATGTCGTCATTACAACAGGCGTCTCTGCCAGCAGTCCTAAGAAAAGCTGAGCTCTATCTGAGCCGTAACAACTTCTTCTCTCACTCCTGTAGAAACATCAATGAGTACTACTAGAACTGACCATGAGTGCACTCACAGGAGGATGCTGCATTTTCTGTGGATGAAGAAGAGGTTTCTATTGTGGAAGCTGTCAGATCAATAAGTTTTGCTAGGGCTAAAATTCCCTTTAGTGATGGGAAAGTCCTTTGCAAATGTCTTTTGCAAATGTCAGCTGTCTCATGATCCCTGATATTTCCTGTGATATTAGTTTATACATTCTGTTTCCATTTTGCTGGCCTATAGTATTTTAGAAGTGACCTGAAAAATTCCATTTGTTACATCCTGCATTGTGAAAGAGATACATGATGGATTAAATTCTCAAAAATGTGTCAAGCACCAGTTACATTGCGAGGTCACAATGCAGCCCTGTGCTGTCTAAGGCTTGTAGGTGATTCCATATGTTTGATAGGCAGTTGCTGTTTAAAAATTAGACTTAGTATCATGCTAATCAACTGTAATATTTTACCAAGGCAGTAACATAAAGAGGTGTCTCAGATTTATCTCTAAAAGCAAGCTGAGATAGGTACATTAGTTATGTTAGCTGAAATACAGGGTAAATTAGCCTTGACAGACCATCAAGTGTACATGCATATACTCCTTCTAGTATCTGTGATAGCTTTCCTAATTAGCTGACTCTTTAGACAGCACTGATTTGTATCAGGCAGATACACTGTACAATTTAACCTAGTCTAAGACCAGGAGCAGCCTAATGAAGCATAGGAAAACAGACCACTGTATGTCAGAACAGAGAATTGTAGTTAAAGGCTACCAGATCATGAAGCTATATTAAATATGGTCCTCAGTCTGTAGCTCATCTAGATGTGTAACTGAAGATTTAGAATAAAATGGCTAACTTAGACAAGAGACTCCTAATTTTTAGACATGTTCCGTTGAGGACTGATTACTGCTGTGCAGCCCATTCTGCTGTTCTGACCAGATAAAACAAGAGTTGACTCCTATGTAGAAACCTCAGGTTTAGGAGCCTCACCTGCTAAACGGAAAATTTGAAAAGATTGTAGCGATTTTGCAAAGACACTGATGTCTCTTCTTCCTCCTTTCTATATTCATCCGATGTCATATTTTTTCCAAGAGCACAAACTTAGCTAGATTAATCTTATTTACCATCTTCATAGATCATGCTATATGTCAGTGTCCACTGACTGTGATTTAAGAACAGGTAGAGGCAGTTAATAGTATTAGAGCTTGATAATGAACTCCCTGATTTTTGCAAACATCAAAAGAGTTATGTGAGTTCATTGCCTACTTACTAGTTAACCTTTTAAATTCCCCACTGCAAAGCCATTGATCCATTATCACTTAAAATAAACATCCAGAAAGTCCTAGCAACATTCTTAAAACATCAAAGCATGCTTAACAGTATCCACATTACAACCTTCATCCACAGGCCTCTGGAAAAGATTTTGTACTCTGCCTCTGCTTCCAGTTAACAGACATTCCCAGAGCAACAAAGTCAGCAAAGAGGCCAATGTATAAATACGATATGGAATTAGCAGGCCCTATTGAAGCTGGACTGAGTTAACAGGACTGTAGAAGGCTACGGCAGATGTGAACAGAGGTGATGAGGTTTTATACAACCTTTAAGGCTGGAAGACTTCCTAGCTGTAAAATCCCTGGGCTCACTTCTCTCTGAAACCTAATTCTGTAATAACACTTTTAGAGAAACACAATGGTGAGAAGGGGGGAGGAAAGGTTTGCCAGCGTTACTAAAGAACAGTCACTATGCAGTCTCCTAAATGCTGTTTCTCTCCTCCAGGAAAACTTGCAGAAGCTGGTACACATTGAGCACAGTGTGAGAGGGCAGAGCGGCCTCCTCCAGCCAGGAAGGGTGAGCACTGCAAGCTGACCTATGCTGATAACGGCATTGTTCCAAGCTAGTTACATCACTGATTGTGTGGATGGCCAGATTTCAGATGTCTACAGGTGCTGTTTACTGAGCTACTGTGATAAGAGCACTGCTTTGTCCGGAAAGCCATCACTCTGGCAGTTCAAATCGAAAAGAGATGTGCTGAGAGCCTCAGGCTGGGAAAGACACACATTGTCCCTGCTTTTACACAAAGCAGTTTTTTGACTTCTCACTCCAGCTGTCCTCAGCCACCCTATGTGTAGTGTGTTTTCACAGAACTGCTGTTTTCCTTTCTTAATACACCTGCTGAAAGGTTGCAACCGTAGCAGGAATCACTTGCAGCTAGG
This sequence comes from Colius striatus, assembly GCF_028858725.1. Classification (NCBI taxonomy): domain Eukaryota; kingdom Metazoa; phylum Chordata; class Aves; order Coliiformes; family Coliidae; genus Colius; species Colius striatus. The sequence goes on along the minus strand of NC_084773.1, from coordinate 22,459,069 downwards.
AAAGGCTCAGCGTTTTATTTGGCTGGATAAGAGTCTTAAATCAGAAGAAATTACTTGTTTTAAATTTTTTATTCTCACCATTCCCCAGCAGTGTTTTTAATGCAAGACATAATTTTTTAAGCAACACATGAACAGAAATGTGGGAGAGTGTATAGCTCTATCTTGCCATCCACATCACACATCCCCATTCTCTTGGAGTTCTACAACTCTAATTTTCTCTTCAGTCCACCAATATCTTTAGCAAAACTCATGAAATAATTTTCAAGATGTGCACAGAATCTTCATCAATCTGGGCAGGAATAACCCCATGCACCAGTACAGGCTGGGGGTCGAACTGCTGAAGAGACCTTGGAGTCCTGATTGATAATAAGCTAAACATGAGCCAGGAATGTGCCCTCATGGCCAAGGCCAACGGCATCCCAGGATGCATCAAGAAGAGTGTGGCCAGCAGGTCAAGGGAGCTTCTTCTCCCTCTCTACTCTGCCCTGGTGAGGCCTCATCTAGAGTCCTGTGTCCAGTTCTGGGCTCCTCAGCTCAAGAGGGACAGGGAACTTCTGGAGAGAGTCCAGCACAGGGCCACCAAGATGATCAGGGGACTGGAACATCTTTCATATGAGCAACGGCTGCGGGAACTGAGGCTGTTTAGTCTGGAGAAGAGGAGATTGAGGGGAGATCTTATTAACATTTACAAATATCTAAAGGGTTGGTGTCAGGAGGTTGAGACATCCCTTTTTTCTATAGTGGCTAGCAACAGGACAAGGGGTGATGGGATGAAGCTGGAACACAAAAAGTTCCACTTGAAGAAAAAACTATTTCAGCATGAGGGTGAGGGAGCAGTGGCACAGGCTGCCCAGAGGGGTTAGTGGAGTCTCCTTCTTTGGGGTGAAGACCTGCCTGGACATGTTCCTATGCGACCTTATATAGGTGAACCTGCTTAACCTGCTTCTGCAGGGGCGTTGGACTAGATGACCTCTAAAGGTCCCTTCCAACCCCTACCATTCTATGATCAGTCAAGTACAGCACTCAACCTCTATTTTTTTCTCTAACAGCAGTATTCTCACTTGCCCTTGCCAGGTAATGCTGTAACAAATTCTGCAAAGCTCAGCATACAGAATTTGTGAGACTGGTCTCTTCGATTATAAATTGTTCTAGAGTGAAAAACTACACCAGATTCTGTTCTCCATTCAGAAAGAGTAGAAGATCGTAAATCCACTGCTTCAGTTCAGTTATTCTAGATATATTTAAATATGATTGTGTTAACGATCTAGTATGCTGGTTTAGCTGTTTACCTACATAGTCCTATCTGTAGACATAGTAACAATACAGACCAACAAAGCAATGCGTTTGCAAATATGTAGAGATTATATATTCAATCACAGTTATCTGGATGTAGTGTGCTGAGACCTAGGGTTTCAGCTTTTTTGGGGGAGTCTATTGTAGAGGACTTTTCAAGACAAGAGTTATTTTCTGAAGCCCATTACATGTTAGCTTCATAATCTGTGACAGTCACTTCTGAACACAGGTCCACAATGCAGAAGCAGTTGCCTGAGGACAAGTGGGTTTCCAAGCCATTTGATAACTGATATAAATGCAAGCCATGAAAAGCGAAAGGGCCAACCCAAGCAAAGACTAAGCCAGATCATAAGGAGTAAGGCTAGCAGCTAGTGTTGAAGTGTCTATCTCTTCCTGAGCTGATGAAAGCAGTTATAGTAGCTCTTTCCCCTGGAGAAATATTCTCTTTTTTCAGTAAAATTCAGAATAAGATGTCTGAGGATTACAATCTGCTATTTTCTCCTTCAGATCTTTGTTAAAGAGGGAACGCTGATGAAAGTCTCTGGCAAAAACAGACACCCTCGGCATTTGTTCTTGGTAAGATTTCTATTTTTCTGTCTTGGATCGTCTTCTACACTTATACAGCCCTAAACCCTCTCAGAAACTTTCAGACTGCAAGTCATTTAACCATCAGCAGCTATGTGGTGAGTCACTTTTGTTTGTAACAGGGCTCTTCACACAGGTCCCAGTGGCCCTAGGTACAGGAACTTGGGCTGTGCAGCTCTCCATTTGCACCACAGCTATGTACAGCCTTAACTAGGCCATAATTCTGCAAAATTACAAGGTGATCAGGAGGATAGGAGCTCCTGAATAGTTTCACCAATTAAGCTTCACACTTGAAAAGTTCAACCTGAATTCAAGCTTTAGCAGATCTGATTAGAAGAAACAGAGAACATCCTGAATGCTGAAGTTTATGAAAGCTTTCTTTGGACTTGGGAGGGATTTGTATCCTTGAAGCTCAAGGAATGGGTTTCAGTTCCTGCTGTCCACCATTTGTGTAAATTTCCTGATAACTGTGTGCATTGCCTCAGTATTGTACCTTTGAACACATACCTCCATCTTCATGTTGATTAGAACAACAGTTTTCAGTAAGAGATGTAGCCCATGTCCTGTTGTTAATAAATGCCCTCAGTATTCAGAAACAATATTTTTTCTTCATTTCAGTCAGAAAGGCAAACTGTGACCAGACATGTGGTCATGCAAAATATGTGGTGGGGCTAGACTAAACTCCATAGTGGTCACTATCAAACAAAGAGACACATAAATAGGCTTCTCTCTTCTCTGCATGTCTCCTATTTGGGTGGGCCAGGCGTGATTGGATCTTGGGAAGAGTTTGAAACTCATCAGCAAATATTTGTCTTTGAGTTAAGTGATATTTTTACTCAGTCTCCTCTACCCTGAAAGCTCCTTAGGTTCCAGAGTAATGCCATGTATGGTCATTGTGAAATATGGTAACTCCTGTATTAACACCTGAATGGCCCTGGATTCCCTGTTACATGAACAGCATTTTCTGAAGTTCTTAGTAATGAACTTACTCTGATCGAAGCTGTGTCAAGCCCAGGACCTAGAGAGAACTGCAGTGGAAGACTATACACTGAAGGATAACCCTGAGAATTTAACCCTTACACATCCCAGTAGATAAGCCCACCAAACTGAAGTTGTAGTTAGAATATGCTATAAAAATTGGGTGAGCGTCAGACAAGAATTGGGTGCGTGTTGGACTCTTACTTGGCCTGTGCATTTAGGGTGTACTTTGGTGGTGCTCATTCTTGTGCTCTGCACGTATGTCCGTAGAGCATTGAATGCCTGTGCACAGTCCATATAGGTATGAATGTGTCGGACACATTTAGCAGCTTTTGATGTGCGTATGTTTCTGTGGGTGTATTTTGTGTGTAACACAAGGTTACTTGAGCTGGGTGTTTCATGCAGGCTGATGGTGTTGTTGAATCTGGTGTTTCCTGGCAGGATGTTTGGTGAGTTTTGCTGTGTGCCTGTTTCCTGAGTCAAGAATCTGTTTACAAGGATGTTGGAGCCTCTTTGCAACACAGTGTGGGCTGCTGACACTGGCAGGCCCCCTAACTGCCTCACAACCGCAGGACTTTGCAACTCAGACAGTGTCTCCTATCTCACCCTTCCAAGAATTTCTCTACAAAGGCTGCTTGTGTTGCAAGTGGGAAGCTGCTATCAAATGAGAGACTGTTTAATGCTCTGTCTGGCAGGGCTGGAGCATATAAGGTTTTTCAGTCCGAGAAAAGTTTTTCAGCACACATTCAGGCTGCTCCACTGACACTTGAGGGACATTTAACACAGATTTGAGTAGAACACAGGATTCATAAAGAACTGTCCTTTATAATGTTCAGAAAAAACAAATACATGGTAGGAGCTTTTAGAGAGAGAGTGCATTACATATGGATGCCAGCAGTTCAGCAGGGCATGGATAAAACTTGTTTGGCTCAATAATAAATTTGTACTCTGTATGTTAGAAAGCTTGCACTGACTTCTAATGTTATTAGGTTCCCTTCACAACAGAGAGGATTATATAAAAGAGTGGAAAACAAAAAGTACTAATAGAAAAATTAAAAAATAAAATTTAAAAGCAGATATTCTTCTTTCTCTGTGTTACCAACTGCTGTTTTAGGGAGTCTGTGTGCACAGAGCAGTGCAGAACAGAATATTTGCTCCCATATCAATATCTGAGCAGTCTGAACATCTCAGTTATTCAAAAGATTTCTGGAAAACAGAAAGTGAGTTTGAAGCCCAAGGACTTCTGAGAACCCCCCTAGACGTTTTGACAGCTGATCTCTTCTACCACAGATTCCTGAGGGCCTGCAAGATCAGCTTTTATCATGGCTCAGTCATCACTGTTTCAGAAAACTGTGTAGTGTGAAGCTGTACGATGCATGAAACCACTGATATCGATGCTAGTTCTATCCATACCATTCATATAGCCACCACTCAAGTCTCCATGAGTAGATGTGGCAAAGGAATGCAAACTCTCTGTTTCTTGAGGAATATATGTGCCTCACTTAGCAAGCTTTGAAATATTTGTGGTAATTTCCTTGTCAGAATTTTAGTGGCTAGTGGGGCCTTAGAGTCATAACCTATCTAGCTATACACCGTGGAGCAGAAAAACAGAAGGAGATTTAGAAAACCTCCAATGTGCAATTATAAAGCAAAATCGTCATTAATGTTTAATAAAATGTTGAGATACTAACCATAGCTGTCATGACAATGGTATGCCCTGAGGTGTCACAGTATCACAGTAATAAAAAAATTATCTTCTTTTAAAAGAAATATATAACTTTTAAAATAAATAAAATAAATGGGGTTTGCTGTTCAAGAAAGCCAGTGGCACATCTCTCAGGAGTTCATTTCCTTGGGCTTAGGGCCCATAACCAGTTACCTTTTCTTGTGGTTTGAAACAAGCCTTAAGTACTGGCACTGATGAGTGGCAGAGAAAATCCTGTTTACATGTGTAATACTTGGAACATTCAGGAGACAGCAGAATAACCAGACAAATAGGAGATTTCACTAGTGTTCTATTAATGTTAGCAATGAAGTCTGCCTGACTTTTTACCTTTTTCCCACCTTGCTTGCTGCTGGAGTCCTAGTTGCTGCTAGGACTCCCAAGTGAAAACAGCTTTTCATTTGCTTTTCACAGAAAGGTTTACATTTGCTCAGTTTTTTTCAGCCTTAGCCTCCTAGATACTCTGTGTGCAGTAGTATGTGATAAATTTTCTCGTTATACATAGGCCTGGCTAAACCATGTATGTAGTCAGTAGAGTACCGTGCTGATTGAATTAATGTTAGCATGGAGAGTAATTTATGGAGTAAATCACATAAAAATTCTGTGACAAGCAATTTGTCATTTTGTTCTAAGGAAATCCTATTGTTATGTTGCAAAAATGTAAATACTGTACTTGAGACAAGACAAGGAAGAGAATGTGAGGCTCTTATTCGGACTTGTTAGTATGCTTTCATATCCTTAGCTGAGAAGTGTTATATTAGAAGAGCTTTAAACATCACGTGAGTTAAGACTTATGAGAGACAGTGAAATACATAGTAGAGTGGCCAATTTTGTTAAAATATTGGAATAAAATGTATCAGCATTTTCTACAAAAACACTGGTTGATCCTACTCAGTAAACTCAATTCCATTTTTAAAAGTAGTAAATTTTAAACTAAAAGTTTTGGGGACAATCACTCTTCAGTATATTTTGCCTTACATTAATGGGAATCTGCATTTTAAAGATGGGCAGTTAATGCACATAAGCTTGATTTGCTGTGAAATCAGACAGCTACTTAATGATCTAGTGTGCATGAGTGAACTCATGACCTTAACAAAAGCAACAGCAGATTTGCTGTTAAATACAAGGTGATAAGGATTTAATCCCATGAGTACTAATTCCATGTCATTTTTCTTTAACCATTGTTCCTACTCTGTAAGAAAGCCGAACTAAGACCTTTTAAGTAAACATCTATAAGGCTTCACTTTCCCTTTTTACTTTCAGGCAAGGAAATTAGTGAAAATTGTACACCAGCAGTTTTAGGTGGTCAGGCAATACTACCAAGACCCCAACAATTCTGGTCATACAAGATATGTTACTTTATTGCCAAATCATTCTTAGTTTCCTCCCTTCTGCCTACATCTCTCTTTATCCCAGTTTTCCTTCCAAAATATCATATTATTACCATCCAATTGGCTTTTAAATGGCTTTGTCACAGAGGAATTCAAGTGAAGCTGGTTTCTATCTACTTTTTAATTTCTTGGTAATGTCTGCATTTAAGATGCCTTGTCTCTGTCATTACACAGTATTACCTATGCCTTGGTTTTACATTGCCTTGCAACATCTTTGTTCATAGCATCCCAGTACACTACTCAAGCGGCTGGCTGAAATTATGCTTATTAGTAGTGATGTGAAAGGCCTGGGAAAGACAAGAGAACATGACCTGCTCATTCAAGTAAAGCAGAGGATGCATAAGCACAATTTTGTCAATGTTAAGGTCTACTGACACTCCTATTCCCTCTAGTAGTGAGGAAAAGAGAGGCCAGCAAAGACCTACAAGGTCCACTTCTACTGTTTCATTTATCGTGTTTGTTGGCACAAAGGTAAAAGGCTGCAGTAACATCTATGATTGTTAGGCAAACATCAGAGAAAATCTGACCGTGTTTATTGTGTGAAAAATGCACATTCTGCAAGGAGTTATGAGACCTATAGAAATATTAGGTCTCATAAATGTTAAGGAACAGATATTTTTCCTCATTAAACTAAAACAAGTTTTGCACTTTTGCCCTTCATGGTCTCTGCTGCAACCCATAGACTCAGCAAAGCTGTTAGATGTCTAGGTTAGTCTTCCTGGCAAATACTGAAACCATTTCTTCCTGAATCCTTTCTCCAGACTGTGGCACCTCTCCTCACTTCCACTTCCATTTTGTCCAGAAAATGGAAGTCTGTGAATCCCAGCCCTACCTCTGATTATCTACTTGCTTAGCCATTAGCAATAGTCAAAAATGGGAAGAAATGAAAGGCCTGGATGCAGACTCCCCAGAGTTTTGTGGAAATGCAGGTCTTGATCTAAGCTGTGTGGCTCAGGACTGTCTTCAGTAATAGTCCTAGCACTTCATCAAGTTACTGCTTGTTCTGGGTATCGTCCCCAAGGAGAATGGGCAGGCCTGCAAGCCATATTGCAAATTATTGACCTTGGCTTTCTCTTCATCTAGATGAATGATGTTCTGCTGTACACATATCCCCAGAAAGATGGCAAATACCGACTGAAAAACACTTTGGCTGTGTCAGGCATGAAGGTAATGCCTCATCTATCTCATGGGCTGGAATTAAAGTTGTATAGTGAGCTATTCATGCTTTACTGATTTGTATCTCATATCCAGTAAGGAGAAAGAGGGGATGGACCTGTTACCAAGGGATTCCCTTGCCTCTTACTGGAGACAGAAGGAAAAACATTATGAAGTAAACATAGAAAAGATTATCTATAAGGCTGTAACTTAGTACAAGAACAATCTTATTCAGGCTGCATAAATAACATAAGCTAAAATCAGATTTGCCATCTGATCATGATACTTAGTGCATTCCTCTCCATGTCTCCAGATAATATATGGTTGTTCCCTACAACACATCTACAAGGACTTAGTCTTCCTGGTTTTAAACTCCTGCCACTCAAAATTTAAATAAGCTTTCCTTTGCTTGGTTTTCTTATGCCCTTTAATGGTGCAACAAGAGATGCTCGGATGGAGGGGTCTCTGCACCTTATCTAGCCATCCAATACATACCTCCCACCAAGAACCTTCATATCTAGCCATCCAATACATGCCTCCCACCGAGAACCTTCATAACTACTCTATAGCTAATATGCCAAGTTGTATTTATGTCAAAGAGGACTTGATGTGGCAAGGCAGGAGTCTGAAAATCTAGTAAACATGCAATATGAGAATTATTAATGATTAATTACAACAGAATCACATGAGTGAGTTAAGGTGTTATGAAAAGGTAGGAGGCTGATCACTCTACAGGCCTGACAGTCTAAAGCTATGGGTTCCTAACTGGGATAGGAATCCCCAAAACTTTTCACCACTAAGTGAAAGGGAGTTGCAGAGCAGCTACTTGATGGTGTGTATTTGAAATATAGTCATTGGCACAATAGATGCTTTTTAATAACAACGTATCAGTACCATGAAACTATGTTCCTAGTAACTTGCTGTTGCTATTAGGAGACAACTAATACACTATGTAGCAGGGAAAACAGTCTGTGCTGAGCTGCAGCTTTTTAAGTTTTGGGATTGTTGGGGTGGTTTTTTTTGCTCTTAAAGAGCCCTGTTGCAGATAGGCATTCACTGAATTGCTTCGCTGTGTAATGCCTACGTGTAAGGAAGACAGTTATTTCCATTCATTGCAAGAACAGACAAAACTTTTGCCTAGAATACTCTGACAGTTGTCAGCCTAAACATCTCCTAAGCTTGACATATAAAAACGTAACCCTGATTAATACTTCATCCTTACCTTTATAGTTGGATTAAATGATTTTTTTTTTCCTTTAGCACCAGCATCACATTGAAATAGAGAGCATTCCTCATTACACCAGCAATACGAAAGACAGAAAATCCTACCTGCCCATCTGTTTGCACTGAAATATAGAACAGATAGCTGGAACATCATACATCCATATGCATTGAGTCTTGTATAGTGTACTGGTTATTGACAGTTTAACTCATGTCTACATCCATGTTTTCGCATTTGTTTCCAGGTCAGCCGCCCAGTGACAGAAAAAGCCCAAAACGTCCTGAAGATTGAAAATGATGAATATTGCCTGACCCTGTCAGCAAGGTACTGTCTCTAAACAGTCATGACAGAGGGTGTTACATTCTAGAGCCGTATCTCTAGATAAGTCTAACCAATATCCAAGACTCAACTGGCATCTCATTCTTTTTAAACTCAATTTCAATTTGTGTTATACGACAATGACTGAGTTCTTGATTACACAATGAATGTATTAATTATAAATGTGAAGTTCATTAACTGTAAATAATTCAACTCATATACTGAGTAAAGATTAGAAGCTGGATCTTGATAACATCAGGGAAGGGAAGGGAAGGGAAGAGAAGGGAAGGGAAGGGAAGGGAAGGGAAGGGAAGGGAAGGGAAGGGAAGGGAAGGGAAGGGAAGGGAAGGGAAGGGAAGGGAAGGGAAGGGAAGGGAAGGGAAGGGAAGGGAAGGGAAGGGAAGGGAAGGGAAGGGAAGGGAAGGGAAGGGAAGGGAAGGGAAGGGAAGGACGTCTGTTATGAAGATGCCTGAGTCCACAATCTTTCACCGTTTTTCTCAGTTACACTAAAATACGTTATATCTCTCTTATGATAAGTTCATTTGTTACCTCATACCACTAGAGTTGCAAAACTGCTGGAGAAAACAGTAATTTGGTAATACAATGCAATAGACATAAAAGCATTTACTAATGCTTAAATAACAAAGCCAAAATTAAAGCTTACTGTCAACATTATGGGTCTTTCTTATAAAAGAAATTTCTTTCACTGATGAGTTTGTGTAGTGTTAGTAGTGATTACAAATGGAAGCCAAGATCCCCATCCTGAAATCAGAAGCTAATACTAGAGAGATTGTTAGGTCAATTTCTGATCAAAATATAGCAGTGCACTGTATTTTTTCATGCTTCTAGCCCAAAATTATCCTGGAAATTTACATAAAGCTACAACAGGAAGGCGACTCACTTGATTTTCCAGTGTAGTTTACTACAAAAGACATGGCATGTTAGCATTGGTATTAAAATTAAGTCTTCCAAATAACAAGGTCTTCAATGTTTTTATATACTCAGAGGTTCAGGAAAAATTCCTCTGAGCCTTCACATAATATAACCAATGAAACACCAACTGAGAATAGGCCAGAGCCAAATGACATAATTTATCTTACTTGTCAGCAGATAGGTGCTAATACCACATTTAGACACAAATAACCTGTGATTACTGCCCAGAGGTGTTTAATGCAGTGGAGAATAGGTTAAAGGGGATAGTTATATATTAGTAAATAGCAGATTGTCCCTTCCATCTGTATTTCCCAAAGTGGTTTCAATTTACGTCAATATGTGGGCTCTGATTTCCTTTGGGGTTTTTAATTATTAAATTAATTCTCAGGTGAGGAGAATTTCCAAAAGAAAGGCTGAAGTCGGGACTTATGTTAATGCTTTGCAGGATGTGAAAATTATTTGTCTGGGAGATACAGACGTCTTCAGATTTCTTAGAAAAGTGCAATTTGATAGGATTTTTTGTAGTAATAAGGACTGGATAGTAATGTGAACCCTTACAGATGTCATCTCCTGTAACATAGTCCCTTGGCTTGCAGAGGTTAATCTATATGCAGCACATACATTGTCTTAGTTTCTGCTCCAGGCTTGTTGAATTTTACAGATGCTAATGTTTTTCAGACAGGAGCTTATGCTTACAGTGCAGAGAGCTGCTAAGGAAGAGATCATTGATAAAAACTGGCATTTCCTCTCATTTGGATTTTTTGGGGGGGAATGCCGGTTATTTGGGTTTTTTTTTTTGAAGACCACAAAAGACTAATTGTTCTCAGATGCTTTGTTTGGTGGCCTTCATGAGGACAGTGAGAGGAAGTCACAGATGAACAGCAGCTGGCAATGATGCCACTTATAATATTTACAACAAAGTCTAGTGGGTAGCTTTGATGTGAGTGGCTGGTATGTCTCAAGGAGGGGAGACCACAGAATCAAATTTGCGTCTGCGACTGATGTCGGGAACAGCTAGCTAGAGCTGTGCACAGTTTCAGAGGGACCGGAAGCACACAGTCTGAAGTCACAGCAGGAAAACCAGCTAACACAGGCAGGACAGCTTGTAGCTGTAACAGAGCCAATGCATCTGGGAAGTAACAGACAGCAAGAGCCCTACTGCTTTTCTCTGCCAGTCCAACTATCGCTAAAGTGCAGAGTGCTCACTGTTCTGCCTTATGCAAAGGGGGCATCTAGGGGCCAGTGCGGAGAACTGCTGCCCTCCATGCATAACTGCAACTAGGACAGAACTTCCTTTTCAAATTGCTGGCCTGGCCTCTTTCCAAGGAGCCTGTATGTCACTCACATCTCTACCATGGTTCACAGACTTGTCCATTCCCCAACATGCAGATCATTTAAGTGTCTCACCATAAAGATGAGCATAAACACACTTACTTTGAGCAACCCCTGCCAACACTACAGTGCCTAAAAGCTAGGCACGCGAAAAAGAGACATTTCAGATTGTTCTACGTGATCCAAGATTGAGTGGCTTACAGTCAAGTCAGAGACTACTTTGAAAAGTCTTCTGGGCATTTAGTTCCTTCGCGGTCACAGTCCTAACCATGGAGCCATGCAAATCAACCCCACAGAATATGTCCACAAGTCAAATTTATTCCTGGTCAGAAAACTACCAGTTCAATGCAGTAGTGGGGAAAAGCAGACATTCATAAAGTAAAGCTTTTCTCCTCTGATCCAGAAACAGCTTGCTTCAACCCCTGCTGTGCTCGGTATTGATTGCTCTGCTATATTTCATTCCACAGCTCTTGCACGGAAAGGGATGACTGGTACAGCTGCATCAGCAGACACATCCCAGATGACTACAAAGCTTACAATGCTCCCACCTTCCACAGCAACGTGGAGGTAAACGGAGGCCAAGACTTCCAAAGCTCAAAAAGGAATGGGGAATGGGAGAGAAAGGAAAGGAGGGGAGGGTATAAAATGCAGAGTTCTAGTGGCAAAATATTGTTATTATTTTCATTTAAACTAGTTATGCAAAGTTTAAACAATGAAACCCATCACAGCTCATGGGCCACCTCTGAAATATTGACCACTCTGTAATCTGTGGTGGCTTAAACAATTCTTCTGAGGAAAAGCATTTTTGTCCTAAAGTGCAACTACTTTGGATGAACTAAAAACAGCCACAAGCTTCAGATTTTAAGAAAACAAAACTACACATTGTTTACACTAACATCATACACACAATAAAGTCACTGTCACTACAAACCCTAGCAGCATTATTCTAATGTTACCAACACAACTGATGTATGTTATCTCACTAATTTCACTTTTGGAATTAGGAAATTTTAGGATCTTAGCAGGTGAAGAGAGGAGAATTGTATGTAACAAAGCAGGGCTGAGAGGAAGTGCAGCTATCTCTTCATTTGTTCTTGTTTGATTTAAGCTACGGGAAAGGCTTGGAATACCCTTGGGTGAGAGGCCTCCTACTTTGGTACCCGTGTCCCATGTCATGATGTGCATGAACTGTGGCTGTGACTTCAGTCTCACTTTGAGGCGACATCATTGCCACGCCTGTGGGAAGGTAAGAGCAGCACAAGCTTCTCAGCAAGGCCTTATTCACACTCTGCCACTGCTGTAATTTCTGTAAACTTGTAGCAACATCAAGATGAGAATTTGAGTTATCACAGAACCTGTTAGTGCTTTGCTAGGTAATCAGACTTTGAAAGACTATAGTAGGAAAACAGAAACATTCCCTTGAGGGTCAAAGTAATTCCCAAGGTTTGCAGTTGAAGGCTTACAGGATAACTGTTGCTGGGTCCAGCAATTATATCTGATTTACAGTTAGCTCTAGAGACAATGAAGCAATTAACTAAAAATATAAGTTCTGTTCTGGACCAGAGAAGTAACACATTTAGTCCATATCTGTTCCCTAATAACAGTTGGTAAAATTACCTTCCCAGAAAAGTAAAACAACTCAGCAGTACAGCATGGTTTAATCTGTGACCAAAAAGAAACTTTCCTCTGGCCTCCACTGAAATGCTGCTGCCTTTTACCCTAAAGCCAAGAGGATCTATAAGCTTTCTTGGTTTTCTCCCTACATCACTGATTCTGGAGATCTATTTATATACATAAACTTGCAATCCTGTTTTAAACCATGGCCATCTTTTAGCTTCAGCAATACTTTTTAAAATCAAGCCACCAGTAATTTTTGTGTGGAAAAGCATTTCCTTTTTTTTTTAATTTCACAGAGAAAATCAGCCTGTACCTACAGACAGATAGCAAGGACACACAAGCTTGCTTAAGAAAGCAATGTTACTAACAAAGCTATGATAACAGAAGCAATATTAAAGCAGTCTTTCTGTGATTCACTAGTAGGGAAAGTCTAGGTTCCCGGAGAGGTGGGCACAGCAACAGTGTACAACCAAATACAATGATAATTCTGCTTGCCTTACAACAGTGTAAATCTACAACATTCATATTTCAGTCAGCAGATTTACGCTGACTACCACTATTTTAGGAGACATATCTGGTCTACTATCCATCTTCTTCCAGGCAGCTCAGAGAATTTGTTTTGTATGTGCATATAGACATAAATTTAAGTTATATTTACATGTAATCTCTCTTTGATGGAACAGATTGTTTGTAGAAATTGTTCAAGAAACAAGTATCCTATGAAGTACCTCAAAGATCAAGCAGCCAAAGTCTGTGATAGTTGCTACATGGAACTTAAGAAAAGAGGTAAGATTCCTCCATTCTTGGCAAAACTGACAAACCTGTCTGCATAATGGGAAAGCGTTAGGATCTGCCTACCATGTTGTGTTTAATTAAAGAGGATTTCTCATTTCAAGCATGAGATACATATATAGAGGTCCCAGAAGTGCTGGGCTGTATGGCAGATAAAACTCTTTCAGCAAGCCAGGTTTTCTGAGGGCTCCCCTAGCCTTTTGATAAACTAGAATAACAATAAAAACAATGTCCTGTGAGGAGTGGCTAGGGACACAGGGTTTGTCTAGTTTGGAGAAAAGGCAACTGAAGGGCAACCTCATTGCTCTCTGCAGCTTCCTGAGAAGGGGACATGGTGAGTGACGCAAACCAGGGAGGTTGTAGAGCCTCCATCTCTGGACACTTTCAAAACCTGCCTGGACACATTCCCGTATGACCTGATTTAGGCTGACCTTAATAGCAAGGGGGTTGAACTAGACAACCCCTAGAGGTTCCTTCCAACCCCTGCCACTCCGTGATTCTATGATCCTATGACCTCCTCTCCCTGGTATCCAGTGATGTGGGAATGGTTCAAAGCTTTGTCAGGGGAGGTTCTGACTCGACATAAGGAAACATTTCTTTACCCAGAGGGTAGCCAAACACTATAACAGGCTTTCTAGAGAGGTGGTTGATGCCCCAAGCCTGTTAGTGTTTAAGAGGCTTGGACAATGCCTTTAACATAGTTTAACTTTTCGTCAGCCCTGAAGTGGTCAGGCAGTTGGACTACATAATCACTGTAGATTCCTTCTAACTGAACTACTGTATTTTGTGATTTAATTATAGGTAATAGCTCTTCCCAAAATTTCTAAGAAATCATCCATTAAAGTAAAACAATAGCTTTGCAGTTCCTCACTGTCCTCATCCACGTTGTTGCTTTTACAAAAAGAAATCCTGAGGTAAAGTGCAGAGTCACTAAGAGTTTTTCTACATTTTTCTACATATAAGTCTCTTTTCTGATTTAAATGCACATCCAAATGAAAAGGTAAAAGGAGAGCTGAGGGCTACATATATATATACATATATATGAACAGATATGGATCAGGAAATAATGTTCTTACACAACTATTCATGTAGATAAACTAGAATAGTAGGGACACTATCAAGGATAAAAAGATGGAGACAGATGAAGTGTAGCTTTTATGTCCTGATTAAAGAAAAAAAAAAAAACAAAAAAAACCCCATAAATAGCAGTAGCCAAACACATGAACAGATACTGTCACAACAGCCAAAAAAGCATCCCCAAGCCCAAGTTCAAGAAGTGATAACAAAGTTTTGTGCTAAAACAATGCTTTGCTTTACTAAGAGCTCTCAGGTAACAAGTGCTGCCAAATCGGACAAGAGAGGTTAATGGAGACAGAAACATAACTCTCTCCCTTGCAGAACTCAGAGTATGGTTCATACAGAGAGAAGGACCCATTAATCTATCCTGACTAGGTGTTATAGAACATAGGGAAATAAAAGGAAAAGCCATTGCCTTAATGGTGATTCTAAATTAGGAGAAAACAAGCTGTGTTTTGTGCTTTATCAGCTTTCTTGCAGGCTTCTTTCAAGTAGCTATAGCTTATTACCATTCACCTAAGGTCCTACAAAATACACCCATCTAATCAGACTTAAAGAGGTAATTTGAAAGAAAAGCTAAACTAAAACTTAGATATGGTGAAAACATTGCATTTCCCTTAGTCATATACCCTAGTGTATCATATGTCTCTTACATCTAGCTTGATATGTACTGATTCATCCATTTTTCCTCTCCCCTTTCTGAATTTTCCTAATCTTGCAGAGCGGCCCCTAAGTGTGAGCTTCCCTCCAACTTCACCCAGGTGTTCAAGCAGTGCCTTCTCTGTCTTCTACAATATTCATTATTCATCTTTTAAAAAACAAAAGAAGATTCCTTCAGCTCTTACAGAGGTAGGACCAACTGTAGAGAACTGTGCAATCATACTTCAACAGTTGTTTATAACTTATTCTGTGTGGAGTGGCATCAGACCATGCCCTGGTTTACTTTTATCATGCAAATTTTTTTTTTTTTCTCTCACAATAGTGTTTAAAATACAAAACTACTCTGAGCCCACTAAGCAATCCAATTAGAGCAGTGTACTTAAATTTGCTCATCAGCCTGTGAAGTCTTTAGAAAATTAAGATGATTTCAAGGTACTACATAATAACACAGCAGACCACAGTCAATGAAGTATCAAGAGAATGTGATACACTGTTGACCAGTTACCTTTTTTGACAAGACCTGTAGTTCCAAAATCTTTCTTTGATTTCAAGAGAAAATAAACCACTGATTATTTAGAGAGTAGACTCCGGTCCTTAGCAATCAATTTAGGAGCATAAATGTTGACTCAGATAGTGTCCTTTCAGTTGGAGAGAAAGTATTTCAGATCAAATGGGTAAAATCTTGATCTCACCAATGTAAACAAATAAAATTTCCACCAATTTCACAGGGCGAGGATTTCTCCAGCTATCTTAGTTTCTCTTCTAGGAACAAGGTGTCAGTCATGTTGATGTACTCTAGGTAGCCAAGTTGCTCATTGAACTCAAGCACATTACGGTATCCTCAATTCACTTAAATTACCAGGTATTTATCATTGTGTTAAAGGCAATATGATGCAAACATCTTGCTGAACTGATTGTACAGTCAAGACAAGACTCAAGAAGTTCTCCAGCTTGGTTTGTGCTGAGGTGAAACTGACCCGAAGACACAACACAAACACACAAGTTGAATACTAGACGAACCTACAGGCACAATCCCAGCCCTTAGGGATAGAAGTATTCCCTTTCTCTCCGCAGGGAGGCAGTACGTGCTTATGAACTAGCTCACAACAGCATTGCTGTAGAACTTTTTCTAATGTGCTCTACCCAGGCCTCAGAACATTTCCATTCAGCTGCAAAACACTGCTATATTACTGCTCAGTCTTCTTTGCTATCAGTGCCACAAAAGCTGGTTTTGAATCTCTGCCCTTTGTTTCTAAACCAAATAGTTACTGTGGTTTACTACTGCAACTAATAATGTACACAGCATTGTGTATGTGTATATGGGGTAACCTCTCAGAAATATTCTTTCACAAAGGAAACAAGTTCACAGACAAGCGATTAATGTAAATTGATATAAAACCACTCCAGAGTCCTAAATATACCCATATCTTAAAGAGTGTTCAGCCACAAGATTGTAATGCTCTCTTGGAAGCATGTACTTGTAACATATCAAAAAAAACAAACCTGGCAAGAGGGACAAGTTCAGCTTTTCAGAGCAGAACTGTAAACTCGCTGACCTCAATAATAAACAACTGCATATTTTCCATTAGACTTACTGCAAATTAAGTTTAATCAGAAATCTCCAAAGAGTTAAAAAGAACCGTAATACCATGCTTATATTTTTTCTGTCTTAATATTTTAAATAGTCTACTTATGGTTTCATGAACTTAGACCTGGTTGTCTGATTTAATGCAAATATGTATAATCAGGAGCAGAAAAGCCTTTGCTGTTACAAATCCTGGTTTCTCCTACCTTGCTTCAGGTGGCAGCCTCAGAAGAAGGAGTTACCATCAGTGGTTACCTCAGCAGATGCAAGAGAGGCAAAAGACATTGGAAGAAACGCTGGTTTGTTATCAAAGGCAAAGTCCTCTACACCTACATAGCAAATGAGGTACTGTACAAATGGAAACTTTTAAATATAGAATATTTATGGTGATCATTATATCTGTGCAAGTTCAACCTGCACTATAAGCTTCTCCTCTACACCTACGTAGGAAATGAAGCACTGCGCAAACTGACTTGAAATAGTCTGCTGTCTGAGTTTCCTTCTTTACTCTCTACAGACAGCACAAGTAAACGTGAAAGGTACACATGGCAGTTCTCACAACTGCCTGCCTTGTCAGACCTGGTCCCAACAGGGAGCTCTCCTTAGATGAGGGGCCCAGCCACACCCCTAGCTGGACCTCGTCAGCCCTCTTCACAAACTGCCCTCCGATATTTGACTTCTTGCTATTCAGAAAGAGTCCTCAAACTCTCACAAGCCTTCTCTCTAAATTTTGGTTCACTGGTTTGCTTTCAGGACAGAGTTGCCACAGAAAGTTTGCCTTTGTTGGGTTTCACCATTGCTCCAGAAAAGGAAGAAGGAAATACAGATGCAGTTTTTCATCTCTACCACAAGCAGACTCTCTTTTATAGCTTCCGAGCAGAGGATAACAATTCAGCACAGAGGTATGACACAGAACCTCCACACTACACAGAGCACAGGTCCAAAAGCTAATGCAAGGCTTTTCCCTTTCCTTCACTTCAGGAAACAGAGGAAACAAACAGCTTTCAGAGTGTTGATTAAGCCCAATTGCATGTGGTTGGCCTAGGTGACATTAGAGATCTACCTGGTGCTTTTCAGTTCCTTAAGGAGAACTTGCTCCCCTGTGTAGGTAAAGAAAAGATAGTTGTGAAATTAGTAATAAAAATGACAGCACCTCAAGACACACAGGAAGGGAAATGAGTGTTTACAAGAGGTTTTGTTTCTTTTCAACATAGAACAGAAAAGACAGAACCACTCAAGTAAGACAGCATTTATACTATGTTTTGAGATTTTACAGGAAATTACTTGTAAAGGTTGTACTAGAATATAACCAGTAGCCAGTTCCCTGCTGTAATCAAGACACTATAGTTCCTCAATAGAGTTGGGATGGGAAGTAACAGTCCTCTTTAGGCTTTACATTCTTAAAATACTTATTTTTCTTGAACTATGTATGTTCTTAAAATGCATATGATTTTACGTGTACCACTTTTAATTTCTTGCTGTTTTTAGGTGGATTGAAGCCATGGAAGAAGCATCCATATTATAGCAGCTATCACTCATTGGACTTAGAATAAATTCTCAGATTTCTATACATTTCCAGCAACCCTCTTCTGTCTTGCAGAAGTGAACAGTGTATTTCAGGCAAACTGGCTACATACACTGGATATGAACTGTTTCCAGACTGCTCTTTTTGCTTCCTTCTTCTTACATCTACATTTTTACAAATTGAAACTTTGAAATAGAGAATATTTATGGTGATCTTTGTATCTGTGCAAGTTCAACCTGTACTATAAGCTTCTCTGCTGATCCCACAATAAACTGTGTCTAACATCAAGACAAGAAATACTGATTACAATAAGTAACAGGCTTGGTTTTATTTACTCTAGAGCACTATCGTATTTCATTAGGTTGGGTTTGATGTTTACCATGAAATGAAAAACAATGTAGTAAACAACAAACGCTCATTTAAAGCACTTTATTATTTTTATAAAACTACAGCTTCATTTTTTCATGGTTTTGGGGCCCACTTTATTACTTATCCATTAACAAGTATCAGCATGAAATTATCTCCCTTGTATGCTAAATTGCTTCCACAGACAATAAACAAAGAACACATTCAATGTACCTGGTCTACCAACACTTCACTGGCTATGATCCAGGATAATTACTTACTATTAATTTATACTTTTTATACAGATCACCATATAATTTATGTTAAAGGTTTAATTTCATACTGTAGTACTTTGAAATGCACTCCAGTAGCTCTACAAATCCAGATGTTGAATTTTATCACTTCTAAAATAACAAGGGTTGTTTTTTATTTATTATAAACCTACAATTTTATTTAACACTAGTCTACCTAATAGTGTTAAGATTTTTATCATCTATTTAAATAGTCTATTTTCAAAGCTCCTGTCGTTTCTGCTGTTCTTGATATGAAAAATGTCATCAAAAGTTTAATCCAGATAACCAGCACATCATTTCAACGATGCTGGTGAACCGAAATGCACGTCGATTTGCTTTGCTGGAGTGCTGTGGTACTCCTATGGCTAAGGGCATCAGACTGCTATTGTGCACTGCATCTCCAGGGCTCAATTTTCAGCAGCCAATGTCTGTAGGACTTCAAGATGCTATGCTGATTTACACCAGCTGAGGATATAATCTCTGGAGTGTTGTTTTTAATGTTTTGTTGGGGTTTTTTTACAAAGAAGGTTGAGAAGTGCTGTTCTAATTATTGCAATAAAATGGTTTTGTGTCCTATATTTGTCATAATACTTGACTGAAGAACATAATGTCATTTATGATTGAAATATATCTTTCTATAAAAATGCCATGTTCAAAAATTTACTTACATTAAAATATATTGGGAGGTGGGGATTTTTATTACTTTTATTTTTCCCTTTCTTCAGGAAGCTTAATGGATATTTGAATTTTTTACCATAACAAACTGTTCAGATTGTCCATATTTTAAAGATCTGTATGTATCCAAATGATGAAGGTAGTTCAATTTATCATCTGGAAAAACAAGCTTTAAAAAATCCCCAAATACACACCTAACTCTAAATAAAAACACTGCTGTTTGATGTTTATTTTGATATATCTCAAACTGATAGTTTCATAAAGCATATATCATCATACACAGAAAGAAACCAAGCATGAGAAAAGTAAAATTTTTGTATTCCTTAGTTAATGGAGGAACACCAATACTAATTCTGTTTCTTTTTAGAACTTACTACCAATACACTATAAATGTTTATCCCCTCTTAAAAATATTCTGCACTGATGAAAAGAAAAAGAGACTATTCAGCATAGAATAGGATCTCTAACCATGGTCCCAAACAAGACAAAACAAAACTGCAGAACAAAAGCATTATGAAGATTTAGGTGCTGACATTTACTGACTGTTGTATTCAGTTTTCAGTTATAAGCAGGAAATGAATACATGAAAATATTTTGTTGTAAAAAAAAAAAGAACCCACAAACAATGCTATTACACATTGTTTAAAGTAATGTGGAAAAATAAAAGAGAAAAGCATGACTGCAGTTCTACAGGCTTTTCCTTCACATTATTTTTCTTTAATTCCAGCTTTGCAATTCCAGTTACTGTTAACAGACACTTACCTACTACCAATTCTCTGACGAACTAAGGAAGAGCATAAACTCAGGTGATGGTAGTGGAGACATCCTGGTAGAAATCTAATTGCTATGATGAGTGTTCCAGTTCATGCTGCATTTACCTCCTCTAAAACCCAACTACTAATGAACTCTACTTCAGTTACAGATATGGTCTCAATACACCACAAAGCAAGAGGAAGAAAAATGTCCTCACAATTTCAGTCCAAATGTTAATCTCATTTGAGCAAAGCTAAGCACCAGAGAGTGTTAATCCACCATTTAGAAAATTTTAGTAACGACCTTTTAGAAAATTGGAATGTCTTAGAGGTATATAGATACTCCACTTACTGTACGCCATTTATTCCTCTTTCTTCCCAACTTGTAGCTGGTATTGCACCTTCAAAACAAACACTTTTTTTCACAACTTTACATATGTTAAAAAAAAATCAGTAACAAGTCACAATATACTAGCTACTCGGTCAACTTCTCAGATGCAAACCAATTCCATTTGTTGCTTCAGAAGTTTTCCGTGTATTTTACTACTTATTGAAAAGCATTAAAATTATCAGTCTTTATCTGCAGCTACTCCATTGTCACTTTGTGAATCTCATCCATGCATGCTTAAAACACTAGTCTAACTTTACAAGTTACTTGGGAACCTAATGTACAAATTTCTGTGTATTAAAAACATTTAGATCCTTCAGTGTGAACAACACTGAAACACCACTTTTGATGAAGTTCTGAGAAGAGAGTCTCTAGACTCCAGGGCAGGTTTACAAAGGCTTTCAGAAAGGCACAAGGAAAACTTTTTTTTTTTAAAATAATCTTTCCTAAAATAAACATTTCACAAATATTCTGAATGTCTTCATTTTCAACAGAATAATAGCAAAGACCAGAAAACCTTTAAAGTGCCCATGAAACAGCATTGTCATTCTTTGCCAAGCTTTCTTCATATTATTATTACTAAATTACACAATATTTTAATTATAGATAATTACATTATAACAATTACTATAATTATAATAATTTCATTATTTTGATTCTTTTAATAGTTTTTTCCCCAGAGAAGCGTCCAGCTTGCCTCTATGCTTGGAAAGGCATAGAATTTTATATTTTATATAAGCATGCTCTTTTTTTTTAATATATTTTTACTTGTAGTACTACATTTTAATGTCCTTTCCTCATTCTCCTAAGTTAAAAAAAAAACAAAACAAAAAAACACACACCAAAAAAAAACCCTACAAAACAACTGGAGGACAGTTTAAACTGCCTAGTACTTGCCTATATTTTAATTTTCTGTATCACATACCACGTCATTAACTATAGTACTTGTCAGTAGACAAATGTGATCTCAAAGCAAGCACCATAGAAACTGGAAATACTTTCTGTCCATCCTGACAGTTTTTAGAGAGCAAATGCCACAGACTGTACTCAGACAACATCGCATCTTTGTCTTTACACATTCTAGAGACAACAGCAAATAGTATATAACAGATAAGATAGAGTGGCTTTTTTTAAGATATATCTTTTACTTACTGAAATGGTCTCCACTGCACAACTAATAATTAAATTCTGACCACCACCTGAGCATTGTGAGCTCAAGGAATCACTTCCCCTCTTTTAAAACAGCATGTCATTAATATTTCCAAACACACCATTAATACTATTCAGAACTCAGGCTGATGATATTTCTGCAACTGACAAATCCTACAGCAGACAGCAAGCTCACTTTTGCTAAGAGGAAACTACAAAGAAATGAGGGTGAAAAACCCACAAGGTAGAGGTCACTAGCTTCCCTCAATATTACTCTGCCATGTAGAAGCTAAACACAAGGCACAGGGACTCATACTTCAAAAATCATCTACGACCTCTTTAAAGTGAGATTTATATTAAATGTGATATTAACAAGACCAAACCATTTATACTGTTAAAACCTTCTCAGTCACTTATAAATGTTAATTTTTTAGGAGCTTTGCTTTTAAAATTTACCTCAAAAGTTTCAGAAAAATTCTATGAAAAAAGTAAGAACCTGAAGTGATAACTTAAAAATAACAATAGTCTACAATAATGTCAATCCCAAACATTTAGACACATGAATAACCTTAAGTCTTGCATTTATTTTGCACCTCTTGGCCCACACCGAGTTTTGACCCTCCGTTAGTCCACTATGTACTTTCACTACCAACACAACCAGAGAAAAGGTTTTTGGCCTATATCATAGGTTCCTCTTGGAGCCCACCTTTGCGTTGCAATGGTTCTCTCTTGCACACCTGAAACATCCTTCCCTGCTTGTAAGTGACGTGTCTCATCGTACCTCTCATCTACGTCAAATTCACTCCGTCTCTTAGGAGGGAAGCACCTTCCACAGGGTCTCTTATAGGGCGGCCTTGCAGTGGTTTTTTTTTTCTTCTGAGGAAGCTGTTCCACAAAGGGAGGAGCTGAAAGCTCCCTATGACCAGCAGATGAGCGTAAAAAATACCACCACTAAAATCCTTCCATAACTATGGCCAGGAGCAACTGAATGCTTCCCGATGGGAACGACGGCCCGTGGTGAGAAGCCCACACGCTGGAGCATGTGCAGCCGCCACGGACCCCGACGAGGCCGCCACGCTGCAGCACGCGCCCGCGGGCAGGAGCCACCGCCCCTGACGAGAAGTGCGGCCTGAGGAGCCCGCCATGGAGCGCGAGCGCCCCTCACAGGAGCCGCGGCTTTGGGACAGGAACCCGCTCTGCAGCAAGATAAAAACGTGAGGCGGAACAAGGGGCAAAAAGGCGCTCGCGAGAACTGACTGGAACCCTCACGAACCACTCTGAGGGCTGGAGGGCAGGGGAAAGGTAGAGGAGTCGGGAGGGAAATTGGGTCTGTCTGAAAAGGGCAGCAGGGGAAAGCAGTGGTTTAATTTCTGGCTTTCTCACCATCCAAAGCTGTTTTAACTGGCACTTAGTTAAATTAATTTCCCCCAAGTCAAATCTGTTTTGCTCATAACAGTAATTTGTCAAGTGATCTCTCTGTCTTTATTTTAATCTATGAGCTTTTCCATTCCCCTGCCCTCTCCAGGAGGAGGAATTGAGCAGTTAGGTCAGCATCTGGCTGCACCTCAAATAGAGTAGTCAGATTTTTTTCTTTGCTGCTAGATTAGTTATTAACCTTTCCTTGTAGAGTTATCTCAGTTATCTTTGATCTTTTTCAACTCCAGCATCTTCTATTGAATTTATTTCTCTCCATTCATAGCTAAAGCCAAAACCAAGCTATGCATGCTTACCCATGGTCTTTTAGAAATATATGTAAAAAATGTTACAAATGGCAACACAATCTAATATTACTTATTAAGTAAAGGGTATACAGTATAGTTCTATATTTCACTTATTTCAAGAGTTGGAGCAAATAAATATTTATCTCACTAGAGCACAGACAGTGCACTTGTGTTAGCTAATTCAAGAGGCATCCCAAAAAATAGTAATAATTAAAATAACAGCCTGTTATTTATCACAACTTGCAAACTGCAGATTTAACATTTCCAAAATTTCAAGTAGTTACAGAGATTAGTAGAATGCTATGTAACAGAACACAGAATTTGTTCACTGTTTTTAAAGAAACAAACTAAATCACTCAAAGGTTATTAGATACCAATGTTGTTATTTCCATAAAATCATGCTGCTATGACAACATGGTTTAACTTACAATTACCACCTCCCCCACCCCAAATCCTCACAACTATCAATGTATACCTTAGAATACAGGACAAAACAAAGCAATCTTATTTTGTTTCTTATCACATAACTGCACAAAACATTCAACAGGGTACTTGCAGACTTTGCTTAATAAGATATACAATTTTCATTACTGCATTTTTATTTCTGGTACCACTCAGATCAAGGAAAAATGCACCTTTAAAGCATTTCTGTACATCTTGCCTTCCAGCAATGTCAGTTACTTGATTCAGACATTGGCAACATCCACAGCAATACAAAATTACTTGAGACGTTCAAAGATATACTGAATTTTGCTTTAATGTTTTATTAAGTAAAAATAAAAAGCTGCTTTTGAAGGTAGGTGTATGTCCAGATTTGGACAAGTTGGAAATCCTGCATTTAATGTTACAATAGTAAACACCTAAGATATTTTTCAAAATGTTTTTCTTTATGTATTACAAACACATCTGTACATCAGATGCTTTAACTCCAGTTTTATGGCAGCACTGCTATAATTCACAGGTGTGGTCCTTCATTTCCTCATATGCTTGCCCCAAATAGCCTGCTTTAAAAAGCAAAATCTCACCAAAATCAAACCCAATACCCAAACCAAATCAGGGTGCTGACTGCAACTGCAGACAACAGCATCTCCTATTAGTTATTGCCTTGAACTGCTATCTCTTGCATACATTTCCTTTCAGAGATTATTGTAACTACACATCTTCCAGTTTTACTGTTCATCTGATCACTCCTTCAGTTTGCTTCTCTCAAAATTACTAGTCCTAAGAGTAACTCACCAGAAGTATTAACATCATTTTAAAATGGAGTGTGGTAGGTTAAGAAATAGCTACACACACATTATCATGAACTGGGGTGACAGGTCAACATATGATAGCCTCGGATAGAGATGACAAGCCCTGAAAGGTGGACCCACCTCCATTGCACCCAAAACTGGATCATGTACATTCAGATGCAGAAGCCTCACTGCCTGCACCACTGGGAAAGACCTCATCAATTACATCAACTGCACAAAATTAAAGTGACACTCAGGACAGGTTGGCAGTGGCCTTTGTGAAAATCAGCATCAACTGCAAGCCTACCTTTGACTCTGCATCTTTACTGAGAACCATGATGTAGGCAGAACATTAACATCCACCTGCGTACATAATAACCACCTCCAGCCAATTAATCTGAGCTGCTGCGCAGGCCCTCCCAGTGTCCAAGCACGGGTTAACAAAATCTGCCTCTGCACAGGGGCAGCTGCTTCCTCTCGCAGTTTCAGAAGAGAACCCTGCAATCTCCCCGGCTCAGGTGCCCACCCAGTGCCCTCTGCGGACGGCGCGCAGCCAGCGCCCACGACAGCTCTCTGGGACCGACTCCACGTGTGCGACGGATGCGGACGCAGCTAGTGCTCCCAGCACGGAGGCGCGGCCCGGCGGAGCGTTGGCGCGAAGGCTCGGAGCGGCTCAGGTAGCCCCTCCCCCGCTGCCGTCCCCAGCCCCGCCCCGCGAGGGGGATGGAGGGGGCCGCGGCCGGCCTGGTGCTGGGAAGAGGAAGCGAGGAAGCACTCCCGGGCGGCGGCAGCGGCGAACGGGGTCACGAACTCTGACCTTTCACAGGGGCACGGCACACAAACCAAAACACCACCCCCACCCCCCACGCGGCCCCGTAACACAGACCCAGCCCCCACCCCCTCCCCTCCGTGGACCCCGGTAGCCCCCTCACCGCCACCGCCCTCACGGGGGGAGGGAGGGCCGCCGCCGGGCACCGTCACCCAACACCGGCCCGCCCGGGCCCGGGTCAGGGTCACCGCCAGGGCACGCCTGACGCGAATTCCTGAGGTAAAAATCGTTTTTTAAAATCGAGGCGGCCCGGTTGGGTTTCTTTCGTTGGGGCCTAGAAGAGGGAAGGGGCGGGGGGGCGCATCGGGGCCCTGTTCGGGACACCCTCGCGAGCGGCAAGGGGACGGGTAACGCTCGGTTTAAGGGGAGGGGGAATTAGAAAGCTCCGGTATTTTGCTGGTAAGAGAGAGCTGGCCGAAGGCTGGCCCACAGCGCCTGGAGATAGAGAACGCCGTAGTGAGGCGCGGAGCCGATCCGGTGCGCGAATCCCGTTGCGGAGCCGCTAGGCTGGAATGTCGGCCGCCTGAGGCCGGAGCCGGTCCGGGCTCGGTGAGAGCACTCTGCTGTCCGGGGGGGTCGCAGGGGCGATGGTCGCGGCGATGATGAGCTCGGGACGCGGACACAGAGAGAGAAGATGGAGTCTGAGCGGGCGGAGGCGGCGGCTTGAACCCGACCCTTTTACCTTTGCCACCGGGAGGGCGGAGGGGAGGGGGCGGCGGGTACTTTGCATACGGGGCTGAGACCGCCGCCATATTACCGGCCACTTCCCTACTGCCATACCTGGGCCCCTCGTAGCCCGACATAAGGATATACCGGAGGGGAGGGGGAGGGTGCCTAATGGCGGCGGCGGCAGCCCCGCCTGGGACTTGGCCGCCAGCCAGCGCCGCCATCTTGTGCTTAGTCGCGTCCCTCGGGTGTTTTCCCTCTCACGCGAGAGGCGGTGCCACAGGCATTACAGGCGGCTGCCTCAACCAATGGGTGGCGGGGGCGGGAGCGCTGTGCCTCCGATGAGGTCATGGGCTGGGGCGAGGGATGGCCCCTTCCGGGGTGCGGTGTCGCGGGGCGGGAGTCGCCCCGCGGCGGCAGCAGTGGGCAGCCGTGGGGCGCGGGACGGCGTGGCCGGAGCTGCTCCTGGACGGGGCTCTGACCTCGGCATTTTCTGATGTCGCATCAATTGCTGCAAGGATTCCTGCTGGGTTCCCGCCACGGTTGCCCTGTAGCAGACTTTCCTGGCAGAGCCCCGCCTTTTCTGCCTATGTCCACACGCTTAGGAGCAGCGTGCTGGGGTGCTCCTTGATGTAGCTGAGCCGAACGCGCAGAATGAAGGACACGATTTCCATTAAAAAAACCCAAATATCAGTAAGCTTGAATTCTGCCTTTTGCCGTGTCAGCCTAGTAGGTTCGTACCCATAGAATATTTCAAGTACAGCATATGTTCTGAGATTGATGGTTTTGTGCCGTTATTTTGGACATCGACGCATCTACATTGTTTGCTACCCTATTACATTGAAAGTACTTTCCTGGTGCAACAGGTGTCTTCGTGCGGTTTTTAAGTTCCACCCTCTGTTGTTGGTTTATTTTGGGAATAAAATATGCTCATGGGGTTTTGCTAGGAAGCTGATTTTTACCTTTTTTCACATCCTGGGAGTCAACATGAAGCTTACATGGCACAGCTGTGTACAGTCTCTTGGCTTCCAGTTGAATTAGATGAGACAGCCTCAACTTGTTGTTTTGGAAGGGTTGAAAGTACAAAAAAACCTTGATGGATAACAGCACCGGCAGCAAATCTACCAGAGCCTTACACAGCAAAGACTTCATTGGGTCCTAAAAAGGTATTCTTAAGACCAAAATATGTTCAAGGCTTTCTTAATCTTAAAACACTGAGAAAACCGCATGTTATGAGCATATAGTTATCTTCCCTGCTGACCATTAAAATGAATTTAAAATAAACACTGAAAAGGAATTACTGAACAACTGAGAAACCACCACCAAGCTGCAATATTAAATGGATCTGGTGGAAATGGTTCATAAATTTACCGTGGAAGTTGAACACTTGCATAAAAATGACAAGCTGTATGAGAAACTAGCATAGAGGTGATTTCCATAATGAGTGTCTCAACATTGATTATGCACTCTTAGGAACAATTTTCTATTGGCATACACAAAATAATTTTCAAATTTAATTTACCACAATCAAATTTAATGTTTTTAACTTAATGAATTTTTACATTTACAACACTGTCAATTTTGTAGAAATCACCTTGTACGGGGGACAGTCCTAGAGACATATGTGCATTTCTCATAATGTGAGGAGGAAAAAATATATCACATAATAACAAATAGTTCAGGTAATAGAAAATACATTTTAGATGTACCAATTTGTTTCCCTTGTGATGCAAGATTTTTGTAATAACATGACAGTTTCATGGAATGATTCAATAAAAATTGCTTCGAAACAGCATTCTTAGATTGCTCTTTCCTTATCCAGCATGGAGTGTAGAAGCAGTTGAACTGTAAGGTTCCTCTCTCCTTGAGTGAAGGAAAGCACCTTGGAGGTCTGTGAATTCCACAGACTACATCAGTAGTTGATGCACAAATTAATCCGTTATGATGTATGAAATTAACACCTCTTATTTGGAGCTTAAATAACAGAGTAAAAATAGTACATTAGAGGCTTCATAAAGTAAACTATGTGCCTCAGCTTTTTTAACACTATGGTTTCAATATGCTTGTACTGTACATATATATGTGTATATGTGCACACACACACTCATCCATGGCATATTTTCTTATTTGTCAAATAGTATTGTAAATAATCCAAAAGTCATATTGGAGTTTTCTTTACTAATAGGACAAAGATTTCTTTAATAATAAGAGAAAACTCAAACTTCTGTGCCTGATGGAAGTTGCTGGCATCTTTTCAAACAGGTTCTCTAATGATCTTGTTTCACCATGGCAACCAATATGGAGGTGCTGGCTCAGCAGGTAGTGGAGACTCAGCAGGTGGCTGAGGTGAGTGACAGATCACAACAGTCGGTATATGAGCTTTTGAAATGAAAAACATATTAGGGAGTCCTTGATGTTTACAGTTAAGCAAAAATGGAACAGAAAATCTTTATAGAACTGTATTGCTTTACACTTGGGGACAAACAAGAAAACAGTGACACCAGTATGTAGTTTGTCTACTTGGCTTCATTCTGGTGGCCCCCATATTAAGAATGCAAGTAGGAAAATCAACATGAACTATACAGAAACTTGGTTGTATTATAGATTGTTTAAAAGATTAATACAACAAAAATTCTGGCCATTTGATCATCTTGACCATTTTGGACATGAAAAGTTTCTGGTCATCTCTTGAGTTGTCATTTAAATCCAGAACCATGTTTGAACTTGTTTTACTGATGCACTATATTGAATTTACAGTGGGATGATTAATTTAAATAAGACTTTATATTTTCTGCCTACACAAACAAAATAGTAAAAAATCTACTTAAAGTGATATTCAGTTATGTCTTATCCTGATGTATATTCACAGAAGCCTGGATGCTCAACAGCTAAAACGTACAGATCAACTCCTAAACACTGAATCTGCATGTGATCATGGCCATATAAAAGAATGTCTTTATCTCCTTCAGTTTTCTAACTTCAGTCAAAAAATAAAATAGAATTTTTGTCTGTTTAAAATTATTTGCTTTCATATCCTTCAAATTTACTATGATTTATCACAGGATTATGTAAGTAAAAATAATGAAGGGCAGTAGTCTGAGACCTCTATAGACAAGGCCACTTTTCAGACATTAGTTTGGGGAGGGGGGGTGTTCTGACCTATTAAACTAAGATAACACTTGAATATTAAAAAAGTATTTTTAGTTCAAAAGAAGCTCTACATTTGAAGGAGATATGTGTGTCATTGTGCTTTCAGAAATCAATTTGACATTTTATCCTTAGAGCAATTCTTTTCTAAAAAAAATTTGTTTCTTTTAAGTAGTGTGGAAAATGGCCTACTGAATATCCTGGAAATAACATCTAAGGAGTAGTTTCAAAAAAATTTCACACTGAAAACCGACAAGCAAATTTTCCCTCAGGTTTGCAATACCAGGTATCAATTTGGCAAGCTGCATTTTTTAGAAACACTTCCAAGCAAACTTGGAAATAGACCTACAGTGGGAATACTGGCAAACCTTATACTATTTTGGTAGAACTTGAGTGCTGTAATCACATCTAAGGCACATAAAATATGTGACATTTGTAATTCCTCGTGCAGGAAATGCACCGTGGTAACATAGTGTGATGGTTGTATCTTGCCACTGGAGAGATCGCTCCATCTCAAGAGTGTATGAAGCTCTGTGATTTCTTCCTGGCCGGTGGGTAAATAGAGGGCTTCATCTCTTTATAGTATTCACCTCCTTAAATTATATGCCTGTCCACTGCATAACACCATGAAAAATTGTTCATGGAGAAAAATGTTATAAGCAGCAGTATCTCATTAAGAGTTAACTAATGCTATGACCATGTTAATGTTAAACCATTTCTTTATGAATGGCTGGCTGCCTGCTATTTCTGTCTTCAGTCAGATGTGGTTTTTAATACAAGCAAAATACATTACTAGTTTTCTTGAGGTATGATACAGTTCCATGTTTGTACTCACTGTTTGTCAGAGAAAATGTAGCATTAAACTTGACACTGACCTTAAAAATGAGAGGCTTTTTCAGCATGTCTTTCATTGATGAAAATTAAGTGGAAAGAGAGATTTGTTAATTATGCACTGAATCTTAAGTTACAAATTATGAAAGGCAAGTTGAAAACGGGATAACTTAATGTAAGTAACTGGCAGGTTTATCTCTTATCTGCATCATTTTTTCAACCTAATTACCACATACCTAGTGCATGGGTTTATTGAAAGCTATGATATCAAGAACCAAATCAGACTGCCATGTAAGTAGGCCATGTGTCGGGGTTTTTTTCTTGAGCAATAGTTTATCAGCTTTGTTTTCCATGAAACTGTGACTGTGTCATATAAGTTAACTGAGTGCACTCCAGTATTGCATGTATTATTGTACCTACTCTTTTTTTGGGACTTTGTAAAGTTGTTCTTGTTATGGTTTCAAATGCTCTCACTGCATTTGCTTCTGCTTTATAGCAGTGTTTCTTGCTGCATTTTTCAAACTATTTCTGAGCAGATTGGTTGAGAAAGTTCCACTTTTAGTGTCAGCAGTTCCTTTTACTTAGAGTTTCTGAAGTTGGGGTGCAGAGAACAGCTAGGGGATTCAGAGGGAATTTCAGCAATTCATCCACATACTGAGCAGCTTTTGAAAAGCACAGAAATACTTTAGCCTTAATACAAAAAGAAGTAACACTGCTTCTCTCAAGTATTGTTTACTACTGTCACTGTGCCACAATCAGTGGCTCAAGTTCAGTCTCAGTGCCAACTTAGATTTGATTTGCATATTGTTCAAGAAAAATGTATTTGGTCATGAAATATAGATGTATTTCCTGTGCAGTGCCTTAGTTTTTAATGAAGAGTTTTTAAACAGGACTGTCAGTGTGGGGAGGAGTAAGGGCTATTTTGTCTTTCCAACATTAGCTCTGATGTGACCAGGAAGAACGTTTAGCAGTAGATAAAACTTCCTCTTCTAGGGAAACATGGCTAGTTCCATGACAGCCACATACTAATTCCCAGTACACTTTTTTTCTCTGTCAGTGGCTACGGAGGGAGATGATTCTATTCAGCCCTCTGCATACTGGGATCTTGTTTATGTCAGTTGCATTGCTGGAGGATTTCAGTTACTTTCGGTGCCCTGATAAAAACCTATCAAAATATTAAGCCTTTTTAAAAATATGTTTTACCATGGGATTAAAAAAATGCAAGGTTTCTTTATCACATACAGTATTTTCTTGTTCCTCTTTGGATCTCTTTGACAAACTACATCAAAAGTAGCTCAGCAATTTAGGTTTAAGTCCAGACAAAGCACAGTGTGCTGAAAAAGAAGAGTAAAAACACTTCTGTTCTCAAGGAATAAGTTTTTTCTTTGTTGTAAGAATTAAGGAAGTGAGAAATAAGGTCATTTATCTTTAACATTTTGTTATTATCATTGACCGTTTTCTCATTTCTGGATGAATTTTCAAGGTGAATTTTTAATAATGAGTCTTTTCAATTTTAGTTCAAATACGGCTTTTCTCAAGTTACTGTTAATTGGATAAAACTTAGACATGCCATCAGCCTGAGAAGTATCTCATACAAAGTGAATATTGGAGTAATGGGATCCTAAATTGCGTATACAGTTTGGCAGACTCTGAATTCCATAATGTTACCAAATGTGGCATAGCCACTGGTGTAATATAGATGTTGGGGTGCTGCATTAAGATGTAATCTGAGTTTTTCAGACTGCAGATATGCTGAAAATTGCAACTTCTTCCATGACTGTTGTTGTCATGTGTCTCATACAAGACCTTGCAGCAGCATCCTGTTGTAGGGCAGTTAAAATATAGGTGAATGCTTCTGTAGTGATCTGAACTTTATCTGTTGTTCTACAAAGAACCCAAGTTGTCAGGACAGTTTATTCCAGAGAACATCACTGAACTGAAACTTTTTTTGTGTCTGTAAAAGAAATATATTTGGATATTTCCAGGCAATATGTATGTTTTTATAAAAGCCTATTTTAATCAATAGCTAGAGAAGTTCTTTAGGAAAAATACTTACAGAAAAATAAGTCTGATTTGATTTGAATTGTAGCAGGTTTTATGGTGTAAAACTTGGTACCATATTTTTCATTGAAATTCTTTAACTCTTTTATGAGAGAAAACTTGCAAAAAAATAGTTCAAATTTCTTGATGCAGTTGAACATATTTGGTCTGTGATTCCTTAACTCTGCCCTCCTTTAGTTTCTATTATCTTTTCTATTAATATCTCTGGAATTGGTTTATGCTTAGTGAGAACTGACCAGTATATTCAAGTTAGGGTGATGACGCATTGGTACGGGCTGCCCAGGGAGGTGGTGAAGTCACCATGCCTGAAGACACTGAGAAGATAGATGTGTATGTACACAAGTCAGTTTAGTGAATACTAAGTGACTTGGCTATATGGCTATGAAGAAACCTTACTTATATCAAAGGACATAAAAAGAAATGTCTAGAGAAGCTTAGCTTCAAACTGACAATTTTAGGTATAGATATATATTTTATGTATATATAGATACCATAAGAATTTAATATGATGGCAACTAAAATGTAGAATGTGAACTACTTTACTGGAATAAAAAAACCAGGAAAAGTAAGTATGAATATGTGAATTTTTATATATAACTTTTAACATATATATAAAATGGTAAAAAATGGGTAAGTGAAACGGAAGAAGCAAAATTTACTTTTACCAGACTTCGAACTGCCAAATACCTGTTTTTAGTTTAATGATGAAAGAGGCAAGACAGCAGATACATAGGTTTCTGAGTGTATTTTTCTATTTCTCGAGTTTTGTGCAGATCCTGTGTCATTTAATGCAAGTCATTATTAATTATTTACACTTCAGCATATTAAATGATTGCTAATTATACTTTTTGGTTTGAGAGTCGAGGCAAATGCAGTCCTCTGCAGATTGGTCCAAAGCAGGTAATTCTCCATGCCGTGCAACTTTTCTTCAGCATCTCTCTTCCAGTGGTACACCAGAAGTACATTTGGCGTGCTTCATGAAACTGTTTTGTTCTCTCATTCTGCCTATGTATAAGTAAAGTCTGCAATGTGAGTGATAAAATGAAAATATCAGTTGCATCCTCATGGACTTTTAAGGAAATCACATAGTAGTTAAGCACAAAATGTTTTTAATCTCTACCAGGTAGGATTGGTTAATGTCATGATTCTGAAAACTGCTTTGAGATATGTGGAGTTGTCTTCACTCATAAAACTACATTTAGTACCAATTTGCTTTTTCCCCTTTACCCCTTTGCCTTTTCCCTCCAGTTCAAATGGACTGAATTTCACAGCCCTTGTACATGTTGGCAAAAATTCCAGTACAAGATATGGTCCCAATCTTCTGCAAGCATACACCAGAGAGTTAACAGACATTCTTACAATGACATTTCTAATAAGTGAAACACATACAGCAACAAAAATAAGTAGAATGATAGAGATCTGAACTAATTTCTGAATTGTGTTTTCCCATTAAAATTTCTAGGTACAGTAATTTCAGGATATTTCATTAAGAGGTCCTCTGTTACATTAAACATAATATATATTCTTCTAAGCATTGTTCTATAATAAAGTCACTGTTGAAATATCAGAAACTCTTTTAAAGTTATAAAATACTAATTCTGGTTTGCTGTGGATGTTTATTATGGTAGCATAGTTGATGTCCTATAAACATAAAAGTGAAAGCCTTTGTACCTGTAGTATTTCTGTGCAGTATATAGTACTTCAGAAAGTGCCATAAAAAAAAAAAAATCACCAGGCACTACAAATCTAACATGACCTTTATTTAAAGAGGCATTTTTCATATTTTATATTTCTTGCTGAAAACTTTTAGATTTTGTGGGTGACATAAGCAGCTGTGACAATGTTGTTAACTACGTTAGTAGTTAGTATCATTAGTAGTAGTTCTATCATTAGTAGTTACTACATTAGTACTAGGAAAGCTAAACTAACTGCATATGTGTACTAACTACATAGTACTATGAAATCTGTCAAATATAGTGTGCTAACATAGTACTACATTGGTACACTATAATGGATAGGTTTTCTATTTTATTTCAAATTTATTTTACTTTGCTAGCTTTTCTTTTGGTTCAGAAAACAAGCTGCTTTTAGTCTTATTTTTTTATTCTTTTATGTTTTTATATCACATCTGATTAATTGTTGCGAGGATTGTACCTTCCTTTACAATGCAGCTGTTCCAAACTTTCGTGTTGGGAGGTCTACTTCTAAACAGATGGTTAAGTAGTGATAAAGTTTTATTATAATCAGGACTTGGTTTTTGTTCCAGGAAAGACAGCTGCTAATCATAAATGTTTTTCCTGAATGAATTGTACAAATGAAAGCCTAGAGTGAGAAGGTCACTCATTTGGTTTTCTCACGTATTTTGTGTAGAATACTTTACCCCACACTAAATAGCAATTGCATTTACATTATACCCATGTTATAGATATGCTCCTGTAGTTACAGTAATCATTTACTTACATTATTTTCAAGAGAGTTGTACAATGAATAATTATATTTTCTATCAAGTAAAGAGCCTAATTTCAATAGTGAGCACATTTCTGTGCTAAAACTAGGAGTCTCTGAAGTTAACAGAAAATACCAATACTACTTAGATACCTAGGCCATGCATTTGTTGCATAAACCTGTGTAGTGGAAGTCTGTTGCATTCAAGTTTACTATTTGAAAACTTGTGAAGTATATGGCCATTTTTTTTCCCCCAAACTTAACACGTCAACATGATTTCACTTTCTAAGAATTTAAAGATATTTTCTTTTTTCGCCTATTTGACAGCCTTCACTACAGCCTCATAGGAGTATTTTGTTACCGAGTTTAAACCAGTTAATCACATGTGACATGAACTCACTGTATGAATTCTTAAGTCTATTAAGACTGATCACACTATTTCATATTTGAGTGCCCTGGACTAGTTTAGAAAGGTCTGTGTTCCTTTAAATACATTTGTTTAAGGCTTAAGATACTCCATGGGGAATGTGGGGGATTTTCCTTTGAATTTTGCTAATTTGAAAATAATGCAAGATACGGGCAAACTCTTCTCAGATTTCATTTTGCTCTTTCACAGTTCACAGTGAGCAGGTTAATGGGCTTAAGAACAGGGGGAAGCTTGATAACTTGGGACTGTCTTTCCCAGATGAAATTAATCTTACTATTAGACCAACTCCTTCAGCAGCTGGCAAAACAGCAGGAACACGTTGATTCTGCTTCCTTGGTTACAGGGAATGATAGTGCACTTGACCTTCAGAGAAACAGGGTCAAAGAAAGGGCATTTTAAAACAATACTGACTGCTTTCTGTGATTGGAATCCTCAATAATGGAGACTGGATGAAAATCTCTGTGATCTGACTAAAAGTGACCGCCACATTTCTCCAGATGGTTTTGCCCTCAGAGGTTTGCTGAGGAAAAAATGTAAATAAGACTGCAGGCGGAATTTGACACTGTAAGTACTGACGTCTGTACAGTATACAGCTAGGGAGCTCCAGGAGGAAAACAGTACTAAGTGTATTAAAGTAGATTCTTTTTCCCCTGTCTCTTAAAATAGGTGCATTTGATGTGTTTTTTGTAGGGAAATTGGGGGGGGTGAGCTATGTTTTATACTATATGTAGTATTTTCTGACTAGATCTAACAGTATTAGTGGTTACTTTTAAATAATTGTTGGTTAAGCCTCTTTAAAATGTGGTGTGCTGAAGTTTTCTACAAAACATGACCTAATTTGTTTCTTTCTTCCTCTGTTGAAGATGAATTCTCGTTTGAGACTCCAGTCAAATTAAAGCATATCTAAATTTTAAAAATATACTTCAGAATTACAGAAATGTGTCATAACTGACTTTGGAGGGCTAGGTTTTAGCTTGCATAGCTTCCAAAACAGTTGCTTTAAAGATGATACATGTTTCATGGTGTCATGTTTCTTCTAACAACAGATTAGAATACTCAATGTAATGTTTAGTCCTGTAAGTGAAACTAATAAAATGCTAAACTGTATTATCTGAGACAAGACATCTGCTTTCAGAATACTGTGATTAAACTTGTCTGGGAATCTAATTAATGATAGCTTAGGTTAACCTTTGATAAGCTTAGGTTATCAAATCTCTGATATAACTTTTTTAGAGTGGTGCATGTTCTTGGACTGCTTTTTTTTCCTCCCCCCCATTGTTTTTGCTGAAGAAGTCAAATTTGGTGCAATTGACTGGATATCATGGAACCACAGAATGGTAGGGGTTGGAAGGGACCTTTAGAGATAATCTAGTCCAACCCCCCTGCAGAAGCAGGTTCACCTATATCAGGTCACATAGGAACGTGTCCAGGTGGGTCTTGACCTCCAAGGAAGGAGCCTCCACAACCCCTCTGGGCAGCCTGTGCCAGGGCTCCCTCACTGAAACACTGAAATAGTTTTTTCTTATGTTTAAGTGGAACTTTTTGTGTTCCAGCTTCATCCCATCACCCCTTGTCCTGTTGCTAGCTACAACAGAACAAAGAGATGTCTCAACCTCCTGACACCCACCATTTAGATATTTGTAAATGTTAATAAGATCTCCCCTCAATCTCCTCTTCTCCAGACTAAACAGCCTCAGTTCCCGCAGCCTTTGCTCATATGAAAGATGTTCCAGTCCCCTGATCATCTTGGTGACCCTGTGCTGGACTCTCTCCAGAAGTTCTCTGTCCCTCTTGAGCTGAGGAGCCCAGAAGTGGACACAGGACTCCAGATGAGGCCTCACCAGGGTAGAGTAGAGGGGGAGAAGAAGCTCCCTTGACCTGCTGGCCACACTCTTCTTGATGCCCCCAGGATGCCATTGGCCTTCTTGGCCACGAGGGCACACTGCTGGCTCATGATATGACCATAACAAAGCATCACATATTTATCCATTCTGATGATCTGAAGGTATATGACGATGTTCAAGGTAGAAACTTAGCTGCAAAACAAAATGACAAAAGATTTTTTTTCCCTCACTCTTGTAAATTGTGTATTTAAAAAAATATGCTCCCTTTTTGCAGTTTATTGATTTACCATGGTTGTTCCGCTGTCAACCAAGGGCATGGCTAATTAGAAGACTCTACTATAT
Source organism: Colius striatus (assembly GCF_028858725.1). NCBI lineage: Eukaryota > Metazoa > Chordata > Aves > Coliiformes > Coliidae > Colius > Colius striatus. Next base: position 22,421,736 of record NC_084773.1, on the reverse strand, counting down.
CTACATCTCTCCTGTATATTTACCTCATTTATCATGCAGTTTTTGTGACCTCTTGTGAATTTCCTGAGTTCTGCCACCTCACCTGCAGATATTAAACACTACTGTGATAGTCTCAAATTCTCATATAGAATTCAATTATTATCATCAGTCTTACACTGAACTCATTCCTGTAGATTCTGTGGAACCACGTAAATAGGGGCATTTATGAAAAACTAGATTATTGTTTGCAATCACAATTTACAAGTGTTGTAAGTGGTACAACTTAACAATATAAAATTATTTGATGAAGTTATCAAAATGTAACATGTTTTATAATGTATATAAGATTTATTTAGCATTAGGCAGACACATACAAGTCTTGGCTGCTAAGTCATTGACATTATAGAACGTTTTTTCAAAAAAACAGTGTTTTGGCACAAATGCATTGTTTTCAAATAAGTAGTTATGTGTTAAACAGAGTATAAAAGAAACCAGTAGTGCCATACTTTTTTCCTTCTGATGGAGTGCATCATTGCAGTACTATATTCCAATTGAAAGGGAATCACTATAGAAACTTGTCGTATGGTAATAATTTATGATGTTTATTATTCAGATATGCTGCATGTGTGAAAATTTCTGTCATGTGTCTTTAAATATTATCAGTGTTTTTCCATCATTTTGTATAACTTTCAGTGAGAATGTGACTAAAAAAGTATCCATGGTATGTTGTTAACTGTGGACAGTAGTGCCACCTCTGGAGTTACTGTAGTTTACACCAAAGTACTAATATCTTGAGTGCACTAATGGTTGTTCAGATATTGTTTCAACTTTTTAAATACTGGTGAAAATATGCCAAATTATCTCCTTTGTTTTTGAATTTTCTTGCAAGAGTCAAAGCATTGAGCCACCTCACAGACTGCTAACTTGTCTGTTGAACTAGTAAAATGCACCAAGAAAGCATAGCTTTTGTAATAAGTATAGCACAAATAAGCCTATGTCATTTTCTTCCAAATTACTGGTTTAGAAGTAGCAGAATGGTTTAGCTTTCCCATGCTCTATTGAAAACAAACAAAGAAAAAGACATCTGGAACTAACCATGTTCTGATTCTTCAAGAAATTCCAGGATAATTTTGATATAGCTTGTTTCAGTTTTGTTTGGCTAAACCCAATTTTTTGTTTGGTTAGGTTCCAAACTAAGAACAGCAAAAATACATGTACCTATAGTGGAAAAAAATATACATAGGCAACTACATTTGCAGATACCTCTCTGTATTAAAGACTGATGCAATAACTTCAGCTTATGTTTATATTTGAAAAACCCCAATAAAGTTTTTCTAAACTAAATAAGGTACTTTTTGTAAGCATCTGTATTTCCTAAGCTTAATAAAAATGGAATTGGATGGCTGTGAAGAGTGGCAAGCAGTACCTTTCCATCTGTGAGCTGACTATAAGAACTATAATACAGGTGTTTCATGTATACTACATTTACAATTATTACGAAGGAACAATTAGTACTAACAGTTGCTTCAGTAAATCTGAGGATGAACAAGCACAGTCCAAATATACACAGCCATAGAATTATGTGTGTAAGTGTACGTTGCCAATGCCATATCCCTTCTGTAAGCAGAAGATAAAGGCTGTCAAGCCAATGTTATCTTGCATAATCAAATTGTCAGTTTTACTCTGAAAATAGCTATGCAAGGGATGTTTTTCAAGCATTTTCTAGGTATTTAGAACTACACTTGCATTATAGTTTGTTGTTCTAGAAAGAATACGGAATAGAATAAGAAACAATTATATAGTTGTAGTGACAAATTTAATCTCTATCATGCTAGTGATATCCTCACTAGAATAACAAAAGTCAACCACATACACCAGAACACATGCTGGTGATGATATTGTTGATCTGTTGGAGCATAGATTCCAGAAAAAATCTGCCCCACTCTGAAGTAGAAAAAACAGAAATTGAGGGACAATAAAAAAGGGAGAGGAAGTGAGCACACTGATGAAGAGAGTTCTAATTTATTTTGCTGTCTAAACCAAAAATATCCAGGTAAACATCTTAATTTTAATGTTTTTCCTTAAAAATATTGGACAGTTAAAATAGCTCTTACTTCTACTTGAGAAATGAAATTGCCGTTTTCTCCTAGTGAGCTGTAGATATGCTACAGTTTCAGAAGGCTTCTCAGTTGAAATAACATCAGAGACATAAAAAGGCCAGTTTGGTCAGATAGTTCTGTGCAATCTTCCAGCAGATTCTGTATATCTCTTATCCCATATATGTTCCTGGGATTGAGGACATTTTTATTTAGAAGCCTAGAGAAAGCTTTTCTGAAATTTAGCTAGCTGAAAATAAAATTTTAAAAACTAAAACCTAAAAAGTAGTTCATAAAAGTACTTTTAAAATATTTAAAGTATATAACACAATTTTAAGTATATAACGTATATATAACATTATATATTATTGTAGATATACTGTAGTTGTTTTTTACAGAAACAAAAAAATAAGAATCAAAAGTTTAAAAAAAGGTATTTCTACATTTCAGTAAGCTGAAGGATCACATAGTAATTAGCCAGTGATTTCCTGGGTGGCAGCGAGAGTGGTGTGGTGGTTTTGTTTTGTGGTTTTGGTCATCCATCGTTTACATTCTGTTCTCCCTAAAAAAAACCCAATATTCTAATAATTCATTGAAAATAAATCCATGTTGGTTTAATGACTGTAACCTTTCCAGTAACTTTAGATTCCATGATAAAGGGCCATCTGACCTGTAATAAATATGTAGTTTTAAAGTGTTCATTAATGTAACATTTAATTTAAATTCTGTACCTTATTTACAGGTGCAGACTGTTCAGACTTCACTATCTGAATCTCCAGTGATGACCAGCCCTTCCCAGCGTATCCAGATAATTTCCACAGACTCCTCTGTAGCTTCACCACAACGCATTCAGGTATAAATCCATTGATTAAGTGACTCACTGTTAAACCTTTTTTTTTTTTTTCTCCTCTTTCCCCCCACTTAGATTTATACAAAAGCATACTAAAGTCTGTGGAAGACTGCCTTAAAGTTTGTGAGAACAGATAATTTTTAGTGCAAACCAAAATTCTCTTTCTCTCTCAGCATGTATTTGGTGATAAGTTGGCTGTATATAATATTTGTGCTGCTGATATAGTTAGTGAGGAATATGTGCAGAGGTTAAAATTAGTCTAGGTGTACAAATCTCCTGAGGTCTAGCTACTGTCAGCAGAACACCCAAGATCATCTCCAAGGCAGATGTTTAGGAGCAAGTGGAAGACTAGCCTATATAGGATAAAGTTAGCCTTTGGGAATGCTGCACGGTGGGTTGTTGCTACTGTTAATGTATCAGAACCTTTGCAGTGACAAATGATACAAGAATTGTCAAGTATTAATGTTACTAGAGTATTGTGGCACTCCCTTCTGTGACCTTGTTCTCTGCCAGTATAGTGCTGGAGGTGGTGCTGGAGAGGAGGATCCAGGGCATTTGCAATTGTCCTGGCAGTGTAACCACGATCACAGGATGAAGTCTTCTTGAGATGTGTCTTGATCAGGGTGGGTGGGTACTGGCCCTCTGAACAGCCTTGAAAACCCTTTTAAAATTATTTTTACATTATCACTATGCTTACTGTATGTGATGCATTTTTTTCTCTAGTATTACTTTTAAAGATTCCAATTGCAGCATGTATAAGGATGTACATCAGTATTTCTCATGAACCTAAAGATCATTCCGTTTTATCCAGCCTAATTTTTTTGTCTTCATTATTTATAAAATAGGAGCTTGGCATCTGATCCATGAAGTATCTATGCTTTTTCTTTATAGATAGCATCAAGGAGATGTTCTTCAGTTATCAGCAACGTTTAACTGTGTATTTTATCTGAGATGTTATTGTGTTAAAGTTACCAACAAAAGGCAGTATCCAGCAGCCTTATTGTTTCACATGCTGGTTCTCAAGATTCGGCTTTGAGGGAAGGTCTCTGGTTTTGATACAGTTGTATCAAACATAACTTTATTTTCCCTGGTAGAGTGGGCATATCAATATGTATCAGTATTTCATTGCAAGGTAAAATGTTGTTATAACTTATATAAATGAAGCATAATGAATATTCAGTATTCATAAGGTAGGAATTTACATTACAACTTTTGTTCAGTTCTGCAAAATAATCTACCTCCTTATATCACTGGTATTTCTGAAAAAAATCTGCGACTTCATGATGGAGAATACTAGGATTAGAAAAGACTATTTCTGCTTCCTCAAACAAGTACAAGCAGTATTGTACTGGTGTGAGTCATCATGCAAGATTAGATTTTACTGTGAATTGTCCTGTAGTTAAGATTTATATGAAAATGATGGAGGCTGAAGAAATCATGGATAAACTCTGAGAAGTTTAACAGCTTAACAGTTTAACAATAGGACTAAGGGGTAACAATTGTCCTTTGAGCTTCTTTGGAGCTCTGTTTGTAGACTCCATACATTTATGCACTGAAACATTTATGCAATACTCAAATGACTTATTCTATTCTGTAAGTTCAAGGGCTCTTTAGATTATTACAAAGCTGCATCTTGTCCAAAATTCAGTAGTAGGCTACTTCATCTCCAGCTTTGAGTTCATCTCGAGCTTTGAGTACTATATCCTTTGTGCAGTTTTTTCATTATACAATGTGAGATGAATCTTTCCTGAAGAGTTTCTGTAATCATCAGCTCTGCAACTCAGCTCCTGCTTTGGGTAGTTCAAATGCCTTTTTAAGGCAATTTAGCTTAGTAAAACTATCGACATAGTCTTATTATTGAACTATTAGCATATGTCTTTCTTTCTGTAAGATGCATTGCATCAAAAGTACATGACAACTAGACAAAAAGTTAGGGGAAATTAGGGAAACAAATACACTGTTATTGTGACACCTAATATCAGCAATATCAGTGTGTTTAAATTCACAGGATGTTTTTCAGTATTTTTAACTCTGATGTTAAGCCAGATACATATATAAATTATATGAAAATATCTTTCAAAGTCATGCTTATACAAAATGAATACAAATCTCAAGAATGTAGCACTATGCTTTTTTTGTTAGTTGGAGTAATTTTTAATTTATTTTTTTTTATAAGTGATCTGGAAGTAGGAGTTGCATGTACATTAAGTAAGTTTGATGATTGTACTACATTAGGAGGAGCTGTGGACTCCCTAGAGAAGCCTTATAGAGAGATCTGGATAGACTAGAGAGCTGGGCAATTGAAAACCAAATGAAATTCAAGAGGAGCAAGTGCTGGATTCTTCACTGTTTATACATTTAGACAGGAGGATGAGAGGCAGGAAGGCAGCCCCACGGAAAGAGAATATGAGTCAACAGTGTGTCCTGACAGCCAAAAGTCCAAATGGTCAAGGGAGAAGTGATTGTCTCACTCTACACTGCATGGGTGCAGCCTCACTTTGAATACTATGTGCAGTTTTAGGCGCCTCAATATAAGGACATCAGACTATTAGAGTGTTGTCCAGAGGAGAGCAACCAAGATGGTGAAGGGTCTTTAGGGCAGGACTTATGAGGAGTGGCTGAGGTCACTTGGTTTATTCACCTAGGAGAATAGAAGGCTGAGGGAGGACCTCATTTTAGTCTGCACCTTCCTGAAGGGGAGTAGTGGAGGAGGAGGAGGTGCTGATCTCAATTCTCTGGTGACCAGCGATAGGGCATAAGGAAAGAGAGTGAAACTGCTTCAGAGGAAGTTCAGGTTGGACATTAGGAAAAGGCTCTTCACAGAGAAGGTGGTCAGTCCTTGGAAGAGGCTCCTTGGGAAAGTGGTCACAGCACCAGCCTGTCAGCGTTCAAGGAGCATCTGGATGATGCTTTTAGTCATAGAGTTTAGTGTTAAGTAGTCCTACAAGGAGCAGGGAGTTGGATTCAATGATCCTTATGGGTCCTATTCAAGATAGTCTATGAAATTTCTGTGATGCTGTCTTACCAGGCAGAGTATACACTGCAAATACACCTGCCACTCATCTGCTGCAGTCCTTAACGTTACATTTTGGTTTTATTCTGTCTGGGATCCACCATATCTGACTCCTTTTGAATAGATAAATGTAGTTGCAAGATCTACCCATATCTCTTCATTATTAAGAATATCAGACTCACACTTTCCACAACTCTATTTTCTATCCATGCAGTAGGTATGTAGATACATATATATTGTAGACATATTTGGGCTTATTTTATTGATTTGTGTTTATGTAGATAGTTTGCACCAATGTAGTAAATGTACAAATAGCAAAATAATAAGTACACCTATCAGAGTATCATATAGTTCTGAGACACGTTGAAACATTTTAAAACATAAAGTTTAGTGTATCTCATAAAATTCTTCAATGTGTTTTACAGATTGTCACAGATCAGCAAACAGGTCAAAAAATCCAAATAGTGACAGCAGTGGACTCAGCAGTGTCTCCAAAGCAACAGTTTATTTTAGCCAGTCCAGACGGAACTGGTGCAGGAAAGGTAATATTGGCAACACCTGAGACATCTAATGCCAAGCAGCTTATCTTTACCACTACGGACAACATTGTGCCAGGCAGAATTCAGGTAAATATAGTAACTGAGATTTTTGTTTCTGTTTTTGATTTCTAGATAATTTAAGTCTGTAATTGCTTCAAGACAAATTGCAATAGTTTTCTAAAGATCTAATGACATGGATTAGACCATAGTAATAATAGCCTTTGTTATTCAGTCATAAATTCTCATGTCTTTGTGTTCCTCATTAATTCCATTGCACTCACCAGCCCTTGTTGATGTTCTTATTAAAATTGCAAAGACATAAGCAAATACTTGAGATGGTGCTTGTGAGGAGGGCCAAGATTTCAGATGGTCTGTTCAAGATTCAGATATACAGAGATACAACTCACCTGAGCAAACTTTAATTTACTGTGGGCTGCACAAGTGAGGAAACTAATTTTTACTGAACAAAGCTAGGAGTTTTATTTGGAATTTGTTTTGCTGTGACTGTTCCAACAGTCTCACTATTGACAGCAAAAACTCTTAACTTACATTTTACACTACTTAATTTCATTCCACACATCATACTTGTTCTCACATTCAGAGATCTCTTCTAAGTTGATACACCAGTCTTGTCCACAGGCAGATCTCCTTGCTTTCAAATCAGAAGAAATACTGTCTAATTACCACCTTTTGTGCTGGCATTTTGTTTTAGATAGTGACAGACTCTGCTTCGGTGGAACGTTTGCTGGGAAAAGCTGATGTTCAGCGGCCCCAGGTAGTAGAATATTGTGTAGTCTGTGGTGATAAAGCATCAGGTAAGAAAATAACATTCAAGAAATTTGACTAAAATAATTACTGAGATGACGGGAGGAGGTTTCATGTATTTTAACTTATTTTCACTATGCTGATGGCAAAAGCAATTGAGTCTAAAATAGAAAAATATAACATTATACTTTGTACCTATACATACAGAATAGTTCACTGTGCTTGGAAGAATATTAGTTTGTAATTCAACTGGAATGTATGATAAATCAGCATGTGCTGAAAAACGAAACAATGAATGAATAGCTCCTCATAACTGAAAGAGACTATTTGAAGCATTTAGTCAAGTTCCCCACAGCTATGGGCAACCATGCAATAAACGTGTCACCTAGAAAAGTCTGCAGGCTCCACAGAAACACTTCTTAGTGCTCTCTAAGAAACTTAAGACTTCCAGGTAGATTTTGGTCCTTTGCTGTCACAGGAAAAGGTAAGTACAGATCAAGGGAATCCTCAGCATTTCAGATCCATGCAGTAGCAAGGAGTCTACAATGTAAAATTTCTACATCAGTCAAGGAAATGCTGTGCTTTCATGCTTCAGAGAAGACACATTTCTGTCTCTCATTTTATTTTATATTTGTAAGTGTTTATGTAATTAACATCAAAATTGATGCATAGAAATGTAAATTATGATCACATTTCAAATTTTACTGTAAAATTATTTGTATTCTGAAATTACTTAAACTCTTAGCCTGTATGTTCTTTGAATGTATCATGTAATCTCTAACAGCAGGTAGAATTGCATCTGTACTTGTCCAGATGGGAACTACCACTTCATGACTTATTCAGAAATAGGCTTAGCCTTCCTCTCTTCTCTCCACTCTCTCAACAAAAAGCCTCAACAATAGATAAAAAAGAAACGTCCCATAAGACTTCAACAAGACTTTCGTGGTCCAAAATGATGAATACAAAATAAATTCAAAAGATGACTTTTACAGTGTTCTACTTGCTTAACATAAATACTCCTATGCTAAAATGTAAGTGATTTCCATCTGATAACAATATACATTGTTTTCTAGGTCGTCACTATGGTGCTGTCAGTTGTGAGGGATGCAAAGGTTTCTTTAAAAGGAGTGTGAGGAAGAATCTGACCTACAGTTGTCGTAGCAACCAGGATTGTATCATCAATAAACACCATCGGAATCGCTGCCAGTTTTGTAGGCTTAAGAAATGTCTAGAGATGGGAATGAAAATGGAATGTGAGTCTTAAGTGCCCAATGTGTTACTGCACCTACCAAATAATAAATATGTAGACTACTACTTTTTAGTATGTTTTTGCCATTTTGGTGTATGCTGCTTGAAGGAAACAGAACTTTCGTCAGCCAAAGCATCTACTGTACCTTTCTTTCATCACCATTTTGTTTGAGGTGCAATAGTGATTTGTTTTGAAGCTTGTCTCACACTAATGTAGTCTTTGAGCAGCCTAGTTCAAGCCTCTTAGAATGCAAGTTATAAGCATAGTGTATATTTATAATACAAAATATTTTAACATGAAGGAAATAAGTTAAAGTCTGAAGTTCCAAGTTCAGAAACATTGCTTTCTGGTTTATTTTTGCTGCCTTTTCAAGCAGTGAGAGAAAGTAGTTGATGTCCTTTTTTTTGTTTCTTTTAAAATTTTCATATTAATTTGGTTGTGAGCCCTATATTGTGAGGCTTTGTATAAACTCATATTTTACACACTATCTTTTCATGTTTGTATGCAGTGCTGCTTACAATTCCAGTGCTAGCATCCAAACACTTCTTTCATTGTATTTTATTTCAGTTTATACCATCTCTGCTTCTTCAGTCCAGCACTTTGTAAAGAATACTATCTGGTGATTTTGTGATAAATTTATGGAGTATTTAAGGTATTTATTTTTTCCCACTCCAATCTAAGCAGAACAAATTCCCCCAACTGAGTTCAAGGAAGACAAGATGCTAAACCTTTCTTATCCCACTCTGATTAGGATGTATGCTCAGTGACTTTATTGGGTGTTAGGTCAGGTTTTTAATTAGTATTAATGTATCTGCAAAGGCAACAAAACAGATACACCTACTTTTAAACCCCTAAATTTTGCGATCAGTAATAATATTAGTGAAAATAAATTCAGGAACTAAACTCTTGCTGGTTATGAGGATAGAAAGAGACATATCTGTGTATTTTACTGTTAGATTCAAAAGGGCATAAGAGGAGGTTTAATTGTTTTGTTTGCTTGTTAATAATGTTAATCTTCTAGAGCAATAACTACTGTATGACAAATTAGTACCACAACTAGCACAGAAATACTGTCTCCATTGATATTATGCCTTAGATTTGCAAAGTGTTGTGAGAATTAATGTTAGTACACCACTTTGAAAAAATCTTTATGTTATTGGGGGTTGGACTAGATGATCTCTAAAGGTCCCTTCCAACCCTACCATTCTATGATTCCATGATTCTGTGTTAATACCCTTATAATCTTTTATTCATTTCATTATCCTCATTTTCAGGTGGAAAATCTGTCCAGTAAATGTTAGGTCAAGCTACAGAGGAGTTCGTAAAGTTTAGTGACTTAGATTCCAGATAACTTTCTACAATCTGTTTAAGAATAACATCTTAATATTACAAAGATGCACTTTAAAATTGCAAAGTTACCATTTCTTGCTATTTTTATTAAAAGATTACTACACTTGTTTGGCACATTGGAGACTGAGCTCATCTTCTTCCAGTTATCAAGTAGAAATATTTTAAATTCTGAAAAGGTTAGTTTTGGAACACTGTTCACTAACTGGGTAGAACGAATGGATGTGAATGAATTGCCTATTGTGCAGAGACTTCTCTCCTAAGGAATTAACCTTCATCTCTGACAAAACTTGCCTGTCTTGAGTTTTTGTGAGTTTGTTTTGGGTTTGCCTGATTTTGAATCATTCAGAGTATGACTGTGCCTAACATTTAGATATAGCTTTTCCTATTAAAAAACAAAGAAATAAGCAACTCAAAAAAACATCTAGTTTAATATTCTGTCTTATTAAATGCCAATGAAATAGCAAGCTTTGACTCCAGTTCAACAAAACTTAAATAAATGGTCGGTCTGTGACTCTCTTAGTTACATAATCACAGGTATGGTAAAATTGGTGCCTATATTTCTTCTGTCTTCATATTAAATTTCAGTTTTTCCACTGTCATAATGGCACAAACTGAAATTCCACTGTGAGAATTTTACTTTATATTTTTCAGTTTATTTCCTCTCAAATCTACATGTTTCTATCTTTACATAGCGGTTCAAAGTGAAAGAAAGCCTTTTGATGTGCAACGTGAAAAACCAACCAACTGTGCAGCTTCCACGGAAAAAATCTATATCAGAAAAGACTTAAGAAGCCCTCTAATAGCAACTCCAACATTTGTGGCAGATAAAGATGGGACACGGTGAGTACCTCAGTTTAAAAGACCTTTTTTAATGTTATTTGTGCACAGTACTTCATAGGTGCACCTACGCACTTCTCTCCCCTCTGCACTAAAGAATTGGCCAAAAAAGAGCTCCAATTCACAAGTCATCCATTTCCATCATCAAGATCAACCAGGACTGTTTTACTTCTCATTAAAGTTTTTATGTCTTTAGAACAGCCTGGTGATTTTCAGTTCAGAGTTGGCCCTTTTCATCCAGGTCAAAGCACAGACAAGGCAAATATGTTATATTGTGATGCATTCAGATTAGCACTTCTTTGAAATCAAATCTGCAAATGTGACAGTCTCCCTTCTAAAGACAGTAGTAAAAGAGACCACAGTTTTAAGTCCCAACAGACTGGTTTGTACAACAGCAAAACAACAGTAGCTTCCTTTTACTTCATGGAAGATACTCTGAGATGATTCCCATATTCTTATCTGTCTCCATAGACAGTGGATGTGGAAATACATATCATAACAAATAGAAGCAACATCTGTGTTTTTCTGAATATAATAAAAGAGAACTCTGGGTTAAATATCACATTTTTAAAACTGTAGGTCCAGTTAGTGTATGAATGGGTAATAACCAGCTAAAGATATTGGATCTCAACATTCAGCTTTTAAAAATGTTTGTTTGTTTATTTCTTTATTTATATTCTTTGTTCAATAAATAATGCTGCAGTCAGGAAGATCGGGTTGCAGATTTCTTGGGAAATTGTTTTTCAGTGTTCTTCTTTGCAAGTCAGATTGTTCAAAAGGACTGCTCACAGACACATTTGTTTCTTTGAGATTTCTGTGTGCTACAGATCCCTTACAGTTCTATAAACAATATTACAGTCATAAAGTGTAACCCTGTTGTTTGTGTGAGATTCAGATTTGCATAATACATAATAATTTGCTGCCTGTGGTAGTTCATCACGTTAATTGTTAGTCTCAGACCCCTTAAACTATAAATTTCCCATGTCCCAAACCTGTCATGCAAGAATTTGTATTCAATTATGCAGTATTATATTATTGGAGTGTTATGTAAGTAACAAATACACTTATCTTGGCTGACTGTAAAGACTTCCCACTGTCTACCTAAATTAGATGCAACAAAGGGAAAGGATGTTTGGTCAAAAAGTAGTGGAATTAAGACAGCAGAGATTAAATGCAGACCTTGATTACATCATTGTTTATGAGTGTATTTTGGAATGTAAAATACATTTTCTTGACATAACTTTTTCTTCAGTGCTGTCCCTCATCTAACTTGGAATGCAGAGTTATACCTTTCTTCAAACTTTAAGAGCCATTAAGTGACTTCTGAGAGCATAAGACAAAACTTTCCTTTAAACAGAATAAACCATCTTAAAAAGCAAATTAGAGGCTATTTCTTTATTGTCATTGCTTTTGCATGGGAAAGGAAGGCATATTTCAGTCTTCCTGTCTTTCAAGACACTTTTTGGAAAGTATTTCAGAAAGATTTAAGTCCTGATGAACAAATTATGAACTTCATTAAATTGATGATTTAAAAATTAGTAATCCTTTTTATTCTGACACAAATTGTTACACGTTCTTCTTATTGATGTAAAATAATATTGACTGTCAGATGCCTTATGCTTTTGAACAGGTCAGCGGGTCTTCTTGATCCAGGAATGCTTGTGAATATTCAGCAGCCTTTGATCAGGGATGATGGTACAGTCCTCCTAGCTTCTGACTCTAAGGTATTCTTTCAGTTAAATTCTGAACATATATATTTATTTGTTCAGATTATTTTAGCTATGTACATAGACACAAAATAATGCCTGCTCTTGAGAAGGTAAGGTTGTGGTAATTGTGAAGATCTGTATGATTGGAAGCAATGAGCTAGTCACCAAGAACACAATTTCTTTTCACGGGCCTATTTCTGGCAAAAGTTCAGCCACTGGTAGCTCCCCACAGAGTATGCCAGCTGGGGCTAGGATTGCTGGTTGCAGTAAGATTTAAAGATTATCATGAGCCATTTTTCTTCCTGTAGGTGTTCAGGAGGAAGGAAAAGGTACATAAGGGAAATGCAACACAAAGATTAAAAATGGGGAAAATTTATGTATAATACATCATTTACAATTTTTATCTACTAAGACAGTTTATCCTTTTTAGGCCGAGACAAGCCAGGGTGCTTTAGGAACACTAGCAAATGTTGTAACATCTCTTGCTAATCTCAATGAGTCATTAAATAACGGAGATACTTCTGAAGTTCAACAAGAAGAACAATCTGCAAGTGAGATTACACGGTATGTGTTTATATTTGCATCTCATTTAGCAATTTGTATTCTGTATGGTGTATACTTATACTCATTCATTGAAGTAATTTGGCATTGTAGAGACTGTCCCCTACTTTGAAACACAAAAATAATGTTTTGAAATCCAGGTGTGGCTGTTTTTGTCAAGAAGTGTGTCCTGTGTTATAAATGTTGTGTTCTGAAGCTAGACTCCATTTCACACTTGGAAAAATAATAAATGACTAGTTTGTGACCTTGAGACTTCCTGAGAACAGCAGCACTTCGGTGCTGTTTTATTTGACAGGCTTGTTATATGGAAGCTTCTGCTTATGCCTTTAGCCCTGCTGTTTAGGGGTCTGTATTACTGCAGATTTCTTTTTGAGATTGTGCTGCCATAATGCCTGCTAGTAATGTAGGGAAAATGTAAACTAAGAGTAAAACTTTCTTTTAGTGTTTATAAAGATGTTGAAGTTTTTATCTCTAAAGGTCCCTTCCAACCCTACCATTCTATGATTCTATGAAATGGGAAGAAGGAACATGAAATCCTAAAATTTCCAGCAGAGCTTAAGATTTTTATGGTTGGGGTTTTTATTGGGAGAGTGTGTTGACAGACAACATAAATTGTCAGTGTAGTGAAATAAGAAAAGTACTTGGGCTCATAACTGTCCATGGTTTCTCAAATAGATTTTCAAGAGGAGCTTAACTTCAGACTCTTGTGTCTTTTATTTAAACTTCTCAAGTGAGTGAACTGATAACATTTAAAAGTACTTGACACTCAAACTTATGTCAACCTTGTACTTTCTCTTCAAAGCAGAAAAATATCTAAACCCCCCCCTCCAAAATAGCTCGATGAAAAATACTAGCAAAACAGCACTATACCATAATACTGTCCACTGGTACGAGATTGGAACACAGATGTCTTTAAATCCAAGCTCTGTTATCTTAATTAAGGACCTTACAGTGCCTTGTTCCAGCAACGGCCCAGCTACATCCTGAGCATAAAGGACACCAGGGACCATTCTCTCTTATGTTACCGCCATAAGGTTTCTAAGGCTCGGTCTATACATCAGGAGTGTCTCGCCATATCTCATGTTAAGGGAAAGGAAATTCAGGAATGTTGTCTAGAAGAGAACCACACTATATTCTCCATGGTTCCAAGAAACTGTACATCAAGTTACAGGAACTGCAGAGTGTTTTCCAGGGTGCATCTGGTCTATAATACTCACATAATCTGTTAAACATTCCAAGGTGAGGATAGGACAGTGAATGATAAGTGCAAGAGACCCCTTTACTCTAATACAAATAGTAGCATAAAACTATTAGAGGAGGATTTACAATAGTAAAATTTCCCCCTTACAGGAGAGATCTTTTACCTGTGATATATGGGCAGATCTATTCCTCTTATTAACGTCTAAACAGTACAAGGTGGCCAGGTTGTAATGAAAAGTCTGACCTTTGTGTCTTATCATAAACAGTTCCTGTATATGTTACTTCTAAGTGGAAATGCTTTATAGTGTTTCATTTGACCAGTACGTTTTAAGGTATAAGGAAGCACTCCTTCATTGTTTATTATTTTCTTTTTATTTTTCAGGGCATTTGATACTTTGGCTAAAGCACTTAATACCACAGATGGTACAGCAGCTCATAACTTGGCAGATGGGGTGGATCCTGCAGGAGGAGGGAATATTCATGTAATCAGTAGAGATCAGTCAACACCAATTATTGAAGTGGAAGGACCTCTACTTACAGATACACATGTAACATTTAAGGCATGTGCTTCTTAATAAACAGACATTTAACACATAACCGAAAATCAGTTTATGTTTTCTTTATTCTTAAATTTAATTTTGGCAGTATAATCTAGGATGACATCTGCTGTTACAAAGGTTCTCAATTTTTATTCTTGCATGCTGTATCTAAAGAGTATAGCTATTATTTCATAAGACCTTTTCATAGACAGATCGTTGCTTTAAAATTTATTTCATTTTCCCTGGCATCCATACAGCATGATGTCTCGCTTAATTCACTTATAATTCTAGACAGCGTAAAACTTAAATCTGAATGGCTTCTTCACATAATGAAATCTAACAGTGCCTTCTTAGGTGCTTAGACCACTGAAAAAAGGCCTTGTATTTTGAGAGATGTTTCTGCTTACAAAAACACACATTGATAAGAGTGCAAAAAGCATTCTTGCTGTCATCAGCTTGCACTGTTTCAAGAAATACAAAGATCATTATTGAAATAAATAATACCTAATATACTCAAACTTTTATCATAACCTACTTATTCCTATTAGTGGTGTTTTGTGACTGTAGATTCCTGTTGCATGACTTTCCCATTTTAGATATTTAGATTTTATATTGCTTCTTTTTAAAAAGTTTTAAAAGCTGTTTTCCATCAGTGTGATGCTAGCCAGTGGTCCACGGAACAGAAATTTATGGATTTAATTATTATTAAACAAATATGAAAACATTTTAAAAGGAAACATCGATCTCTTTCCCATATAATTTCTTGTCTTCTGTTCCCATTTTGCATTTCTTATCAATAGTAGTGAGTTATTTAGTGAAGTCTTCCTTTGACAATTTCTGTCAAATAGTTGCTTATGACAGACTGTGAAAGTAGTTTGAATGTTTTCTCAGGTTATTTCATTGATAATAAAAATTGATTTATGTCTGAACTGGATATATTGTACTGTACTTTTATTTTTTGCAGCTGACAATGCCCAGTCCAATGCCAGAGTACCTTAATGTTCACTACATCTGTGAGTCAGCATCACGACTACTTTTCCTCTCTATGCACTGGGCTAGGTCCATACCTGCATTTCAGGCTCTTGGGTAAATGGACATACTCTGTTGAACAGTTTTCTTTATAATGAATTTAAGCACTGACCTGAACACTTTTCAGCTATTTTTAATTTTTAAATTATGATACTGTTTAATTTTTAATAAATTCTTTAAAATGTGTGAAGACTCTGCAATATTCTTCTTTTTGAAGAATAAAATAGAAGATGGCAGAGGAGGGGATAACTACAATATCAGATGTTACTGTGGTTACAGAAGCTAAAGCCGAATCAAAAGCAAGCATTTAATTTGTAGAAATGTATCTTGGTAAAGAACTGGTGAGCACTGTTTTACAGATAACCTGAATTGGTTTCTTGTAGTCAGCCTATCACTTCCTTTTGGTTTTAGAAGTACTTGTAATATGCTAATATATGCCTTGTAGTAAAGTGGTTTGCAGCACGTTAGTCTTCATTATTAATTGCTACAATTAACATAATTACACATAGAGTAATACCAACCTGCTACAAAAAGTACCTACAGTTGTTTGTTTTTCTGTTGTTTGTAGGCAGGACTGTAATACAAGCCTCGTGCGTGCTTGCTGGAATGAGCTGTTTACCTTAGGCCTGGCACAGTGTGCACAGGTGATGAGTCTGTCTACTATCCTGGCAGCTATTGTCAACCATCTCCAGAATAACATACAGGAAGGTATGTTTTCAGTGTGTTATTCTTACATGTGTTCAGTCTTATTAATTCTACAGGGACGTTTGTATAACATTTTTCACAAGCCATTTCCTAATCGGTGCCATATGCTCAGAGCAGTATGTCACTGTAATAAGATTGGTGTACTGGCAAAATTATGCAAAAGAGTTGATGTTCTGTTTGCTAGCCCTGTGTCTGCCTCAGCTTTATAAATCTTCCATAGTAATTTGTGCCATCCTTATATGTTAAGTGGTTTTAAGATAGCAAATGACACAAAAGATTTTAAAATGTCACTTATTTTATAAGTGAATGTTGGTTAATATACCAGATGTACTTGAGCTCACATGAAATAGTGAGTGATATCTTTTTGTAGATAAACTTTCTGGAGACAGAATAAAGCAAGTCATGGAACATATCTGGAAACTTCAGGAGTTCTGTAACAACATGGCCAAGCTTGATATTGATGGATATGAATATGCATACCTTAAAGCTATAGTCCTCTTTAGCCCCGGTAAGGAATTTAGTAATCATATATTTTAAAATAATAAATGCTTGTATGTTAATGTTTTAGCAAATGTTTTAATTGAGACTAATGTCTTGGGGTGATACTGATCTGTTAAACTCCAGACAAAATGATTGTTCCTTAGTAATTTATCGCAAAAAATATATGTTTTGAAAATAATTCTGGAGCAACATATCCATGTTATTTACAGTTCCAATATATCATGGTTTTGCTGTATAACCACCTTAGAAGACTAAACTCTCAGTTACCTTCAGGTGAGAATCTATGTTTAAGTCATCTGGGATGTGTACTAGCAATATTAGTGAAGTAAATGGCAGGAAGGATTAGAGGAAATACATTCTCACAGTGGCAAAATTGGCTTAAATTTTAGTATCTTTAATACACTCACAAGAGGAACCACTGTATTTACCAAAAAAAATTACAACAGACAACTGAAGCATGATGAACAGTGTTTATGAGAGATGAGGATTTGCTCTTACAAGATACTTCTCATTTTCTGGAATGTCAAGGTAAGGACATTACAGAAATGGGAAGTGACTGTCTCTCAGCAAAGGTGGAGAAATGTTCCTAGAACACAGAAAGGTTAATTTAAAACTGCTAATGGCTGAGTTTAAGGGAAGCTCTTGTTGGGAAATGTAAATTATTTACTTTAGTTCAAAGGTGTTTATGGCTTGTATTTAACAAAAAAGGAGTATCTTGTTATCAGGGTAGTGGGAGGTTTTTCTTTTTTTCATTTATATTTTTTTTTCCTTTGTAATAAAACTTAATTACACAATATTTGTGTCCTGAAATTTAATTTTGAAATTTTTTTGCAGATTGTACCATTAAGATTAGGTGTATTAGAGTTTTTATTCAAGGTGGAGGAGCAACAAGTCTCCAAACTCAAGCTAGCTCTGTCCCATTTCAAGGGAATGGCAGTTTGAAGAAAACACTGAAGATATTTGGGCATAGTCAGAGATGTGCTATTTTCTGGGGTGGGTTTTTTTTCAGATCATGTGACTGTCTTTAAGGAGATGGAATTAAAACATGAGACAGACTCAGGAAGGTCAAGAAATTGATCTGTTAAGAGAACAACCCTAGATAATCCTCAGTCATCACAGTTAGTTGAAATCACAGAGGCAAACACATTTAAAAAGCAGGGTTAGAGACATAAACTAAGAGTGTCATTGTCTGGTATATACCTAAAGGCTTAATCTTTTCCCACTTCCTTGTGGATATACACAACTATAGTGAGAAAACAGAGCAATGCAGGAAGCAAATGTTCTATTTAGTGGTTTCCTTTATGCAACTAACATGTTAAACATCACAATACAAGAGAAATATTTAAATGAAATTAAATGCAAGAATCTTATAACTAGATACATTTCACAATGTATAGGGAAACAATCGACATACAGAATGTTTTGTTTCTTTAGATCACCCTGGTCTGAGCAGTTCAACCCAAATAGAAAAATTCCAGGAGAAGGCACAGATGGAATTGCAGGACTATGTACAAAAAACCTATCCAGAAGATACTTATAGGTATTTATTGTCTATAGTACACAGAGTAATGTTGTGGGCTGTAGCTGGTGGAAGTACAAAATAACATAATTGATGTAAAAATTTCATTTTTGATATCTGTTCTTTTTAGACTATTGATGAGAAAGAACTAGAGCCATGTTCATAAAAGCAAGCAGGTTTGTTTAAAGATAAGAGGGATTTGAGTTGCGTTTTTTGAGATCTTATTGCCACATTTATAAAAGTAAACAAACTTTATTAGAAGTCTCAAGAATAACTGCCTCAAGTGCCTCAAACTTCTTGAATTCAAACTGTCTTCTTTTTTAAGTTAGTTGTCAAAGACACTTTGAAATCATAAAAGCTGATTATCATCCTTTAAATGTCTGACAAGTTACATATGCAGAAAACTATTAGAATTGACAGTTTATAAACCTTGGAAAAATAAGGAGTATATGTGGGGAACAGTAACCAACTCAAGGTTCTGTTTGTAGGAAATTCCCACAACCTACTTATTTCTCCTTGTTGTTTTAAAATTTCCAAAGACTTCTGTTTGAAAGTATCTAACTTGTTTTTTCACCTCTCAACTGTTCCTGTTTCTTACTTGCTGGAAGTAATTATCCTATTTTCTAATAATCTCCATAAAAACTTTTAAATTTATCAACACAGTGATTCTCAGCACTACAAGGGAAATTCTAACTTCTGTCTAGGAATATATCTGAGAACATATTCTCTTCTACTGTGAACGGTATCCCCACTTAAAGCATAGTCTCATACATTAAAGCAAGGTCTGAAGGTAGTGTAACTTTAAAAACACTATGAAATGAAAACAAAGTCTGTAAAAGAGAGGGCTTCTCCCATCTCAGAAACTGGTTTTCGCACCAATCTTAGAGATAATATTATGTGAAGCAAGAGAAGGGCATTGAGATTCCCCATTAGGTGCAGTAAAGATGGAATTCTCTACTTCAGAAATATCCTCAAATCCCAAATTCTTCTTTTGTGTAGTTCAATTATTAAGGTTTGATGCACAAGAGATGGATATCTGCTATAAAAAAGAAATACCAAATTTGTTCCTTGTACTTCTCTCTATAGTGGCTCAATGAAGAAAACCTAAGTTACATTTCCCTTAGTGTCCTGTATTTTGTTATTGTCTATATCCCTGTGCTCACCCACAGATAATTTTAGAGTACAAATCTGATGATTTCCAAGCAACTGAATGCTGGCACAAATTGAGATAAAAGCACAAGTGTTACAATGTTCACAAAATCAGCAGCATAGCTTGAATCTTTTCTGCAGCTTTCCGCTAAAGTTTACAAGATATGGTATACTGGCAGAATAGACCTTATACATTTTCTCCATAGAGAGGCTGTGTTGGGTCCTGCCTACGGTTTGCTATTACATGGCTCCGGTCCAAGAAATGTACTTATTTTGGTATTTGCAATGTATAGCTGCCATATAAACACAGCAGATGTTTTCATCATTGCTTTCATTATTGTCTTGAATGTCAAATGCATTGAAAGTCCAGAAATTCAGCACAATCACTTCATTGTATTGGATATTTGTCAAAGTCCTGGTGCAGAAAACCCACAGCATTTGGCAACATGTATGAGTAAAAGCACATTCCTCCAAATTCCTTTTTTCACCAGAAGCAGATTCTCTCATTTCCTCTTACATATATCCTATCCTATTCTTGCTATCTGGTTTGTCTTTAGTTGCTAGGCAACTGAGGACTGTGCTGTTTATGGTTTAGATTTTAGTTGAGCATTTTACTCTTAAAATTGTGCAAATATTCTAACTAATCAGGATGAATATTATTAGTGTCAGCATTGTCAGCATTAAGCTGTGAAGTGCTTCCAGAGCTGGGAATTTCAAAAGCAGACCAGGAGATTTCTGTGTTTGTACACACACATTACATGTACAAAAGGGCATCAATATGTCCTTTTCATTGGAAAACCACAAAGAAAGATGGTGGCTCTTCATTTCATTCGCTCAGTTAGGTTTAATTGCCTCCTCATGAATGGAAGTAAAGACGCAGTTTTGTAATAACAAAAGCAGATCCAGCTCTTCAGCCAGAGTTTTTTGAAATGATGTTGTATGTATTTATAATCCACTGAACTTCTTTTTCAGGCTAGCCCGGATTCTAGTTCGCCTGCCAGCACTTAGGCTGATGAGTTCTAGCATTACTGAGGAACTATTTTTTACTGGTCTCATTGGAAATGTTCCTATTGACAGCATAATCCCCTACATTCTCAAAATGGAAACAGCAGAATATAATGGTCAAATAACTGGCACATCTGCGTAGTGGGAACAACACACTTTGATAGATTGAAGTAATTTTTGTAAAAATGTAAAAGTGCGAAGTTAAAAGAATATCATTTTGGTATGTACAAATACTTCCAACTTACCACTTTCTTGTCAGATTTCTCCTTGTCTGTTTGCTGATGTTGACAAAATTTAAGCAGCTATTGCAAGACCTGCTATAGGACATTTTCTGCCACAAGGAATATTTTTTATGCCTTTCATTTAAAAGGCTATACATATTGAACGTACTTTTCACTAAATACTTTGTATTTAGAAATTATCAGTGGTTAAGAGTTTTATAATATCGGAGAGTAGTAGTAAAATTACTTTAAAAGTAAAAACAACAGTATGTATATATTTAAAAATATCCTTGGAATTAATATCTAATAAATGCCAGGGTATAGGACTAGCACTTTGTAAGTAATTCTTGTCAAAGCAACACTGTCATAAACATCCTGCTTACGAGTATGGAAAATGAAAAAAGTCGCATATGTCCTTAGTCTAAATGCTAGTGATTTCTGTGAAAATGTCGAATGCTACAGAAGACAATCATTTCTTCTACAGAAAGTCACTCACTCTTATGTTATGCATGAAATATTAATGTGGATTCTTAAATATCTACATTATATGAAACTGTACTCTGCTAAATTAGAGCAGTGTAGTTTACAGTACAAAGCAACCATAGTGACTTACATGCTATGGGAATTACCTTAATTAGAGACAAAAACAAAGTGTTTCTTGCCACAGCAAGGATGAAATATTCAGGCTTCTTAAAGTTTCTGTTGAGACCAAGTCATGGCAAGTGTTATTCTGAAAGGAAACCTTTGGATTGTGGGGAAAATCAATCATTAACTGTAAGAACAGTCATTTTCAAGTAGAGCTATGTGATGCTCTTGAAATATGCTCTTTGTATTTCTAAATTTACTCCTTGCTGTACTCTTAAACACTCTCATCATCTAGCCAAAGGTACAATTTAAAACCTGAAATGTGTAGAACCTCTGGCTGTCAGCAAGAGTATACCACAAAGTTCTCTTACTTTATTTCTTCTCCTCTCCCTCCCTGTCCCTGACCGAGCACTCCCAAATTCATAGTGCTGTCACTCCTAGGACTCAGGGAAATATGGTGAAGATTTGCATTCAGTCACATAGAATTGCAGCTAGTGACTGATGTACCATGGAGTTATAAAATTAACTACTTTTCAGTTGTCTAGAGTGATGAGCCAACAACATGTTTTCTGGCATTGGCCAGTAGTTGGTAGCATTGCTTTCATTTTAGTATAATTTATTATTCTTGATATTAAATATTTTAAACAATCAAAGTTTTTTAAAAAGTCGTGGCAGTTAATACCTTCATCTGATCCTGGCTCATTAGAGGCATTTTTTAGTTGAGTATTTTTATGTGACAAAAACGGAATGATAAGTTAAGCACTACTTTTACTTCTGTAATTGACATTTATTTAGAAACACCAGCCAGGTTGGTGTTTCTGTGAATTGTAACCAAAAGATCTTAAGCAGCTCTAGATGAGACTTCTGATAAATAAATAAGAAGTCCTGGTCTGGTATACTAAATTCTCAGTGAAGAGCACTGACTCAGTATTTCCATGCTGAGCACAGCTGGCTCTGCATTATTATCACAGTATGCTTTGGAAAAGGCATATTCTGAGATGTAATAGGGAAAATCAGTCAGGGCTGAAGCTTCCAGGCAAAAGCAGTTTCCTGACTGTGTTTATTCTTTAGCGGCGACTGTAAAACACTTTAATGGTTTCTTTGTTGTGTATTGTACACGGGACTTCCACAGATTCCTGAATTATTTCATTCAAGATGCTGAAGGGGACTTTTCCTATCCATTAAAATTATAGAAGGTAGATAGGATTCTTCCCTAATTACCTGCTGTTTATTGAGTAAAGGGTAATTTTTAAAAGCACTAAATAACATGAGTAGCAAGGGTATCAGGAATACAGTTTAGCCAGGAAAAGAGAACTGGAAATTATGAGCCTGAGGATGCTGCCAAAGAAGCTGTGATCAAAGCAGTGTTCTGCAAAAGCAGCACCAGTCAGGGACTGTGTTTGAACTGGGTGGTGCAAGCAGGAGAAAAGCTGCTGGGGTGGTTTGCTTTGATGATAAGCATGGGCCTGCTGCAGTCATAATCCCTCCATGTATCCAGGGAGAATCAGCAGAGTGAGGCCTTGTTCACCCTATGCAGGAGAGTAAGGGGCAGAGGAAGGACAAATTGCCAGCAACTACTGGATCTTGAATGACAGAAAATTAGTTTAAAGAACAGCTTTATATGATAAGTTACCAAGAGGGCATGGCAAAGGGGAGAAAATGAAAACATTTATTTTTTGCATCTTTTAATTTTAAAGTTGCTGAGTCATGTGAACAGCAAATGCCCCTGAACTAAGTTCAGGTTTTGGGTTTTTTTTTTTTTGATGAAAAATGCCATGACGCCTCTTGTTTGATAATGCTACAACCCTGCTTCTGCTGCGAATTACCGAAGTTATTAAAATTATATGGGCAATTATTTGTGACAAAACCAAGAAATATTATTTATACTGAGTTTGCAAGTTAAACTAAAATTCCTTGTGAATTTTAAAGGCTCTAAGTCTAAACCTATTCACTTGGAAAACATCAAACCCCAGAATTACCTTATTACTGAGCTTTTTGTTGTGAAGTCATGCTAAGTTCACCACAGATAATACTGTCATAATGTTCTGTAATTTCTACAGCCTGTTTTGGAGTTACATGATTGCTTTGAAAATGGCTTATTTTTGTTAAATTCATGCTTGTATTCTTTCTTTTTAAAGGGTCAGATAGATTTTCACACATCTTTATTTTGTGCCTCACATCATTGTGCATTTCTGCATGTACAATTCTAAAACTCACTTGAGCAGCTAATGCGTATGTACATACTTGTATGTATATGTCTATGAATGTATATGTTTATACCTGTCTAACTATATTATGTACAGTGTATAGAAAGTGTGTAGTGTATGTATATTTGTACAGATATGTAGCCATGTATTGATACCATTCTGTATGTTAAAGACTACCATTCATTTGCTCATCCAGGGCTTCCTACTTTTCATTTCTTAGCCCAAACTAAGCCTTGCTTAAGCAGATGAATCCTCCTGAATTTCAGTTTTGCACCTTTTTCTAAGCCTAGCCTGAATTTCGTATTTTCTGTTCAGAACTGACATATATTCCATGAATTCTCTGACATTTACATTACTCCCTTTACCATTTCTCATTTGATATGTAGCAGTCTGCCAGTGAACACTTAATTGAACATACAATGTCCATTAAAAATAAATGAATAAATAAGTACAGTCATAGAAGATACTGCCTTGTTTTCAATATACACTCATTCTCTTTCAGCCTTCTGAGAGACTTTTTTTGTGAAGTTTTACTTTGCAGTGAAACTTGGTAAGAGATTTTTTTGGTTTTAAGTCTTCAGCAGTGGCCAAGGGGAAGAAAGGCAGGTTGCCCTTTATCATTGAGCTGCAGCACACAGAACAGGATGCAATGCTGTTTAAAAAATTAATATATTGCCATAATGATAACACAAAACCATACCTCTAGTTAAACAAAGACTACGTCCTCTGTTCAATGAATCAACGTTTCTGTTACAGTATTTATGAAATAAGACTGAGATTGCAGTTAGCTTATTTCTTAGCCATGATCAGGACTGACTTAGGAGTTTCACGATTATTTCAGTTGTATGTTCATTTTCCAAAGTTAATCTATTTTTTAGCTTAAACTAAACAAAGCTGGTTAGTTCACTTGTCAGACTGATGTCCATTTTCTTGTTCAGTCGTTTCCTGAGACTGTAATCCGGGCAAATCTTGGTCCATGTGTGAGAAGTTTCCACTGTTCACACAGGTGCTGGGCACGTGGAGCATTCATGACATTGACTTGGAGTAAGACAATTTATTACTCAGAGAGAATATCAAATATGTAAATTATCAAAGTATAAGTAGTTCTTGTTCCTTTTCCCTCCTCCTGACTTGAGATACAAAGGAAGCCTTCCGTAAAGGTAATGCTATTAACTTTGTCTTTTTAAAAAAGCATCTCACAGACAGCGTAGTAGTTCAGCACGTCTTGTTTCTGTCACTAAAAAGGTGAAGTGGAATTTTCTGGGCATTTATTTCCACCTTTTGACCCCTATGTGGCAAAGACCTGTGTATGTTTAAGGAGAGGAGCAGACATCAATTAAAATGATTACAAGCTGGCTCTCTGCTTGTAAAGTCTTTGCTATGGAGAATGCTAAGAATGTTCTCTGGTTCTTGCCATATGATTTGGTAAGCGTAAGCTTTTGTTTCAAATATAGAAAAAAACTGTAAAACCTCCATTTTACCATTTCAAACTTTATTTTCAAGATTTTTAGAAGGAAAGTTACTTAAATTAAGGGCAGGAATTGGTTCTTCATTGGTGTATTGACAGTCAGTGCTGTTTGACTAATGTTTGCTTTCTTCTCTAATGCCTGAATGGAAATCTGAATGTCTATTAATGTCATTGTACTGAAGGAACATTTTTAAAGACCAGGAAGCTGTATTGGAGTATTGGTCAGCACTGAATCTGTTTAAAAATTCAATTGTGAATTTAGAAAAAAAGCATATTTTTAAATTGTGAGTTTTTTAATATATGTTTGAATTGTTTGTATTCTGGAGGAGAAAATATGCTCACATGTAAGTGGCAATAAAAGCTCTATTGTAATATTCTATGGAAATTGTGGAATGTGAAATCGGCTTTCTGTATTTGATCACAGAAGGCAAAAGTCTGAGAAGCACACCTCTTGCCAGGTAGCTTAACATCCCAAATAACTGGCTTCTCATACTTTATTTTTTAATGACGATAAATAAAGGCACAGGTCCATTTTAGAAGATTTTTATATGATTATAGGTTAAAAGTAGGACTGAACAAATTTCAGATAAAAAGGATATTCCTTAAGAAGAAAGTATGTTACTTACTGATCATATACGTTCAGTTTCTTGTATATGGAATCAAGATTAAATGTGGAAATATTTTTAATAATTATTCTGTACTCCAAAATACATTGCAGGTCAGCATTCTAACAGTTTTGTAACCGAAAAACTGCACATTGTGTAAGTGCTGTATCTTTCTGGAGTACAAGAGGGTTCTGAGCACCTACAAAATTACCAAATTTTTATAAAAGGAATCATCTAGTTTTAATTCCTTGGGATATTTTCTGGACATCTCTGTTCATTTTAATTTAGAAAGCTATTGTTTATGTTACTGTATTTTATTTTCAAATTAAAACTCTTGCAACAGTTGTTAATTTCTCGCAGCTTCTTTTGAGAAATCAGCTTTGTTATGTGTGATAGCATTTAAAAATGATAGCATGTTCTTTTTTAATCTGAATTTTGTATCTGTGTCTTCAGTCATGAAGAGGAATTTGCATTGTTGTGTTTGTATATAGAGTATTGCAGTGCATGATTTAGCTTATGCATTTTATTAAATGCTATTTAAATGTGGCATTATATTGTTGTGGCGTAATACTACTACTTACATGAGGTTTATACCATTAAAGTGAATTACAAATATAAATGTATTCTTGAGGTTTATTTACTGAATTTCTTAAGTGTCAAGTCAAATATGTAATTTACTGTCTTTTAAGGAGGAACGGTATTTTCCCTTCGTTAGTGATTATGAGTGATTTAACTGCATCTAAGACAGAAGATAAGTCCCATGAACCCTACTGACAGCAGGGACAAGGACTTTTTCCTAATGGTTTTCATTCTTTAGCCATCTCATCTTTTTTGAGAAGATAGCTATTCACAGACTGTCTACTTTTATCTACTAGCTCCTTCCTGTTCCTCTGTTTTTAAAATAAAGGTTATGCATTGGCTCTTGGTTTAGTTCCCAGCATCCACAGAGGTATGGAACAGAAGTAATGAATTTGGACACTATGCCAAACAGGAAACGCATCCTCCATGCTATATGTAACGTGGTTGAGATGCAGGGTTTGTTGTCAGAAACTGTACAACTTGGAGAAGTTTGACTTAGTGAAGTGAGGGTAATCAGACTTCAGGTTTCAGTTGTCAAATTCAGGGGTCTAGAAGAAAAATATGCTCAGAGGAAAACAAAGTCCTTTTCATTTAGAGGCCTACTGTGAAGCAGGAATTTTTGTTGACGTTTGAAAGCACTGATCCTCTGCTAATGGAAACTGCATCCACGTAATTATTCTCAAAAGCCCCTTGCCAAAAACGTTTCAGGAACTGAATAGTCACCAAGATCTGATGTTCCAACAGCACCCCAGCAAGAATTGCACGGGCTCATAGTTAGTTTTTTTCCCATAGATGTCTTGCAGCTCTTTGTCCTTTAGTTCACCTTCCAACTCTTCTTCCATTACTAACTAGTTGTTTCTCCCACTTTAGCGGTCACAACACGACACCTGACGTGTAATTGCGCCCTTTCTTATTGCTTTTGCCTCTAACGTACTGGGTTTGATCTGTTGTTACGGAAAGCATCAGTCCCGTTGCCTTTTTGCGCGGGTCGGCAGCACACGCGGTTCCAGCAGACACAAAGGCTGTGCCGATGCCGCGGAGGGCGGCGCGGCCCCGGCGGCCTCGGCGCGGCTCCTCCCGCTCAGCGCTGCGGGGCGCGGCGGGGCCTCGGCGCGGCTCCTCCCGCTCAGCGCTGCGGGGCGCGGCGGGGCCTCGGCGCGGCTCCTCCCGCTCAGCGCTGCGGGGCGCGGCGGGGCCTCGGCGCGGCTCCTCCCGCTCAGCGCTGCGGGGCGCGGCGGGGCCTCGGCGCGGCTCCTCCCGCTCAGCGCTGCGGGGCGCGGGGCGGCGCTTCCCGCCACTTCCTGCGCGGCCGAGCCGAGCCGGGCCCGCGCCGCCGCCATGCCCATGAAAGGCCGCTTCCCCATCAGGCGGACGCTGCAGTATCTCAGCCAAGGCGACGTCATCTTCAAGAGCTCGGTTAAGGTGATGACCGTGAACTACAACACGGCGGGAGAGCTGAGCGAAGGGGCGAGGTGAGCGCGGGGAGCCAGCGCCTGCCGCGGCCTGGCGATTCGCGGGGGTGCCCCTTCCTCAGACGATCCGCCTCGCATTTGCGTGTCTTTCCTCTCCTTTCCAGAAAGTTTGTGTTCTTCAACATCCCCCAAATCCAGTACAAGAACCCCTGGCTGCAGATCATGCTGTTCAAGAACATGACCCCCTCGCCCTTCCTGCGCTTCTACCTGGGTAGGTGGCGGCGGGACCGCGCGGCTCGGGCCCCGTCCCGC
Organism: Colius striatus; assembly: GCF_028858725.1. NCBI lineage: Eukaryota > Metazoa > Chordata > Aves > Coliiformes > Coliidae > Colius > Colius striatus. Next base: position 22,393,752 of record NC_084773.1, on the reverse strand, counting down.
CGCGGCAGGGGCGGAAGGCAGCAGCGCGGCCACGCTTTGCACACGGGCACCGTGCTTTGACCCACATGTCAGTTACTGTTACTTGGCCGCACGTCCTGGCCTGGGAAGTGGGAAGAAGGGCAGTTGTGCAGAAAAGTCGCTCTGTTAGTACCCACCCTCAGCCCATCCCCCCGCTCGCTCTCCTCCAGGCAGACTTTGCTTTTCCTGGTGAAATATCATATTGTACGTTAGGGGTAGGAGAGAAGCAGATGTCTGAAGTTGTGAGTTTTAAAACACTTTTGGCAGCTGCTGTGCCACAGTATGTGGTGGGGACAGGGTACTGACTGACATACTGTTACCATTCTTTCTTGGCAGACACTGGAGAACAAGTTTTGGTTGACGTGGAAGATAAAAACAACAAAGAGATAACTGAGCACATTAAAAAAATCTTGGGGAAAAGCAAGTAAGTAACATTCAGTAAGCTATCACCATAATACAGTCCCTGCAAATTTTTGTCAGGTATACAGAAGGGAATACCACTTATCCCAGACCAAACTGATGTGAGCTGAGGTGAAGTGCCCAAGCTAGAAACTGTAAATTCATCTTTCTCGTAGATCGGGTCCGTGGAAGGGAGGCAAAATGTCACCATTCAGGCTTCTGCTAGTAACAAAAAGGTCTCTTTTCTAGAGAAACACTTGAAAAAGAGGAAAGAGAAAGGAAAAAACTATTCCATCCAGCAACTTTTGGGCCCAAGAAGTATCATCTGCGAGAATGCATGTGTGAAATTGAAGGCCAAGTTCCCTGCCCTGCTGTTGTGCCACTTCCCAAAGAGATGAGAGGAAAATACAAAACTATGAAAAAAGAAGCATCAGATTGACACCTCAAGTCAGGCAGTTGTTTCTCCTTGTGACCGGATGACAAAGGTACTTCAATGAGAGGCAACAGCTAATGGCTGCCAGAAACAGGAACAAGCAGGTTCACAGAATACAGAGACCCTTGTATGATGTGTTCTTACAGCTACAACTGGAATAAAGTGAAAAATAAGGTTAAAACCCCAGCTTTTTTTGGTGCCAGATTTACAAAGAATTACAGTCAACACTGCAGAAAATAACAAGGAAATCAAAAGCCTTCCTGCTGATTTCCATCTTACACTAACATAAGACAGCCAAGTGCCAAGGGAACTCCAGACTCAAACTACATGCTGAGTTTTCTTGGTGTGTTTAGTTACCACTCAGAAAGTTGAGTCCCACTTAAAAGATACTTTTGCACCTCTGAGAAGCACTGATCAAGTGAAGAGGATCAAGAGTAAAGGAGAACACGTAAGTTGGTATTTGAAAGACATGCTTTACAGTTATCTTCATTGTCCTTCACAGAAAAGTAAAGCAACTCTTAAGACAATTGTCTAAGCAGTCTTTTTTTTTTTTTTTAAATAGCCAAAGAAAGGAGAACTGGGGCTACACTTACCAGCTTCCAGCAAATTCTAGCCAGCAAGTTGTGGTCATCCTGATCATGCTTCAAAGCCTAGTGCTGCTGTATAACCCCCGCCCTCAAACACTCCTGCTCCCTGCACAGTTGAAGGAGTCATCATAGCTTCTGCCTCATGAAACAATCACACTCTGTCTACAGTAGTATTCAAACAAAGGTCTGTGCTATTAGTTCAATCTTGTAAGTCAGGCTTATCTATGCAAGTTACAACTGTGTTTCAGCTTTTCTGAGTGAATGATTGAGAACAAAAATTCACACTGATTATTCTGCAAAAATTGCTGAGGACAAGCACAGCACAAAATAAACACATAATTTTATTTCACCTGTTTACAAGGTTTCCATACTGAGTAGTGCATGCAACTTACACAAGAGTCGGCGCTAGCTACTTATCGAGCTTTATGGTTAAGGTGTCTTGATTCCACTGTGCCTTGTGCACCTGACAGCAGTCCAAACATCAGCTTAAGCTCTTCACTTTGGAGATTACTTTAGTATCAGATGTTCTAGTCCATCACATTTAACAGTGACAAAGATGATGAGGTATGCTAGCCTGTTATCTGCTTGTAATAAACACACATAAGGATGCTTTGTCAGAGTGTCAGACTGAAAATACAAACAAGGCAGAATAGTTGCAGCAAAGAAAAAAACTTCTTAAATGTGAAAGCTGAAGCCACCAAAACATTTTTTTTTCATCTTCATACCAAAAAAGTGGGTTGGGTTACAACACAGGGAGCAACCCTCTTGACCAGCAAATGATTCTGTCTTAAATAAGTATCTTAGACTATTTTTGTTAAAATATTTCCCGGATTAAGTTTAGGTATTAATGTTTGTTGTTTGCTACCTTCATAAGTCTAGTGCCACAGGACACGTTTTGTTCCTTTGCAACCTTTCAGAATCCTCTGCTTCATTTCACTTGGTGCAAAGTAATACCTAGGGATTCAACTGACTCTAATAAAACATCTCAGTATAAAAACTCTGTGGTCTGAAGACAACCTGCTCTGCACACCTTTCAACTTTGGATCTAGACTACAGTAAGAATATCAGCTGTCCTTAGCTGGTGGCTCTAAGTTACTCTGATCAGTTACTCGTGCTATTTAGTGAGGATATAGGTGGTTTGGTTTTTTTAAACCACAGTTCCACAAGTCCCTACCTCCACTTATTTACAACAAAACTTAAGGAGTTCCTGCTTTTTAGATAGCATACTTATTTGTAGGTCTCAAATATGCAGTGCTTGGGTAACACCTCTGCTAACATGTTTTCCTAGAGACATGTCCCAACCCGCTCAAGTTTACACCTCTAAGTAAGCCCACTGTTATTAATGCTATACAGTACAAGCTGACTGATGTTTCTCTCTCTCGGCTTTAAATAAATACACCCTTTTGACCACTGATGCCTGAAAAAAAATATAAAGCATCTCAGGCTCCATCTTTCAGAAACACACAGGCTGATCGAGCCCTGCAGTGATCCAACAGTTCTGACACCTTCAGAAGCCCAGTTCCAAGCCCTGCCACATACAGGGTCTGGCCTTTGCCTCATCATCCCCCAGCCCACAGGATCACAAGATGACTCTGACTTGGAGCCTCTTATTTAAGACAGACATGCCTGATTCTCGTAACTTCTGAGGAGAATCAAATATGGAAGAAAATGGCTATTTGGCACTACTGCAGCCACAGACTGTCTCCAGGCTTTCACAGAATTCCAGTTCAGTGGCACTTCAGCTCTCCATTGTGAGATACTTGTTCCTTGAATGCTACAAAAAGAGGGTTTCAGTCTGACAACAAACATGATAATTCTGTCACCCAGATAATTTAAAGGAATGTGTAGATTCCATAAGATAATTAGGATCTGGAGGGTTAGCTTTTATATTGTCATCTGAAGTGGTGCTAGCCTGATGATGCTCTTTTCCCGGGCAACAATTAGATAAAAATGTTGCCGCACAAGCAGGTCTCAGAACGACACTGTTTTACACTGTAGAGCAAATGGGAAACTAGAAGTCATAAAAGACAGCATCCAAATTTTACTCAGGAATTTTTATAAACCTGTTACAGAATTACTCAAGATCAGTTATGACGTTGTTCTTAGAAGCCTTTTTATGTATTAACATTGCACAAAACTGACCTGTGAGCTCGTATAGTCTGCATTGCAAAGCATCACAGTATCCTAACAGCACTTTATCCTAGCACCATGAGGCAATTAAGATAGCCTGTAACACTGTCCTGTGTCATCATCAGAGGATGCAGAACTTATCCAAAGTTCTCATCTCTTTAGCCAAAGCTCCACGTGAAAGGCCAATACTACGATATTAGAACAGAAAGGAAGAAAGATGACAAACTAATGTTGCAACCATTTCCAAATCACTGTTTCCTACTGGCACTTAACCACTTTACCAAAGTAAATGCACAGTAAGACCAGTTAGCATTAAAAGTGTTATAACAACTTATTATAAAGTTTCCTGGTGTAAGCATTTGGGACCAGCAGCACACTTCAATTCTTTCTGGACTCAGTAGTAGTGGAAATGCCTAATTGAAAGTGCATAAAAGTCAAAATTCTCCCAGTTCCCTCTTGTGATGTGTATTCTTGTTTGTAAGTATCTGCTCCACCTTCCCAGATTTAACTGGAGACTTAAAATAATTATTACACAGCCATACTGCTGCTTCAGCAGTTAGATTTCTCCTTCTGCTTTGCTAATGTGTGCTTCAGTTCCTTCAAGTTCTCTGTCAGGACCTCTACCTCATCCAGTCGTCCACTATGTTTGGCATCAAATATGTAAGCTTTGATATTATCAATCTGTTGGAGAAGCAGCTCTTCCTCTATAGCCTCTTCTCCAGAGACTTCATTGCCATCCTCCACTTCAAAGGGATTGGTTGAGGATCCCTCAAATGGGTTCCCAGAATTGCCTGTAAGGTTTTGAAATGGATTTTCATCCTCTTCAAAAGGGTTTAAGGTGCTGCCAGGTGCCCCATTAGTTTGTTCATCCTCCTCCTCATTTTCAAATGGATTATATTCTTTTTTATCACTTTGCACAACTCTGTTAGAGAAAGAAACCCTTGGTGAAGTGTCTTTGGCAAATGGGTCATCAGGATCTTCCTCTGTCTGAGGGGTATCTGCTTCATTTTCAAAAGGGTTTAGACAGACTGTCTGATCTTGGTCTTTGTCACACTGTGAGACATTCTGGAGTTTGGGTGTGAAGATCAAGTGCTCTTCAGCTGGCAACTGCTCAACAGCAGGAGTCTCAAAATTTGGATCCCCTTTGGTCTGAGCAATATTCAAATCCAATGCATGTGTTGTCAAGTTCCAGTTCTCTTTTGCAGCTTCATGCTGATGCTGCTTGACTTCTCTGAAGTCTAAGGAGCGTGTCCTTGAATGCTGAGACAAGAATTTGTGGTGTTCTCTTTCCCACTCTTTTTCACGGAGGACCTGAAGCTCCTCCCTCTGCATCTCTTCCTCTTCTGCCTGTTTTTTAGAAAGCTCAATAGCTTTCAGAGTTTGTTGTTGATCATATTCATCCTGAAGCTGCCTCAGGTTCTCCTGCAACATATGGACTTCGTCTATCCTGTTAGCTGCCTTTGCTTGTTTAATAAAGGATGTGATGTTGTCAATCTGCTGAAGAAGTGGGTCTGCTATCTCACACTCCCTTGATATGCTAGATGTAGGTAACCAGCCTTCAGATTTCCTGACTGTTCCTTTCCTTGGGTGAGTTGCATCACCGTTAACTGCAGCTGCTGATCTGGGAATAAAGTCTTTCTGCTTTTCCTCTTGTTTTCCATGTGCTTCAAGAGCCATCTACAACAAACAAAAAAAAGTAGTAAGACAACACCATGAGCTTGAAACTAATAGGTACAAGAAGTTAACTTATCTTAGACATTGCTGGCTGTCAATGAAAGGGATCAGCTTCATTTTTGGTTACTTTGCAGAAAATGCTTATTCTCATAATGTTACCCAAATGCCTGCCTTCAGTTCATTTGTGATGACACTGACATCAGTCTCTATAAACTTGAGGGCAAGTAGAAGCGGTGACAGTGCTTTTAGAGAGAAAAAGATGCCTAATGCAAGTGGTCTAGATTGGACAGTAACCATATCATATCTGACTACAGCAGACATCTGTAACATATCAGTGACTATTAATTAACACTGATCTCACTAGCTGCTGGAGTGCAACAGTTCTTATTTCTCTAACTCCAGATAAAGCTAGTTTATCTTACAAGTGACAATGTCTTCCTTCCTAGCTGAAAAAACCTCTCTCTCTGAAGAGACGTCTTTACTGTAATGTGTCCTTTTTCACTACCAAAAGATGTCTCCAATGAACTCCAGAACACAGTTTGAAGAGCTGTGTGACTAACATAAGTAGTTCAACGCTTGCTCTGCACGCCCTGCAGTAAAAGCAGCATGTGCAACAAAGTCCCTAGTGCTTTCTAGAAGTGTTCAGCTGCTCAGTAGACACCTACTTAGGTTCTGGACAGAGTACAATGACAGTGTTACATGAATCCCTAGAAAGAGTGTGGAATGGTCTGCATAAAAAAAAAAAACAACCAAACCTGAAATTCAATGTTACAGGCAACCGTTGGCACACACAGAGCTTCTAAGCTTAAGCTCTTGAAGGAGGCCCCGATGCAAAGCATAGCAGATCTTAACCTGTCTTACCATATGCAGTCTTTTCTTCTTCAGTTCTTCATACTGATCTTTGGTTGGCAGAGACATGAGGCCAAGCAGTTTTTCCTGCGAGAAACAAATTTTTACAGTGCTGATTGCAGGCATTCACACAATTTTCAGGTACTTAAAAAGAGAGATACCACCCCTGGGTCACCCTGCAAATAAAGGTCATGTCACTTCCCGCTGCAGTCCCTGCTGCAAGCCTGAGCAAGTCTTTGCCAACATAATGACACTGCTGGCTGGGTTCACACCTCAGCAAGAGACAAAGCCAATATTCGCTCCCTCTTTTACATCCCTCAACTCAATGCTGCCCTGACTATACTATCAGTATTCAAGATAGCTCATCTCAGGTTACGGCAAGTCATCAGGGGTACTACAGAAAGTGTACAGAACTAAAGCTCCTGTCAAAATGGTTTCAAACCACAGTGAAGCCTGTCAGAAAAGAGAACACTATACAAAATTCTCATGCAGCTTACAACATATACTCCATTTACCTGAACAAAAAGTGTAGCCGAGTATCTTATCATTCTCTGAAGTTGTAGTGTTTTAGGGTGAGGCTGGGGATCCTCATGCAAGCCTAGACTCAAAATCTTCTTACTGAATCAAAGCAAACACATAGCCACATCAGTTCAAAAACAAGAGCCAGTGAAAATGCAACAGAACAGGAGAGACACAGTATTGGATGAAATCTTTTTGTTCTTTCAGGTAAGCCATTTTTGATATTACAAGTTAAAACACTTTCCACTCCCACCCTTTTTAAATGAAGAAATAGAACCAAACAAAAAAAACTTCTGCTATTTGTTTTGTCTGTGCTTAGTTTTTGCCACTACAGAGGCATGCAGGATTTTTAAGACTGGAAAAGGGAAGAGAAGTTAATCTCCCTTTTCAAATGCCATTTACAGTTGAGCAGACAAACTGATTATCCATAGGAATAAGCAGATAGATGCTACATAGACACCAAGAGTTGAGAAAAACTACAGAGAGGTTATAACAGAGCAAGTGGGGAGAGCAATATTCTTTTACCTTAAGGCATCTATAAATTCATATGCTTTTTGAATCTCCACCCTCAAGTCATTGGCAAGTTCAAGACTGTAGGCTGTTTCCCCAGCACTAAGAAATAAATACAACTTTAAGTCATGCATCCAGCTAACAATACACACAACACTGGAAGCTATCCTATGATGACCAAGATCCAACAATGGTAAGAACAGCTAGCACTAAAAGGGTTGAATGATTTGAGCTCACTCTGTTTAAAAATCTGTTCTTTGTGACAGAAGTGGAAAATGTGTTTCTATTCACAAAATGATTGACATTACAGAATATAATTTTATTTGTGATTGTTTTATTATTCACTATTACAGGAGACATATTTGAACACCACTCTACCAATAATATCTAAAATGCAGCCATACTTGCCAAAGTATCTATTTTGTGTTTTTTCCATTGCTTGGAAGCCACACCACACAGCTGAGGGCAGTGATGCCTTACTTAAGCTGTTTCAAAGAGGCTCATTTAGACAAGAATTGTAGCTTTGTGCTTCCATTTTGCAAAGATAACATGTTAAAGCATGACAGTGGCAACTCACTGGGAAAGAGCTTTAAAAAAACCTTTTAAAAAAATCAGACATTCTCAGTATGCAACATTACCATTAACGATTAATTCAGTACTCATTTGGAAAGCATCCAAAAACAACAGATAATCTAACACCGCTTTTTCTTGACATTTATACACTCTTGCAGCCTTAGCATGCCACTTCCTTACTCTTCCCCACACTTTTAGGGAGGAAAAATACATATATTCATTAACAAAAAATGGAGCTTACTTTAGTGATTCTGCCATCCTTATGTATTCAGGTGCCTTCTGGTCAACCTTATCCATGCAGAGTCGGAGTTTCTTGTTCCAAACAGAACACGTACAAAAAGAACTTAGATTAAAACACTAATAAAAGAACATGCTGACATAAAGCTTGAATGCACATGAGCAGCATAAAAAGTTAACTATGATATAAAGCCATTTAGTTATTCAGCACGACGCAACCCTGCGGTTATCCTCAGAACACTGACAGCATGGTCTTCCTGTGGCAGACTTCCTGTACTTCTCCAAGATGAATTTTTAATTCAGAAGCCTTTTTTATTGGATAACTTGGACAACTTCTACCCTTAAATCAGGCTGATTAAATACAGGCTGATGGTGGATACAGATGTGTCAAAAATGCATGTGCCATCAGTGTGAGGATAGTGCTGATGACATCAAGTCCTATAGTTCCAGTGCCATCCATCAAAGCGCACAGCACATTACTCGTTTAAACAAGAACTGTTCTGAGGAAACGTTTGAAGTCATCCTGGGATACATATACTACATGGCAATGGGCTCCATCTTTTCAGATACCTCTTTGCTACATGGCATAAACACCCAATGGAATCTACTCTAAAACAAGTGAGTATGAAGTAAAAGCTTAGACATGAGGTAAACCAAAAGTCAAGCAGTGGCAGTAGGAAGGAAGTCAGCAAATAGTTTGATTTACCTCATAGAGTTTCACAATCTCTGGAGTGTATTCTTTCTCATCAATCTGTTGTTCTTTTTTCAACAGGGTGTCTTTGCAGTGCCGACAACAACGGATTCGGTCATCGTCCTTCTCATCCAGGACTGAGCTCACGCTGCTTATGCTGCTAATGCTGCCACGGCGGGAGCCATGGACACTATTAGGTGAGGAGTTTGGGCTGGTATGACAACCCAAGGCTTCTTTGCTGGCACTAGTGAGTTTGCCTAAAAATCATACAGGGGTAATTTTACAGTGACTGGGGAAGCCAACAGATTTTACTAACACAAATTAATTGCATTTGAACAGAATCTTTGCATTCAGCTAATATCAGAAAACCAAGCTGAAACACTCTTATGAAAGACATGCCAGGAATCCATGACTGCCAAGACTCCAAGTCAGAATTTGGGTCTTCACTGTAAATCCCGCCCCATTCCAAAAGCTGCTGAGAACCTGAGAATACTTTGCTTATGCCTAGAAGCATTTTCACGTTGGAGCTTGCATAGTTAGAGAACATTGTGTGGAAGAACAGGTATGTTCACTGTCCACATTTTGTACTTGAACACCCCACAAAGCACACTTAACCATTTAATTCCACAGAAAATATGGTCTCCTCTCCAGCATGTTCCAGCATGAGGAAATTGAGGTTTGAAGAGTTTCTTAAAGGCTTATGGATGAATTTCCTTAATGTCAGAATATGGACAACCATGGGCAAGACTGGAAATGTACACAATAGTTTTAAGCATCAAGAAACTTGGCAGTTAGAATGCCCAAAGTGAATACCTTCACAGTTAAGGTACTCAATAGAAAAAGCCACTAAATAATTATTATGCTACTGCTGCTTCTAGTAACTTGATCCGTGTTATGGAACACTTCCAAAGCTGAAGAAGGAAAGGAAACAAAGAACGGAGAAGTCATTCTTCTCACTCAGTTTCACAGACCAGTGCCTGAATGAAACTGAATGATGCATTAAGTTTTCTGCACAGGCAGAGTATTACCAGCAGCATTTTTGTAATGGCTTAAGGCCAGGATGCAGTTAGCACCCCGAGTGAGCTCAGGAAAGGAGGAATTAACACCACACGCTCTACTTACTTGCCAAGGGAAGACCAACAAGTTCCATGCACTTTTTGCACATTATAGACCCGCAGAGACGGCAGTGGTGACGCCGATTTCGAATACTGAACTTACTGCCACAATCTGGGCAGAAGGGAACATCCTGATCACTGACCCAAGGCACAACAGACTTTTCTATAGCTGTGGTTGGTCAAGAGAGGAGAGAATGCACACAACATAAGAAATTAAATGAATTCCTCAGCTGGTTAAACTGTAGGAGCAAATAGTCTGAGGTAGGCTCATACCAACCTCTTATTTTAGCTGACTCGGTGTTTGCTCTGTCAAATGATGTAAGCTATCAAAAGACAAAAAATACATTCAAGAAAATTGCACTTTAGCAAGAAAAAACCCAACATAACCCAGCCCAACAAGAAAACGAAACCTGTCATTTTCAAGAGAGGAGTCTCAGCCTGTTTTACACTAGATTCCTGCAACCCTCTGATTAATTTCTAATGCCATAGTCATACAAGCAGTGCTAAACAATAACCGACAAACTTATACAAAGCAGAACATATTGGACATAATCCTTACAACATCCAACATTACTGCATCCATGCCATAATGTAAGTGTATCATTGGTAGATTTTGAAGAATAAGAAGCTGAAAGAATCCAACAAGAATGTCAAAGAGAAATTTAGTAAAGTAAAAGATGGAGAAAATATACAGGAAAACAGAGGGTTCTTGAAGCACATGGAAGTAGCATCTTCAGCTTGAAAACAGTGCATACAAACACAAGCCATATCCACAGTACAGCATCAGACCAAGGACAGTACTCAAGGATAAGAAAGGAAAACAGTAATATGTGAAGACAGTCATGGTTTAGTATCCTTTACAAAGTGCACTGCTAGATAAATGGGCATAGTAAGTGCCCACTCTTCTTCATACTGCCGTAATGCTTCAGACTAAATTCTTCTTTATTTTTGTTGATATCTAGGAAACATCCAGAAGGCTGGAATACTAAAAAGCAGCAAATTTACCTTTTCTAACCTGATTATTAACTTATTGACTTCAACTACATAGTGGTCAATCCTGGCTGCTCGGTGTTTCTTGAAATCAGAAAGGTGGCTTCTCATAGCACCTGGAGAGATAGCAAAAAGTTTCCATAGTCACCCAGGTGTTCTGCATGGATTTAAATGCCTCTTGAAAGACATCTGTCTCTTCACCATTTACTTTTCACGTTCAAATTGAATTTTAAAGACACATTAGAATACTACATTTTGACAGTGCTGCTCTAAATAAAACGTGCAGGTTAAAGCCTCATCTCCAGGCTAGCAACAAACAGTGGTTTACTCCTACTACAGAGCAGAACAGGCACTATCTTATAGAGAACATCTGCAACATTTTACCCCACCTCCCCCCTCTTCATCCCTCAGTTACATTTGGCAAGCTGTTATCAACTTGTAGTATTCTTGAATTCAATTCCCTTTAGTTTCCTGGCTACACATTAAACAAAGAAAAGAGTCAGGTTCAATGATTACTGGAGCTCTACATCTCAAATCTAAGGAAAAAGCTTAAATTAATATGCAGGCTTTTTGTCAGACATGTAAGCTAACAACCACTTTAGGTGTAGCCCAAAAACCAGAGATTTTGTATAGCTGTAGCTTAGTGGATTATTGGTTGCAGAACACCTTAGAGCTAGATGCAGAGGTAAACACACATCCAGCAGGCTCAGCAGCTCAGGCACATGACATGACAAATAGCTACCCTGCTTTCAAGGTTAGCTGGGGCACCGACTCTGTACATTTTGGGTTTTTTAAATCTGTCATTTCCCCCCTACTCCACAGAACATACACACACTGCACAAAATCAGTATACAAACCATAACCCCAGGCAACAACGAATGAAATGCAATACAGACAATTCCGTGCAGCTTCAGCAATACTAGCCATTTTCCAGTTAAGGTTACAAGAAAAATCACCCCTACTGCATATGGCTTTTTGGCTCTCCTACCTACTTCCTGGGGTTCCCACATGTACGGATCTATTCCACCATAGCTGAATGACTCGTATCGCTCCTGAGATGCCGAGTCTGTTCTCTCATCCTCTCGTTTCAGCAATTTCTTCTTTGCTCTTTTGGCCTTCTGGACTAGATCTTCAAAAGAGAAACCCAAAGTTATCAAATGTGGCAGGCAGTCACCAAATATTTATCACATGAAATCAGTATGGAATATTCTTTTAGCACAAGTCTTTTTCCTTGATGACAAGTTTATCCTCAACATATTCTGTTTAGAACCAGAATGGGGTTCAGGTGTTATAAAAAGACCACAGTGCTAAGAGCCAAGAAGTAGCCAGACTGATAGAAAGCAAGTCAGATTCATGAACATTCAGCTGTGCTACCCTTAACACAGACTTGTTAAAAATACAAACTTCACTGAGAAAATAGACTTTTGAAGTAATAATCATCAATCTCAGGGGAAAAAAGGGGGGAGAAGCAGGGAAGAGAGTAAAAATTCATGACTGTCAAGTTACTATCTTTGGCATGATTAAACAAGACCAGAGATATTTTTGCAAGGTACACACAGAATCACCGCCACATTCTGCAGTTTTCTCTCAATGTACAATGGCATTATGTATGGGAGGAGATGGGTAGAAAAGGGAAATAATTCACTTAAACGGAATTCCAAGCGATTTTTTCAACCATCAAAAAAAGTTGGTAATCTGCAGCACAACCTTGGGATGCTCCCAGTGTCTACTGCCAGCTTCACCACTTGCACTCTTTTCCACCTTTTCCCACCACCAACCTTCATTACCTTTAACTGTAGCTACAGTTGTATCTAACACCAAGCGATGAATGAACTGATACTTGGCAAGTAACAGAGCTTCACCATATTCTGTGAGGTCACCAAGCAGTACTCGGAATTTATCTGGTTTATAGTACAGGTCAGAGTTTTCAGACAAAAAACCAAATAACCCCAAAAGGTCAACAATAAAGATAATGCATAAAGCCAGTCATGTGAATACTGATTCCTCTAAGTGCTTGCTTTAGAATTTACTTATTGAAAGTACCTAGAATAATGTAAAAACTATGCCTTGGCCTAAGGTCATTTAGAGAAAACAGGAACCTCCTACCTCACTTGTAACTCACTTTAACCAAGATGTTGGCATTCTTGTCAATTTTGAGAGCAAAGCACAAGTAGCAGCTGCCATCGCAGGGAACTTCACACGGCAAAACGAAGGCCCAAAGCAGCTGTCGTGCCACTTACTTTTGAGCTGTCCCTTGACATCTCTGTCTTCACTCGAGTGCTCTTCCTCGTAGTGCGACTGGAGCTGATAGAACGACTGGAGGTCCTTCAGGCAGAGGGGACAGAGGAAGCCTTCCCTCATCTCGCCCGGGTCCCCGAAGGGCGGCGGGCAGCCGGACGCCATGGCGGGCGGGCAGCCCTCGCTCCCCGCTCTCAGCAGCGCCGCAGCGGCGCGGGGCACAGCCGCCTCGCTGGAACGACGCGCGGGGCCGAGCGGCGCGGGAGTGGCATCGTCCTCCGGGGCCTCCTGAAAGAAACCCGGGCAGCGACGTCGCGCTGGCGGCTCAGCTTCACCCCACGCCCTCCCGAGGCCCTCCGCGGCTCATCGGGCGCCCAGGCCGAGACCCCGGGCAGGGCGGAGGCCACGACCCGCCGCTCCGCGTGCGGCACCCGCTCGGCCGGCAGCGCCCGGCGCCCGCAGGCCCCGCACGAGAAATGAGACGGCGAAAAGGCCCGTTCGCTGCGCCGGGAGGACGCGGCGGATGGCGAGCCGGGGGCGGGGCCGCCGCGGGCAGGGGGCGGGGCCGCAGCTGCCCCAGCTCACGCCGCCGCGGCGGGGCGCGGAGGAGCCGGCCGCGCAGGGGCGCGGAGGCAGCACGGGCCCGGCCCGGTGCCCCGGGCGCGCGCAGGGAGAGGGGCGCGGCTTACAGCGGCGGAGGGGCGGCTGGGGCAGTCCCCGCGCGAGCGCAGCCGCAGCCCCGAGGCAGACGTCCGGGCCTCGCCTCAGCGGGCGCCGCGCGTGTCCCGTGGCCGAGAAGCCGCGGCGCGCCGCGCTCCCACCCGCTCGGTGTCCCGGCAGCGCCCGGCGGAGGGCGGGGTGAGCGCCGAGATATCGATGGGCAGGAAGGGTGGGGACGAGGAGGGCTCATCCGGGGCCGGTCGGAGACGCGCGAGGCCTAGCTAAGGCGTGCTCTGCCAAGTGCAGAGGTATGGATGGAGGGCGGGGCCTGCGCCGCCGCCTGCCCTCACGGAGGTGTGGTGGCCGCGCCGTGGGTTCAGCCGCCTTGGAACGGGCCGTGATCGCGGGCCCTGCTGCGACCCGAGGCTCGCAGGTGTGTACGAGAGGCGTAGTAAGAGATCGCGGTGACAGGCGCCTCAGAGGAGCGGCACAACACTGCCGTGCTCAGGCCTTTCTCTGCGGCTCCCCGCCGCTCCGGGGCCCCTCGTCTCACGCTCTCCTCTGCTGCCAGTGCGGCGGGACTTGTGCTTTGTGTCCTTGTCACCGGGCGTGCTGGGATGAGCACCAGCGCTGCGAAGAGATACGTGCCTGATGTTCCCTTTCTTGGCCTGCCAAGTCATTCAAAAGAAAGTGCTCCAGAGCTGTATGTAAGCCATCGCACTGGGGACACGCAGCTCGCAGAGCCACTGGCAGAACCCGGGAGTCCCCCCTAGCTGACCTTCTCTGCAGGACAAACGTTGTGTAAATCAATGGTAGGAGGTTTTCAATGTCCCCTAGATGCCAGTCTCTGGTTTGTCTCATGTAGCAGAAATCCCTGCTGCCCCGCTGTATCTAGTATACTGAGGAAATCTGTAATAGGACTGTGTAGCCATATTTCTGCTTCATCTATTAGAATTAAAGGCTTTTGAAGGCAGAGGTGTTCTCACATGACAGCATAACATACACTTGAGTCCTCTCTGTTAAAGGTGGATTTTCACTGTTGATGTCCTGCACTCTTATCCTTGAGAAGTTAAGTCTTTTAAAACATAATCAGTGGTGGGAGGTAATGTTTTCCAAGGCATGAAATTATAACTAGATGCCCAGCTCCTTAGTGACTTCAGATTCCATCTAAAGGGTATCAGATGGTCCCAGATGGCATCAAGGGTTCATTCACAAGCTGATTTTAATAGCCATTCTAAATTTGGGGCTCATTCCTGCAATCTAGTCTTTGTGGGCTATAATGTGACCACTCTCTGCACCTTGCCACATCACCAATGAATTTCACATGGTATGTCTTTACAGTTCCATCATCCAGCAAAAGTATAAGCGAAAATCAAAAGCTGAACTGTTTTAACTATTGGAGCAAATTAATATTATAAACAGTGAAACTGTTTTTTTTACATGTACAGTTTTCAGTCCAAAACCATTATGCTCTGGTTTTTCAAAACCATGCTGTCTTGATTCAGTTATGAATAGAGAAACAGCTAGCTATGGAAATAATATAGAACTCCAGTTATAGTCATTTTCCTCAGCATGAAAAACACAGACCTTTGCTATTAAAAAGTGATAAGACATCTTGCCATGCTGTAAAAGCTGTCCTTCTACCTGCATTGCTGTCATGTAAGTCAAAAATGTGTAAGCTTTTTTATTCAATTGATTTAATAACTTGATTTGGTTGTTTTGAGAATGTGATTTTAATAGCTTTAATTTGACTGATGTAATAAGTTAAGGGGCTGTATTAACCCCAGGGTCTTAAGAACCTGAAAATTTAAGTTGGGGGTTTGGACTAGGTAATGTCTAATAGTCCTTTCCAATCCCTACCACTCTATGATTCTGTTACCTATTTCATTTTAAATTTGAAAAGTTGTCAGTCTGTAGAGACCAGAAATGAAAGCAGCAATGTTTGTAAATGTCTGTAAAGAAGGATGGCACTTAAAGGATGAAAAAGAGAAAAGCAGACACAGGGCTTGTAGCAGAGCTTCTGTAGACATTTTGGTTTTCTTGTTTCATATGTGTTTTGTTCGTAGAGTGTAACTAAGGCATGGAAGACGTGCTTGTCACTAGATGGCGCACCAAGCACGTCAGAGAGACATTGAAGAGCTGCTAGGGCCTTGGCAGTAGACTCAATTTTATAATGTAATGATAACTTTTTAAGAAATTAATTTTAAATCTCCTAGCATTGAAATGGGTAGCACAAAATTTTTCCTACAACATAAAATCTTTGATTTTAGTTTATCTGAGGAAACTTTGTTTCTTTGTCTAGATGCATCTAAACCAGCATTTTCTGTATTTTTAGTTTTGTTCGGTGAAGTAAAAGATTTGCATGTCGCTGTTCCTTTTGATGAAACTCATATATTCAATATACTCAAGTTGCTTATAGCAAACATTTTGATACAAAACAAGTTTGTTGAATTAGTCTGTGTAGAAAGGATAGAAGCAACATTCCCTTCCAAACCTGTGATTTTTCCCATATTTGTGGACTCATCCATCAAAACTGACAGCATGATGATTTTTAAGAGCTGCAGCCAACAACTTTTTTGAGCCTCATTTATCTGATTTGCCTGTTAACTGCTTCAGTACTGGCAGGCCAGTCACCTACATGGGTTTATCTCGTCCCTTAATCCTACTGAAGAACCTGGCATCTTGGTCCTGAGTGCCATGAAGTAGCACCACTTTTACGCAGAGTAGGTGAATCATAAAGAGGAGAGACAGGAAGATTCAAAATTCCTTTGTTTTTACATTCTATTTAGTGTTTTAACTGTAGGATACATATTCCACTATATCTGGATTATGTTCAGGGCTTATTTCACATTTTAGGCACACCCATATTTGGGTTCTGTCTCCTGTAAGTCTGTCTTCTATTTCTCCTACAAATTGTACAGCAGCCAGTTTCCATCATGAAAGCAGCATGTCTAAAATCAGTAAGTGGAATACCCTCAAGAGTAGGTATTTGACAGTGAATGATTTGCGATTTATTTTTTTTCCCCCAGGGCTGTCTTCATCAACACCACCTTCTTGTTCAAGAACTTGCTTTTTCTCTTGACTACTTTGACTCAAAGAACCTTTCACAAAATCACTAGATTTTTCATTTGCCTTGGTTTTTCTCTCTCTTCTACTCTTCCCTTTTTACAGTAGCTTCTTCAGGCATCCCACACATCAGTACCAGCATCAGAATCAGAGGGAACTTAAGCTGGAATGTGTTTCTCTCTCAAAATTGATTTAAAACAGCAACTACATTTCAGGCAATGTTTTCAAAGCAGGTCACTTTCCCTAGTTTGGCCAGTCATAATCTCACATTTTCCCTCTATCAATCAGCTATTAAAATGTCTACGCTGCATCAGACTAATTTGCATTCATCTAGGATATCTATTATAGAGAAAAGATGGAAATGAACTAACTTCCCTTGATGTGGTAAGTTGGACCCTGGTTTATCTCCATCCAGCAGTATTTCTGTGGCCTATAAAGTCCAGATTTTCCCTCTTTCCAGTTCATGTGAACATGAGGAAGGTGTAGTGTATCTTAGCTGTGGGTAAACGAGGACAGTGTTCCTTCAGTCACTTAACACTTCTGTGCCAGTGTGTCTGTGAGATGCTGCTTTACTGTTTGGATCACTGGCTGTCAGTTCAAACCAAAGTGGCTGAAATAAACTTAAGACCTGTCTTTGCCTTTTGGCTAGGATCATTCCATTATATTAGTATCTAACATGCCCCATCTCTGTCAGGAACCAATATCATGCTCCAGCATACCAATGCAATTTTTGATTGAATAAGATTTTGATTCTGCTTTACCCTCCTTCTGCCTTCTCCAACTTCATCTTATGTAAGGAAACACAGTGAATTGGCAAAAGGACAAAATGCCGTTGTTTTGGTTTCTTTCTTAGGACTTCTAAGCTGCAGTGGTTTCAAGGACAACAGTCCCAAAATGTCTTCACATGGGTCTAAGAGAAATCTCAAGGCAGGTAGATAACTTGCTTTCCTCAGGGAGTTTCCACATCTATCTTTGTCAGAGATTTCTGTGGTCAACCTGAATCCTTCCTCCTTACCTTGGAGGAGTGGGCAGTTCACGCTGTTTCTGTTGGGAGGGTAGGAAGACTTTCTGCACTTCAATACAGATAGGCCACATATCCATTTTCTCAAGACAGAAAGATTTCCTTGTCTGCATCTTTTGTGTCATGTGTCTGTACAGCCTCGACCTTGCCCAGGCTCATCCTTCCTGCAGTGCTTCTCCACTAGACTGCTTTTATCACAGCTTTTATTCAGAGCAACATCCTGTCTGAAGCTTTAAAATTACAGCTTGCTGTTTAGTGCTAACCAAGCGAGTTACCAGGCAAGCACTGACTTCTTCAGCTATGGTGATGATGTGTTCAAACTTTGTCCAACTAATGAGTTATTAAAAGTAGTAATAAAGGGATTTGCTGGGGCCACATTTCCCTTGGAAACACTCAGCCCATGCTTATTACAGTGGGTTAGCTAAGAAGTCAGGGCTGATAAGGGTATAAGAGGAGGCACAGAACAGGTGAGAGGAGTTAAAAATAGTTGCAGGAAATGTCAGTTCTACAGCTTACGCACATCAACCCTCCTGTTGAAAACAAAACTCATTTTGAAGATGCTCTTTAGGAATCAAACTCTCTTAAGTCTCACTAACTGGTAGCACACCAGATATGGCAAACTGCACTAAACAAAGAACTCATCTGTGCATAGTTGTTTTAGTCTCAGTTAAAGTTGGAGATAAGATTTTGCATGACATATGGTGCCACACTAGAACAGTGCACAGCTTTGCTCTCTGAACTTAACCCACATTCTGCAGAAGACAAGGGAGATTTGTCCACTGACTTCCATGACCTTTGGACCGAATGTGCTATTGATTTGTTACCATTCCTGAAGAACCACAGACTGTCTTGCAGACAGATAGTGCACTTCATCAAGGCAGTTTGCAACTTATAGACCCTGTCCTGCAGTTATCAAAATGTGCAAGTACATCTTTATGTATGACTAAGCAAAACTATTAATGAATTAGTATCCAGAAGCTGTGCTGCCATTCAGTGTGATCTGGACAGGCTGAGAGTTGGGCCGAGAGGAACCTCATGAGGTTCAACAAAGGCAAGTGTGCCTGGGAAGGAACAATTCCCTCCACCAGTGCAGGCTGAGGACTGACCTAGAGGGCAGCTCTGGGGAGAGGGACCTGGGAGTTCTGGTGGGCAGCAAACTAAACATGAGCAGCAGTGTGCCCTTATGGGCAAGAAGGCCAATGGCATCCTGGGGGCATCAAGAAGAGTGTGTCTAGCAGGTCGAGGGAGGTTCTTCTGCTCCACCCTAGTAAGGCCACATCTGGAAGTTCTAACCTACCTGCAGAATTTTTATTGGGTGATTAATTTTATCATTTCCTTGGTTGCACTTGTAGCTCTATCTGTAAGTTTTATCATGAGATAATGTAGCTCCATGAGCCGTGTTTAGCATAAGCAAAATAATAATGTCGGTGCAGGCACCCCAGGATTAAAGAGAACTCCAACTAGACAAATATCTGTGAAAGGGTAAGAGCATCCTACTTCATCCTCTTGGGATTTCTGTCAGGGCTGTCACCTTTAAGGCTACTTGGCAGTGATGGTTGTATTTTTATGGTGTTTCAGTAGCAGATTTGTGGGGTCTTTAGACAGTTCTCTACATGGGAAATATGATACAAAAAGTTGTCATGTATTCAGTTCTGTTTCCAGGGTCATCCTCTTTTGAGTGCCTAGGATTTTCAAACCCAGGTCATTGACAGAAGCTCAAGACTTTTGGCTCATGTTTCAGTCTCCAAATTATTCTGTTTCCTGTTCATGGATGTCTCAGGGCAGCGTCAGGACCTGTACGTGTGCTTCTGAATGAAGTCTGTGTATTGCCCTTTAAGGTAAAGGCTGACACACCTTGGAAGGGGATCTTTCACAAGTGGTCCCACCCCTGTGCAGGAATCCCTGAGAATCCTTTTCCGCCCTTTTCCTTTGGATATTAACTTATTTATTTTTATTTACCTTGGATTGGTTTAATGTTTTTCCCTGCATTACAAGATGTTTACACAACCAATAAGAACATCCAGAGTTGACTGTTGAAGTTTATTGAATCATTCATATCAAATAAATGCTTTTGGGAGTCTGACCACAGAAAGTAAAAGCATTGCCTTGAGAGGAGAGAAATCAGAAATCCTTATTGGAATAAAAGGATGTCTGCTTGTTTCATTTTTAATTGTCCACTGAGGAGAAGGCATGATTTTGAGTAGCATGACTGAAATGTAGACACACCAGGGTGGGAGTTCTAGTGTGCGATGTACACAGTCAGGTTCACAGCTTGCAGTTGAGATGATCTGGGATGCCATAACCTTTTGCACTGTGCAGACACTTAGATGACAAGAGTCAGCTCCAAGTCAAACTATGAAGTCAATCATCTACTCTGTTGTGGTTGGAACAGTTCCTATCTCTGTTTAGTGCATATTGTCTGGACAGATTGTAATGCACAGGGGTTCAGATCTCATTAATGTATCGTTTAGAATTGAAAACCTGTCCAATTTAATTTTAAAATAATTGGCGTATGTTGAGGTTTTTTCCTCCATCTTTATTAATTTACTGATCTCATTGACATGAGAGGGAACCATATAACTATTACAGTTTAGTAGCATCAGAACAGGTATTTAAAAGCCTGGTTTAGTGATTTGGGAACAGACAATTTTACACACATAGTGAGGTTATTCTGGGATCTGAGCCCATAGGGAAATGAGCATTTGTGACTTCCTAAAGTGGGGGAGCTGAAGACTCTCGGTACTTGCTTGTCTCATTCAACTGGGTCCTTTAGCTTTAGGTGTGTGACAAAGCCATTACCTTATCTGGGAACATTAACTCACTGAAGGATGGGTGCAGAGATCAGCAGCAGGAAGCCAAAAGGGAGTGAACAGAGTTTTTTAGTAATCTGACAGTTTACTTCACCAAATGCAAATGATACACAATTAATTTCTCATACTTCTGTTTCACTTTCCCATGCTGATCACTTTCCTGGGTGCTGACGTTTTTCTTCTACCCTGTATTTGCTAACATTTTCTACTAAATTGAGCAACAAGCTGCCTTTGTTACAGGTGAAGGACTCCTGAAAGGTGCAGGGGCCTGCATCATCTAGGCTTTCAGAATTCCAGTACCTTTTTCTAGGATCCTGGTGTTTCTCACCATATTGATCATTTATGTCTACGTCATCATTCCAGCCTCTTTTGCTAGGATGCTGGAGCTTGTACATCAGATACCTTCTGCCTGGGTGCTGTCTTTTGGATAACTCATTCAAGTAGGTTAGCTGTGTATTAGGAATGTTAGCAGGCTGATCTGACAGTGACCTTCTGCCAGGATGTTGTCGCTTTGTCAGCTCCAGATAGCCATCAAGGTCATCTTCTCTCTCTCTTTTCCCTGGATGCTGCCGCTTCTGAATGTCTCCGTAAGATGCATCTTGCTCAACATCTCTTTTTCCAGGATGTTGTCTCTTCTCCAGGTCACTTAGGTACTTTTTCCCAGGGTGTTGTCTTTTGGAAAGCCATTCTGGCAGAGGGGCATTTGATTCTGTCCAATGAAAAGAATAATGTTTGTGAGCCCCCATAATTCTAACTAAGGAAGTTGAAATGGGAATTGGTGGAGTTCTATGGTGCAGGATCATAAGCTGCTTCTCATTTTGCCCGTTTAATTGCACGGTTATCTGTAAGGTCTTCAGTTTGATCACTCTGGATAGCATCTGTCAGAAGAGTTCTGGCATATTTTTAGCAAGGATGGGTTGCTGGATTAGAAGCCAGCTGCAGCAAATGGGAAGACATGCAATGACAATGCCTAATGTGTTGATTCAGGTAAAAGAGGTGAGTAAAAGATGCTGGGCAGCTGCAAGAAATCAGCTGTAGAAGCTGTGTATGGGGAAGAGATGGAAATCAGCACAAGATAGGGAACAAGCAGAAGCAAGGATGTGGATGTTTGAGAGACAGCTACCAGTTGTAACTCTTTTAGTATCTCTTACTGATTCTTAAGCTCTTTTTAATATTTCAGGTCTTGGATTGACACAACTAAGTCTCAGGCTTTTTCTATGGGCACTTGGGGACAGCTCCTCTTTCCACTCTGGAAAGGCTGTACTTGTTGGTGACAGGCATCTATGTGCTGCTTCTTGCAGTCCCTGAGTCTGATACAGTTCCACTGCCGTGACTAGTAAGAGCAGAGCATCTGTAAGCTAGCATCTGTAAGGTGGCTGACCCTAGAGCAACATCTGCATTCTCAGACACAGAAAAGCTCACTTCTGTTGGGGTGCAGAAACCAGTAGGTTGAGGCAGTAGGTAAATGGCAGCACTCCCACCTCTAACATAAGGTACAGGGTCCACAACTGGGGAATGTCCTTCACGTGTCCTCTCAGAGCTTCCCTAGGAAAGTACTTGCCAGAGAGCCAAGTTTTCTGTGGCAGGCTTCTACCTTATTATGATTCAGCAGCTGCTTAGTGATGGTACAGCATTGTTTAAGTGGGGAGATCTCAGAGAAGAAAGTGCCTTTTGAGAACTCCTTGTAAGTGGAATGCAGCAGACCTCCTGTCCTGTCTCTTCCCTTAGAGTAATAGCTACATACATTAGAACCTGGGAACTATACATTGGACCTGATGATCTCAGCCAAGATCACCAGGTGGACATCCCCAGTGGTATATGTACCTCTATTTGTCTCCTCTTCTCTTTCAGCTTTCTTGAGGACAGACTGAAGAATGAGGCTTTCGGGTCTCTGCAGGATGTCATCTAGGGGAGTTTGTCCCATGTTCTCACTTCCCTCTGGAAGGGGCTGCCCCCCGTCAAGACAAACACCACACGAGGTCAGGCAGAGGAGTAGCAGTGACAGCTGGATAGATGTCATTGTGGGATGGCAGTTCCTGCAACTTCCATGGGAGACAAAACAACAGGGGAGGAGGATGGAGCAAACAAAACTAGCAATAATAGCAATATTTCCAGACAGTAAAAAAGAAATTTGGCACTACAGTAGGGATTCAAGCCTCTTATGAGAGTCTTTCCTCAATTTCTGCTACTAACCCCTCAGTTTATTTAATATTCCTCAAAGAATCTGTAAAATCTTCATAATTTAAACAGGCACTTGTTCATTTTTGTGACAGAATAAATATGAACACTTTAAGCACCTAACTTCCCAGTGCACAGATAGCTCTGAAAGCCTGTGATTTTTCCTTTTCCTTCTCTTTTGCTTCTCGTTGAGTGCTGTGTTAACTGTTGCACCACATGAGGTATACACACATACACCTGCACTAACAATCTCCTGCAGGCAGTTCCCTTTGCTAAGGGTACATTTTAAAATAATGCTGAGATTTGCAACACTTTCTTTCCGTCTTTAGTTGAAGGCCAATTTTAATAGTACATTAGTGTTTTTAATTTCTATTTATATATATTTAAAGTAGCTCTTTGTCAATATATTTGTTATATTTGTCAAGATACTAAGATACCTGTGCCCCACTGGTCAGAGATATTTCTTGCATTGGGGAAGCACCTCATATTTTTTCAGACAAATAATAGCAACAACAATAATAATAATAATAATAATATCATCATCAACATCTTCTATTACCTCTTGCCCAGGTAACAAGGTACATTTCTGCTTCTAGCTAGCACTGTAGTTCCTAACACACTTACTATGGATTTATTTTCTGGTAAGCAGAGTTCCTTCAGTAGAAGGGAATACATGTTTAATACTAGTATAGCAGTCGTTTAGCTTAATTCTTTAGATCACAAAGGAAAGGCACAATTCTACAATTTTTTTAAATAGAGAATGGGTTTATTACCTCTGTTATTGGCAGCTTTGCTTTACTTCTCATGAAGTCCTTGGATAGCCTTAAGAAGCCTTAAGAATATCACACATGCTGCTTGGCTCAGAGCGATCTTTGGAAGGAAAGTTAGAATCAGCTAAAAAGGAAATTATTTTATAAATTACCTGGTTTGTAGTTTCAGATTTCTGCTTGTTGCATCTGCAAAGAGATTGTGTAGTCCTTTAAAGCTGTTTGCACATCTGAGCTTCAAAATTGCCCTTTTTCTGCTACAGACACACAGAGTATCCAATAGAACTGCTGCGAAGTTCTCCTTGGGTGGCTTGTGTCTCCTTACTTATACTGTATGTCTCTGGACCCTTTATGCAAATAGCTGTGAGGTAATTTGGCTGATGTGTTGTTTTCTTTTTTTGTTTTTTTACTGATGTCAGAGATCTGCATTTTGAATGCATTTTAAAATTCTGGTAGTTATTTGCTGACCTTTGTATATCCATGCTTATTGCTATTTTTCTATTCTCTAAAGAGATCATGTTGAATTTTATCTAACACAGCATAGAGAAAAGGAGGTTTTCTCTGCTTAACAAAGAGAAGCTTGTATAACCTCTGTTAAGCGAGCACTGTGGAGTCAGTGAGGTAGGTAATTTATTATGCTAAGGAAGAAAAACAAAGATAAAATGTAATGGGTTATATTTAAATAAGCTTATACCATGGATTCTTATTCTGCATGATACTGTACAGTTTTTGGCTCACAATGCTGTATTTTCTTGGCATAGACTTGTAGAAACAGTACATTAGAGTATGGGGTGCATAGCACTAGATATTAAAACAGTTATGTTGCCGCTGTGTGCTTCAAAAAGCGTTATACTCATGTAACTAGAAATAAGACTTCCTCTCTTTAACCCATCTATTTCAGATATTCTTTCACACAGTACTATTAAACCAGGTCATGCAGGAGGCACAAACTCAGAGCTAGTGATTCTTTGATCATCTTACTGATCCTAATGACAATATATAGGACTAAAACTGGTGTACATATTGCTCACAGGACTGAAGCAGTTCAGGATTCTTTTACTGTTACTCCATGGAGTGTTGCAGCTAGATTGAGCTGAGGTTTTTTTGCCTTCCTATTTATTACCATTGTCATGAACACAAACCCAACTTTGTATGTCCTTCTTATCACTGCCATCAAAGTGGTTTAAGTTAAAATTTGTCTTCAGCAGTAAGTAGTAAGAAAACCTGAACCCAACAACCTGTCACTGTGGCTTGAGAACACAACTCTTTAGGGTGCTGTGCCAGTCTGAGATGGAATGTATTTTGGGGATACTCTTAAAAGCACTGCCCTTAAAAGTGGATTGGTTATGCTTGTAGGTAGGGTGGTTCCTCTTGTGGACTGTAAAATTTCCATAAGGCAAAAGATGTTTTATGTATGAACAGATGATGGAAATACCATCTAAAAATAAAGGAGGTGAAGTAATAGAACAAGATCATCGCGTCCAGCCTTTGTCAGCTCTATCAACCACTAGACCAAGTCAGTTGTTCTCTATCAACATGACATATTACCCATCAGAATTTAACAAAGAAATTGTTATCTTACAGAGCTTTTTTTCCTCCCCTCCATTCAATTTTGTATTAATGGATTGGAAAATATACAAGAAGAGTCTTGTTTTCAGTTCTTTAGGAAATTAAAGCTGACTTATTTGGGATGAGTGCAGTAAAATGCAGCTGTTACCTCAGTCTTACTGCATGAGAGTGTGGTCGTCTCCTCAATAATTGTAAAAAGATGTACTTTCTGATATTAATTACTGATGTAGTGAATAAGGTATTAATTCTGATGTAATCTGAGAAGAGTCAGTGTACTTGTTCCTGATTTTCAGTAGGGACAGAGATTGGGGCTTACAGCATTATAACTGCATTTGTAACAACTGGATTTAAAATGAAATATCTTTTCCTATTTGTTTGGATTTCTGAAGGAGTTTGAGCCATCATGCACCTTGTGTGCAGAACTCATCTATGGCTTTACAAAGATGTTGTTTTTGCCAATCACGTCACTGTCGTTTTCCCGAGCAGGCATCAGAACCAAAGATCTGCAAGGCAATTAAATTCAAAAATTGATAGGCAGTTTACTGTAGTGGGCCAGTAAACAATGACTGGGACAAAGATCCCTGTAAAGACAGTTGCTATGTATTTCTTATTTTAAGTAATGCACTAGGTCTTTCCAGGAGTTCAAAGAATGCTGGAAAGTATTTTAAATGTTTTAATTAATAGCAGAGTTGCTTGTTTAACAGAGCAATAGCTGTCTGTAGTTTAGCCCAAGATTTGCCCTAACAAAATGCTGAATCTGGAGTCCACTGAAATCAGCCAGATTTCTCCTTTAAGTGGGGTTAACCTTAGAACTTGTCTGTCTCTGACTTGAAACAATCCATATCTTGAACTGAATTTTTAAAAATCCTCTCACACTTAGAAGCATGGCTCTTGAAAAATACAGATGGGAAAAGAGAAGGTTAAACAGCTGGAAACACTTTCACATACACAAAATCATGTAAGAAAAATAAAGAACAGCTAAGAATTTGATGTTAAAAATATCCTCCCATATGAATGTATTTTGTCTTAGCA
This sequence comes from Colius striatus, assembly GCF_028858725.1. Classification (NCBI taxonomy): domain Eukaryota; kingdom Metazoa; phylum Chordata; class Aves; order Coliiformes; family Coliidae; genus Colius; species Colius striatus. The sequence continues at coordinate 22,367,686 of NC_084773.1, read as the reverse complement.
CTGAGTGAATGAGTCAGATTTCAGTTGTGATGCAGCCGTTGACATACTGAATTTCTCAGCTACCTGGATAGTGTAGCTTTGGATTATTACTGCAATGTAATAAACGTGCATTTGCCACATATCTCCAATGTGAAAATCTTCATAATATGTAATTATGAGCTGGAAATAATTCTTATCATGTAGTACCTCTCCAGTCTGAAATTAATCTGGACAATTTAGAAGTATGTGTGGCTCCAGCTTAGGTACAGCAGGAACTGCTCCATGCAGAAGCCTCTTACTGAGTCTTGTGTGTGCAGGAACGGCCAAATGCATGAGACTGCATTCAATGCCCAGGTCTGTCACCTAACTCTTGGTTACTTTCTTTTTAAGACTCTTCAACCATCACTTAATTTATTGGTTTGTGGCATTGGTTCCTCAACAGCCCTGCTAGAAAGATGATCTCAAAACTCAGTGGAGTTTTCTTTCAGCTAAAATATATTCACATTTCAGTTTTGGAAACATTTTCTGACAGAAACATGTTTCTGCGGTACATCCACAGTCAGCTCTTGCGAATGGGATGTTCTTATTAAACCAATGACTCCAGCTCCCTAAATTGCAAATAGAGGAATAGATTTGCAAGACAAGCAATACCTTCAGTCCCTTAATCTCTGTACTTGCAATTACCAATAACGCCATCGCAGGCACAGCTAGCATCAGTCTCTGGTCAAAATGTTGTCCAGAGGTCATCCTGTTCAGTTTAGCATTCACATTTAATCAGAGAGGCATGAGGTGACTTGATTTCTGCATTTATGTCGTTATACATGGAGAAGATAATAACAGGGTGTTTTCTGTCTTTATGCTGGTAAAAGCCTAAGAAGGACTAGTACCTGGGAGCTGAAGTTTAACAATTTAATTGAATTTGGATTCCTAGTTATGATGATAATTAAACATTGACGCAGGTTTCCATATGTAGCCTTGGTGTTGCTTGGAGATTTAGAAATGAAATTAATTTTCTTTTGGCAGGACAAATGTTTTACTAAGACATTTGAGGAAAAACATTTAGGGTGAGGAAAGTGTTTTCCTCTGGGAACACAAGAATCTGGGTGGCAGTGGAAAGATTCTGCTCTGTGGACTGGGGATCAGGAGGGCATCTCAGCAACAAATTCTTTGTCTTTATAGGAGTACTGAGATCAATGTTTCCCCAGCATGTAGTAGTCTGAGCTTTGGGAACAGAAATACTTTAGTCTGACAATTTGGTGTTTTGTTTTTTAAAAAAATAATGATTAAAAGTTCCTGGGTAAAACTTGATTAGAGTAAATTTAGCTAATGATCCTTTCTGTTCCTCTGACAGTAGGAACTGCCCAGCAATGAATATCTATGTTCTAAGACTGCAGTGCAGGTTTTTATAGTAAGTGTGCTTAGAAACAGAAATGTTACAAGGAGAGTACAGAAATGAGTGCAAAGAGTGTCTTAGGCCAGCTTAGGCTGCAGGAGCAACGTAATTTCAGGTTCACAAACAAGGAATAGGGCATCTCCAGACAACTTGTGGATTTGGGGATTTTTTTATCTGGGCAGACTTAGGGACCACTGGCACCTGGTCAGAACAGGAGCAGTAGCTCCAAAATGGCTTCTAGATACCATAGATGAGTTCCTGGTCACTGGTACAAGTGTCCTACAAGACATAAAAATGTATGCAAGACCCTCATTCCAGCAGGTAGGGGCCAGGAATTCCCGTTCTCTTGGAAATACCCTCTGTACCAGAATGAGTAGGGGTACAATCCAATACTAGGTCAGAAATCCTACACCACTTCTTACACTGTTCAGGGATTCCTTTGCCCTAGGAGACAGCTCAAAGGGAAGGCTTTCCGAGTGTTTTGGATCCAAAGGTCAGGCTTAGTAGAATTCTACAGCGTGAAATTTGGCTTCTATTCTCATTCATTTTATAGTAATAATTTCATAAAAGAAGTTCCTCTATCTGTTGGCAGAAACTGAATGTCAAAAATTATTCATAACAGCACAGGAAGGCAGGTCAGCCTATTTTCATTCTCATTAAAATCTGCTTCTTGACACCTTTGACCCAAGGATTCCCTTCAGAGAACAGGGATGAAATTCTGTGTTACAAGTACGTGCCCACACAAAGCTTCTTAGTAGGTACAAAATTATATTCACAGTGCAGTGGCCAGGACTTCCACCTAAGCATCTGTCCCTTTGCTCAGACTTACTTTTGTCTTATTTTGGCCTGATTTAGTAGAGCTCTATTGTTTTGTTTAAAGGAAGAAAGTTAAATTTAAGCTCTTCAAAGGGACTTTTGTTTAATGAACAATGTCCTTTTCCTATTTCACATCTGGAAAACTGTCTTTTTTTAAGATGCTATCTTTCTTTAAGAATTCTCTTTTTCATAGAATCATAGAATGGTGGGGTTTGAAGGGATCTTTAGAGATCATCTAGTCCAACCCCCTGCAGAAGCAGGGTCACCTAGATCAGGTCACATGGGAACGTGTCCAGGCAGGTCTTGAAGACCTCCAAGGAAGGAGACTCCACAACCCCTCTGGGCAGCCTGTGCCAGGGCTCCCTCACTGAAACACTGAAATAGGGTTTTTTATATTTAAGTGGAACTTTTTGTGTTCCAGCTTCATCCCATCACCCCTTGTCCTGTTGCTGGCCACTATAGAAAAAAGGGATGTCTCAACCTCCTGATATTTGTAAATGTTAATAAGATCTCCCCTCAGTCTCCTCTTCTCCAGACTAAACAGCCCCAGTTCCTGCAGCCTTTGCTCATATGAAAGATGTTCCAGTTCCCTGATCATCTTGGTGGCCCTGTGCTGGGCTCTCTCCAGAAGTTCTCTGTCCCTCTTGAGCTGAGGAGCCCAGAACTGGACACAGGACTCCAGATGAGGCCTCACCAGGGCAGAGTAGAGGGGGAGAAGAACCTCCCTTGACCTGCTGGCCACACTCTTCTTGATGCATCCCAGGATGCCATTGGCCTTCTTGGCCACAAGGGCACATTGCTGGCTCCTATTTAGCTTATTATCAATCAGGATAATAAGCTTTCCCTTTTTTTAGCACATTTTTTTTAGTTTCATTTTCACTGCAGGTGATTTTTCTATTTAAAAGATTTCTGAAAATTTGTTTTATAAGTGTTAATGTCCTTTCTTCCCACTAACTGCACAGTTACACATGACACTCTGAGCTGAATTCATGGGGAGAAGGGAGAGTTTCTCTTCTCAGGCTCCAGAGCCATCTCTCAAGCTGTACTTTTCTGACTATCACAAACCTACTGACACCCTAGACTTACCCAGAGCTTGTGTCAGCACAAGGTTTGTCTCCCAGTATATATATCTGTGACTGGTTATAGGATTGCACAGAAATATCCAACTATCATGTTTCACACCTAAATACAGTGTTTCAGTGCCACTGTGATCCTCAACCTCTTTGTGCAGCTGCTGTCTTTTACCACTGGGACCTTGAGTCCCCTGAGCTTCTGTATCAGTTCTGTTGATGAAGTTTCTTATTTTTCTTCTAAACATTCTCAAGGGTGCACCAGCTTCTGAAAGGGCTTTTAAGTGAGAAACTGAGAAACAGACAACTCCTTCAAACCCAATGTCAGAACCTTACACGTGAGCTATGAGGATTGAGGGTTATGTTCATCCTCTCTCCAACCTGCTTATTGCTTGGATTGCTGGCTCAGCTCTGGAGCCTGAGTCCTCTACTTGTGCTGAGCATTTGCCCACCTCCGTGTCAGTGTTCATAATAGTTTGGCCTTATCATTAAGTTTGTCACTGAGCACACAGTTGTTGGTTCCCAAAAGATCTTGAAGGTGAATAAAGAGAAAATCTGCTGCTAACCCAAGCCTCATCTCTGTTTTAAAGAGCATAAACACTCATGTTTTGCGCCATCAGTCAACTGTGGCAGCGTGGAGTTAGGCAGAAAGTTCCCCTTGGCAGATTTTTGCATTTTTACATTTTCCTTGGGACACCTTGCTCTGTCCACTGTCAGAGATGGGTAACTGAAGTACGTTGGTCTTCTTTAGTGCAGTCTTTCCCCTAGGAATCTTAAAAAGTAGAAGTTGTTATGGAAACTGCTCTTCTTTTCTTGAACTATAGGATAACAAACAAATTTGGATACTAAGGATAAAAATACATCAGTCTTGTATTAAATATGAATCATTGCTGGAGGCAGGGTTCCAAACAAGTTTTATCTACCTAGTCCTCAAAATTCCTTTGCTAAGGATATGGGCTTAGATAGTGTTCAGTGGATTTAATGACATTTGGACTAAGTCTTAGAAATGCAGCCCACTGTAGTCACAGCATCATTAGCACAAGTGAGCTACCTTGTGATAGACACACCCAACTAGAGGAGCTTCAGGATAGTCAGCAGCACAACATGTCACAGCACGGTTGGCTTTGTTGTGATTCAACAAAAAATAAGAACATTGAGGAACGATAACAGTTTTTCCATTCATTTCCAGTAGCTGGGAATATAGATGCTAGGAGGGGAAATTATAGCAACTCCTCTACCATGTTCTCTATTCCAGCACTGATTCCCAGCTGAGTTGCTTCTACTGTTGCTTAGTGCAGGCACATGTGGTGGGAAATACTTGTTTGTTATGTGATTTCAGAGGCCTTCTGAGGGCAGCTGTGAGTTAAATCCAAGTGAATGAATTGTCCTAGATAATCTGGTGAAATCATTGGAAGTTCTGTTGGCTAATGCTGAATATCACTTGAAGTATGATCTGAAAGTGGTGGGGAAAACCAGCAAAGGGCCTTTTTTGAAGGTTCTGTAACTTTCAATTGACACTCTCCTTCTCAAAAATTCCAGAAATGGGAAAACTTTCTGCTCTGTGAGCCCCAGAGCTTTATAATTTTGCAAACACAGAAGTGTTGGAGCTTAATCTTTTGAATTCCTTGAAACTAATAAAAAATCCTTTGAGGAACCTTAATATAGGGAGAGATTAAGGCTTTTGTTTTAAATAATGAATGGGACAAGTATTGAGTGAGATGAGAACATTAATTTCTGTGCAGGGAAGCTCTTAATAGAATTACTGAGTGAATTCCACATGGAACGCACAGAGCTCCCATCACCAATTTAAGTCCATAAAGGCCAGGGAAGGCTATTAAATCGGAGGAAAGGGGGAGTGTCCCACATAGCATTAAAATATTGCCAAAAGGAGTAAAAATAACGTGTTGCTTGTATCAGCTAAATTGTTTCATAGCTTCATGAGGAAGCAAACCCAAAACTTTAAGACATTAATCCCACATATTGGGTTACTTACAGACTTTTCAATATTAAACAGCATATTATAGAGTCAGAACTTGACAGGCTTAATTATACACTTAAGAGTCAGTCTGACTCAGTTTGTTCCTTCTGGGATGGTGGCAGTTTGGAATTAAAGATTTCAATGGATTCACTGTAATGTTTCTTTATTTTGCAATTATCTCCATGGTGTTTATGCAGAGTCATTTCTATAGTTTTCTAGTCAAGAGAGCCCTGTGATTTGGGAAGACGGAGATAATCTTCAGAAAGAGAATCACTGTGACCTGTCTTTTATTTCAGGGACAGTTCAGAATATTTCAAACTAAATAATATCACTTAATGAAACAAGCAAGACCCTTTGCCTCCAGGCACAAAAGACAACAGCTGCCCAGCCTATTACTTTTTCACAGCTGCTAATGACAGCACTCAAGAGATTCTTGTTCACTTCCAAAGGGAATTAATCATTGGACAAAGCAAATTTGCAGCTTGGTGTTCTGTGCCAAGATGCTGGTTTTAAGCTGGGATGAGCTTCATGATGTAGGAAGAAGAGAATTAGGGAAATTTGATTTGGTATGATAGAAATGGGACATGCAGTTTCCTTTGAAGAAGTAAGTCTGAGTCACATTGTCAAGTAACTTGGAAAGCCAGCTGAAGGCTTGTAAATAGGAGGTCACAACTTCCCGTAGCAATTAAAGTAGTAATGTGCTAATTTGTTTCCCCAGTGCTATTCCTTTACACTTGCTGCTAACACATCCTAATTATGATAGAGAAGACATAATTGGGTGTCATATGAGAAAATTTTCAAGAGATAGAAGAGATGATAAAGAGATGTAGTATTTGGCCCAAAGTGTTTGAAAGTGCTGATTGGCTTTTAAAGTCACCAATCTTCAGCTTGCAGCTAGTTCTCCTGACAAGTTCACTGTGAGCAATCAGCACAGAGCGTATTTGAAAATCCCACCTACCAGTACCTGCTTCTTCACATATCAAAGATATAGGCTCAGAAGCGCCTGAAGGCATAATACATGCCCAGGGGTTAGAAGTGAGAGACCGCAGTGGGAGCACAAATAAGATGGGGTAAAAGCAAAATGAGGAATTCTAGATGTGGTCCATGAGAGTCACTATAGAATATCTTCATCCTGAAATTCAGACATTGCTATAGCAGCTTTTAAAAATTAATAATTTTATTTCTTATTATTGCTTTCAGTTGCTGTAAAGGACATCTGTTCATTTTATAGATTATTCGGTAAAGTGACCTTAACCCTTGCCTTAAGGATGTGGTTCAAAAGTGATTTGCTTTCAAACTGTCTGTGTTGGTCTTAGAAGAAGGGGAAGCAGGACCATATCAGCAAGGCAGCTGCATTTATGCCTATCTATACACAATAACCAAGGACAGCTGTTCTTCATGGAGGTGCAATCTGGAATCAGACACGGAAAGGAATTTTGAACAGGGATTTGCTGTTACTAACAAAGTTGATTCCAGTTATCAGCTGATGAACAGTTAGTTCAAGTATTGCTCCCTTCTGTTGTTTCAATGTGCTTTTGAGTATTTATATGCATTATTATGCACGTTGTGGAGTCTCCTTCCTTGGAGATCTTCAAGACCTGCCTGAACATGTTCCTATGTGACCTGATCTAGGTGAATCTGCTTGTGTAGCGGGGTTGGACTAGATGATCTCTAAAGGTCCCTTCCAACCCTACCATTCTGTGATTCTATGTTTTACCAAATGAACTGTTCTTGACCTTTTTTTTAGTGGCTATATTGTTCTTATTAGTTACTAGGTTATGTGGTCTGCTTATTTTGTGAGGGCTTAAATTTGCTCACCATGTGTTATTCTTCCTGAAGTAAGATTAGTCATTTTATCTTTTAGGCTACTGCGTTTTAAGAGTCCTGCAGCACAGCAATAGTGAAGATCAGAATCCTGTTATGGTAAGTACTATGCAGAAGTAAAACTGAAACTGTTCATCCCAAAAGAGTTAAAATGAAGTGTAGGTATATATACATACACCTACATGTACACCTACACATGTACATATATATACATACTCCTACACCTACCATGCATGTGTGCATACACCTGTAGGTGTATGAGTGAGCGGATAGAGTATTCATGTCAGTTGTGCTGGGCATAAATGTGGTATTTCAAGAGTTTTAGTAGCTGGTTTTAGTAGTTGTAGGTAATCAATGCTAGGTTGCAATTGATTGTAAGCTTTACTGCAGTGTTTCAAAAGGAAGAAAGAACACAGTCATTTTATCCTGGAAGGATTTTTTCCCTGTTGTAAGGACAGGCTTATAAGGACTCCAGTCACTTCACATTACCATCAGGATGAAGACAACTGGAGTTTTTGCTCTCTGGTTCCAGCAAGGACTATTATGTGAAGGTCTTAGAAAACCTGCTACTGTCTGTTAGTGCCCACTGTGTCTGCAAACCATTTGGCAAAGAGAGTACTTTAGGGGCTTTTTGTTTCTATTGCTTGCACCCATCACTAATGACACCAGTGAAACAGGAAGCTGCTACTGGAAATCCAAGCCTACGCTGTATCAAAGGTTTGGATTAGTGGCTAGAAATCAGCTGGGAAACGCTACAGCTTGTACTCGGCTAACCACAGAAGCCACCACAGATCTAATACAGTTCTTAGATGTGCACATTGTGTAGAGTACAATAGGTTAACAAGTCCCTTCTTCGGAGAGTTGAGTGAATTACCTTGTTAATAAGAGGTAAGTTCATAGAGTGCTCAGTTTAGAACTGTCCCCTTGCCTGTCATTCATAGTCAGTTAGATGAAGCTTGATGTACAACAGAGAGATTTTGAGAGGAGGAAGAAGAACTCCACGACCAATTGTTCAAGTAAGATTATTTTAATATTGTACTACTAGCTACATTAACAACAAAGATCTTTATGTAATTTTCATCTTTATAACTTTCAGAGTCATTGCAATAATAATAGACTTCTCCACTGGTGCTTAATGAGTTTGTTTACAAGTAAACATCATGAAGTGAGAATCAATGGTTATTCATCTGCCATTTAGGGGCAGAGATTATAATTAAACCTGTTCTGCAGGCCAAAGATTGGTTGTCATGCTTTATGGGCACATAAAGTCATGTACGGGCCCAGTAAGATGAGGTCTATGCTGAGACCACAGTAGTCTGGGCTTTTAGAAACTGCTTCTGTAATCTTATTGTGGCTCCCTCTGCACATCTGCCCAGCTGTCACACTCTGTGCATCCTAAGGGAACCTCAGTGAATGAACATGTAGCACTAGAGTAAAAGTTCCTCAAGTCATTTGATACCTGCTTCTGCTAAGAGGACTATGAGGCACAAAGTCTTTAAGCCTTTCAACTCTCTGGTCACTCCCTTCCCACTAGGCCTTTTGGTTTGAGCCTGAATATGAGTGAAGACATATTTAAAAGCAGTTAGAGAGTGGTTTGCAGATGCAAACTACAGCAGCTGGTGTATTTTTATAAGCACCAAGCTGGAGGGTCACATAGTTATTTGGTTAGAATGGAGTCTGAGAATTGGGACAGCTGTATTCTATTTCTGTCTCTCCCATTGAATTGCTCTGTGACTCTTAGTGGTACATTAAGACAGAAATCCAACTGTAGCTAAAATCAGTCAGACTTTTCATAGATGCTGACTGAAATTAGGTAGACCCTTAAATACCTGAGTTTAGCATTCCCTGTCCACAAAGAAGCAATAGGGATACAATACAATGACTTTTGATGCTTGTGACATGCTTTGAAAATCTCAGATTGTGACAAGAAGTCATGAAGTGTTTTTAATAAATGAGTTAGGTTGGTGGGTTTTTTCAGGAAGGAAGTAGAATTCACCAAGCCCAGTGGGCCTGATGTGCAAATTTAAGTCAAGAAAAAGGTAAATAAAAAAGTTGTGTTTGATTGGACTGCAGGGGAGCTTTAGTGTGACAGTTTGTGATATGAACACTTTCCTTGGCCCATAAACAATTATATAACATCCTGTTAAATCAGCAGTTTCTCAGGATTCTTTCTACAAACAACTGATGACTTTAATAAACAGTTTTCTCCCCTGGATTTATTTCTTCCCTTGTCTAAAGCTGCTATCAGATTTTAAATGTTCTGTGTTGACACACTTAAATGGTGTGATGAAATTCTAGAATGCGCTCCTGGAATGGTTGGGCTTGGCCTTCCTATCCCTGAATGCAGAGATATCTATAATGCATCACTGATTTTCAGCTTGCAGTGTGAGACAATTCAGGGTTTAGAATTACTTCAAAGGATCATTAATAAAAAGGTCAGTAATAAAAACAATTCTTTTGTGAAAAAGTTGATCTGTCTTGATCTATAGGTCACGTCAGAAATGCTTATACATCTAGAAACTATAAAAAAAAGTAAAGCAACTGGAAAAAAAGTGAATAAATATTCTTAAGTTCTTTTTAGACCTGCATTTCCATGACTGGCTCAGAGGCCATCATGGAAGATGCAGAGTTAAAACTTTCATAACATTACATTTTTGTAGCTATTAATCAAAAATGTAATGCAACATTTTGACATTTGAAATGGCTCACCAAGAACAACAAGCTGATAAACTGTTCTTAAAATACTTTCTGGAAGATCTCAGCAATAATTTGTGATTAGTTCTGAGCCTCTGCTGCTTATGTTGAGTAAGTGAAGCTTGAGTCTCATTGCATGGAGAAATTCTGGAAATGCCAAGGATTGCCTGATAAACAGGTAGTGCCATTACTAACTGTACTTTATAAGCATTCCTTTGTCCTTTGAATAAGAAATGATCTCTAAGCCAAAGCCAGAGTAAATCTTATTAACCTTTTACAACTGCTTGTGCTTTTATTGAAACCCAGTAGCTCTGTCTTTATTAGAATCACTTTCAGTTCTGTATGGGGCCAGGTACCAAGCAAAGTAGTTATGTAAACACAGACTTACTCAGGAAGAAAACAAGCACATAGCAGTTTTCTTTACTTACGTTGTACAGGGTACTTAGGATTGGTCAATACAGCCTGTAATGAGGATCTGAAAAATACTGCTAAGTTGGTACTAAGTTAATATCCACATCTGGGAGAGTATTAGTTCATCTGGAGCTGGGTTATATTAAGTAGTTCACATCTTCAGCTGGAGTTTGGTTCTATCAGTGATGGTTCAGCTGTTATTTATCATGGTGCTGTGAAAAGAATCTGGAGATTTCAATGCAGCACACTGCCTTTACCTTAGTTACATATGCCTGTCACCTCTCGGATGGACAGGAGTAACTCTAATCTAGCTAAGAATGAGATGTTTGCAGAATAAAGAGTTCTGTACATCCCTCATAATTTCTGCCTGTGAGCTCATCACCCCAGGTTCAGGGTCTGCAAGGTTTGCCAACTGTGAAAAGCTTGTCTAAAGCTCCTAGGTAAAGACTGGTATAAGACCTTGTGCAGATATAAGAATGAAGATGAACTTGCAGAGAGCTACTTAAAGGCTTTTACATTTTGCATTTCTGTCCTCTGTCTGTAGTATGAGATGGATGCCTAATATAGAAAAAAAAAGTGTGCAGAAGTCCCAAGAAAAACTTCAATTCTCCACTTGAACAGCCAGATCCCCAGTGCTCTTGACAGATAACGTGTATTTTGCCTTCCACAAGCAAAATTTTATATCCATCTTACTGAGGCCTATAACCTGCCAACTGCTGTTTCTCCAGAGAGTAGACTTTAACTTGGTCTTACATAGGGAGTTTCATACAGCATACATGTAAAATGGCAGCAAATCAAGAGAGGATAGTCTTGCAGTTGTTACTTTCTAAGCACTTGGACATGGCAGACTGCTTAGTACTTGTGTGAACTCCATCCCAGCCAGACCCAGTAGAACTGTAGATCCAGGGGACCTCAGAACTATTAGTAAAGCTGGCTCTGAGTTAGCAGCTCTCTTTCCTGGCTTGCTTAAAGAAGCCAGTTTTGTCAGTCAAGCTGGACACAGTGTGCTTATTGTAAAGCAGACTTAAATTGCAAGGTTATTAAGTCCTTTTACCTTCTTGTAGCAGCACACCACTTAATTATAGGGCCAGTGATGTATAGTAGTAGAGAGTTTGGGGACATTATGAAGTAAAACAGTATCTGATTATGCAATAAATCTTGTCTCACTTGGACTTCTGCTTCAGGATCCTAATTACATGGTGATGTTGTTTGGACCTTCCTAGTATAATTGAGCAGTCTGCAGGACTACAACAGTTTTGTTACCACTTAATTCAGAGTTCTCAGCTCCCTGGCAAACTGACAACATAAAAAAATTCAATAAACTAGCTAATGATGATGAATTGACAGCTATGTGATGAAATTTTCAAAGATTTATCTTTCTCATTTAGGCACAAATAAAGTAGCCAGGTTTACAGTCTTGAGTACTTTCGTGTTTTGAAGATCTGACAACATATGTAATGGTGGTAGCCTCTGGGTACCAGGGATGTCTGACGACTGTCCTCTCGTTCTGGGTGTGACAGTAGAATGTGAGTCAGCTTCAGCCCTTGAAGAAGTACAGACATTCTTAAGTCTGTGATTTTAGCAGAGTTTAGGTGCTATCTCTGGGAAATCCAAGTGACAAGATCAAGTTAAATGAGCAATAATGTGTCATCTGATTTGATATCACTAGAGGTTGCTCAAAGTCTGTGGTTATTTGTTTTTTGGCTTTAGAAAACATTTTAATGTCCTTGATCAGATCTATGCTTCAAAGGCACTGAGATAAACAAATGACTCATGAAGTGACTGTGTATTATTTTTGCTGTGGTATGTGGGGGGAAAAAAAATCAAATTAAGTTGATGTGTAGTTTCAAAAGAAAGTTTCTTTACAGTGAATGCTAAAAAATAACAGTTTTTTGAAGGTTAGAAGATTCTAGAATAAATTTCCTCACAAAGAAATCTAATTTAAGCACATTCAGTGGATGCTACAGCTGCTGGTAAATCCCACTTTAAATTGGCACCAGAAATGTTCGATAGCCTGGCAGAGCCATTTTTTCTACCCATAAAAATGGAAGGGGATTCTATAGATCTCTGCAGCTAATCTATGCAAACATTGTCAAATGTCCATACATGAGGATATTTTCTGGGGTGATTCTTCTCCAAGGTCCTTGCAGATGCTTCTTAAGCAAAGTAACTGGGCCTGAACTTCTTCATCTCAATTCAGTGGAATCCTCCTGGATCTCAGGAGTGTTAAGAGTTCAGGCTTGCCTTGTTCAGACTCTATTTTTTATTCCAGTATTGTTGACACAAGTCCTGTAGCCTATCTAGCAACAAGGACAGAGCACAAATAACAAACAGTTTCTGCTTTTAAAGAGACTCACACATTCAACTAAGGAAGAGCAATCAATGACCATTTAGATGTTTCTGACTGAACAAGATGTCTTTAAATTACATCTTGCTCCTTCTTATACAAGAGTTGAAAATAAGAACACTCTGACTTCCTAATTTAGCCACTGAACATCAGAGAAAGAAGTTTTATTGTGTTGTTTGGCTAGGTGACAGGCCTTAGACTTCCACCAGGATTCTTTGTCAGGGAAGCATTTCTCCTTAGGATCTCTGACACAGTGAACAAACTACCTTTAGGGGAGCGTAAAGATTGAGGAGAAAACGAAAATCGGAGACCTTGTCATTAACCAGCAATTGATGATAATTCTCAGATTATTATCTTGGTTCAACAAACTCATTAGTTTTACAACTAATTGCTGGTGCAAGGAACAGAGTACAGTCACACAGCTGGAGGCATAGAAAGGGTAGAATGGGGGCAAGCCTGGCTTTAAACCAGCATTAACTGCGTCACTGTTAAGCATCATCAGATCTAATTGCCAGTAATCACTGAAAAAGTCTCATTCCTCTTTCTTCCTTTCCATGCCATGCTCTTGCATAAATTGTAGGGACTGCTCAGCCCCAGTTGACTTAATTCAGCGTATTGATCAGATGGATCAAGAAGGGCCAGGACTTCTTGGCACGGGGCTAGACATTCCTAGGACTAAGACTGAAATATTTCTTCTGCCTTCATCATGATTCTCAGTGCAAGTAATTCTAGGATTGCAACAAATTGTGCTCTTCATCTTTGCTTATTTTATCAAATACAGGGGCTAATTTATCAGATTATTTAGAAAAGAAATATCGCAAACAGTTATTTAATTACTGCTTGTCAGAGAGAATTCGAGGTCCTCTGAGGCTGCTCTGTGACACCATTCTTCACAGGTTACTTCCAGGTAGAACTGAGACACAACTCAATTATGTTTAACTATGATGAGGTAGTGAAGTGTGTAGTAAATATTATTGTTTCATTAGTAGCTCTGCATTTAATTTAGATATGTATTTCTGCACAAATGAGAAAATGTTGCACTATTTAATGATAGCACTAACCCATGTAATAATTGTGCCTTGTACCCCAACCCAGATACTCTGACAGTGTTTAAAGCACTCAACCCCTGAGGCACAGAAGGGAAGACAAAATGAAGCAGACATATTAGGAGTACATCTCAGACAGTCTTTAGGTGTTTGTTAGCAGAAATAAATATCTTTTCTGATTCGCTCTTTGTCATGGGTCACAGCACCTTCAGGAAGTTTGTATTCAGACTTCTGTATGCTTCCTCTTCTTCCTTGTCCACAGACAATGTGATGACCAGGCACAGCCTGTGTCTGTTGAGCCAGAACTCCATACTGGAGTGAGACAGTTACCTTACAAACTGAAATGCCTTTTTCTGTCCTCTTTAGGTCTGGGAGCTGCCTCCGCAGAGTTGATAAACTCCCTCTCAAAGCTGTTGTATCAGGCATCTGAAACCAATTAGCTGAGTGCTATTTCTTTTATCAATCATTGCTTTATCAAAAGAAAATGTAAAATCTCTTAGTGTACTGCTATTTCTGCTTTGATAACAACACTCCATGTGCAGTTGCGGGTGGTTCAAACAAAGAATTTCTGAAAGCAGAAAGATTTTTGCATATGGTTTGTGTCTTATAGAAGACAGACAAAAGAAGCCTAAATCCCTAAACAAGGTAGATCACAATAAGGAAATTATTTGTGATAAGTCACTGCTGCATCCCAACTACTTCTACACTAACAACTCCGAAGAACAATTCACATTGTTTTGAGGATGTTCCTGGGATCTTAGAGTCTGACACAACATGAGGAGTGATCTTCAAGATGGTTTTTGAGGGAACTGGTTGACTTTTAACCTCACCTAACATTGGCATAGCTCTCTGGAAGTCACCAGAAAGCCAAAGGAGAACACATGCTGTGGCGTGTTGTGGCTTAGAAGTGGTGACTATGACTGACTGACAGAAAATGATAGCTATAACACTTTATGGTCTTTATGTCTCATTTATGTCCTAGTTTACCAGCCTGTTCTCCTCTCACTCATGGCTCAGACACAGAAAGGAAAATGTCAGCTTTGCAGTAACTTTGTTATAAGAAACCCACCATTAAGCAATAAAACAGTACTTTCCACTTTCTTCTCCAGTGGGTCAAATGCCTGTTTCTTTTAGGTTTTAATTAAAAGTTACCATATTAATCAAGCTGCTAATGTGTACTGCTGTTGATAATTGTTGAGCAGAGGATGGTAGGCAGAGGAATTCACTTGTGTGTAGGGAGATTACAAAACAATTTGTAGGGATGCCACTGGCAATCTTAGCACCTCATAGCACACAGTTTGGCATACAGTATAGTCTTAGACCAGTGGTCCATCAAATCCAGTCCCTTGCCTCCAGCATTGCACAAGATGTGCTGGTGTACTTTATTTACTCTGTTCAAATGAAAACATTCACGCTCTTCAACAAAAATGTCTTACAAGAGAGAAATGAAAACATCTATAGTGGTAATATGTGAGAACATATATTTCCTTCCCACTCACATGGAATTCTCTAGTCAACAGTCTTACTAAAAAATACTTTTCATCCCAATGCCTTTTCTCCTACCCTTTGGCTTCCCTTGAACGTCTGCTGAAGCAGATGTCTCTTGGACCATATCCAGCCAGATAAGCAGACTGTAGTCCCAAAGACTGAGCATATTTCAAAGGTGGACTTGCTATGAGTATCCTGGCAGTAGGCTTCCCTCTTCCAGTTTTATCCCGTAACTGGTGGTACTTTTAGTTATGTAATATAGGGAGAGAAGTGACTTCTTAATGGGAATAGAAGATTAAGTTGGGTTTTATATATTAAAGTCAATCTCACTCTTATAATACTTGTATACTCATATAGTGAAATAGGAAATGGTGGAACTATATGTTCTCCACTTGTGTGGCTTGCATTTTCAGCAGATCTTCATCCAGTCTTTTTTCTGCTTGAGTGTCTCATTAGAGCTACTGGTTCTGATCTGAAGTAAACTATATGCATCAGTATTAGGAATTAAAAACATCTCTTGGACATGCTAGTCATTTTAGCCACAAAAGAGGAGCTGCCAAGTTGCTCTCATAAATATCAAAACGTTAAATCTGGTATGGAAATAAGAGGCAGAGTGATTAAGAATTGATTTGCAAAGCAAGGTTTACCAACTTGTTTGTTTTCTCACACCTGGTCTCCACTTCAGCAGTAGAACAAAGCAAGGCATATCTAATGCACCTTTCTCCTAATTGGATAATGCACTCAAGGGAATATGATCAACTGATGCTTTTAAGATCACACCACCATTTACCCAATTACACCTAATGACAACACATTGTTCCTGCAAAATGTGTGTATTCCTTGGTAGGTTACATTTCCTTTCAGTCTATTACCTATTGATCCAACAGTAGATCACAAACTTCTTTGTTGGCAAGTCTTGTTTATGAGATCAGAAAAATATTTTATGTCATTTTCTCAATATTCAGCCAGGTCAGTGAGAGAAAAAAACTTGTGTTGAGCATGACAAATTTTAGTTATCTTTGTAAAACAAAGCAATGAACAGAATGTCTGTATGACTTGCACTATACAGATATTTCCTGTTCTGTGTTCAGAATTCCTTTCTGTACTTGCTCCTTTGATTTCATAAAGCATCTTCAACTATGTGAAGAAGGTGCCTGCACTACATAACAGAGTAAATGACAGTTTTAATCTTGGATTCCCAATAGGTATATACTCACTTCATTACAGAAAATGAGGTGTTTGCTGAGGAAAGCTGCAGCATCATGAAGCTTGAGGCATATTTTATTCTCTTTCTTTTTTTTTCTTTTTTTGGGGGGGAGGGTGGGGGGAAGGGCTTGAGGAAAGATGGTGAAATGACATATCCCTAAATGAAATGTTTTTGTGTCTGTCTTCTCTGAGCGTTCATGACTACAAGTACACCCTGATGAGTAAGGACAGGGTTGGATTCTGTTTGCTCTCACAAATTGTCACCATAGTTATTTTTACTAGTTACAAATTGCAGCAGAATAAATAATTTTTTACAAATGCAGAACCATTTTATAACTTGATAGTTGTCTTGCTGGCTCACTACCATCATTCAGCACTTTCTAGTAGGGTTAACTTCAACCCGCTGCTCTGGTCTCTGCCTAATTGAAAAAAAATGCATCCTTGCCCTTTCCAAAAGTAATTTGATTTTTGCCCAACCCTAACAGCAATGTAACTCCAATGCCAAGGGAATAGTTTCAGTATTGGCCAGCACACGACTTCTGTTTTCAGTAGTTCCCGTGTCACCCACATGTTGCCCCTATTGTCTGTTTTCCCAGCTCTCCCCATGGAACGGCTCAAGCTGGTTTCTGTTGACTTGAGTAATTTTTATTAGGTCTCTTTATCAATTTGATGAATTTCAAGAAGTCTTATGGTCATGTAAGTTATTTCTCAGAGCTTGCACTAGCATAACTGAGATGAGCATCTGGCCTAGTGCAACTTATGGCTGCTCTGAATGAGCTCTGGTAGGAACTGATTTTGGAGGACTGGATAGTAGTTCTGACTATGCCATGTGTGCTTTAATTCCTGTCTGCTTCACCTCGAGCAGCCCAGCACACATGACATTTTATCAGGCTTTGAATATACTCTGCAGTGTAGGCTGGCATGTGCAATGTCTCGCAAGCCTTGCTCAAGATCTTGTAGGAGCTCATTGACAGATTGGATTCATGTCAAACAGCAATCCCTTTCTGTCAAAATCCCTTTTTGCTGCTTACATACTGAGCTGATAGAAAGAAATTATTAAATTGAAGAAGAGTTATTTTATTTAATAATACTTAATTTTCCCAGCACAAGTAGAAATTAATAGATTTTATTGCTGCTTTTGGCTTGTATCCATGTTTGCATTTTCTCATTTCTTGTTACATATATAGATATAGAACTAAAGACCTGATGAACATAAACTTCTCAGAATGTCCTATTAAATAGGTAATCTTACATTATTCAGTTTAGTCTTTAAAATTTGCAACCTTGTCATTATTGTTGTACTTCCTTCTTTCAAGTGTTTCTCCTGAAGTGCACCCTCCACAGTGGGCTCCTTACTGTAACAACATTGCTTTGTTCTCACAAAGGTTCTTAGCAGTAAGTTGAGCTGGGGGAATATACATGGGCTTTGCACTTCCCTGTGAAGCCTGAAAACACTGAGAAATGCAACTGAGTACACTGTTCTTGCCTGCTTGAACCCATTTTGTCACCTCCACAGACTTCATTTTCTGCATGTATCCTCAGAAAGCTGGCAAACCTGGCAAGTTTTACTTACATTGTAATGTGAAGACATGTTTTTTTCTCTCCCAGTGTATGAGAACTGGGGGTTTAGTACTTACTGCCACAAAGAGAGAAACTCATTATGCTAACAAATAATTCCTCCCAAGTTGTCTGTCTGAGTATTGATCCCTTGTTCCTGAGTAAGAAGCCCTGCGGTTGATTATAATTATTCTGGGACATCTCATTCCAGTGACTAGATCAATAATGCCTGTCATGGCCTCCTGCTGTATGTTCCTGTCATGCTTTGGCACCTCTGCATCACCTGCTGTTCATCAGGAGCCCAATGAAATAATTTGCTATGGTGATGAGAATGTTGTCAGCCACTTCACACTCATTTAGATCTCAGCCAGCACACAACATGAAGCCCTGGATGTAATGAATGTCAGTATTAACTTCACACTGTCCCACACATTGAGGCTGGAAGATTTCCCCGCAATGTCACATTAAGTCAAGCATAATGCCTATAGGATGCTTGCCATGAAGCTGCCTTTGAGCAGAAACAAGGATAAATATCAAAGTTTCCCTTTTCATCTAGAGGCTCAGAATACATCTGTCAGGGAGCAGTGAGGCCAGGGGCTCACTGAAGGATGGATAACCAGGAGGTGAGTGGCAACAAGGCCAGCAGGGCAGGGACCCCACTGACCATGGCTCACACTGCAGTACCTGAATGCAGCAAGCAGGGCAGGCCTGACTATGGCAGCCAGTGTGAACCCCATCATCAGGGCAGTTTGTGGTGATAAGGTCGAGCTGGGAAGTCAATCCACTGGTCAAGATCAGTGACAGTAACCCGAGACACAATCCAGTGATTGCCAGGCAGGTCCATAGTGGCAAGGCAGGTCTGAGGTGAGGCTGGGAAGTCAATCCATGGTCAGGGTCTAAATCAATGGGGCACAGCTATGAAAGAGCAAGAAACTAGTGCACTTTCAACATAGCTCAGGCAGGAACTGAAGGCCTAAGCGTGAGCCAGGCTCATGAGCTAAGGATCTGAGTGTGGGCAGGCAAGAGTTACACAGAGGCCAAGCACTGTGCTGATTCAGTGACTACAGGCTTTTTCTGTAATTTGTTCTTCTCTCACTGAGAGACCTGTAGAGTAAAATAAACCTGTGCAGGCTTCTAGCACAGAGTGCTTGACCTGCACATTCACTGCCTGACTCACAGCGCAGCTGAGTTGACCCCACAAGGCTTGGTCTTTTTTCCAGTTATGTAGACTCTGCAGCTAAATTTAATCTCCTTTGACTAGGCTTGCACCCAAGTACTGGAGTGGGAATTGGGATTTAATGTGGTGTTTACATGACAGACTTCTAAGGGCATGAAGAAAGCTCATCTCAGCCTGCCCTTATGGCACCAACCAAAACCTCTGGAGTTGCAGCAGTGTTCCTTATTTTATTCAGGTTTGTGGTAGCTTTTAAAATAAAGTAAAACTACAAGGTGTTCCCTTAGCTGTATTTGTAACGGGTGGTCTTCCTATGCTAGTAAAGTACTTCTAATGAACACAGAAGAAAAGTTTTAAGTGATTTTTTTATAGAAATTGCATGTGGATTTCTATTCCATGACTTCCATGCGAGTCAAGAATTTAGTGTGAGGCAGCACATTGTTCCCATCCTCTGTTCATATGATGTTATTTTACTGCAGGCTTATTTTCACACTGATGAATGAATTGGAGGATGTGAAATGTAATTTTAGATTAATGCACTGGGATTAACTACATAATATTGCACAGCCTTTGTGTAGCAGTCTGAATAGAAACCTATTACATGCTCTAAAACATGATACATCCTTAGATGCTGTAAACTGAGCAAGGTTGAAAATGGGGTGGGCAGCTTTTAAAAAGGGGTTTCTGAGTGCTTCTTTATTTAGCCTAGAAATGGAACTATCACAGTCCTTTTTTATCCTGTTGGAACAACCACTGTTTTTTCTCCAAAGCCTTTATATGAGGATCTTGTCTTTTACAACAGCAAATGTTGTTGTTGGTACTTGGAAACACAGAAAACACTTACAGGAAGGTGCTGTGACCTCATTCCTATCTGTAGATTGTAATTCTCTTTCTAGATTAAAATATTCCAAATTTGGATGTTTTTGTCTGGATCTGAACTCTGTAACCTGAATTCATCACAAAGTCTAGCATTATTTGCTCACCTCAGATCATCTTCCAGTTCACTGATACTCCACACGTCAGGGCACACAGTGTGCATAATGCTGTTCTCAGGCCAGCCTTATTCCCTTGTTCGTCTCATACACAGAGTTAAAATGGAAGACAGAAAAAAAGCACAGAAAACAAGGACTTGCTGCATTCTTGCATTTCTTTTTTTTTCCCAACCTGATTCGTTCTCCTATGCAAACTGTGAATATTCAGCTCACACAGCCAATGCAGAGCCTACACCCAGCAGGCTCTTGAAAACGAAGAGAATATGCTCTATACAAGTCTGTACTTCACAGTCTGTTCCCTGAACCAGCTCATGTGGCCTGAATAACTCAGTGGCCTGCAGTTTCCGCATTTCCGCTGTATCCCTGTGGTAGCTGCACTTCAGTGGATAAAAAGTTCTTAGGTATTTCAGCTGAAGTTTAGAAAGAACTTTTTTTTTGGAGGGGAGATGTAGAAATGCATTCATGAATTAATAATAGTCAGATTTCTAACTGACCTGAATCTCTCCATGTTTCCCTGTTATGATTTAACCCCAGCTGGCATTTGAGAACTACCCAGACACTTACTCACTAACCCCCAGTGGGATGGGGGAGAGCACTGGAAGAGTAAAGGTAAGAAAACTTGTGAGCTGAGACAAAGAGAGTTTAATAGGTAAAGCAAAAGCTGCACACACAAGCAAAGCAAAAGAGGAATCCATTCACTGCTTCTCACCACGGGCAGGTGCTCAGCCATCCCCAGGAAAGTAGGGCTCTGGCACACTCAGCGGTTACTTGGGAAGACAAATGTCATTAATGCAAATGCCCCCCTCTTCCTTCTTCTTCCTTCAGCTTTATATGCTGAGAATGACTGCATATGGTCTGAAGTATCCCTTTGTTCAGTCGGGGTCAGCTGTCCCAGCAGTGTCCCCTTCCAGCTTCTTGTGCACCCCCAGCTATTCTATGGTGGGGTTGTATGAGGAGCAGAAAAGACCTTGACTCTGTGTAGGCACTGCTGAGCAGTAACCAAAACACCTCTGCCTTATCAACACTGTTTCCAACACAAACCCAAAACATGGTCCATACAAGCAAGCTACCACAAAGAAATAGCCTAGCCAAAACCAACACTTTTCTGAATCCATCTCAGCACTAAATTGGTTTGAATAAAGCCTCATTTTTACCAAGCTGCCCTCATCTGTGTCTGTAATTCAGTGTTACAAACTTAATTCCTTTAGCTCACATAGCCTTTATGTGAACATGAAGTGTGAGGCAGGATAAACATTCAGATAGCAAGAGCAGCTGCTAACAAGACATTGCAAACAGGTGATGAAGTCCCTGTGGTCACAGATAAGGATGAACACTCACTCTGAATGATGCAGTACTGTGGACATGTTTATAAGAGTTCAGGCTAATGAGCTGTATGTTACCATTTGATTCATTGTCACTGGTCATGATGTAGCTGAGTGTTGCATCAGAGAAGCAGCATGAACACTAGGGACAGAAGCATGAATGACGCCTCTCCACTTCTTTCCCTTAGAGACAGACACTTGGTTAATTGGTCTGAGCCAGATGCTGGGGTTTATTCCTCCTGAAGATCTGGCCCACGTGGAACCCCATAACCTCTGCTATGACACAGTTGTGTTGTATGCACCCCCCTCCCCCAAGAGTGATCTGCTCTCAGAGGTTTCATTACTCCATTACCTGCTCAGCTCAGGCATTCTTCCCATTTTATACAGCGGAAGGATTAAATAATTTCTCTCTTGAGTCTCAGACATTAGTTTAACACAACAAAGTTTGGGTTAAAAATGCAAAACCAAGGGAAAGTCCAGTAGCAGTGTGAAATAAAAATGGTGGAAATGTCCAGAATGGCTATAGATCAGATAATAGCTTAGTCTGACTTTTTTTCTTTTTTGGTGTGTGCATTTTCTTAACACTCATTGTGTGCAATAATAGTGTTCTTCTGCAGCAGATAGTCATGCCAGAAAGAGCTATGGAGCTCTCCTGTCTGTTTCCAGAGGTCTGTCATGTAGATATCTCCTGGGCAGCTATATCCAAACCTTTTAATTCTTCTTTGTTCTTCAAAGAAAAAAGAAATAAAATTGGATTTTTTCAGCAGTTAAAAAATGGTTCTGTGTCTCTTGGTTGAAAGCCAGAAGCTCTAAGCAACAGGAAAAATGAAGAGGCATCATGTGACTGACATGAGAGTGCTGTGAATATGAGGGCATTGGTCTTTATGGTGTTCAGGGCCATTGACTAAAAAGCAAAGTATACCCCCGGAAGTGATGGATGTCTCATGTTTGGTCCAAGACAGCTTTGGATGTTGAGTAGTCTTAGACAATGTACTTGATCTCTTTGGAAGAAGAGCTAGAGGGAATTTTCCCAGCAGCTCCTTAAGAGGTCTTCTGGTCTATATAAAGGCTGCTCACAACAGAAGGAAGTTGTCATCTACCCACGTAATTAGGTTTGTGCCTGCTTGAAGAGGATTTCCAGCACACTCAACTTTAAAACCTGCCTGTAGTTTAAAATCATGTTTATAAGCCCTGCAGTGCTTATATGGACACTAAAATGACGTGAGAGAAATGTGATATTTTTCTCTCTTTTGCTTTCTCAGTGAGGATTTCTTTGTGTGGACGACCTCCAGCATGCCTGTGTTTTGGGCAAGCTATTGCAGAGGCAGTAAAGCACCTAGAGATGCAAGTCCACTTATTTTCCTACTGCAACTCCTGGGCTGACAGAGCAGAGACGGGATGGAGGATTGCTCTCTGCCAAGTTTCCTGCATATCATCCTCACCTTATTGCTTGGACAGTGCAGCAATCCTGTAAGTATTTGCAAAAGTGGCCTTTGTATTCCTTCCTTCTTTCCTTCCCTCCCCCTGGCCTCACACACCGTAAGTACACACCTACTACCTGCACAGGTGCTACCAGCTCATTAGAGCTCTGACATATCAAAGGAGCCTTCAGAGTATGTTATATGTGTCAGGAGCATGCATAGAATTTGTTCTGTCTGAACACCAGCGGTTTGCAAGTCAGGCCAACATCACAGCCTTTGCATGTTGCTCCAAAGCTCAGCTTTCTCAGGTGTATCATGACAACAGAGAACCACACACTTGCTGGTGATGCCTCTGCAGCACTTGTACCATGGGCTCCTCAGCCAGCAATGGTACTTGTGATCCAGCCCATCAGCTCCCACAGGGTGAAAGCCCTAAAAGCAGACAGAGTGGGAGGGCAAGAGGAGCTGCTGGACCGCAATGCAGCGAGGCTGTGGGGAGCTGTGCCCTGTGCCATACCTTGCACTCAGACTGCCCTCACACCCGCACTCCATGTGTGCAGGAGAGCTCTGGAGGGAGGAGCCCACGTGCACTTCTCTGCACAGGACTTCAGGACAGACAGAGACTTGGAGCAATGGGCATGGGATGATGAGGTAGACTGTCAGCCCAGTTGCAGTGAGATGATGTGAGCAGCAGGTGGCACTGCTGGGTAAAAAAAAGTAAGTTTCACATAGTGAAGTTCACACTCCGGCAGCAGCTCTGCCCTACTACCGGTTAAAAAATGTTCAGGGTTTCATTCTAGTTCTCTGAGGACTGCTGGGAGTCAACAACAATCCATTCATGAAATAAGGTAATGTAGAGTGCACACAGCACGGGTAGTTCAGAGCAGCTGTGGGGCCCAGCCATGTTCCCTGCTGGGAGCTGAGCATTATGCTGGTTTGGGCCCCCATCCTCTCACCCTCAAACTCCTTATATCTGGAAATTTGGGAAACACCTTCCCCCTACCTTGTTACCTGTAATGCAGTACTGTTAGTAGTGGATGAATCAGCATGGGAAGCACTATATCATTCTAAGTATTCTACATTGATTTTGTAGAGTTGGACTTGATTAGATGAAAGACTTTTGAAAAATGAGGTCATCCTGAAAGAGGGAGAAATGCCTGAGGTTTGCTGCAGTGTTGTAGGCAGAAACAAAGTTAGTCAGCAAGGTGCTTGGTGCCCAGGGACTTTGCAGATGACAAAGAACTGTGAGGAATGGCTGATAGGCCAGAGGGTCATGCTGCCATCAAAAGGGACCATAACAGGCTGGATAAATGGGCTGACAGGAACCTCATGAAGTTGAAAGTCCTGCCCCTGGGGATAAACAACCCCAGGCACCAAAATATGCTAGGGACTACCCAGCTGGAAAGCAGCTTGGCAGAAAAAGACCTGGGGGTCCTGATGGACACCAATTTAAACATGAGCCAGCAACAGTGGATTGTGGAGTCTCCATCCTTGTTAATATTCAAAAGCCACCTGGACAAAGTCCTGGGCAGCTGACTGTAGGTGGCGCTGTCTGGGCAGGCAGGTTGGACCAAATGACCTCCAGAGGCCCCTTCCAACCAAAACCAGTCTGTGATTTCATGAAATACACCTTTTGCAATCTTAGGTACAGAAAGGGTCTGACAAGTGCTGAGACCTTTCTGCTTCAACAAGGAGTGCTAAAACTCAGCCGCTACAGAACCAGACCTAAAGAAAAAGGAGGCTTGTTCAGGCTACAAATGCTTTTGCTCTGTTCAGATGAGGGTCTTGGCTGTTGCCAGACTGCACAGTTTGGCCTGGGTCAGGCTCTGAGTGGGAAGGGGAATGATTGATTCCTGAGTTGAGCATTGAAGGGCTGAAGAACCCCAGCAAGGTGCTGAATTGACAGGGAACCGAGGAAGTTTGTCACAACCTGAGTCAGGTTCTCAGTAGCAGAAGGTCATTTGGCAGTGTCCTTGCCTTTGCTACTCTGAAATGCTTGAACAAATGGAAAAAAGTTTACAAAGCAAGAAAACAATGTCTCATTTGTAAGCCAAAGTGAGTAATAAAAGGAGAATCTTGTGTTTGGTATTCTCTGGCAAATGCCAAAGAATATCAATATCATCAGTTTGGAACTAACACATTTGCCTCCTGGTTTTCCTGCTATGGACTGAGACAGGATGCCAGGGGAGAGGGAATGGTGGGAATAGCACAGGAGCTATTGTGCTGCTGAAACAGAGATCAGGAGCTAGACCCAACCACTGAAAAGAAAAAGGAAAACAAATTTTAGGCCCTACCAGAATCTCCTGGTTTATCTTTCATCCTGCCTGGCATCCAAACCCTGAAAGTAAGCCCTTGTAAGACACTGAAAATTGTTTGTGACCCATAAAAAAATATTTCTTTCTCCTCTCTGCCCAGTATTATTCTGAACCATATCCCCAGATATCTGTTGGTACGTCACAGTAATACTTCCCTTATTGGGAGACATCTATAATGTAGCCACATCTTCTGATGCTATGCAAGAAGGAATGAAATTGCCTTGTAAATATAAAGTGATTTCAGGAGGATGGCAGTCACAAAACAAACTCATGGTTCTTGCTTAAGGCCTCTCTGAGAGCTGATGCTGAGTTAAAAGGTGCATTTTTTCCAGGTCAGATCAGCAAAGATTATTCACCATTCTAACCAGAATTGGCCTCCTGAGCTTGTGTTTCTCTTTGTAACAAATTCCCTAGTCCTTTGTTAATTTCCGTCAGTACAGCTGATGCCTGCTGGTGCTTCTGAAATGGTATCCCAGCAGTCAGGCAGGGCTAGTTTCTATAGTGACTGGGGATTAAAGAAGTAAGCTTTAATCTGAATGTAATTTATCAGTCCATTACATTCAGTTCACTTGGTTATTTCATGTCCATCCTCAGTCTGCTACTTGTTTCTTTCCCAGCAACTATCTACTGAAAGAGAGCAAAGATTATACAAGGACAGGAATCCCAAAACCAATCTGGAGGCACAGTGGTTCATAGCTAGAAGGCTGGACTCTCCTCTTACTGAGAGGCCTCGCTAACAAACCGAAGGTGACATCGTAAGAACTGACTAGGGTAGTGTGAATTATGTTCTGAGCAAGGCATAGGAAGGAAAATCTAATCATTCCACAAGCTGGATTTTTTTATATATAAATGAATATAAACCCTTTCTTTGGAAACTAATTACACAGTACAGGGTCCTACTAGAATGTATGTAAAGAAGGAATATAACGAGCCATCAGAGTACCTGCAGAGAGGAATAATTGTACTCTTAATTACTTCCTTGGCTACCTGATACATCACTTCTGTCTAAAACCACAGATTTCCCATGAACGTTTGAATCTGATATTCTTAATCAGGTTGTAGTTATTAGACTTACATGTTTAAAGCCAAATTTGATGTCAACTGAAGATCTAACACTTTGTTGCTTACTTTAATATTTATTCTTAATAAATAATGAAAAAATATTTTTCATATAAATACCACTGTGTATGCTGTTTGTTTACATTGTGTACACTCTGAAGTTGGCTGATGCAACTCAGCCAGTCAGGTTCACTCACTGCTTTTGGTCAGTTTTACTTTTGACTTGTCAGAGAAGGAAAGCAGCAAGCACGGAGAGGCTGTTGACAGATAATATATCCATCACACATGTGACTCCTCAGTGGAGATCTGACTGTGTCAGTGGTGCACATTTGCTTTAGTAGGTAAAGATGCACCATCTCTTGTTTCTTGCCTTTAGGTTTCCCTGACATATCAGGATCTGTGTGCTCTCTGCACGCCTTGTGGCTGTCACTTCAAGTGGCAGTGCATGGATTCAGCATACAGCTCTTGCCTTCCGCGTACCACAACCTGTGGCAGCCAGGCTCTGCTCTTGCTTCAGGGCAAGAGTGACTTGGGGCAGAGATGAGGAGAGAAAAGATAGCTGGGGGCTGAGAGGAAGGCATATGAGTGGGAAAAAGTACTGGCTAGTGTTCATTAATTCTTGAGCTGTATGAGAAAAGAAATGTAACAAGTAATGAGCACTGGTTGGAAAGTCAAGTTGTATAAATTCCAACTTTTTTTTTTGCTAAATACATTAATTGCACCAGACAAATACAGATTAAGGTGCTTTTTTTTTTTCCTCATTGAATCAGCTTCCAGAAAGGGAGCAGCCTTCTAAAAATACACACGCACATAATTTTTCAGATGACGAGAGATGGTCAGGTCAACTGAAACAGCATCTTTGAGATCCTAGTCTTTGATTTCTTCTTGGAGCCCTTCATTTGACTTGCTGTTAGGTGAAAATGATGGTGGAGAACCAGAAGCAGCTGACCAAGTAGCCCTTCTGAAGTATGTACACCACCATCTCACTATTATAGAAGTTTCTGTATGGTCGTCACAACCCTAGCCACTATTTCATATGGCAGAGATCACAAACCAATTTGCAACCTGATGCCACCTATGAATCCTTCCTGAAGTCTGTTGCTACGCAGAGACTCTCAAGTGACCACTGTTCATCACAGGCACCAACGGGAGCAGATACAACCGCTGCATCAGGACCAAAGGAGGAACGGGACGCCCGCACCGAGGCTCCAGCGGCAGCAGGAGCTACTGCTCGGGGCAAGGGGCTGCACATCAGAGCTCAGGCAGGGCAAAGCTGTTCCGCGCCAGGCCTCTCCCTGGCAAGCGCTACACACACAGGCCCCGCAGCGGGTGCTGCACAAAGAGCCGCGAGGAGAGGCCGGGGCGGGAAGGGCACAGCACGCGTCCGCAGCTCAGCTCGGAGGTCAGGAGCAGCGCAGCCGGCAGCGCGGCGCCGTTCCCGCGGGAGCGCAGCGGGCGCGCGGCCTCGCCGGAGGAGGAGCCTCCCGCTGCCCGCGCGTGAGCGCCGGAAGCGGCCGCCAGGGGGCGGGGCACGGCTGGCGCGTGCGTGCTGACGTCGCGCAGCTGCGGCGGGTCTGGCGGCGCGCGCGGGGATGGAGCAGCCGCTGGCGACGCGCTCGGGGCGCCTCCGCTCGGCCGGTGAGTGCCCCTGCGGCCGGGGCCGGGGCCGGGGCCGGGGCCGGGACTGGGACTGGGACTGGGACTGGGACTGGGACTGGGACTGGGACTGGGTCGGGTCGGGTCGGGGCCTCTGTGGGCCGCGGCTGCGCCCCGCGCGGGCGGTCTCAACTGCCTCCTCCAGACCTGTTGTCCGTTCGCGCTTTCCCTCTCGCCCCGCCCCCGCCCCGTTTTTCTGTGGCCGGTTCGGAGCCTTCCCCTCCCCGGGAACGGGTCGCCGCCCACCGGCTGGGAGCCGCCCGCCCCGGTCACCCAGCTTTGGCTGGCTGCGGGCCGCGTTGCCGGGAGCGGCGCGGGCGGGGGGCGGCTCGGCGGGCGCCGCAGCCTCAACACGCGCGGCCCGGCG
Source organism: Colius striatus (assembly GCF_028858725.1). Lineage (NCBI taxonomy): Eukaryota > Metazoa > Chordata > Aves > Coliiformes > Coliidae > Colius > Colius striatus. The sequence continues at coordinate 22,339,571 of NC_084773.1, read as the reverse complement.
GCGGCGGGGCCTGGCGGGATCACCGCGGGCTCTGCCCCTCGGCAGGGTCCCCACGGTCGCCCTCCCCGCTTCTTAAGGCAGGTAAAGTTTGGGTGTATTCGTAACCTGTTCCGTGCCACTTCAGCTCTCTTTTACGAGGTATTTAAGGTATTAATTATTTCACACTGATGACGTGTGAGCGAGCTCGGGTTTTGCCGTTATAAAACCCGTGTTCAGAGAGAGGCCTTTGGAGAGCTTCAGTGTAAAGCAGGGGCTGGTGAGCTTTACAGGTGCCAAAAGTCACGAGACTTCAAATCAAAACTGTGTATCAGCTCGGCGTGTGTGTGCAGCTGTTGTCATCGATGGCACTGCGCACACCCAGTGCATTCGGAACAGTTCATGTGGTCAGCAAGGTGTGCGAGGGGAGTTGAGGCATTTACACTGCAGGATTTGATCAGTGGGTGGACTTAAGGAGTGTCTTAGTGGGCAGAAGGTGCAAAGATATAAATTTGAGTGGAAATGTAGAGACGGAGGAGAGTGATGTAACTACCACTGCACCAGAAACAGTGTCAGCCACAAACCTAAATATCAGATGTTTCTGCAACCCCTCACACATATCTGGGCTACAAGTGTGGCTGTTGAGGTAGTAATGCCTGAACTTGAGCCAGTGCAAGAGGGTCCTCGTGAGTCTGGGGAGCAAGCAACACTGTCGTTGCTGCTCACAGCTGGTCCTGCCTTAAGCGAGGTTAACATGGTGGATTGCTTCATGTTTAGTCAACAGGTCGATGCTCCTCTCAGAGTACATTGTCCATCTGGAAACATCCAGAGGTGAGGAAAGCTAGGTACACTAGCTGGGAGAATTGTTCCTCTCTTAGTACTGGAGGGCTCTCATCCCTCTCTTGTCTGGGCACAGTGGGGCCTCACAGCTTGCAGGACTTGTGCTGCTCGGTGACCTTCACTGCCTCACAGGGTTCCTGTGCCAAATAGACATGTTTATTGGAGCTTTGATTCTGCTCTATCCAGTTGAGCTGCCTGATTATCCTACTCAACCAATCAGGAAGTAATTCAAAATATGAAATCAAACTGAAAATGGAGGGAGATCTACTTTGTGTAGATTTTGCTCTGGAAATAAATTTGAATTTCAACCTGTTATGCTGTTTTGCCATTAAAAAGTTTGAGGTCTGCTCCCCAGCACCATACCACAAAAAGTTGCTGAGTTTTAGTTTTTAAGCAGATCTCCGCCATGCTTTGGACTCTGTCACATCTTTAGTCATAGGTAAAAGCCCAATAATTCGAAGCTACATCTAATTCAGATACAAAATCGTAATCATGGAAAGACTGCATTTTTTTCTGTATCTGAAGATGTACTTTATTTAGGAAATTGGTGAATTCCAGCAAGTCAGCTCCTGTTCTGGTCCGGTGAATAGTTTGATGCCTGTCTGTAAGTTGATGGCATTTCTGTTGTGCAGGTTGCTTTGGTTTGTGCTACAGTTAGCCAAACCGTATGTCAGTATCTCATCTGGTCTTTCAGAGAATTGTTTTTGAACCATTCAAAAGTAACTGATATGATAATATCTTGGGCTGGGTTACTAAGAATTTTTGCTTCGAGGTCTAGAGGAGTCTTCCCCTTCACTTGCTTCGCCAATGTTTTTTCTCAGTATGATGTATTCTTCTCAGCTGGTTTCATTGCTGTCATCTAAAGAAAACTGATCATCGGGAACTGGCATCACAGAGTTTAAGCTATTACTCCAGTGAGCTGACTAAATGGCTGCCCTTGATGGACATAAAGTCTCTTCACTCCTAAAATGTGGCTACTGGTTCTCCCTTCTTCTGTCTGTCCTCCAAGGTGTTGTGAAAGCTGAACACTGCAATATGCTTGGATACTCCTTGATGAAATGGTACTTACAGAGATTGTACCCTCTTCATGAGGATATGAGTTTCTTTATAACTAATAGAGGTCCCATGTTAACTCTCTAGGGCTGGGGAGAGTTGTTCAACTGGTTTTTGGACAACCAGCTCTAGCTGGCCCTGCCGGAGCAGGGAGGTTGGACCAAATGACCCCCAGAGGTCCCTTCCAACCTCAGCCGGTCTGTGGCTATGTGAACTCGACATAGTGCATAATAATGAATAAACTGACATCTTTGGAAAAGGTGAAGATACATAAATGAAATGCAATATAAAGCTGTCAGGCTAGATGTGATTTGTCAGCACTGCTAGAAAGTCAGTAGTCTGCTGTGATTTGAATACATAAATTAAAATTCTTGAAACCCCTAAACAGTCAAGACACTGGATGTAGTCACCACACAGGGAACTGACTCTTTCAGCTTGAATATAAGCTCCAAATTCTTTAATTGTTCCTCTGGCCAAGCATGTTAAAATGGTCACAGAAGGAAAAAGAAAGGAGGAGGAAACAAGTGATTGTATAGAGTTAAATGTCTTTGCAAATGACATCTCTTAATAATGAAATCTCTTAATGCTTTCAGAGACTTTTTATGGTAATACAAAACTACCTAACACTTTTTATTTGCAAAGAAGAACCCTACTGTTGTACCAAGAGTACAAAAGCTTCTGTCACAATAACATTGAACAGCTTTGATTTGGAACCTAGATCTGCCATACTATGTGAAATACAAACAGGAGATAAGCAGCCTCTGCCTCCAAGAGTTTGCATTTTATAACTAAAATCCAAATTAGGTAAGTTCAGAAGCATACCTGTACTATTAAGTATTTATGCTATGCAGAAACTCCTCTAGTATATACCTGATATCCAGGCTATGTTGGAATTCCATCTCTCTGTGTTGGTCCTTGTTTTGGACAGCAGCTTAGTTTTTCAGTCTGACACTGGCTACACAAGCAGTCCTGTGTGAAAATACGCAGTGAACGTCGAGACATATAATGAGTTGGGAAGTTTTGTCTGAAACAAGGCACTCTGCAATGTGACATTGTGTTGTGTGCTCCGTTGTCATCAAGCATTACCTGAATGCTTAGAAAAGTTTCCTCACTGAGATAGTATATTAGGTTAAAGTACTTGGAATATGAGGTAACTTCAGAGGCTGTTCCAAACTTTAAATATGTCAAAGCTAGCAGAAGCCAAGTACTTCAAATAATAGTTAATTATTGTCTCTGAAGGAGACTGAATCTGTGGCAGGGTTTTGTTTCTTATCAGATCTTAATGTTGTTTTTTACTGTGCTTGTTAATTTTGGCAGGTCTTTCTCCTCTACAAAGAAACTGTGTTGCCAAGATTTACTCCAGAAATGACCTACACTACTGACTGCAGATGTCTGCAAATGTAGAAGCTGATAAATTTTATCTCCTTTCCTCCTTGGACTTTCCTGTTTCCTATGGAATTTATACTTCTGAGTATTTTTAAAATCAGACCTCTGTTGAAGACATTTGGATTACAACTGTGAGCATATCTATGCAAAGAGACGAGCTAACCTGAGCAATTTTGAGGTATGTATGACTACTATGACTTAAAACAAATGGGAAGAGAAGGCCATCTGGTCATAGGGTAAAGAGAACTCCGGGCATATATTTTCCAGCAATGGAATATACCAGTGTGCAGTGAGACTGTGTAGGCAGCATAATATCCAGCTGGCATTGTATGGAGGGTGGCTTTTTTGAACGTGCTATAGGGATATTCAGGATTCCTTTCAGAAGAGTTCATGTTGTATGGTCTGAGCCTTCACTGCTTGCCTATTCAGATCTCAAAAGACACCATGGTCTGTAGAGATCTTCTCAGCATGTGACTGACCTTAAGTAGTCATTGAAATGCACCTGGGAGGCCAGGGTGGTTTCTCTGTTTGGTTAGGTACAGCATTCAGATGGAGTTAGAAGATAACCTGTCTTGAATTGTAAAGCATTTTCAATGAAGGCTAGAAAAGAAGCAGGTCTTACTTGCCTTTTCTGTACACAGGTCATAGTGCAGTGGTCTCTTTGCTTACAGAAAGCAGCAGTCTTGTAGGGCAGTCTGCCTGTGATGTACCTGTAGGGCAGTCTGCCTGGAGCAGAACTAGGTGGGCTTTGCTTTGTGGCTATATGGCTGTCCCACCCACATAACAGAAGATGGAGAATCTTTGCTGTTTAAGAAGTGAAGAAATTCACCAGCTTGTGCAGCTGTAGTCTACCTTCTGGCTTTTAGCTGTATTTTCATATTGAATTCTAGACCTGGCATGAGGAAGCCAGCTAACTTCCTCTGTTAGAGGAGACCAGTGTGCACTGATAACATCCATTGACTCTTCTTTCATACCTGGACGTGATTGTCTTCAGCGATGTATGTGTTCATGCTAATACTCCAGGGAAGTGGCAGTCCTGTCAGTTATTTGTGGGTTACACCGAAAGGTAGCCAAACACATCTCTGTCTTCCAGAAGAGGCTGGTTGTTCATTAGTTGTTTTTTTTTTTAAAGGAAAGCTTGTGTGTTGAAAGTGGATACCTGCCTGGTTCAGCATGCCACAGTGCTGTACAGTATGTATTTAGCAGACACGCTGTTCTTGGGAAATTTATTCATGAGCTCCAGTGGTTCAGGCTGAGACAATACTGGAGGGACAGAGATCTAACCTACCTACTTGTCTGGCTTAATAGCCTGATGAGGCTGTTTCTGTAACAGGAGAGCAAAATGGACTGAGTCTGCCATGCTAATGTAAACTGTAATTGGCAGTGAAGTGCTGTGGCTGGGAAGGGGATCCTTGTATGTACTGCAGTTATCCCACCTGTCATTCCCCTACAAGCAGAGCTAGGGGTAAGGGGTGATAGCTTGCTAAATTTCTCTATTACGAGCAGGCACAACCTGGTGCAACAAATTTTAAACATTTCCTAGCCTAACCTGGGCATTTTTACTTGGCTCTGGCAGTATGTTAAAATGGTGTAGGGCAGAAAAGTGGTTTTTGTTTCCTGTCAGCTGATTGCATGAAAATTGGAGAAACACACCAGAGCTTCAGGAGTGGTTTGCTGAGCTGCCCATCACCATCTTAGTGCATGTTTTAGATTCTTGGTGCAGGTTGGTGGGGCTTGAGGGCTGAAGTTACTCTTCATGTGTAAATAGCTTAAAAAGAAGCTCCAGTAATAAGGTATATCAAGGTCATTACTGTAAAAGCATCTTTTAATTGTGACAACACAGTTAATCCTTGTCCTCACATTTTTAAAATTAATTTTGTGTAATTGTAAGCTTCTGTTGAAGTATGCTTTTTATCCAGGAAGTAAAGTCATTCTTCCTCTTTTTTTAAAGGGTTTTGCTGAAATAAAAGGTCAGACTTCAAACTTCCACTGAAAGAGACACAACCTGTAATCCAATTACTTTAGCCAATTTCTCTTTATTTTTATATGTGTGTTTGTGAAGATAACAGTGAGTCAGCTCAGGTCTCTCTGGAGCTACGAAGCTATACCTACTGTGAATTCAGGCCTTGTCTCCTCAGGCAGTCTCTGCTGATGACAAAGTAAAACAATACACTTGCACAGATAATTGCTGTAGGCACTGATAGCTGTGAAACTTCACGGAGGATCTTTACTCCTTCAAACTGACGCTTAACTTTTTTTTGAATGCTTGTATTTTAATAAACTCCACGACCTGTCAGTGACTCACTATTGCTGACCCACCATTTTTATGCAAGATTATTAAGGAAGTGCTAGAATAGCATGGATTTTCTGTTCTCTAGTCATGTTATGTGGGACTCAAAAAGATAATCATGCCTTCAAAAAGGAAAGAACTGTTGCTATCTCTAATATTATTCAGTTGGTTTGAGGGTGGCAGCTTTTAGGCTGAGAACTACTGTGCTCTGCAGATGTCTGAACCTCTGCGAAAGTCCAGCAGCTGTATGTTATTGGTGTAGGAGCTGTAGCCTCTCTCCCTCATTAGAAGACAATCAGCAATCGCTTGTTGAATACTCCTAGTTCAATGTTAGCTTCTTACTAGCTCTGGAAGGTAATGGTAAAGGATTATTGTTGGATGACACCTTTCTTAGTCTGGCAGAGTAGTTTCATTGGTGGGTAAATATAATAGGACTGTTCCAATGCCTAAGCTGGTCTATATAGTTCTCTAATGCTGCAGTTTGTAGTGTGGTTGTAACACGCATGTCTATACGTTAAGCAGTGCTATAAAAAGCTACTTGATTTCAAAGTTCACCATAGAAACTCAGTAACATGTTGCATCCCGAGAAGAGTATTTTTGTCCTGTTAGAAAAAATAAAAGACATTAGTTGGTTGGAGTGATGTTTCTCCATTGGAGTTGTTCCCCAGATAGGGATCTGCTTCTGATGAGATGATGTAAGAAAACCCGTGATTTGCAGACATTCTTGTATTCCAATGTTGGTTGTTTTTGTTAGATATTCATGTTGATTTACTGCCTGAGATGTTTTCTCTCCATACTTTGCACCGGGATTGTGATTGAGTAACCTGAGTCATCTCAAGAGCGGATGCCTGTGGTGTTCAGTGAGGTGGTGCTTTAAAATAGCAGTTGATGTGGCTGTCTCATGGAACTGCATTCTCTGTTCTGTGCCTTTGGTAGTTAATGTCATGATGCACCATCAGGTTCTGTTGATCTTCAAAGTCTGAAGTAGCAATCTAAAAGAAATCTGTAAAAAGTTCTGTAGCAAGGATCATAATGAGTTGCAGCACAATTCATGTATGTCCTTTGGTGGCAGTGGAGAGCAATTGATAGGTATTTGCCAACAATTTGGTGCAAAAAATGGTATTTACTAAAACTGGAACTACCTGAACAAATTTGTTCTTAAGTTGCAAAACAACTTCTTTCATACCAGAAATGCTGGAGAAAGGAACCTATTGTGCAATAAAAGCAAAGATTACTAATCTGCCTTGTGACTTGATGCAATATCGTTGTGAAAAAGATGTGATATTTTTTTCACCCTGATGGGTGAAAGTTCGTTTCTGAGGGCTTTTTAATTGGAGTTATTGGGGTTTTTTTAAAAAAAAATAATTGTTATATAAAAAAGTTCTGTTGTGGCCTTTCAGTACCCATCATGGATCATTCCCCCATAGCAACCTCACAGGCAAAATGAGGAAGTACGGGCTGTAAATGTGGACGCTTGAGGTGGATAAGAAACTGTTCAGCTGGTTTCCCATCCACCTCCACGTGAAGTTCTGGTGTAGGCCAGTCACTAGTGGAGTATCCCTGTTGATACATGGTCCAATATTGTTTGACCTCTTCATCAATGGCCTAGATAATGGGACCAGGTGCACTCTGAACAAGTTTGCTGACAGTACAAGATGAGAAGTTGGAATACCACATGATTGTACCGTCATTCAGAGGTACCTGGATAGGTACCTGGACAGGAACCTCCTGAAGTTCGAGAAAGGGAAATACAAAGTTCTGCTTCTGGGGAGGAATCACCCCGTAGCAAGTGATATGCCTTATATGGGACATATAGCTGTATATGTGCTGGGGGTCCAGCTGGCTGGGAAGCAGGTCTGCAGAAAGTGACATGAGAGTTCTGGTGGATAGCAAAATTGAACAACAGTTGCATCTTCTTAGTGGCAGGTAAACTTCAGCCATATTTCAAACAAATCTTCTTTTTTGTGCTGTTTTGGGTAAAAATTTAATGTGGTGGGTTTTTTTTTAAATGTAGACTCTGCCATGAATGTGGGAGGAAACAGTGATTTTGACTGAGGCTTTAAATGCATGACTACTTGATTCCCATTGACAAGCAAGTTGTCAAGCCAGCTTTCTTTATATCAAATTCACCGAGTTAACTGCTGTCTTGGTGCAGTTGCGTGAGGAGATAGATACTGAAGAGCTAGCACATTTGTGTGTGTGGCTTATTAGCTGTGCTATGTACAGTGTTCTCTCTAATTAGAAGAGGACCTTAGATTTGCATCAGTATTTTCATAACTAATAAATTTTTAGAAATAAAAATGTAGGCCTCTACTCCTTTTAAAAGCCTGCTCAAGACTAGTTGGCTAAAGTTGAACATATCTTGCCTTGCAGTGAAATATTCATTATGTACATGCCAGAAGAGGAGATTAAATGTGGAACAGTGACCGTACTTTAATGTAAGTTTTGATACACCAGAGGTTCTGTATTAGTGCACAAGCAATAAAATTTATTAAGTTCATTACTGTTTTACTAATATACTTTTAAAAAGAGTTGCATATAATTAAAGGCTTCCTGGAGTAGCTCATCTGAAGAAAGATCAGGAAGGACAATTTGTTTCTGAAGAGTGGGGATGAAACTTGGATCATTGGAAGTGGTAGTGCAATATAAGCCATCATTTTGTTAGTGAGTCCTGTGATGAACTTCTGATTGGAATGTGTTTGTCTTACCTGTTTTGTGTCAAATTGTTTTAAGCAATACTGTCACAACGAGCTGTCAGGTTTTGCAGCTTGCAAACAGGTTTTTCTAGTGACAATGTTGTTAAGGCAGTAGAACTTTTCAGGTATTCTCATACCTGAGATGCCTATTGCTTCCAGTCCAAGTTTTATGTCTGTAGGGAGTGGTTAAGGTACACTGTTCAGAGCAAACCTGTTAAAGATCTGGGTTGCTGTATGGGGATGATTATCAGTGTTTTGGATTAGGAGTCTTTTTCCCCTTTTGGGACTGAAAATGGTTTGAGTTAATCTTTGTAAACTGTTCTAAATAAAACTTGTACTTTGTAACTGATCTGATGCTAAATATCAGTGGAAGGCTTTCATGTACCTGGTACTAAGAGCACTCCCATCAATGGGAAAAGCATTGTGATTTTGCTGCTCTGAATGAAAACCTCTTTTGGTCTGTCTTTCAGTCTAAGTAAGTCAACACTTCTGAAAGATCGGAGAACTAATACTGGTTTTGAGTCATCAGGGGGAGTATTTTACTGCTCTTTGCCAGGTTGGTTCTGCTTTCTTGTTTCACAAGTCACTGTAAACGTGATACTTTCCAAAATTTAGGGCTAAAAGCAAGTGTTAAAACTGCATGTAGTGTGGGTTGGTGGTAGATGACATCTTTCCTTACAAGCCTGCTAACGTAACTTGCTTTAACCCTCTTACAACTCCAAACCTGGAATAAAGCTTTCTTTTAGAACTAGAGGTGCCAAGTCTTGCCAGCTTCTGTACTGACATTGTGACAAGGGAGTCTAATAGGAGTGAAAAATGAGCGACAGATCGCCTCTCATTTTTTTTATGACTAGCACACTTAAAAGCCTGTATAATGCCAAAAAAATAACTGTAGTGTAACTTTTTGTCTTTCCTTGAAAGTGGAATGAAAGTACCTGTTTTTCCACTTTGTGGTTACCTTATTCCTTACATTAGAGTCCGCTTTGACACAGTTTACCATTCCCTGATAGACAATGAGGATAAGAGCAGCTTTTGTCTATTCCCCCTTGCCTTTCCTGAAAAGGTTCTGCAAAAATATTTGGCATGGCCTAGTAATGTTGCATTTTTCCAAAGGCTGGAGAATCTGATCTGGATAATGCAAGTGTTAATAGGAAAAGTGGGTAGTAGGAGTGCAGCTGACCACAGAAACATTTGAGATGCTTCAAGGAATTACATCTGTTCCAGTGAAAGATTTCTTTAAAGAGAGGGAAGCTAAATGAAACCGAACTACTTCTTTTCATCTTTGCAGATACAGAATTTGTTCAGTATTTGAAAGTAGGCTTTTAGTGTTGCTGTACTACTCCGAACAGGCTCAATATAAGCTCCTGCCTCTAAAGGAAGTAATTCAGTAGCAGGTTTTAACTACATTGATGAAACTTTTGCATCTGCTGTGGTGAAATTGGAACATAGGGAGGGACCCAGCAATTGCTGCCTGTTTTGGACTCCCCACTTGGGACTGAAGTGTCTGTGTTGTTCTTTTCCCTGCTCAAGTTCTCGATAATCACAGTACAATTGCATATGTCTTTTCTACATGCTGGAATGTAGAGAGTTATCTTATTAAAATGCCACAACTAATATACAGATCTTCATTGTTTGTCTACTCAGGTCTGAGCTCTGGCTTCAAATTGTGAGGATATGCAGACATCTAGTGAAAAATGTCTTGCTGCTAAAGATAAGATTAGCCACTAACTCTTGTAAATCTACTTGTTCCTTATTTACATACACACAGAGCTTTCTTCTTCACTGAATATTCTGAATGTTTGCTTAATACTTCTCCCTTCTTTGCAGAAGGTAGTTTCTCAACTTAAAAAACACAGTATTTGAATTGTAAAAATGAAATCATTTTTACTTTGATGACTCCTTGGTGAAGCTCATAGAATCGATACAAGGTTTTTGATAACACCATTTTGGAGTAATTGTGCCTTATCTCTGTACTGCCTCTCTTCTTTAACCTTATCCCATAGTTAGAACTTGCTCTCTGTTCAGATTATTCCCCTAGTCCTGTTTTCATTCAAAGATGAGTTAATTTTCTTGTTCTTGTGATTCACATCACAGCCCCAGAAAAAGCTCTGTCTACAACAACTAAAATGGTGGGATGTCATGCTGTGGTACCGAAAATGAGTCGTGGGGGCAAAGGAGGCTGGAAATTCTTCAAATTGCTATTTGTGTCATACTACTTGTATTGCAAAAGACCAGTCTTGGATCCCTGCTTGGTCTGTGAGTGGAGATGATTCCTTCAGATGCCCTCCAGTGAAGCACCAAGTTCAGAATATGTAGCTGGCTGGTTTGTAGAACATGTAAATGGGGTTACAGCTTTTTTTCTGTTTAGCAAAAGGCAAAGGTGTTCTTGAGGAAATGCTACAGTTTGTCCTTCCTTTCAATTTTTTTTGAAGAAGAGAGCATAAGGATATGACTTTCTGAAACAAATCACTGAATCAAGTGAAGGTGTCAGCTGTCAATCATCTCTTGGCAAACGGTGTGGTTGTAAATTGCAGCCTCGTGTAACTTCTTCCATAGTTACATGCCTGTGGCAGACCCAATGTAAAACTACTGTTTTTTAATCCCCCTTGCTAAAAAGAAAGACTTGCTAATAGGCAAGTTTCCTCTTATGTCTAGGAAACCAGATGGTTTTTATGAGAAGTCTTTGTATATACTCAGTTCCATAAAATTTGTTCTGTTCTTAAAATACCTGCAGGCTGCATTTTTGTTGTTGTCTCTGAACTTTTAACAACGTTCACAAAAAGATTTCAAGGAATTGTGTATGACGTATACGCTTGTGAATGTTGGCAAATCAGAAGGCTCCAGTTAAATCTTTCTTTAACTTTGATTTAGTTTTCGTGAAGCAGTGCTTTTATTAATTTGTTGGAAAGTAGCCTGTGTGTGGCCTCTCTCATGAAAGGCTGTTTTTAAAGTGGTTTTGGTAGGTTCCAGATGTGGTGCTGTACAGTATGTGTTCATAAGCCAATCAGAAGGTGGCAGCAGTGAGAGATCATATAGGTGTGACTGACCTTACAAGGGTAAATTTTAAGTTTGGTTTTCTGCTCTAGAAGTCTTACATAACCTTAAGGCAGCTTCTCAGCCTTTGTATGTTGGGGAGCTTTTTCATCTGGAAACTAGGGAAGTAACAGAAATTCAATACAGTGTAGGAGCGTTCAAAGCTCTGCTGGATGTGGAACCAGTAACATTGCTCTGCATTCAGACAATTGCAGAATATCAGCTCTAGGTGCAGCAACACATTCTTGAAAGTCTTCTATTAAAATCACAGCTTGCAAGCTATAGAAATATAGCTGACCTGTTTTGCTTTATTTTCATGTTTACAGCATATGCCAAGGCCTGAATGATTATGTACTGGTTCCTCTACTTCATAGCATTGATTCAGACAACAGCATAAATGCTGAGTTACTGGAATGTGCAAAGAGGGATGGAGGTTTTCAGTAGCAATTGGTTGTACTGCAAAACAGTAGAAGCATCTCTGAAAACCAGTCACTCACCTTTTGCCACTGCATTTTCTTAAGGAGCAAGGAAAATCTGTAATCTTTGACATGTATGTCTTTGGTCCTTATACTGTGAACATCTAACTGCAAAAGAACCGTTGGTCACAGCACTCAAGGCGCAGTACTTGTTACAGGACAGCAGTAATTTAGAGGTTGCCTGTGTTTGATATTGAATATGCTTGATTCTGATATGGAGTGTATTCAGAAAGATGTTTATTAAAAACTAATTGGAAGGAGAAAGAGATCTATTGCCTGTTAAGAGAATGTTTGTGTCTGCTTATCTGTGACTTGAGTTCAATTTTCCTCTATGTACAGGATTAATATTTGAGTTTTCAGGACAAAAAAACCGTTTTCATTAATTTTGTCGGTCAGCGGTATTAAATATATAGTTACAGGAGGGAACTGTTTCAACAGGAGGTAGATCTGAGAAGAGACTGATGTTGAAAAATCACTGTCTAATATGTCTGTGAACGTGCCACTCTTGAACAGCACAAGCATGTGAACTATTAATGGATGCAGTGGCAGAAATAGAGAATACATTTTGGTGTGCCAAAGCATAAAATCTGCTGACAAACCCTTTGAAATGACCATTCATTCCTTGAAAATGGGGAAGGCACGGGAAAAGGTGACTGACTCTCTCCCTCTGCTCCAGAGAAGTGGACAGTTCTTCGTAAATGGAATACTGTCAGTGTCAGGGTTGTGACTAGCAGGGGGAACTTCCTAGCCCCATAGCCCTCACTTAATTTCTGTACTTCACTAGAATGCTAGGAAATATTTTCTTGGGTGAATTTTTTTTTTTTGAGGAGGAATTATATCTTAAGCTATATGTATCCTTTCCATTAGAAATAGTATTGTTTTATGGCCTTTTTTTTCCCTTGTATTCTGCCATCTTATTTCTTGCAAGTCTTTTTCTTCTATTCTTGCCCCAGTTTTCCACTCTGACTTCCTAAAAATTGTTCTCTTACAATAGTGAAATATACCGGTCTCTTCAGGTATTGGGTAGTCATGCCACTATCCAGTTGCTTTTTGGTTTGAATAATTTACTCTATTACTGCTGTCTTCCTCAAGTAGAATGTCTGTGAGATTCTGTTAGTAGCACCTTATATGTTAACAATACTTCATACACTGTGCCTAATTCTCCGCTCATTACATTTCTACAATCATATTTCTTCTGTGTCAAGATCATCTTAAAAAATGAGTATGTTCATTTTTTTCCTAAGTTCTTCGTATTTGCTGTCATCACTTTCTTCATATTCTAGCATTCCACTTAGGTAGTTCTGATTAACATTCCTTTATCTCTGCTGTCATCTTGGAGGTGGAAATCTGGGGTGTAATAAATAGCCAAAATGGCCCAGTTGTGCAGAGTCTTGTAGTACTTCTTGTGAGCGCTATCCCTGTTCTCAAGAGCTTGCTGAGTAATCACCTTTGGAAAACCTGGGTAATTGAGCTATGTTTCAGAGTACTATGTGAGACTGACTAGACAAATGAGGTTATTGTGTCTGCCCTCAGCCCTCTCTTCTTGCCTTCTGTTGCATTCTTCTAGCAAGCATCTGGCCTTACCTTGGACTTGTCACAGAAATGGGAAACGCAACATCAAAATGCCCTTGAAACACTCTGTTCCTTCCTTTAGGAAAGGAGAGCAAAGCCAGGATGGTATCCTAGGGCACTGCATGTTTTGCCTAGTCTGGACTCAGACCTTTGACGCCTTCACACTTGTTCTCTGAGAAGGCTGTGATTGGATCCATGACTGTGTCTCTGCACAGATGTGTCCAGTGTGAGGTGTTCTGCTGTTATCAAGGGGTGCTGCACAGGGATTATATTGTTGAAGTGGACAGAGGTTGGTTTTGGTGGCCTCCTGGAAGAGGTTGCTGTTATACACAGTAGCAGTTGGGCCAAAGGGACAGAGGCTTCCCTGTGAACTGAAAGGTGCTTGTGTTTGGCAGTGTTCACAATTCTCGCATCCTGTTCAGTGAAGTGCAGATAAACAAGAGCAAGCTGTTTGACCTATGCCCAGAACGTTTTAATGACCTAAGAAAAGAAGATAAAATCTGTGCAGACCAGTCTGTCCTTGCAGGCTGGAGCACTGGAATCTACTTGTGCCTTGAGTGCATACTGGTGGCGGTAAACTCCAAGAGAAAATGTTCCTTCACGAGAACTTCTTGATTAACTCTGAAAAATTCAGTTTTAGCTTCAATTGTATTTGTATCTCTTCAGTTATTTGGAAGTGTTTAAAATAGCCCAGCTTCCAGAGGCATTTGCATTTCAATGAAAATAAATACATTTTTTTAAAAATAGAAGTTGGAACCATGCTCACTTTGTTGTTTGTGTACATCTTTTTTTCCCATTTCCAAGAACTGCACCTCATACCTGATTTCTTTTGCAGTTTTGTTCAGTGGAGGGACTGCTGTATGTCAGCCATGCTAAAGGGCAAGTGATGGAGGCAAGTACTAGTTTATATATTCATAGTTTTCTAATATTGTTTTTGCCAGTTTCTCCATTTGAACTGTTTTGTTTCCTGGTGCTGCTGTGAAATAATTGCACAAATGAAGACTATATTGGCATGTTCTGGGATGTAATAATGTTATAATGTCTGCTCAGTGTGACTGAATATGGAATTGTGAATTTTGTCCCTGTTGTATTCTTATATAAATAAGAAATTTATGTATTTGAATCTCATGCTATAAAGTTCTCCATTTCCTCTCTCAAACAGAATATAAAGATTGTAATAAGAGGGGAAAAAAACAAGCACAAAACTTGAATCCTAATGCAAATAAATGTGCTAATTAATTCTGCTGATTCATAGTTCTTCACACGTATGAGTAGTTTTTCCTTCAAGAGTAGCTACTAGGATAAATAAGTAGTTTTAAGGATCTTCATATCAGATACACAATTTGACAAACTCACTTCAGGCTCACAACAGACTGTTGTATCAAGATACAAATAGGCAGATGGCCACAAAGCTCCCTCATAGGGAGGATAGTAGTAATTTGTTTGCAAGCTAACCGTAGGCTGACTTGTTGGTTAGACTAGTTCTAGTTAGACTGAAGTGCTGTTCTTTAAGATCAGCAGTATTACCAGTGGTAGCTTGGATAGAAAGCATGCAAGAGATCAAAGGGATGCTGATTAGAGAATATGTTGGGCATCTTTGATATGAACTACAGTTTTTCAGTGAGTCCTGACTGAAAAAAATGACTACTGAGGGAATTAGCTAAAATGAAAACAGCAGTTATGAGTCAACTATCAGGTTTGTATTTTATATGCAAAATAATTTGGGGATTCTTTGTTTTTTAGTCAGTGAGGTTTGTTTACTAAGCCATTTGGTCTGGTGAATGAAAAGAAAAATCCAGTTTTGGTTTTTGTTAAAGTTGAAATTGAGTGGAGACTCACAGGTCAACTTTCTGGAAAACCTGTTACATGAGAAAAAAAGAAATACTAAGAAAAAGTTAAATCAAAAGTTAAAGCATAACACTAGTCATAAAGGCACTTGAAGTCATTTAAGAAAGTGTTAATTATGTAAAAATAAATGGTTAGTTGCACTTTTTAAGTCTGCCACACAATTTCTGCATGAATATGAGTAAACATGTTTCTCTGGGATCCAGCTTATTACTTTGCATTTAATGTTTTATCGATTAAACTCGCCAATTTATTATTTAGACCTAATGCTTATAACTTGTTGAAAGTAGAGATAAAATTCTGTATGATTCCAGTGTTTTGCTTTCTGTAACTACTGAATTTCATCTTGCCTCCAGCTGATAGCAATGACATTTGAAAAAATGAGAGCATGAGGCAGCTCTTGTGATGTTTTTGGAAGCCAACTCCAAAAGCATTTTGGAATATCTGTTTAACTCATTGTGTCAGGTTTCAAATGCACAAATTTGAGAGTGCTCTAATTGTAACCTCAACGTGTTGCGTTTCTGCAGCTGTTCTAAGATAAAAATGCTCCAAACATACATTGCTTCTCAAATAAAATGTTTAGGTTTTTTTTTTTTAAAGCATAGGCTACTTTCTGCCAAGATTGAGGTAGACCTCTGTGATCTGGTTTCTGTATTTATAGAAGCCTAATCAAAGCTTTCTCCTGCAAGAAAACAATCATTAGCTTCCAAGCATGTGATCTCATGGTGCTGATGTGAAACTTCCAGATACTGTGTCCTTCCTTCCTTCCTCATTCCTTTGCTGTACTTCTCCAATAGTCTGTTGCTATATAAGCAGTCAGATGCAGTGTCATATAACCAACTCCTGCCTGAGCCCAGCTGATAGGTGAGGTTAAGCCCTCTCAGAAAAGCCATGTGTTTCCTCTCAGCTGGAGACTGAGCTAAACATATGTGATGCTGTTCCCTTTCAGATTGGTTTCTTAATCTACTTTTTAAAAGACATTTTTGTTTCCTCTGAGAATTACAGACAAGACTGTGCCAATTGCAGTCATTTCACTGGGCTGTTCTTACTTGAAGATACACTTCCACATGTAGTTTCCAGTGCCATCAGCGGATGTTGGCAGTAATAAGCCACTTCTTACTATTTGGAAATGCATAACTGGTCTGGAAGTGTTCTATTTACTTGCATATATTAAATACCGTCAAGTTGGGCATTCTACAGGAAAATCAGGCAGGCAGAGCAGACATTACATTTGAAGCACAAAGTATCAGGTCTTTGTCAAGGCACAAAATTAATTCTGCTAAAGAGACTAACATGCTCTTTACAGGTTTAACCTCATGTTCTGTAAGTTGTTTATTGTTATGGACTTAATAAACAAAAACCCACTGGCTTCTCCTCTCTTTATACAGCTTTTTTACCTTTCTTGCATTCCCGTACCCTTTGTGCTGGGCTTCTTTCCTTAGATGATGAATGACTTGTCTCATACTAGCATTGGCTTCTGCATACAGCCTAGGTGCAACTAATACCACATGGAGGGTTGCTTGGGAAACTGATATGTTTTGTTTTGTTAATGGCATGCTTTGCAAATTGAATTTTTTTTAACCCACTACTTTCTGCATGAATGTATAATAATGACTCTTTTGTTTAACATTAGATAAGCATGAGATCACCGTGGCACAGCTGCATGTGTAGTCACTCTTGAAGCAATTGCACACCTAATTGGCTGGCAATCTTGGTGGTTTTTCAAACACAAGCCTTTTAAAGACAGGGGACAAATCTATGTATGAATAGTCAAATAAACCTGTTGGGTGTCATCAATGGAGCCCTCTGGCACTGAACAGTTGTGTGACGACCCTGATCCTGGAGGCAAATCCCAAGATCAAGAGACCAAAAAACAACATGAAACAGAGCAAAAATTATCCAAAATAACCCATAATGCTTTGGAGAACATTAATGTGATTGGGCAAGGCTTGAAGCACCTTTTCCAGCATCAGCGCAGAAGGTCATCAGTTTCCCCGCATGATGTTCAGCAAGCTCAGGCTGAGCTGGAGCCTGACATGGATTTGGAAAGCCAAAGCATCTGTGCTGAAATTGATGGTGTCTCCACCCACCCCACAGCTCTGAACCGGGTGCTTCAGCAGATCAGAGTGCCACCTAAAATGAAGAGAGGGACGAGCCTGCACAGCAGGCGGGGCAAAGCAGATGCCCTGAAAGGAAGTCCACAGATCAACAGGAGGTCTGCTCAAGAAACTCAATCAGGTCGGCCCAGATCGTCATCTACTACAGATGCTCCCACAAACTTGTCCATGATGGAGATTGCTTCTTCTGTCTATGTAGGTGGAGAGGAGGCCACAGCAGCAGCAGTAAGTTACTCGGATTTACCTTGGGTCATTGTCATCTCCTTATATTCTTTTAAGCCTTTTGAATCTTGTTTTTGAAAGCAAGTTTCTTTCAGCACACACTCATGCTACTATATTCAAAAGCTTCTTCAGCTGTGATGCAGAGAGCTTAAAAAATGCAAGCATTAGTCATTTTCTCACATGGCAGGTGGCTTATTTTATATGTATTTGATCAGTGAAGTGAGAGCTGCTTTTGAAACACATTGGGTTGGTTGGATGGCATACCACAGTCAAACAAGGAGTGCCGGGAAGAGCAGCGGACAGAGTAATCCTCCTTAGCCAGCTACTAGGTAGTTCCTGCAACAAAACTTTGCATTTACATAGCTGTCTTTTTTTTCTTGTCCTCTTGTTTTATGTGTATTTTGTAAAAGTGAGGAATTGCAGTTTCAGTGAATGGTGCTGTGGATGTTTAGGCTGTTGAGAGGCTCTGGGAACACTGGCTGCAGCTTTAGACTGAACTGCAATGCCAGGTTGACTGAATCTGATTTAGATCAGCCTGGCTACTGTGCTGATACAGAATCACTGCTGTCTCTCTTAGTTTGTCTAACCTGTGTGGAAAAAAAGAGTTCATTGAAGTGACAGTCTGTTCTGTGACATGTTCTTGCAAAGCTATGCATATTGGTTTGTTGATGATCTAAAAAAATAGTGTTCTTACCATCTCTCGTCTTTCCCAGATTTAATTTGAAACACTCTTCAAAAAAAAAAAAAGTTTCTGATGGAACTTTAGCTGTAACCTGTATTTTCCTAAAATTCTTTGCAGTCTTATTCATTGGAGGACAAGCCCTTTGGTAAAGACAAGGGACACTGTGAAGCTGATTTCTGATTTGTATGCTCTTAGTTAAAGAGGGCCTGGCCATGACTTTTGGACTGAGGGAGGCAATCCTGCCATTGTTTGCTGTTAAAAAAACCACAGTCCTGAAGCTTGTGTGGATTTCTTTTTCTGTTATGAAAATTTGTTCTCTTACATTAGAGTTGCTTTGATGTTGATTAGATGACTATGGATTGGGGAGGAATAAGATCCCCTCAGTCACGCAGCAAGATTCTTCTCTGGTCTTACACATTGTCCCTTGGAAAACCAGAGTCAGCAGGATTTCAAATTGCTCAGAAAAAGGTGTTTTTTTTAGTTACAGGTATTTTTATTTAAAATTGTTCACATGGATGAAAGAAGCCAAAGGACCATCTAACAAGAATTCAGGTGTTATGACAAATCTAGAACTCAGTATCTAGTACCTGTTTTCTTGCAAAGAACACTTTTTACTTAAAGAAGTATTTTGTAGCTACTTGTGAAATTTACCCTTCTTTTGACTGCTGTGAGTTTCAGTATTATTCTTCCATGTTTTCTTTGGTGAACAAAGACTTAAAATAAGAGCCAATGTGTAGTGCATTGTCACTGCTGCTTACAAAGGCAATAGAGCTACCTTGTTCCTCTGTTGATAGAATTTCAAAAAGGCTTTTTTACCAAGCAAATAAAAGCATAATAAAATCTCTTCTGTATTTACAGCACAAGTTTCTGAGGAACAGAGTTAAATCTGGGGCAGCTTATCAAGGGGTGGGATAGTCCCTTTCAGGTAAATGTCCAGAACTGTGGTACTATTTTAACTTGTAAATAGGTTGATGTTGTAGATCTTAACTCAGGTTTGTATGGTTCTCCGAAGTAATGACTACTGGATTCTGTGTGGTGCTGAGATTCTCTTCTCCCGATGAGTATTAAGGACATTGAGTACTTTGTGGAATAAGGAGGAGTAAATTCTTAATAATCCTCTGCGCACAAAATATTTTTAGTTCATAGTATTGTTCCTGTTCTCAGTTCTCTCATTTTGCTGTTGAAATAGAAGGGCAAAATGTTATCCCGAAACCACAGATTGGATTTGTTCTAATGCTTCATTTACATACATTTGCATGTATAATAATCCTGCTGCATCTTGTCAGGCTATGTATAGAACTCGAGAAATGAGATTGTCATAGTATGGAAAATAATGTAATAATTGAAGTATTTCCAAGATACTTCACTTGGCCTTGTATTTCAAGTAGTCTAAATATAAGATTTTTACATAAATGTTTTTCTTGTGGAGGCTGCCCTGTGAGCTGAGAAACCAGGACTAGGGAGTGATTGAGCCTGCCTGGGTCTTCATTTGGCTTACTGTACTTCCAGAGCTTTTTGTGGTGTAATGAGTTATATGTGAAGACATGGGCAAACAGAACAATATTCAAGTTCCAGAGACAGAAAAGTAGTAGTACTTTGGTGAGAAATTGTGTCCACGTGAACTCTTATCAATGTCACGAAGGTAAGGACAATGCCCAGACTTTGCATTGCATTGCAAACAGTGCCTCTGAAGTTAGTTCTGGTGACGGTTACCTGAGGGCTGTTTGCCTTCATAAAGAGACGAGGATTTCTGAATGATGTCTCTGCTGACAGGAAAGTGTCTGAGAGTGTTCAATCAGCAATAAAGGTACTGAAGTCTTACCATAATTTTAGTAGAAATAAAAATGCTTCAGGTGTTTTCAGGCAATAACTTTGCCTTCGGTTCTGAGTGGCCACTGTGCAGAAGGTGCAGTATGATGACTGGAGTAGACCTTTCTGGACAGGGGAGGCTTGGTGCATCTCTTTCATGTGCCTCCTTGCCTCTCCATCTGTGGTGAGTTGTTAAATCCTCCTGTTTGACTTTTGAAGCATCATTAGCATGCTACTTCCAGCTCATTTACTTTAGGTGATGAGCAATGTGCAGAGCAGAACTGTGGCAAAAAGCCTGTAGGAGATCAAAACCATAACAATGGGATACGGGAGGAACAAAGTTAGGATTACCTCAAAGAAACATTGTGTTAAATGTTCAAAACTATACAATGGAAAAATGGAAGAAGTCTTGCTTTCTTAAATGGAAAGAAGAGTAAAAGGCCTATTCACTTCTGCTAGAAGTACTAGGATTTGTATAGACTGCCACACTGGAATAATTAAGCCTTTTGATGTTGTTAGTTTATGTAAAAAGTACAAAATGAATATTACTGAAACCATTACAAATGTGCAACACCTTGGGCTTTTTAACAATGAGGTCCTTACATAGTTTGCTGTCATCTGGGCTTACCAAACATTGATCTAACACGTTGCTCTAACAGTTTGTTTATTTAGTGAATTGCTTTGGAACATTTGGTGAAAGCCCTTGGCTGACACCTTCTGGTATCATGAAGAAAGGCCAACCGGAATGAATTTAGTATAAAATTGTGTAGTAGATTCACAGGTTTTTGCCTCCCTGGGCCCAGACATTTCCAGGCTGCCCTCTGCTTGCCTCTGGGTTACAGGAATGATGGAAAAAAGGGCTTGCTGTCTGCAGTGAGATCCATATAAGGAAACACTCATTTCACTTCTGCAGCCTCCTGACAGGACTTCTTGTGTCCTCATACTCTTCTCTGCTTTCATAAATATTTCAAAATCTGTGGATTTTGATTAGCAGATTAAATCTATATTCTGTTACTGTCTACATTTTGAAAAATAGCTATGTCTGCTGCTGCAATAAGAGTTTCCAGTCTTTAGTTTGCAGTCTCCATGATATTCTCCACTGATGATGTTGACTTTGTGAGTATGGAAAACCTAATAACAGTAAACTTGCTTTTCTTAGTTATTTCTAATGAGACTTTTCAAGGAATAACACTGGTCTACAAACTACATGTTAACATAAACAAGGTAACGTATTCAATTGTACCACCTTTTCAGTATATGTAGCAGAGCTGGGGAAGAACAAGCAATTTCCCTCCAACTATGAACAGTCTTTTAAAGCAGCAATTTGCCAGAAACATTTTCTACAAGTTACTTTGCCCTAAACACCATACAACACACCTGGGACAACCACCTGTGGAAAGACAAAAGGTGGGAGTTTTTAATACTATTAAAAACAGTGTAGAAAAGTCTACCACGGCTCTAAATAATTTGTCTTAGATCTGTGTAAGATCACTTAGGCTTTGACCCATTTCTCAAAAGAACAAGCAGTGTTCTTAACATCGTACTATAATGTTTGTCTTCCCATTCAACTTAGGTAAGTGGTAAATATTTTTGAAATTTTTTTCATAAGTGATCCTGAGTAAAAACTTGTGTCATTTTGGGACTGTGCTTACGTTGAAAATAATATTTGTCATATTAATAGGTCACATTGGTGACAAGCCCTTCTGGGAATGATATATATTATTTTATTTCTAGTACCTGCAGCTGGATCATATTAAAACAGTAATCTCACAAAGTTACGGTAAAGGGAGATCTTCTCCTCATCTGGGAGGGAAAAGTAGGAGTTATCTGTATCCTGACAGCAAGGCATACAAGAATCCAGATGGACTGGTGTACCAGAGCATTTCAGGATAGCTGTAACTTACTCTGTCTTAAAACCTGTGGCTCCAGGAGCTTTTAGGGCTTGCAGCAAATCTGAATGGGCAGCTGTGTGCTGCAAGCGGTGTGACTAATGCAGCTCTGGCCCTTGTGACCGCGGGTGCCACTCACTGCTGCGGGAAAGTGCAGCTCTACACAGAGGCTCTGTGCGGGATAGAGTTGCACTCTTTGCATTTTGTGACAAGATAAGATACTGCAGGTCACTGTAATGGCTTAATTGCAGATTGAGATAGGTCAGGAGTAGTAGTCTGAGGATTGTTTCGCAAACTCAGAAATTAATCTCCCATTGCTTAATTGGTCTGACAGACCATGCTGTACCAGGCACTGCTCTTCCCTGGCTGGGAACAGTAACCTTTGTGAAGCACGAGAGTGGCATCAGGCTCAAAGTCTTACTTATGTGCAAAGAGGAGGCACATTACGTGTAAGGAGAGACAAGAATTTAATTTCACTGCAATTGAAATATTAAGGTTCTAATCTTTAGTCCAGATCTAATTGCTACAGAAAAAATAAAAACAATGCCATTAGAGTTGTTGTACCACACTTCTTAGCTTATAACTGCTTTCTTCGAGTTATTCTCACCCTTCCACTGTTCCTCTGAGTCCCACAGTTGGTGACTTCATTATGGTCAGAATTGGAGGGATGTGGGTGTTACAGCAGGTTGTCATCATCTGAAGTTCTTTGCTGGGGGAATTCAGTGTTTGAGTTGATGGTTTCATCTTCCTTGCCATAGGATGTGCTTGGGATAGTTGGGGTACAGGTTTGCAAACCTTCTGCAACAATCTTCTTCCAAACTTTCTGCAGTAAGAAAACCTCTGTTGGTTATTCCAGCAGGTCCCTGTGTAAGAGGTTTATCATAAAGGCATCTACCTGTTCAATTACATTTCTAAAGTATTCATTTCACTTTCTCATATATATAATTCTGCTAACCTGATATAATGCTAGAAAATAGTAATTAGAAAATTGCTAAAACCTGAATTTGATGTGTAAGTAAAGTTGTAGCTCTCAATGAGAGGGATATGACAACAAAAAATTCTTACTAAGCATTTTCTACAAGAAAAGTGTTTACAAGATATTTTGTACTAAAACTAAATGCTAATCGTAGTTTGTGCTTTCATGAAAGGATATCAGGCAGAGCCACTAGATCAATAGGTAAGTTCACTTTAATTTTGAAAATGAAATGTGGCATCTTTTACTAAAATCTCAATTTGTTCCATCCTGAATGTGGTAACGAAAGAGTTTTTCTTTGGAGAACAGGCTTAGGGTTTGGGGGAGAGGCTGTGTAGAACTAGGAATTGTATATGACAAGCTGTTGTTTACATGGAAAGCATCAGTGAATTTCTGGCTTATTGTCAAGAGCATGGCAATATCCCCTCTGAAGTGGTTTGGGTCCTGGGGCTGTGTGCCTCTGGCCCCTCATGAGCCATGGAGATCAGGAGGGCAGAGCTGTGATGGGTGCTGTAGGACCCCATCTCTTAAGTTTTTGTGTTTAAAGTGGGGCATGAAAGAACTGACAGATTGTTCTGCTGAACACCCTCTGTGGGAGGAAGACAGTTGCTCTTGTGAGCAGCAGTATGCCGGAGTATAGAGGAAGGACAAGCGGCCGTTTGGGTTGTGGACAACTGTTCCCATCCAGGGAACACAAGTGCCTTGCTTTCATTTGGCTGTAGGTTGCAGAGGGAAGTGAATAATCCCTGTGGAAGCCAGGGACAAAACTGCTGGTGAAAAGGAGTTGCTCTAGGCACTGCATCACGCTTGATCTGACTGTTGAGTCAGGGAGGTTGCTGTTCTTTTCAAGAAACAGAGTTATGATCAGTAAATGGTATGGATGCTTCAGCAGGTTTGTGTAACTGATAAAAATTGTAACCAAAGTCGTTTTTTTAAGAAAAAGAATCAGGCCATGCACACAGAGGTGCCAATGTATGCAGAAGACTGTTGGGCATTGTGTTGCCGTCAGGAAAAGCCGGTGTATGGCACAGCCCTGCACTGCTCAAGGCTGATTTGCACAGAGGTTCATCAGAACCAGCTGAAAGGATCTGAATGTGCCAACTCCTTCAACAGCATTTGCTGCCTTTAGTGTGTTTTCTCAATCTGACTGAAATATTTATCTTGCTTGTATAGTTTTGAACAATCCTAAATAGCTAAATCACTGCTGGATAAGATTGTCTTGACTGCACCGTGTAATTGTCATGTATTTCTGCTGACAGTCACAAGCATTCACGCTGCTGACCTAACCAAGGTCAGTCTCCTTACCTAGGTTGCACTTGTGAGTTTTCTACCACACAAGGAACAAATTGAGGTTTTGGCCTAACTGTGCAGACATTCTGCTCTGAAGAGGACAACAGGTGTTTCACTGCAGAGGTGGCAACACTTCACAGCACTGTGGATCAGTTCACAGATAACACTGTGACTGAAGCATTAGCTGGCAGCAGTTTCTCCTGTAATCCCATTGTCTGTGAATGTGCTACTCATTTGGTTACAAGCCTTGCCCGTGTGAGGACAAATTCCCAGCACTGCAGACTACAGTGGGGTAATTCCAAACCAGGAGCACAAAGTGAAGCCTCCCACTCAGTTAAGGCAGTGCTGCAGTCAGAGTCCCTGCCTTTGTTTCTGCTAGGATTGATTACACAGCTTATGCTTTTATACTCCCTTTGGCTAGACTTGTTGGCAAAGCTTTTAAGCCCCTAAATTCTCCTGCAAGCATTTTGGACTTCTGTAAGCTACGAGGAGAGAGTATACCCTCTTTAACAAACTTTATTGCATCACTTTTGTTTAGCATAGAAGTGCAGCTACTAAAGTTTCATTGTTTCAGCAGCAAGCTAAGCAAGAAGGGGTTGGGGAGAATGTTTTCTCTTCAGGAGCCTTCTTAAATTTTTAAAACCATAAAGACCAAACCTTGAGTGGAAACAGACTATAACTGTGAAAGTCTTGTGTGTGAATGTTATGTTGACAAATGACACTGGAGGGTAGGTACACAGCAAAAATATTTAAATATTTCCTGATTCTTTTTTCACCTTCCTTCCAATTTCCACAACATACTGTTTGTTGTTTATAACCACATTTTATACTTGTTTGCATATAGAAAACTTTCTGTTACTTCACCACTGTTAAATATTTGCTAAATATTCAGATGTAATTGATTGTCTATATGTTACACATGCGTACAGGTGTAATACAATCTGTATACAATCTAATGCATTGCCTCTAGGCATTCTGATGCAGTAAGCTTTTTGGACTATCTTTTCAGAAGTTTAGTATGTCCAAGTATTTTGCATCATCTTTAGTCTCTGGCTTCAGAAGTAGAATTTTCAATTCTACCATATATAATTTATTTATAATACAATCTAATGTAATTTATTAGAATTCTATTCAGACTGTGTGGTATATAGGCAGCTTTGCAAGTGTTGGCATTGTGAGAGAGTATTTTGAATGGTTGAAGTGTTTTATGTTCCTGAACAGAGAGAAGAATTCACTGATTAATCTACTACCCAGAAATGAATTGCTGTAGGACAGTAATACTAGGAATGAGTGAGCTATGATAGCCTAGCTAAAGGTGACTAAGGGAAAAAGATGCATGCATGTCTACATAGAAGTAAGAGCCATTGATTATCTATGCAGATGATAAAAATCGTATGAGAAATGCTGAGTGTGAGGCTTCAGCTACAGAGGCAAAGGAGAGAATGTTGTCATCATCAATTTTGCTAATCTGCTGGTTTCATCTGAGTCTGATGTGGATTAAATTTCAGCCAGCTGGCTTCTTTCCCTTATCTCTCTCTCTCCCTGTCTTGCCCAGACTCTGAGCCCCAGCCCCAGGGAGAGAAGAGATCTGGATGTTCATGAAGGAGCTGAGGTACTTTGTGGCAGAGGTGTTGGACAGAGGAAGGTACCAGGTAGTCCTTTCAGCTTTTGGCACCAAGCCCCAAGGGTGGGAGCGTGATTACTCAGAGCTGCCTGTATCTACTGTCAGACAGTGTGGGAACAGAGAAGTTCAGATGCAACAGATAAAATGGCAGGACAGACCAGCCTTCCCTGGCTACCTTTGTTCCACGGTTTTGTTTCGTCCTGATGCAGTTGTGGAAGGAGTTTGCCCCTCATGCTGTTACTGACTGCTTGACTTCCCTTCATAAGCCATCCAACTGGTCATTGGATTCCCAAATGAAACTCAGAAATCCTTTAATCCTTCATGGATCTTTTAACACACAAAAAAGGCCAGGAGAAGATGACAGAGTTCTTCAGAGAAGCTATTTTCAGCCCTGGGAGAATATTGTCACAGAAATGCTGATAAGCCTGGTGGTCTCAACAGCAATTGCGTGACATTTCCAGACCAAGACTGTTCAGGTATAGATGTCCTTCAGTAGGGATTGAATGGTGTACCTGAGGCTTCTGAAGATAGTCAAACTGCAGAACAAGAAGTATTGACCCAGTTCAGAGAGGATAGTGATGCAGCTTCTAGGTGCAGAAGCCCTGAGCATCTGGTATGTGCTCTACCAGCACAAGAAGGTTTTTATAGTGTCTCAGTCCCATCACAGAATGGTAGGGGTTGGAAGGGACCTCCGAAGACCATCTAGTCTAACACCCCCTGCTAAAGTAGGTCCATCTGCAAGACCAGGAGGCACAGGAACACATCCAGGTGGGTTTTGAAAACCTCCAGAGAAGGAGAAAACCTTCTGTGGAGAAGAAACCTTCCTCCCTGTGGAGAAAACCTCCATCAGTTTCCTTTGCTGTCAGCTCTATGTGGTCATTATAAAACTGAGGCCTGTTCACTGGGTAGTGTACTGGTCTTATGTGAGGAAGGATTCCAAGTTCTGGCACAGGACACTTCCTCTGAAAAGAACACACTTCTGCATCTTGAAATCTCAGAGTTACCAGTGACAGGGCAAAATGGTAATAATAATGCTCTTGTATCACATACGAGGTGTTCAGTGCTGAAGTATGCATCTGTAGATGTTACTTTTCAATGTTGATTATAAAATCAACACCTCTGTTTGATCTTTTTGTAACTTTCCCATCAAGTTCTATTTAGAGAACTGCACTGACCCTTCTCATAACCCTTCATGGCCCAACTGCAAATATCTCCTCTATCTTTAGCCTCGGAGTCATTTGATGGCTTTAAAAATAGTCTCAAAACATTTTTCCTTAACAAGGCAAATATTCTCTACTAAGTCACCTTCATTTTCCTACAATATGCCAGCATGCATGGCAGTGAGGTGTACCTTCCCAGTACATACAATAGTATGGAATCAGCACACAACTAACCTCACACAGCTGGATGAATGCCACAGCATGCCATGAGATTCAGGTCTCTTGATTTGCTGTAGCTGGAACATACCGTGGGATCCTTTGGTCATGGTGCCGAGGCTTCCTTCCCATTGAAACTAAGGTCTGAGGAGAGTGCTGGTGAGTGGTGGAGTGCTGGATAATTTAGTCTTGCCCTAGTGCGTAGTCAAAGCTCATTTGGGACATACTCTGGCCTCAAGAGCTGGGAGCTCTTCCTGATTCCAGGAGTTTTGCCCATAGGCTAGAGTTACTCAAAATATTTTCCCCTGTAGGTAAGTCAATATACTGAAGGGATCAATGGTACAGCCATTTAAATCTAATGCAAAAAAGGAGCCCTTTTTGATTCATGTTACAATTCTGTCTGAGATGGATTGAAAAATTTGTACATGATGTATAACTTCTCAGAATAAATGCTGAGAATGCAAAAAAACACCATTCAAGTGTGTGGGGCCTCAGTCATTTATTAATTGGATGGATAAATTAGCAGAAATTAAACAAAAGCATGTAGTTTTGGAGGTAGTCAACATCCAACTGGACATTTCCTGACTTCAGCAGCTGTTCTGAAACAGCTGGAACCTACCTTGCAGTGTAGGGTACATCTTTGGTCTTGAGTTTGACATACTGCTTTCTGTGTCAGCCCAGACATTTACCAAGAGTAAAGTATGTGGCACTGCTCAGGAGGCTGTGTTTTGCTTTTGCTCAGGTGACCAATCTCTCTGCCTTGTGAGCATACAGATCAAGTCACTTGTGTGGTGGTAGTCATCCAGTGCCTTTCTGTAGTTTTCCACCATATGCCCAGAAAACTTCCAGTGCTTGCTTGTGAAAGAATGCTACAGTGGATCTGTTCAGTGCAGCATACGATGCTGTCGGGTCCTAGCTGTATGCAGCACATGTGATACCCTAGTCAACTGTGTATGCATCATGGGTACTCAGGCTCTGGTTAGACTGAGTCTGTGTCATGCCACTGAGTCTGCAATAACGGGGCAGTCCTAATCTTTTTTCATTTTTTTTTTCCTGTAGTATTGGATTCCTTTAGATTTCCATTGGCTTTAAAGTTTCAGGATGTGCCCAACATGTGAAAGTAAACACAGCAAATCACTACCTGATACATTGATCTTATTTGACTTTTTTGAGGCAAAAAATACCCACACATTAATTAAGTGACTTTCTTGTGGCTGAGTATGTTTTCATAAACATACTGGTCTGCAACATTTATAATGTTAGTCAAGAGGGAGAAATACTGCAACTGCAACTTAGCACGATGTTCATGGAGCACTCAGATCATGCTTCTAGTGGTGGTGCAGAATGTGCTGTGTGGGTTAAGTAGCAGTAGCCAGTTGTGAGTAATGTGCCATCCCAAGTGGACTTTTTGATCTAATTCCATGTTCTGAGTAGTGTAGTGACAGTCTAAGGTTTAAGTTTTCCTAGTAAATCAGGCTGTATAGTTGGCACTAAATAACTGTTGCTGTTGTAGATGATTGGAGCAAATGAGCTGAATGCTGTTTGAACAGTACGCTTTTGTTTAATTAGACTTGGAATATGAAATCTTTCATGGAGTCTTTAGCTTAATCTCTACCATCTGACATCGTCATACATACTGATGGCATGTCTTCTTTGGATATCCTGAGTCAAATAACATATATACAGGAAGGAATAATTTACTTGGGTTTAAAACTGTGACACAGCAGAAAGAACATAGAAACAGTTGAGAAGAGGAAAATTTTTGATATTCATATGAACAAATTCGTGTGTTTTCTGTAGTGAAATATCTACCTGTTATGCACAAAGCATGGCTATAACTTGGTCTCCGACATGAAAGGATTTTCTGAATAGCAGTTCAGATTCATTGAGGTGTTGTTTCTTTCTCATTTCATTTTGAATAATTGCTTCTGAAGAACTGGAATTGAGTCTTTATCTGTCATGTTTAAATGTCAGTGTAGTACTAAAGTAACTCCACAGTGCCTATGGCCAATATTGTAAGTACTGGGCAAAAAGGGAGGCACAATGTTTTTCACGTCCTCTACAGAAGTCTGGCCTCTGTCAGTAGTTGTTTTAGTACAGACAATGGATTTTTTAGGCCTTTTGACGTTGGGACTTTCAAACAACGCAAAACCAAAAAGCTGTGAGGAAGCATGCGTTGTTCCTCCTGTCTGTACAGAAGACAGCACACCACCCTGCAGCAGCAGACCAGAGCACACATGCTTTGCCTTGCAGCAGAAGGGCTGTTTCAGCTGCTGAGATGTGGCAGTGCTCGGTGTCCCTTTGTACTGGAAGGCAGCATGAAGAACTACCTGTTAGAAAGGTAATTGGGCTGCTTAGAAATGTTCTGTCTTCCTGCCGTGTCTGGGACATGTTCACTTTGTAACAACTCCAGCTTAACTTCTTACTCCTTGTTTTCTTTCATGCCAGACAGAACTCAGCCAACAGAGTATTCGCCAGACATTAATCATGTTAGCCATGAAACTCAAATTTGCTTTTAAACCGTGCCTGTAAAGGTAGGGGGGTATTGAGAGCCATGATGATCATCTGCTTGCAGAACAAATGCACCAGCAAGTCAGTCACTGAATTCCATTAGTATTAACAAAAATCTGGGACAAAGAGAAGAAAGATGGGAGTTGTACCTGGTGTTTATGAAGCCTGTCTGCCACTTTGAGCTTTTGCAAGGCATATGAGCATTTATTTTTACAAAAGTTTTGTACTTTCTCATACTGAGTCACACAGTGACTGAATGGAAGGACCAGCCTTGCTTTCATTACAGCAAGATGCATCCTTCTCCATGCGGGAGGCCGAAAAATGTGTTCTGGGAGGCAAATTTTGCAAAAGAGTACTTTGGATAAGATTTGGTGATGTAAACACCAGACTTTTTTCTAGTATTCTTCTTTTAGGGAGTCTGGAAACTCAGTATGTCTTTGCCAAAGTCATATTCCATTAAATGACACAGGTCTATGTTCAACCGTTTTGGGTTGTCTCATGGACCTCATTTCTATTGCTGTTATCTTTTTTATCACTTTCTGCATGGCTGCATCATCTGTCGTACTTCAGTGACAGTCTGTTCATGTCACTGAATTGCTCCGCTTACCTGTTTGCAATGTCTGCAATGCTTGCGATCATTCCAACAATGAGCTGTGTGCCTGCATCATGTGAGATGGATCCCTCCAGCACAGGCCCTGGAACTGAATTCAGGCCTCCCCCGGAATTTGCACATTTTTCCATCCATCAAATGGGGCTAGTAGTGGCATTTGAGAATTAATGGACCTGAAAGTGACATTTTACTGGAATTCTCGAACAGCTGGCATTTGCAAGGTTTTATGCCTGCTGGATTTCGGATGACCCTCCTCGATTCTTTCAGTCAGAATTGTAGAAATTCTCCATCAGTTTTCGGGTGTCTGACTTACAATTCAGACAGAACACGTGCAGCAGCTCGTACGCCCTTTAAACTTTTGTGTGAGGGGGGAATGGAGAATGCAGGATATGTCTTTGAATTTCTTTATTTACTTAGTGTGTAGGGAAAGAAGTAGGAAAGCATCCCAAGGGGGGGATTGAGGGGAGCACCTTCTGCCTGGAAGAGGGAAAGGACGCCCAGGGGCAAAGGGCATCGAGGCTGGGGGGTACCGGGCCGGCCCTGGCTTCCTTCCTTCGTCTGCTGCCCAGGGCTCGCTCCTCGTCCCGTGCCTGTGTGGGGACGGGGACGGAGCCGTTTCCCGGGATCTCCGGGCCCCGCTGCCGCGCTCGGCCCCGCGCTGCCCGTAGCCGCGGACGCCCGGCGGGGCCGGGCCTTTCCTGGCAGCCGCTCCGGGGCGGGGCGGGCGTGCCGGTGCCCGCCCCCCGCAGCGGCAGGGGAGCGCCCGCCCGCCCGGCCCGGCCCGGCCCGGCCCTGCTCTCATCTGCTGTACTCGGGCTGTCGCCGCACCGGGAAGCGCCTCAAGTTGCCGGGCGGGCGGCCCGCGCTGTGGCCGCCGGCGGCCCCGGGATGCGCCGTCTCAGCTGACTGCAGCGGCTGCCGCCCTGCTCTTCCATGCCCCGCTGCAGACCGCTTTGTCCGCGGCCCGAGGCAGACCATGGTCCAGCGCTTCAGCCTCCGCCGGCAGCTCTCTAAGGTGGGTCGCGTTCCGCCGCCGGATCGCTGGGCATCGGCGAAACCTCAGCCCACCCGGGGAGGGCGAGTCCGTGTGGAAGTGGCGGCTCTGTCTTTTGTTCTTGCCTCTCAGAGACACAAAGGGGTTCTGTTTGCTGTTGGGTTTTGAAGCAGACTGTTTGTTGTCCTAGTACTACCATTACCATGTAGGTTTTGGGAGAGTCTGCAGCTTCCTTACTCAGTTTAATCTCAGGACTGAAAGAAGGGGGTGTGTGAAAAGGGGGAACAGAACAGCAGCTGTGCCAATGTGCACAAGGGTGTACAAGACAGTGCCCTGTGATGGTCACTTACACGTGTGCTCTGTACTAGCTGGAATGTCTGTAGTAGTCGGGAATATTAATTGTCCCAATGACACAACTGCAAAGGTAGGAGGAAAGCTTTCCGTCCTGTCTTTGAAGCGCTCAGTAGCTCTTGTTAATACAGTGTTTTAAGAACAAAGGAGTTGCTGTGAACAGGTTTTGCTGTTTAATGGTTACAAGTGTTATAATTTATTTCAAGAGCTTGCTTTACAGGAGAGAATAGTTGATCTGTGTAGTCTTGCAGTTTTGTCACTGAATCTATCCAGTGCGTGTAGTTTGAAAAATATTTGTGTAAAACCAGTCCATGAATAGAAGCGAAGCTGCATACAGGTAAGAGCAGCTCTCCTGCAGAGCTGCCAGCACAGCCCTGTGTTGGCATCCCACCCTTCCCCTTGCACAGACTTGGTTCTAGGCATAGGAACTGCGATATTAGTTGGACACTTAAATGGTAAGCTCAGTTTTCACTCTGTATTTAAGCTTTTCTTCTCCTTGCCATTCCCTCTATGTGTATGTAAAGGTTTTAAAATGCATTCATCACAATGTTAAAGTACTGTTACTAGCATTTAAAATAGGTCAGAATTCACATCCTGCAGACTGTCTTGGGAAAAGGTATGGCTTTGCAATAAATTAGTGGTTTTCTTACGTATCTGTGGGGTTTTTTCTGTATCTCCTCATCCTAAGGAAAGGGATGTGGCTATTTTTAAGGGGTTTGAACAAGTGAAACTTGCAACTTTTAGTGATTTTGTTCCATGGCAAGAGCTGTGCCTGCAAGCAATAGGAGTCTGCACAGACACAGAGTAATCTTCCCTCGAAAGAGACTTGATCTAGTTATTAATGAACTTCATGTCTAAGCTCTCTTTATATGGGGCAGCCAAAATACCTTTAACTCCTTTGGACAACTTAATTCTTGTTCATCAAGGCAGGCAGGGTGATTTGGAAAAATGTTTACACTGAGTTTTTACTATAGGAGAACTGTTTCCAAACTGGTTTTCTCTCTCTCCATTTTTCTGCTGTCTGACACAATTGTGTCTTGCACTGAATTAGCTCTGGTTATGTCAAGCCTACTTCAAACAATTGTCTAGCCTTGACAACTTCTTAATGTCTTTGTTTTAATTGTATAAGATGCACAACTTTTCCAGTATGATGAACTGAAGGAAAAAAATGAGAGCTTGGTCTGTATTTACCAAAATAAAAACTGTAGTCGTACAAAGAAAGAGTCAGAACGGATTATGTTTGTCTAGGGTTGGATGTAAGATGAGAAGTTTATCTCCCTGTTTCCTCACTGACTTGATTCTTTCATGGTTGCTTTCTTAGGTGTCAAAGTTAACAAATGTCAGTGTAGGACCTGCATCACCTGTGTTAACGTCTTAGGTGAAATAGGACATTATTAAATGGTGTGCTTTTGTTATACAGCTGCAAAGTCACATTCCAGTTGCTAACTATATTTAATGGTGGAGGTTTCCAATAGAATGTGATGGTGCAGATTTGAGAGTTACAAACTGAAAAATGCTGCCACCAGTGCATAGAAGACTTGAGCAAAGAAGGCATAGGACTTCTTGAGGAAGCAAAAATATGGCTTCGTGTTACAGGGTTTAGCCTCAAATAGCTGGTTTCCCCTTCCAACACGGCTATTTGCTCTGCACGGCTTTGACCAAAGCCTTTAAGCTGCCCAGTCTTTGTCTTCCATCTATGAGTGGGCTTAATGCCTTTCTCTTATTTACATAAGCACTGTCAAATTTGGAAACGCTGTTCTGAGGAGACCTGCATAAACACTTAACTGGGTACTAATTTATGAAACATTTGCATTTGATAACCTGTTTGTGTCAGGGATTTCAGAAAATTTTACACAGACTTCAAGTTTACTTACTTTCTGTTTCACATATACCAAATCAGTATTTAGTATTTGTGGGTTACTGCTTGGACTATGTGTTAGTTTGAGTCACAAATTATTGTGCCTTTGCTGTTAAGACCTAAGAGCAAAACATTTATCTTTTTTTTTTTTTTAAATCAGTTCAACACATGTTTTCCTCAGATCAAACTCAGATTGTTCACTTTGTGTTCCCCCCGCTTTTCCCCCTCTTCCTCCCTAAATATCCTATGTGTTGTCCAAGTATTTTGTTTCAAACCATTGTCCATCTTGCACTGTTTGGAAATCCTTGCAGGGCCTACAGTTATTGTCGCCCGAGACCTCAGGAAGGGCTGTTGCTCCTGTGTTATGGTTAGCTGGGGAACTCCCTTGCTCTTGGAGCGATAGTACAAAACAGTATTAAACTTTTCCTCATCTTGACTTTGTCCAGCTGTTTTAGCTGGGTTAATCAAAGGAAAATAATGGAAGGTCACTCACCTTCACAGCAAACTTTCTGTTGTGCTGCAAGTCTGTCCCTGGCATACTTCACCATAAATCATGCATGTGCACTCCCTTGGGTCAAGTAGGTGATGAACTTATCACCGTCACTGCAAGGGTAGTTATTCAGATATTTTCTGTTGCTTCTAATGGAAAGGTGGGTTTCAAGCCAACTGGAACATCTCAATAATTACTCCTCACATAAGTTAGTTTTTTATCTCTTCTTGCGTGCACATTTTGTAAGGTTTACTGGGCAAAAGGCTTGTCTAAACAAAGCTGAGAGGTGGTGCGATGTAAATAGATGTCCAGGCACTGCTGGCCATCATAGGGTTTAATTCGTACTCGCAGTGATTGGAAATATCATGAACTTTTCTAGGCAAGATGAGTCCCTCAAGAAGGTAATGAGCTTCCACTGCATTATCTCACTTAGAGGAACGTGGGAAAATGTTGCAGTGATATCACCTTCATGCTATGAAAATGAGATGCTGGCGCTCTGTTTCAAGAAGTAGGAGTAGCAGGTTTCAGGAGGAGTTTGTCCTGTCTCAATGTAACAGCTTCATGAGTGCCGTGAGAGCGGGAAAGTAAAATAGACTCAAAGCATCTTCCCTCACAGGTAACTAACAGGGCATGTGAGCCTCCCTCTGCAGAGATATTAGATGTAGGACTAGAGGCTTTGTGAAACAAACATTACTAATAATCCAAAGAATTGCCTGTATACATGTCAGCTTGGGGCCTGCTGAATTGCATGTGATTGCTCATTGCCAGGTAGACTCGGGATGTTAAAGGATATAAACACAGACTGCAGATAGAATGCAGCTTACATAAATGGATCTTTCCTTTTAATAATGAAATTCCACAGCTTGTGGCAGTTTGCTCTACAGAATATCATCATACTTTATAGTAGGTGCTTACACGGGGCTTGATAGCAATAACAACTGGAATTTGCTACCAGCAGTAATTAAAGGAAACATTACAAGTGTTGTCATCTTGATTCTGAATTAGTTACCTTTAAGGGTCCTTTGTAGAGATTTTGGCTTGTACAGTATTTGCCCCTCTTCCCTTAGTTCTGGGTGATAAATCCAACTGGCTTATTTCTCATACACTGTTTCTACAGAGGTAGAGGAGAGTTTGCCCTCATTTTGCAAATCTTCCATTGTGGATGTGAAATTGCATGCTAAAAGTGCATATGTAAACTATGTCCTTTTCAAAAAGGATAGAAAAGCTTTTACACTAGAGGAAGGCCTTAGAAGTTTAGGGTAAATAAAATAACAGGAGCAAGAGAACTTGAGTTAGTTTTCAACATTTACATGACATCCAGTTTGGGACTCCCCATCTTGACAAAGGACATGTGACATTATGTGTACACGTCATCATCTTGTTTAACTCTCAGAAGCCTGTGAGCACTGTCAGCTATGAAAATTCCATAACTAGTAAAAGTTTCAATTCTGGAATGACTAAGTACTCCCAAAAAAATGAGATTTGAAGGAGTTCTTAAATTAGCATGGGATAGCCTTTTACGCAGGCACATGTTTTGCTTGCTGAAGTATGTCTGCCTTGGGGATGGGCTGAAAGCCACTGCCTGCACCATCAGTGTGGAAGGACCCAGGATCCTGTGGGTGTTAAACAAAAGCTTACAGGGGAAAGAGATATTCCTGTTGTCAGAAATAAATTATTTCCACCTGATCACATTAGCAACAGGACAACAGGAGCAGAGGAAGCCAAGGGTGACAAGTTAGTGTGAAGGAGGTTTTGCACTGGAGAATGGATTGCAAAGCATGTGAAATACTAGTGCAGAACTCTTACCCTTAGATCTTCCATATTTGGGACTGCTGTTTTGCAATGGCACTGAAGTTTCAAACAGTATTCTCTGTTTAAATAAAGCTTTTAGTTGGTGTATGTTCTTTCTTTCAATGAAATGTAGGTTGCTGTTCTCTTTATGCTTTTGCAATTGGTCATATATGGGGATCAGGCCCATTAATCTCAAAAATAATAGTGTATTGCAGAGGTCTGGAGACTCAGAGTCCTGGAATTGAGTAGGGAAGTTGTGTGTCAGGTGTAGGAGTTTACCCTACCATATAATAACAATTAATTTAAGTACTTGTCAGATTTGGAGCTGTTCTCTCATTTGTTTAGTGCTTTCGGAATTGAAGTCGTGTCTTGGCAGTACTCTAATAACTTAATCTGTTTTGTCTTTCAGTCTTCTCATTGGTTTACGTATGAGTTAATTTAATTTGGATTTTTTTTCCCTAAAATGCTGTTTCATACCAGCTATAGAAGTTCAGAGCTATGCTGTAGTCTGTAAAATTATCCTTTTAGTACCATAATGGAGTTGGAGAGAATACAGCATTTGTACAAAGACTGCTAGAAGTAAATGGTTGCATAAAGTACAAGACCTTAAGCACTTGAGACATTTAAAAAATTAGATAGTCCACTGAACAGGTAGAAAAGGTTGTGGATTATCCAAACAAGTTAGCTAATCAGTAGTGAGGAAAGAACTTCTGGTGGACAAATCGGAGTGCGCACATTTTTTCATGTATATCTTGCATTTAGGCTGATGGAGATGTCCCAGCCTAGAACGTCACTATGCCACAGTGAAAATGTACATCTCTTGATCCCTCTTTGAACACATGGTTAATTTTGCAAGAGAGGAGTCTGTGTTCCAGCTACTCCTGCCATTTCATTCTGTCATGTCTCCAGCTAATCAGATGTACCTCAGATACCATCTGTAACCAGCAGAGATATTCTTTTTATATATATCGTAAGTTTGAGCAACTGACACATCACTCAGCTGAATACTGTGTTTCACTCCCTTGAGATGTCTCTTTCATCTAGCAGGTTGGATCTGACTACCAAAATGCTTAACAAAAAGCAAGGACATTTGAACTTTCTTTGTATGTTTAAAATATTAAATGATGATGATGATGATAAGGTGTATGGATTCTGGTTCTGTAGTATCATTCAAGCTGTTATCTTCTAGTATTGTAATAGTAAACAGTACACATTTAAAAGACTGGTTTGCTGCTAGGCCTGAAATGTTGAAGCTTTGAATGCTTTCTTGAGGCTCAAGAAGTAGATGTACTAGTGGCTAACTTTGCTTTTCTGATATTTTTTGTAAGAGGGTATATAAATATTCACCTGGTGAACTGATGCTCTCTATGCAAGCTTCAGTGTCTGGGCTGCAAATTGCAAACTGCTTGTGAGTACCAAGAGTCAGTATCAAACAGGCAGTTCACACATACCTGAGTCAGAAGTATTGACTGTGCAGTTGTCTTTTTTGATGCATACTGATGACTGCAGTGCTGCAAAGGGAGAGATGCACTGTGTAGGCGAAGCTGGGGTGTGGAACCATGAGCAGACAACTCCCATCCAAGGTGGTTCTATGTTTACAACACTGGCCTACTCATTGCTCAAAATGACAATGATTGCATCTCAGGGTTGAACCTTGGATAGCTAAGGCATGGTATAAAACCAGACATGGAAGGAATTCCAGGGTTTCTTAATAATTCTCGAGTCTGTGTTATCTTGCAGATTTCAAAGGCAGCTCATCATTTAGACTGGCAGGTTGACCTGTGTCATACACTTCAAGTGAACTATCGCGGTATGTTCCAACCATATGCAGCCTCTAGGCAGTCTAATTAAAACTCTGGCATTCATTAAGGGAAAACCTTAGGCACTGTTTACCAAGATTAGATTAGCATGGGGCTTAAAAAACTGTCTGATAACTTGCAGTACCAAATGTGATAGTTACCTACAGGAATTCCACACATTTCTCCTAACTCCAGGTACTACACAGAATGGAATCCCTGCAAGAAGATGCATTTTTACATATTAATGGAGGGTGAACTTCTTTTTATAAACCTTATTTTTTGTCTACAAAAGATGCGAGCCAGTGATTTGTTTTATCCAGAGATGGAGCACTTTCAGAACACAACTCAACAATCTGGTGATAGCATTTGGAGAAATAAAGCATTAGTTATTTAAAGAAAATCTACAAGGCTAGCAATTCACTGCACATTAACTTCATTTTGCTACATTTGTCCATCCACGTGGGTGCAGAAAACTTGCTGCAGGAAGCAGCCACCGTGGTACTTGTTTGCCAGGCAGAATATTGAGGAGAGCTGGTGTCTTACCAGCCAGCATCACTACAATGAAGTAGCATTAGTGAGAGGCCTCGTTGAAATTATATTGAAACTTTGCCTAAAGGTGGGATCTCCAGGAAAATCATTAACATATTTCCATTACTGAACATCACTTCTGAAAAATATTACAGTCCCTCAAACAAGGCAGAAACTGCCACACGTTCTGGTACAGATGGCCGTGAAACATCTCACAGCAGAGGCCCAAGGCTCAGGACAGAGCTGCACTGTGGCATTCCCTGTCTGGCAGGCAAGAGGCCACTGGGTTTCCTGCTTTCTTCTGGTGCCACATTGTGAGGATTCTCATTTATGCAGACACCATTAAGGGCTCAGTGTGTGTGGTGGTGGGTACAAGATCATTAATGTGAACACAGTTGCTCTTAGCTGTTAATTTCTTCTCCTAACAGTGCTAACTATACTGCTGCTTCTAGCTAACAAAGCAGCCCTTCTGTATCTGCTCTCACACATCTTTGAAATAAAAAAACCAGGCATTTGGTGTCCTTAGTAAATGCCAAATCATAAGTTCAAATGTCCCCAGTCAGGAAGCAGCATTCAAAATGGATTTGATTGAAATTGGCCCTTGCAGCAGGGCTGTCTTGTGCCTGGTAGCTGATGCCATGTTTCTGATTGCTCAGTGTGCAGACATCATCCAAGCTAAGGCATGTACCCAATGTCCAAGGGAGAGAAGCAGAATTTAGGTTAAAACTGCTGTATAACAGCCACCGTAAATGAAAACCAGTTGGGTTCTGAAGTTCTACAGTAGCAAAGTTCAGAGGAGAAGTACAAAAACATCTGTTTTTGGGGAATGCTTAAAAAAGGATCAAACTGATTTTTACATATACACTTTTTTATGTAACTCTTTGATAAAGAAATAACAGTGGAGTACATTGTGTCTGAAAGAGCAAAAATTAGTTGCCATTGTTTCTTGAACATTAACCTAATATACTTAAGACCTCTGCCAGGTCGGGCTTTGGGCTCAGTGTGCCATGTGCATCTCAGGCTTCCTGCTTCAAGTCTTGCAAGGCTGATTACCTCTCTTGCATGGTCTAGTCCTTTCTACACCTGGAAAGCCAAGTAGCTTTTGATGTGTTTTTGCCTTTAGTATGTTCTGGTGGTTGAGAGAGCTGCTAATTGACTGTGGGTTAATGGATCAGCAGGTGGCTCTCATCTTTGTTTCTTTAGTTGTGTGAAATGGATTGGAGCATGGTAAGGATGCTCGGTGGTGGGAAGTGAGTTTGGCTATTTTTGCTTTTATCTGGGATGCTCAGAGAACTGTTTCCCCAGGGGGAAAGTTATCACATTAAATGCAGGGTACTCTGTGAACTCTTTGCAGCCTCACACCATGTTACTATTCAGGACTGGAAAACAATGTTTCTAATATTTTTGTCATCAGTTATCCTAGATAGATTATCTCAGATATTCTTGTGGATGCTTCAGTCACTGTTCTAATAGTTGGGAGTTTCTTGTTCCCCCCCCCCCCCCCCCCCAAATAATTGGATAGATGGATCTTACAAGAGCAGCTCAGTTCACACTTGGTTAACATTTATGTTCAAATACACCAAAACTTTCTAAATCCAGAAGCAGGCAGATGAGACTGATATGCATTGGCTCTCACTCCACCCTGACAGGGGACTTTCTAGCATTGGATCAAAAGCTGATGATTCAGCACCTGCTGTTTTATCAGGGCAATGAGAAAAAAGGATCCAACTGTATTGAGTGAGCTCAGCAAAAGTTATCTTTGGGGCATTTACAAGCCAGCAGTATAGGAATTAAAATCCTGTTGATGTCTTGGTTGCAGTTCAATGGGGAAGAGTTTCTTTTGCAAAGATAGAAGAGAGGTGTAAGTGTCTTTTCATGCCCCTCTGTTGTTGCTCATAAGTTAGTTCAGGCTGGAAGACATCTCTGGAGTTCACTTGCCCCATGACCTGCTCAAGGCTGGCTATCTTCAACACTGCATTCCTTTCTCTTTAGAATCTATGACAGGGCAGATAAGCTCCCACACTTACTAATGAGCTGCGAAATTCCAATCCAGACCAGGAATGAAGAAGACTCAATTATGTCTGAGATTCCACACATTTAGGTAAAATTCCCTGTTCTTATGCTCATTTTCTGAAGAATTTGCTATTTTTATTTCTGGAGCCGACTTTTGTTACTAAGTTTTGTGCTGTGGCTGTGCTGGTGGTTGTGTTCTGGTTTGGGAATACACAGTAAACCAGCTGCTGCCAGCTGCTTTAGTAGTTCATTTTTTTTGAGGGAGATTTGCATGACACTGTGTCTCCCAGTTTTGCAGGAGAATGGAAGGTGCTTTTGCCCCAGCTTCATGAGTAGGGTTCTCTTCAGAGCCACCTTACTGGCACAATGTAGAAGGAAGAAAAAGCCTCTGTTCTTGAAATAATTACTGTTTATGAACTTACTGCAGGGCTGGCTATTGCAAACTTCTGGGGTGCTCTGCTTAATGAATTCCCTTCTGGTGAGAAGGAGTGTGGGTCTATGAGAGAGTTATGTGTTCATAGTTCAGTCACCTAACACCTGCATCTCTTCCCCTTCTGTGCTTTCTTTGAAACTGTTGGACTTAAATGCAAAGGACTTAATTTTCAAAGCAGATCTCCTTTTGCAGTTTAGCATTGTCATCAATTAAAAACCCTGTAGAAGCATGCATTGCACATCTTTTATGCATGCTATGATGATCAGGCACGAGTTAGGTAGCTTCCCTGAGGTTTGACTGTGCAGCACCTGTGCTGGAGCTTGATCAGAACAAGCTATGAATTATTGAGTACTCTGCTTCAGTCAGACAGGAGAAAAATGAAATGCTGCTCTCTTCATCGTTAGAAGCTTTAACCCAGTTTCTTACTGGTAGCAGTTCTTACCAGAATGTTTTCTTACACAGGTATGTAGAATACAATGATCCTCCAGATCCACACAGTTTTCCTTAAGAAAGAATTTAAACAGAATTTAAAGCTAGAAAGCAAACTTCACGTATGTTTTGACAGTTTATAATCCTTAGGAGGTAATGGTGTATCAAGGGTCTTATTCTGTGCTGTATTAAACATCTTGACTGAATCTCTTACTGTTCAAACAATTGCTGAAAAGTCACAAGTGTTTTTACCTCTCAGGTCACTTACTCAAAACAGGCACAGGGGACTGGAAGTCTGTTACAACCTGGGCACTGCTTAGGCTTGTACAAAAAGCTATATGTAAAGTTATTAAAAACCAGAGAGGTAGTCCAGCACCATAAGTTGATTTGGTTTACATGGAAATGGAAAATTAAGTATATTAAGCGTGTTTTAATCAGGTGCATCTAATGAAGATGCAGAGCGGCTAATACTCTCAGTGCATGGTAATTTCCTCTGTGTATAGTTCCCTTTTGATTTAGAAGCTGCCAGAGCTTTCTCATTTTCCTTGGTGATACTTTTGGAAATATTAATTTGTATAAGGAGTTCTGGGGCTATTCTTAGTACTCAGCAGCCCTGTGGTTCACGGGTGAAGAAACTACCCAGGTGTTCCCAGGAAACGGTGGATAACTGATGTTACAGACAGCACTGAAATCAGGTACAGTTGCAGAAGAGGAGGGAAAGCAAAAGAAATGGCGTAGTGAAGAAGTCAGGAAGCATGTAGCAGAAATATGATTTGGACAGACACTACATAGTCAAGTATGATTTCTTCCAACAGAATTAACCTATTAAAATCTTTAAAAAAAAAAATGGAACTGCTACAGGTA
This sequence comes from Colius striatus, assembly GCF_028858725.1. Classification (NCBI taxonomy): domain Eukaryota; kingdom Metazoa; phylum Chordata; class Aves; order Coliiformes; family Coliidae; genus Colius; species Colius striatus. Next base: position 22,297,751 of record NC_084773.1, on the reverse strand, counting down.
TGTTGGAGTAGGTCAGTGATTACAATTTTTGGGCAATTACAGATTCAACAGAAACTGTGAACCATGAAACTGGCTCTCATAAATTCTGTACCTCTGCGTCTTAACGATCTTGAGCAGATAGATTTAAATTGTTGTGCTTCAGTTTTGCTACCTCTGAGAGCACCTGACAGTAGTGTAGGAGATACATGTTCCTCTGCTGCTGCTTCTCTTTCTTCCAAACTGCATGCAGCTCTGCAGCTCTGCACTGGCCACTCATGTTTTCACACACACATGGAGTGGCAGTCTAACATAACTGTAGCTCAGATGTAGTTCTAGCATGGCTTTGTGTTCATAACATTTAGACAAGTACCTCCCCCCTTCCCATTTCCAAGGATAAAGAAAAAAAATTACCTGACACTTTGTGTTAAGCTGCTTTTGTGCAGCAGTACCTTGACTGTTAAACACTTAATTTCCCCGTGTTCTTTGTCTGTACCTTCTTTACTACCTGACTTCTAAAGCAGCCTTCTCTTTGAAGGGAATATTTATGCTAAGTGATTTTTGAATGACTGTCTGCTGTAATCCATAAAGAGGTAAATCCACTTTAGTACTGCTGTTTGCCGATTGATGCAGCCCAGAACATTGAAACAGAAAAGGTCTTCTGTGGGTTGCACATGATCTCCATCTGCATTGTGGGAGTTCAGTGACATTCAGATATAGGACTTTTTCTTTTCTTCCTTTCAACCTATAAATAGCATTAAAGCATTTTTTAGCAGGGAAGAATGAGGCCATGGCACACACCTGTACATTGATAGCTACACTCACTGTTAAAGCTTCAAGAAAATGCCTTGCAGCATTAGTATGTCTTGCTGCTAGGTAAGGTTGGTGATTTTCTTCCTGTTCTACGGTGTGTCTTACTGTGTCTCCCTCTCTATTCCTCTGTCTCACCGCTCAAAGTTGTGGTTAGACATGTTCTGTTTAAAAATAAAACCAGAAACATAATTGGAGGGGGAGAAGTAATAATGAGCTTAAGAGTTTAAATCACCTTGGTTTTTAACATAACCAAATGCATGCTTAAGCCCATTTTTTAATGAATCTTGACATTCAGAATATCAGAACATAAACTTCAAGGAACATTCTCTCTATTTTGGTATCTTAACTCCTTGGCTATTGAAAGCAATATGAAATCATGGGGAGGTGAATTAATTTAGTGTAATTTGAAAGTAACAGATACGTATATTCAGCATTCCTACTCAAGTTCTCAGAGCTTTTCTGTCCACCATAAAGAAGATAAGATTTTAAGTAGTCTAGCCTGGAAGAAAGAAAGAGAGCTGATAAATGGACTGCCGTGCTTTATAAAGAGAGTTGATTCGTATTGGCAAATGCTGACTTCTCTTGGTATCTGGCCAATTTTGACTAAAGCTAGAATAGATAACCTGTCTTCATTATGCTATGCAGACAAACTTGAAAAAAATTGGGCTGTATATCTGCAGTTGCACCAGCATTTTGCTGTGTAAGTACACTCCACATCTCTGCCCATAGCTCTTTTCACTTTTACCAGAAATTTCTAAATGATGCTGCTCTGAAAATCCTGAGATTTGGGCCAAATGTTCTTCCAGGTAGGAGGTAGCACAGAACAACACATACTCCACTGCACTGCAGATTCTTGCTCCTCTTAAAATTCCATGACCTTCCTTACTGTCCTTTGAGGAATGTCAGTGTTATGCCCAAGGGCTGTTTGTTCACATTTGGTGCCATCTCCCATTTATTCATAGCTAGAGCCCCTGAAAAAATGTTGAAAACCTGCAAGGCTCGGGAGAGGCTTGAACATCACTGTAGCTTTGTGGCTCCAGTGTTCAGGTTTCTCGAAACAAATGCCTGTTGTGTGGTCAGCTGACACAAATAGAAAGCTAGTTGCTGCAGGTTTTTTGTTTCAGAGATCATCAGCTATGATCAAGCTGTTTTCCACATTATAAACATCTGCTTTAAAAATAAATCCTTCCTGTGTAAGTAGTACAGTTAAGAGGTCTGGTGTGATTTCGAGGGAAACTCATTCTTAATTTAAATATCATCTCAAAGCCATTGATATTTTGTTGATCTTTCCTAGTTCTTCACTATCTACTTAATCTTTACATACTCCTTCAGAGTTTTCTTATGTAGTGTAATATAAGCAGATCTTTGTCCACTGTGTAGGAAAAACTTCTGTGGTCAGCTAAGAGGGACAGTAGATCATCTTCAGCAATTTATTGTCAGTCTGTGCAGGTGGTTTTATTTGCCATCTGTGTTGGTGGAGTCAGGAGAACTGTGAAGATTCACAGAGTATCCTTTTACACAAGCATAGGCCTAAATCTTTTGTTACATATTTAAAATTCAAGACTGTGCTATATTTCATATAATTTTGCTTAGTATTGATAAAACTTAGTATGCACTGCACTGCACTTTACTGATGTGTGTGCAACTATGTGGTCTCCCTTGGGTATTTTTAGTATTAGACTATACAAACCCAGCAAGGGTACAAAGAGTGGCTTCCCAAAAATGACAAATGATACTGAGTGGTGCTCTGTACAGAGTATTGTCTTTTGTGTATTTGAAACACTGAACATAAGCTGACAGGCATATAGATCATCTCATTTCCTCAGGAAATATGGAACTTGGTACTACTGCTCAGAGGTGTAGAAAATGGTCCTTGCTGCAAATGTCACCAAAGAGTTGCTGGAAATCAGTCAGATCTTTATCCCACTTGTTAAACTTTGAAATTATATCCGTTCAGAATCTTCTGGCAAAATAAATCTACCTTAGGTAAGTAAAAATCACAAGTTCAGATGGATGGAATTACTGTAGGTTTGTATATGAGTGTGAAAACCAGAGGACAGACATTTGCAGGCGCTCCCCTGGCATTGCCTTGCTCCAGTAAGCCTACTGTTACAGACTCATGCTACAAATAGTTTTCTGTAGTGTTTGGTTCTCTTTGCTATCCTGAGAAATTACCTCAGTCTGCATGAATTTGCACCTGAAGAATACCCTTTACACTTGGTGATGTGGCTGTTTCAAAGGTTTATTGGAAAGGGTCCTTTGTAGCATTGTAGACCCTTCACTGATTGCAGTGTTATTTCCTCATCAGCTGAGCTGGAAATAGTCTGTCCTTGCCTCAGTGTCCAAAACACTGGATGAGTCAGGGGTAGAGACTAAATAAGAGTTCTTAATTGTTCAGCACAATTGCATGCTTTTGTACCTTTGGCATGCAGTCTCCTTCCCTACTCTGTAGCTGTTGGCCTCAGCTGCTTTCCAGAGTAGTTAACTAGACAGATGAACCTCCCAGTGTGCTTTGGAGCTATGTAGTTATTTTTTTTCATCTTCTCTGGCCAAACACCCTTCCTGCCTTCTCTCTCCCACAGCATGAGATGTGTGTTGTTTTCTGATGCTATTTGGTTACACGTTCCAGATATTATTTAACAGAGCTTTGTGCCATTTACCTAGCTATTTCACCTTCCAGTTGAATGGGGGACGGGAACCCAACCCAAATCTTCAGTCTTACCGATTTCTTATTTGTCAATAATAAAACTTATCTGAGGTGTTTAGAGAGAGATATTTTTAAACCAGAAAGTTCAAAATTAGACTCATTAGCAAACTGTAGGTGGATAACATTTGTTTCTACTGTTCTGGTCTCAACACAACAAACTTTTATCTAGTAATGTTTGTCGTCTTCTATCTAACCTATTTAGGGAAAGACTCAGAACTCCGCTGTGGTGGCTTGGAAAGATTAACTAACTTGGCCCTCGATTTCAAAAGATCATAGAATCATAGAATGGTAGGGGTTTGAAGGGACCTTTTAAAGATCATCTAGTCCAGCCCCCCTGCAGAAGCAGGGTCACCTAGATCAGGTCACATAGGAACGTGTCCAGGTGGGTCTTGAAGACCTCCAAGGAAGGAGCCTCCACACCCCCTCTGGGCAGCCTGTGCCAGGGCTCCCTCACCTCAACAGTGAAATAGTTTTTTCTTATATTTAAGTAGAACTGTTTGTGTTCCAGCTTCATCCCATCACCCCTTGTCCTGTTGCTAGCTACAACAGAAAAAAAGGGATGTCCCAACCTCCTGACACTGACCCTTTATATACTTGTAAATGTTAATAAGATCCCCCCTCAGTCTCCTCTTCTCCAGACTAAACAGCCTCAGTTCCCGCAGCCTTTGCTCATATGAAAGATGTTCCAGTCCCCTGATCATCTTGGTGGCCCTGTGCTGGACTCTCTCCAGAAGTTCTCTGTCCCTCTTGAGCTGAGGAGCCCAGAACTGGACACAGCACTCCAGATGAGGCCTCACCAGGGCAGAGTAGAGAGGGAGAAGAAGCTCCCTTGACCTGCTGGCCACACTCTTCTTGATGAACCCCAGGATGCCATTGGCCTTCTTGGCCACGAGGGCACGTTGCTGGCTCATGTTTAGCTTATTATCAATCAGGACTCCCAGGTCTCTTCCTGCAGAGCTGCTCTTCAGCAGTTCAAAAGATGCTCATAATTTTAGATGCTTTGGTATATGGTGCTGTGTACTGTCTTCTTGGCAATGTCCAGCTCAGTCAGTGCCCTCACTGCACATTTTAATTACGTGTAGGGGAAGTAGAAGCCCCCACAAATTTGCCTTGTTCAAAGCGCTTCATGCAAGTAAGTGAAATTATTATACTCACTTTGAAGTGTGATATTTGGTTTGAAAATTCAACTAGAAAGTAATTTATTCCTTACTCTGCTTTGTTATTTCCACAGTAGTTCTTCAGGACCAGATGTACTCTCGTTCTCCTGGGCACAGACTTGCTGTAGCTCAGGTTGGTGGTTTTGTTGCTAGCTGGTATGGGCTGGATTACTTTTTTTTTCCAACCTTCTGTGCAACCTAGGTTAAATGTATGCATTGGTAAAAATAGGAAAATGGAAGGAATAAATTTTAATGCTGCTCTCAGTGGTTTTAGCTAAAGAAGCTCTTGCATTTAGTTACTGTGGACAGAGTAGTTTGTAAGTCCTTTTTTTGCTGATGTTGATCATCTGCATCCATATTGTTTGCTGAGTTGCTTGTGTAATTGTTCCTCCTGTGTTGGTGCTGGTGTAGCTGGGATCAGGTTCTTGCTGACAGCTGTACAGGGTTAGATTACCAGAGGGATCACGCACCCTGGCAGGAGCTCAGCTTTCCCTGCTGGGCCAGGCAGCCAAAGGCTCATCCCGCAGGCCCGTGCTGCTACACAGGGAATGGTGGACTGGTCAGGGAGCCTGTGGGAAACTGGGGGCAGAGACCCCAACACGACAGCTTGACCGCCCTCATGCAGTCTAGGTGTAGAAGCCAAGAAGCTTTGACCAGTCTGGTGTGTTATGAACGATTAGTGAAATATGTGCAGCTTTACGGTACCAGTGCTTTATTTGGCATGCTTGCATTTTGCTGACTATGGTGCATTAAACCTGATTGTTCAGGGTTTTCTGTAGTTTCTAGATATCATCCCTGAATTCTTGTCACAGTTCATCTAACTGACAATTTTTAGTACACAGTTCTCAAGGATCATCCTTCTCTTACCTGCTCATGCCCTGTGCATTCATAATCAGGTTTCATTGACAGCATTTGTTTCAAGACATTTTTGTTGATCTAGCCGTCTGGAATGTGACCTTTCTGTTTATGTTTTTTTAAACACTGTATATAGTTATTAGTTTTAGCCAAATAAAGAGGAATGTGATGTTATTTAACTTTAAAGTTTAGAGAGAAAAACTGTTAAAGTATTAAGATTTGTCAAAGGGCACATATATATATTATGTATACTGAAGTTTGGATGGTTCCGTCTTACCAGTCAGTGTGAGGACCAGATCCTGCTTCCGTGATGTCAAGGTCTCTTCAGACAGGTATCTCCCAGATCAATGCCCCACGCTGCCACATCCTCATGTATGGCTGGAGTAGCAGATTCTCCATCCTGGAATGATGTAAAGGCAGCATTTAGCTGTAGCACTCACGTTCATCACCTGAGTAGTTGTTTAGCATCTTCTCCAGAGAAAAGACAGCAGTACAGGTGAGATCTCTTTTATTTACCACCAAAATATTGACTTACAGTTGCATGTCATAAATGCACTCCACAAGGAACTGATTAGTACTGTCTGCTAGTCTGATGTCTGCTTACAGTAGAGCTTTGGTTTTATGAAACTGTTTCCTTCATAGTTAATCGTACTCTGTAAGTATCCATTTTGGGAGGTCAGTATAAATTATTATTGATAAAAGAAGATTTGGTGACTGGAATCGTTTGGCAATAGACCCAAATCTATGTATACTGAAGAATTTATAATGCATCCCAAAAGCTGGAGAACAACAGAATCACTGAAGTCAGAAGAGACCTGGAGATTGTCTAGTCCAACCTGTATGCTCAAGTCTAGGGCAGCTAAAGTTTTCCCAGGACTGTAGCCTGGGTTTTGGCTGACTGATGAAGTCTGGGCACTCTACTGCAGTGTTTGATCACCCTTGCAAAAAATTGTATGCGTTGTTTTAGCTTTGGGTTCTGGATTTTTTCATGTTTGAAATGCCTCCTATGCATCTGTCACAACTTCACAGCCACAGAACAATCTTTTAATGTATTTACTGTCCTTTCAGAACGTAATGTTTCTTTGAAAATTGCAGTTGATTTTAAGGATGTAACCCAGGAATATCACTGGACTGAGACTTTGAGCAAGATAATTTTGTTGATAACATGGGTTGTAAGGAAGATGCAGAGCTCTTTGTACACTCATAAACTGAAAATAGTTACTGAAATAGCAGGGAAGTAGGAACAAATACTTGAAAAGAAAAAGTACAGAACTATACAGAACTGTATATAGTTGTTCCTCCAGGAGGTCTGCAGTAAAAAACTCTTCAGTGCTTCATGTAGTATGTTCTAGTTAGTATGTGAAAGAAGATAGTTCTCTGAAGTTTCTCTAAATACAGATTAAATCCTAAGAAGATTTTAAAAGAAAAGCTTGATTCTGTGAAAAAACAGAATGAAGCAGTTTGTGCCATATGCAGGTTCTGTGTTGCTCTGCAGATAGTTTAAAAAAACCCCTCACTCTTCATCAGCTACTAACTGTCTCTCTGTCTAGCCATGTGTTTCAGGTTACTGGGGGTCACTGGTCTAGAGTTTGCTCTGCTTCCTTCTGAGTAAACCTGATTTCTAGATTAAATGACTGCTCTGTTCCAGAAGGTAATTACCTGAAAGATTAAATAGCTTGTGCATAGAAAATGATGCTGATGTCTTGGCACCCATGGTGGTATTTCAGCTAGAAGCTTGCTGCACAGTACTATAAACTTTATTTCTATTAATTCCGTGACTGAAAAATTAGCAAATGGTATTTATATCACACTATAGTAAGGGCAGCAAATTGCATTAGGTACTTTGTTATGCCATTGAGAAGCAGCACTTAATTATTCAAGTGGCTCAGTGGACATTTTGACTGAAATTTCATCTGCCAATGCAGAAATTAGTTCAAACAGGAGTATGCTTGCTATGCATACTTAGGGCATAAAATAAAACCCTGATCTGGATGTGTTTCCCCCAGAGGGCTTGCTCACATGCCAGATCCGGCTTGAGATCTGTTCTAGCCGTCATGCCTTGTGGATTTGTGCTTGACAGAGGGGAGTCAGAGGAAGGTTCTCTACCTGCTTTCCAGAACCTTACTGTCTGTCCCAATAGATGCATCACATCTTTTAGCCACGTTTCCACTCCCACAGCTCCTTCTACTTTTCTCAAGGCATTTTAACTGCAAGAGGCCACCTCAAAGCAATAGGGGAAGCACCAGCCAGATGATAGCGGTTTCGTTTGTATCACCCAGAACTGCAATACCCAAGGCTTCTGTGCTGCCATCAGCAGGGCAGGTTTTGAATTTGTTTATAATTACCTCCTTAACTTGTAGTAAGAGTCTGAGCAGCCTCTTGTGTCATGCTGCAGAGGAAGAGGTTTTGAGCCTACATCCTACATGGAGCTCTTGATGAGGTGTAAAGTTTGTCATTGAACCCGGTAGTCCTCCTGTTGGAAGGAAATATGAGATGTCTTTATGTTGGGGTTTTGATTGTTTGTAAAATAAACTTCCAAGAGTCTAGTCAGCAGGTATATTTCACATTTATTGTATTCTTCTACAGAAAACAAGTCTCTTTCTTCTGGTGTGCTCCTGATGGGGTCAGCAATGAGGTATTTTTAGCAGACTGGGTAACTCTTGTGCAAAACATTTGTGCCTCACTTGTTTGGAGCTGCAGTTGCTTTCTCAAACATGCATTCAGGGCTCCTGCCAAGACATTCAGGGTACTACTGCTTCATATTACAAGATCCTACTTTGTCAGGGCAGAAGTCAGCCTGAGAGGGCTGGAGCTGGTAACGTAACTGGGGTACAGCATGTTCAGCGGGCGGCGGGGCTGGGGTTAGACTGCGTGCTTCCCTCGCTGCGCACCCAGCATGGAGAGCTCGCTGCCTGCCTCTGAAACCGTATGTCTTGGGGCTTTCTCTTTTCTTAGATGTCAGCAGTATTGGGGTTGGGAATGCAGCTGGTTTGCTAGGCAGAAACTCAGGTCACCAGTCAATGCCCAGGCTCAGCACTTTTGTTAGCTGGTGATGCTGGTGTTTACTTTCTAAAAATTGGTCTGTGAGCTCCTGCCTCTTGAGACACCCAAGGAGCGAAAGCAAATATCTTCTGTCTGGCCTCTCATGAGACTAAAATAGATAATTTTCTGTGCTGTTTCTCTGTAGTAAGCATTGTTTGTGGCCCAGCTTGGGGTCAGTATTAAAGGGAAGCTGCTTGCACTGCTGAAGTGCCTGTTAAGTGTTTGATCTGTTCTTGTCGGGATTTAGTGATCAGAAAAGATTTGTAATACCAGAAGTCTATGTCTTTCAGACTTTATGGTTAGAACTTCTCAAGTTATGATAAATTATTTCTTCCAGGGTGCTTTGAGGTCAGGCTTCTCCGTGGTGTGCTCCACAAAATATTCTGGAATTTGTCCTAAACAGCTCAGAATGTGGAGAATTTGTCAGAAGGTGCCATGTACAGATTTAGTGAACAGCAAGGAATGTGAACAGCAGCTGAAACATGGCTGAGATCAACTTTCAATAATGTTCAGAATCCCTGTAGCATTTAATGATTGTGTTTTATGAGGACGGTGAGGCAATTCTAGGAAACTCCCTGATCTTCAAGAGGGAATCGCACTTTTTTGAAAGTCTGCCTGAGTATCCTGGTTTCACTAGAAATATTTTGGTTGACTTTAAATCAGATGCTTCATTAAGAAAACTGGTGAACCCCATAGTTCTGTTCCCTCAATCTAGGGGAAATTTCATCAATCCTGGGATGGCTGATAGCAGCAGCAGCACAGATTTTACCTCCTGGTTCACATTGTGGTGCTGTGCCTAACACCTTCCTGCCTCACGCTCGCTCTTGTGAATGCAGGCTTTGTTGCAACAGGTTCTGCTTCACTTTGGGTTCTACTGGTTGTTGGAGTGGGGAACTTTTCTCACAGGTTGCAGCAGGTCAGTCCCGGCTGCAGGGCTCCCAGCCTGGCTGCCACAAACACCCCAAGGGCTGGGAGGTGGCTGCAAGTCATTGGTGCTCCATAGGGATGGAAACAGGAGAATGACATACTGTGTTTGGCCTGCATGCACTCATTCCCAGAGGACAAAGATGCATTGTTGGGATGAAGAAAAGTGAAAATACTAAAAGCATTCAAACTATTTTCCTTTTCTTTTGGGGACCTTTTTCTTTTGTGGAGCTCTGCTAAGTGGCTGGACCAGCATGTAGAGCCACTGACAGAATTTAAAGGTGAGCTGAGAGTAGAAAGGAAACCTTGGCTTCTATGGGCTTTGCTTTTTTTCAGCTTACAAAGAAGGGATTTTATATTTTTATAGGAGCTATTATCAAAGCTAGTCTAAGAGGCCTGGAGAACTAGTAAAAAAAGATAAACTGTGACTGATGTGTTTTAAAGGAGAAGATGTTTTTAGTTAGTCTGTTTTCAGCTGTTTTTGTGGTACATACTCCATTTCAATGTCTAATACTTCGGAGTTCAAAAAATCAGCTTTCTTTTGTGGTCAGTTTAGCTGTAAGTATCTGAGTCTTCAATATTTCTTCAACAAAGCCAGGAAAGGTGAAATTTTCCGCTATTCATATTCCTGCAGTTTAAGGAAATGTGTTAAAGGGAAGAGTTTTTGTAGTGGAAAGGACACGTTCTGTGTGTTCTTGTATAAGCTATAAATAGAAAAAAAATAGCACAGTGCTACCTCTTTAAAAAACTTTTTTATGGGTCATCTGCAGGGAAGATTTATATATTTGTTGTTGAAAAGTTTTGAATTGTGGGGGTTTCTGGTTTTTTTGTGGAACAGAATAACAAGTGTTTGGGTTTTTCTGGGTGGGTTGTTTTCTTGTTGTTTTTTTATTTGTTAGTTGGTTTGGTTTTTTGGTTTTTTTTAAATACTGCTTTGACTTTCCACTCTCACCAAAGCCACCAAGAAGTATCAACCCAGAACACTGATTTATTGTTCAAGATAATTTGTCATTGCTATTCAGAATGCTGCAGCTTCCTCACATTAACCAAGCTATTAGCAGGATATTATCAATAGGAAGCTTCCTTGTTGTGATTAACTCTGAGAAGATAGCTGTTAAAATAGCCAGGGCAAAACAGCAGTTCGATTTTTTTACAGAACAAGGGTAATATCCTGAACTATTTAATTGGTCATTGGATTTCCCTGTACTGTGAAATGCCTTAAGAGGGGATCATGACTCAAATGAAAATTAAATCTTAATTTATAAAAACCCAAACCACAAAACAAAACATCACAATGGTCTTAATGAGGGGACATCAAGCAAAGTTAAGTTCCAGAGACAGAAAAGCCCTAAGAAGCACACCTACACAATGGGAAGTTGACATCTGGGAGAAAAAGACTGAAATTATTCCAAAGTGGAGGGTCTGAAGCAGCATTTGTCTGGAGCATCAGGAAGCAGAAGAGGATGCCTGTTGGAGAAGGGCTGGTTGTCAGGCTAGGGACACGATGTTGTATTCAAAACTGAGGTTTGGCAAATCAACAGTAGTGCAGAAGCTCAGAGAGTTCCTGCTTTATCAAGAACTTGATTCCAAGACAACACTGGTTTAGCCATTTCTTTACCTTCAGCCATGTGTCAGTGTATATTAAGGTCACATATGCAATATCCTGTAAAGCAATATTTATTTGAAAAGGAAGGGGATGCTAATTTGGATAAGATTGGTGGAAAAGACAAATATAACTTGAAAACACAAGTGTTGATTTCTGTGATAGCCAACTGCCTCTATAGTCTGTGGGAAGGGACAGAATTTCCTGCTTTCTGTCAGTGTGTTGAGCTTGAACACATCTTGAGAGCATTTAATCATTGTGCAGTGCTCTGCCCACATACAGTGGTCTGATGTGATGTAATTCCTCAAGCTTCTGGATAGGATCACCGTGAGAAAAGATTATCAGAGCTTATGATTTTTGGATTGATTAATCAATGTAGTTGCTTGAATTATTATTACTTAGTTCTTTCTTTAAAGAAAGGAATAACCAGAGATTGTTGTGTGCCAGCTACTGACTTGGGCAGCCTCTTGCAGATCACAAACCCAGAGCACACACAGAAACAGAACCCTTATTTTGTTCAATACTCACTCTGAAACCTGCAAGAGCAGCATCTTCTTTAATGTGCATTAGTCCATGTAATCAGTGACCCTCTTTTGGGGATATTTTGCATTGATATCTTAGTTTTGTATTCTGGAATAAACGAGCCTACTCCAGAATGTTTTTGCATCATATCATAGAACTGTTCTCTGTGGAAAAGGCCTTCAAGATCCTTGAGTCCAACCACTGTCAAGCCCACCACTAACCCATGTCCCTCAACACCTCATCTGCGTGTCTTTTCGTTGTCTCCAGGGATGGAGACTCCACCACCTCCCTGGGCAGCCTGTGCCAGTGTTTAACAATCCTTTCAGTGAAGAAGTTTTTCCCACTGTCCAGTCTAAACCTCCCCTGACACAACTTGAGACCATTTTGTCTTGCCCTGTCACTTCTAACTTGAGAAAAGAGACCAACCCCTCTTATTAGTTCTAACTAACTTAAGAGTTTACTTCATAAACCATATTATGCAAATCTAATTGACGGACTTGCTGAATTTTATGTGCTGGTATCAGAGAATTTCACCATCTCATTCTGATTTTAGTATTTTTGTAGAAGTCTTGCAAGTTCCAAATACCACTTCACATTTTCAGTTATGCTTTGAGTTTTGTCTGCTTTCATGGCAGAAGAGCATTCAGAAAGAAGCAAACAGAAAGAAACTGCTTTCCAGGGGAAGTACAGCTGTAAATGTCTGTGGACATGAATTCAGTGTATCCAAGCCATTTCAACAAATGTAAGACCTCAGATATATTATTGAGTTCACAGATTAGCCCATGGCAGCTAAGCTGTAGTAACCCGTCAAGTCATGTGCTTATTGTACATCTTAAGCTCGTTGCAAGGTAGGAACAAAATCTCCAATCCTGATCTGCAGACTTTAGGTTCAAGCAAATGCATCCTGCCTGCCTCATGATCGCAGTGGCCAATACAACTCCTCTTTTCAAATACTATGATTAACAGTAATACAGCATTAATACAGCAACTCAAGGTACTGATACGGGTTCTGTGTCCCCACTTAAAGGAATTCAGTCACTGAATGGTAAAAGCTGAACCACCAAAACAGTTGCTGAAGGATGAGAAAATGCTCTTTATGGGTTCTTTTTTTATGATTTGGTAATTAAAAAATCTTTAACAGTGTGATAACCAGAAATAATCAGTTTGATACACAGATATCCAATAAAACCAAAAGCTGACAGGTGAAAATTTGTTTAAAGGAAATGAAAGCTATTTCAGCCACAACTGTTATTGGGGAAAACGTAGTGTTAAGAATAAAAGAATTTGGGAGGGGTGGAGGGGTTGTATTCTGTGTCAGTTAGACTTACACTGGACACTGTGATGACATGCCAGCAGTATTGAGAAATGAAACACTAAGCCTACTTGGAAATTTTCCATTTCATCACTGTGCAGTTTTTAAGTTGCAGCTTTATTGGTAAATTTAATCCTTTACACAGACTGGGCATTTTGCCTTGATTGTGGTTTTTACTGAGCCACAATGATGTTGCATAGTATGCTAAAAGTCTTTATTTTGTATTTTACCATCTGAGGAAGAAGGAATAAAGGTTTTCTATATGTAGATTTCTAACAGGTTAGCCAATCCATTCCTTAGTTAAATTAAAAGAAAAAAAAAAAGATGGAGACTAAAACCATGTAAAGACCGTGTCTGCAACACCCAGGCGTATTATACCTTAGGCTGTGTCTGAAACTGGAACTGGGCTATGAATGCTTATTTTACATTCGGTGCTGTTTGAGGTAAAGCAGTGCTGTGAAAGTTTTTGTATCATTGCATGAACATCTGGAATAGATAAGTTCAGCAAAAGCTTAAAAGTCTCTCCACACTAGGTTATAAGTACTGATAAGTCCTCTTCTAAATAGGTGTCATTTTTTAACCCATATATACTCATATGGTCTAGTAGCAATCTGGCAGGCAGCAACCAGATTTCTCTCACTGGTTCTGTGGGAAAGTTGATTTGATGCATCAGTAACAGGGAGAAAGCCCTTGGAAAATGTCCTTGATGTTGGTAGCCTCCTTGAAGGATGATCTGCCAGTTGGTACTACACAGGTTTGCTCTCTGACCTGGTTCTCAGAGCCGTCTACCGGCTCGTACAACTGTTTATGGATTGTCCCACCGAATGCCATTTGGTAGCACTTCAATGTCGAGCTGCATCATCACAGTCTACTGGTGTCTCATCTTTGAGATTCAGAGTGATGGTATTGTTCCAAATTGGTTATAAAACACACCATTGACGCAGCCATGTTTCACATTGGGGCTGCAGGATGAACTAGCCTTTCTTGTCGTTAAGTGCTAGTAAAAACATTTTGAATAGTTCTGGAGATGTGTCTGGGTAAAGTAAGGGCTTTTTTGTTACGATGATTAAAACTGAGGCAAGAAACTGCAAACAGTGATAAGGAAAACAAGTCCAATACAGAGCATCCTTTGAGTGAAGTCTGAAAAAGGCAAATATAGTCAAAACTAACTTCATCTCAGTGTGTGAGTACAGAAGAGGGGAACTCCAGTTCTGTGCAATGACTTTGAAGTCTAGGAGCTTAAATTGGAAGGTAAATGATAAATAATGCATGAGCTTAAAGTGCTTCTTGATCCAAATGATACCTTGCACCATTAGGTTACTGCAGCTTTTATAATCATGGTTTTGAAATTTGTGTATGCCAGCAAGAAAATTAAGGTGGCTTTAGCCCTTGTCCCTGGGCAATAAGCTTGGAACAGGCTGTCGGTTTGCATTTTGGGGGTTAGTATGGATCAAGCCCGGATATTTGTGGTCGGGTTTTGCAACTGTGCAAAAACTTAATGATCACCACATAATTAACCGGACAGGCTTATGCAAGTTGCCTTGTATCACTCAGATTATTGATCCAAGAGTAGTGTTTGGTTATTAATGTTTCACTGGCTGTATAAAGTTCTCTGTTAAGGCCTTATGCTAGCAAGTCATTTAACTTCACCAGTTTACTTAAGCAAAATATTGTAACTGTGTAGCTATCCTTACATACTCATAGTATGCAGTAGTAAGTCTAGAAGATGTTACTTAAATGTGCCCTTTCTAAGTATTCTGTGTAAATCTAGCAAAAATATGAACTTATCGTTAACTATAATTTCTGTATCTGGACAGGAGCTGACAGACAGGAAACTTGGCTGTTCATCATTGTGCCATGCAGCACTTTGCAAACAGGTGGAACATTTTAAAGAGATGAGTCATGTCTCTATTGTAGCTCTCAGCATTAAAGATCCCATTTTCTTTGACTCAGAAAAAAACCTAAATAAATTGTTCTTTAGGAATGAGCTAATGAAAAGAGGAGGATGACTTTTTTTTTTGTATTGTTTTGTTGATAGATTCAAGTGCCATATCAAGAATAAGGTCTGCAGTGTCAGTAATAGGTGCAAGATACTCACTGAAGATCCATATTTCTGGGGAGTAGTTAAACTGCTTGAGCATCTTTCTTGCCTGCAGTCTTCTGTCTAAACAGAGTCCTTTGTAGCTGAAGTGATGTTTAAGTACACTGTAAAGTAAGTGTTTTGTACTCCTTATATAAAAATACAGTCATTTGGGATTTATCTAAGGGAGATTTCCTAGTTTAGTTAGAAGAAAGCAGAGCGTGTTATGTTTCAAGCAGATCAGGAGAATTATTAATTCTTTGGACTTTACGATGAATGTTTTCTCTCTGAAGTCCTGAAAATGAGTTGAGCGATGTTGAGTGCACAGTCCCAGTTGAACTCTGGCAGCGTTGGCTAGTTTTGATGAACTTTGTTCTTAGTCTGTGTGCTCTGTGCTTACTGCCAAAGCATACATCTTTAGTCGAACTGTCAGAAACCCCACACAATATAAATCGGTAACTTTAAAACTATGACAAAGTTTGCAATAATTTTTCTATTTTACAGTTGCAGGTAGATAATGTATGTACTGTACAGTTCACATGTGTTCTGATAAATATTTGCATTGTGTTTAGTTTGGATATGGAAAGGTATTTACAGTGCACAATCATAGATTTAGTCAGGCACAAAAAGTACACAAAAAGATTAAGAGACTGATTTAACTTAAAAAGCTATCTCTTCTGTGAGTATCAAGAGTTAAGAAAATGTAAACCTAAAATACACATCCATGTGTAAGCTACTGGATGTAACGCTTGTTTAAAATGTGCTGGCTGTCCTGCAAGTCCTTTTCTCTTACAGTTTTAGGAAACAATTGTTCCTTTGCATGTCCCCTGCCTTCGCATATGTGCACTTGTGTGCACACACTGCCTTTCCTTTTTTACTATGCATATCATAGAATGGTAGGGGTTGGAAGGGACCTTTACAGATCATCTAGTACAACCTCCCTGACAAAGCAGGTCCACCTAGATCAGATCACAGAGTTCCCCTTGCTTTCCACTTACTGCCTCATTACTGTCTGCAGCTCCCTGTGCATGGGACAGTCCTGTGTGGTGTTTCTCTGTGGACTGTGCTTCCTCTGATGGCTTTCCACCTTCAGTTGCATCTGCTCTTTTATCCTGTGCAACTCTGTAATCCCACTGTCCTTGGATGGGAGAGTTGAAGCAGCAGCATCCAGATGTAAATGGCTGATTAATGCTTAGATTTAGAAGGGATTCTGTATTTGAAGTTTTTGTCTTTAAACTATTGAGAGTGACACATTGACAGAAGCAGGTTCCTCATCTGGCTTTTTATAATCAACATTCAGGATTTGTGAGCTATACACCTGTTCAAGTGCCCCCTTTGAGGACAGTCAGAGACAGAAATTTTTCTGTGATGTAACTAGCTTGAAGTTTTCTCTCTTGATAACTACAATTGGAAGTGTGAAAAAAGTCCAGATATGTAAACAGATGGAAGCCCTTGCAAGCCTAGAAGTTGATGAGTTTGTCTTAGTCAAACCCCATTTTTGGTAAGACCTGTCTTACACATGCAGTTTTGCTTAAATGTCCTGCATTTGTGACTGTAGTCGGAATTGAAAGAGTCCATCACCTGTGATTCTTCTAGCCTGTTCTGACATTTGTGGTTGGTTTTGTCTGCATTTGATGCAGAAGAGGAGAGGAAGTCATTTGGACATGAGAAGGCTGAGTCTGATCTCTCTCCCTCCCCTCCCATCTATTATGTTGGTCATACGATGTGTCTAGATGTCTAATCTTACATTTGAATTTGATACGCTGATACCAAGTGCCAATCACCTTGTAATTTGGTTCACGCTGCTTGCTTGGCTTTCTGTCTCTCCTCCCTCTTGCCTGCCTTCGTTTCCTTTGGAAAACCTGATTCAGAAGGTTCAAAGCAGGTTCACGAGCCTTTCCAGAGAGGCTGACACTCCAGCTTATTCGTCTTTTACTGAAGTGCTGTGTGCAGGCACAAGGTTGACTTCTTAGTAATCCTTCCTGAATCACTAAGAAGCAGACCCCGGTACAAGCATAAAGCCTGCATCTGAACAGGTATTCCAAATCCAGGATCTTCATTAATGACTGGTTTCAGTACTGGACTAAAAAGGGAAAAAAAAACAAACAAAAAACCCAAGATCACATTTACTTTGCCACAGATTACTGATGCTTCTGGGTTGCATGTGTTGAATTCAGAGATTTGCCTCTCTTTCTCCAAACATTCCTCTCTGATTTTAGCTGTTTCAAATGATCCAGTTTCTGCTGCGTAAGAAGGCTGTGCCAGAATAAGCTCCTGTTAGGAGGTGGATTTAGCACTAGAACACATGCATGCTTTTCCCACTTACCTTCCTGTGTGTCAGTTGTAACTTAATATTCCAATGTTGCAACATGCAGTGGTCTAAAAAGTGAGTAATGGTGTGTAGACATCTGAACCGTTCCACTTTAGGAACAGCAGTGTCCCACACTTGACAAGATGGAGTTATATCATTTATTTCACATAAACTAGCAAACTGTAAATCTGATTTTTCTCTCTATTCAACCACAGCACTGTGGTCCTTGGATCACTTGAACAGTGCTGAGGGCATGATTCGTGTACTGCCGGTACCGGTGTTTAGCCCCACTCTCGCAGACACTCGGTTTGGCAGTGAGCAGGTTAATCCCGCAGCAGGGCTGAGTGGGGGTTTCCAGGGTGTCAGGGGCAGCTGTGCACAGCCCAGTGCTGAGCCCTCTGCTCCTTGTGGCTGTTGAGGACTTGGAACCAAATCAAAATGCTATGGTTCTGGCCCAGTTTTCTTCCGGTAATTATAGTCTGCCTCTTTAGACAGCTCTGCTGTTTCAGTTTCAGGGTTTTGTCTTCCTGTAACTGTTACTTTGGTATCCTCGTTTTCCCAGTTTCAGTGATGCAGAGCGTACTTTGCAGTTGCTGCTGTGAGCAGCTTGCTAATGCTGGCGTTTCTGACATCAGTTGAATGTGTAACCTCAGGTGTTCAAAAGAAGCATTTCACATGTTAAAAGCTCCAGATGAGGGAGACGGTGTGGAGGTGGCCCTTTCTCCACAGTCTGAGCACTACTTTGGGGAACGGAGCAGTAAAGGAATGGTCACAGGTCAGTTCTTGAATGTTCCACTAGTTTCTCACTTTCTATCTTTGTATTTCACATTACTTAGTATTTGACAGCATTCAGATTTCCTCACATACAGATCTAACCCCTGTTTTATTCTTTCCCAAAAGGTTTGTTGTTTGGTTTTTTGTCTTAACAGGTTTGGAATGAGTTCTCATCTTGTTATAGGGGTCATATGAGCATCTAATCTCCATAAGTTTTTAAGCTGCATCAAAGCTCATTTGCCTTCCATCCCTCCTCTCTCCAGTTCTACTAAGTAACTTCAGGAAAGAAGTGCTATAGCATGTGAACAAGCTACCTGTCACTACCTCCATTGCGAAGGGCTGCATGCGAGTGTGGCTGCTCAGAGCCCCCACTCCTTCCATGCCCTTCTCAGTGTTCTTTCAATTTAAGAGGCTTTTTCTGTTCTTGGCTTGGACACCTGGGAACATCTGTGTCCCCCCCACACTAGTGAAGCTTGATCCCATCATCTGGCTTCTGCTGTGGTAGTTGTTGTCTTGTGCTGAGAGGCTTTGGGAGCTGAGACAAGAGCAGCAATGCCTTGGGAGTCATTGCAGCAGTGAGACTTGCACAGACTTGCTGCTAGGTTGCAACTTGCCAGAGCTGTTTGAATTTCACTTGCATGGAATAGTAGCTGTCAGTGCTCTTTTATGATGTTTCTATTTCTCCATGAGTGTGGAAGTCTACTTTTAACGTCATGGCACAACGGCACATCAGCGCACGATTGCTGTGTTTTGAGAGGATAACAAAACTAACTGCAGAAAACATGCCTTCCACTTCCATGAGGAGTGAAACTGACTTCTCTTGATGGAGGTGGGACTCAGCCTGGTAGGTTGATTTTGGTTTTATTGCTCTGTAAAGCTTGTGAAGGCTCTACGACTATATTAGGTAGACTAATGAGCATATTTTCCTGGATTTGTTGTTTATATGGTGAAATGATCTATCTGAGCAGTAGCAGAATTCCTGTGAATCAAGCTGGGTTGTACCCAACAGGTAAAAAGATCTTCTAAACCTGGAGGTTTCTCAAGTATAGACACTGTTTTTCAGTAGTTGAAACTGCCATATGAATGTAAAACAATGCCTTAAAAAACTGATTCATGTCACCTTTTTTTTAAGGTTCCTTCTCATTGTGTAGGCTGCAATTCCAAATCCAGTGTGTCCTCTTTCAGGTTTCTTGTTTAATCTGGACAGGTTTTCTTAGCAGAGATGTTTTTTAACTAGACTCTTGCAACAGAGTGGATACCATTTGGCCTGATTCTTTCTTCCGTTGGTCTGGAGCACCACTGATAAAGGCAGCAGTGCATGGTTGTTGGACTCTTCTGCATGCCCTAGGTGACTGGCTGATTTCAACGATTGCAGGGGTGGGATGGGATCATCATCTGCTATAGGCCAGTGACCAATACTGACATTTCTTTCTAAAAGCCTTCTCCACAACAGCTTTGTTAGATGGCATTCTGTGTGCTGTTAGAGCAGTGCTCTTGTGGTAAGAGAATCTCTATGCCTCATATTCCCATAAGGTAACTCTCTTACCATTGAACCCTGGGAGTGCCCACAGAGAAATGAGAATACAAACGTTGGTTGAATTGGATTTGCCTTAATTTCTGGGTTTTGCCCGCTCGTTCATCATGATACTTTTCCAGAAATGCTGTGCCTATCCTAGGTGAGTAATCATATTTGCTACAAAGAGGAAGTATCGGTGAGACAGAAGAGCAAGGGAGAAGCAGCCCTGAGGCTGAAGGAGTAGGGCTTGCTGGCATTCGGTGCTGTGGGTCAGAACTGTCTCAAACAGGGTGTTGAGTCTTTGCTTTACATCTTCTAAATAAGGTGGTAAAATACCTTTTCTTTGACAAGGAGGTCAGGAGTGGTAGTTAGGAGACGAGTTTCTTCTTGCGCCAGTGACAGTGGTTGCAATGCTGCTGCTGACCCGTGTGCTGTGATGGTTGCTTTCCCGTTAGAATTCCATCCGTCCGGGGATCACATGCATCTTGAGACAATCGTATTCAGTGGTTTTAAATAGCTGTGTTTCAGCAGAGCTATAAATAGGCCATATAGTCTATAGGTGCATTTACGTCCTCCTGAGCTGCTTTTAGTCTCTGTTTTCAACTCTGCTCGAGTCTTGCAGCCCGGTGCGTTCGGTCTGTGCCCAGGGACCCACGTGTCGCGTTTATACGGTTGATCTGCTCCCTCTTCGGCTCTCGGTTGGCCTGCACCCTGCTTTTTGGCTCAAAGATGGAGTTTTAAAAATAGCGCGATGCGTTGAGCAGGGAATGAAGGGTGTGTGGCTTTAAAGGCGTGATCCGCGGGCGCGGCGGCAGCGCGATGCGGGCGGGCGCGGGGACGGCGCGGGCCGGGCCCGGCGGAGCCGCGCGCCGCGGCTGCCCATGGCCGCGCGGGGATGTTTATGTGGTGCTGCTGTACCTGCGTGTGCTGCGAGCCTGTGAAGGTGAGGAGGTTGCGCGGCATCCCTAGAGCAGCAGTAGTTATCTCGTTTGGCAAGCGGAACTTGACCTCGTTTTGTGGCTTCAGCCTTGGAAACGCTGCGTTTTCCCCCAGGCACTGCTGTTGGATTTCTGTGCTTGCTTTTATATGTTTCTTCACTTTGGAAGCTGGGAAGTATGAAAAAGGCTCCTGTCTGAGTGAGTGTTGCAATCTGTAAATGAGATCAAATGGGATGCTGTGCTTTTTGGGGGTTTCTGTTGTTGTTTTGGGATTTGGCGTGTTTGATACAATGAGCGGCTGAAGAAGGGGCTAGTAAAGGGAGCCCCATGTCAGAGAGAGATGTTTGGCTTGGTAGCTTTTTAAATGTGGCCTCCTATTTTGATGCTTTAGCTTTGCAAAATGTATTTTCAGAAAATAGTAAAGAAACTGCAGAATCATGGTTTTCCTCTGGGTAAAAAAAGAGTAAGAGCATACTGTTTCCCATGGAGTTAGTGACCTTCAGAAATGAGTAAGTGCCTTTCTTTGGGTTTATTTAGCTGTGTGGCTAGGTATTGCCCTTTTGCAACCCTGAGTTAATAGTAAGCCGTATCCTCCCTCTCCATTTATTAAATTAATATCAAAGAGACACAGTGAGGGCTCTGACACTGTGATCTCCACTGCAAGACAGAAGATATTTCTCTTTGAGATGTTGTAGTTAGCTGTCCAGTGTGTAGTGGCTCCAGTGTTAGCAGAAAAAGAGATACAGGATCCAGACTATTTTGTTTTGTAGTTTTCCCTGGATGAATGTTTGCCTGGGGTTTGTTATCTGTAGCAGAAAAGATGGATGAGCAATTGTCTAGTGTTACTGTGGTGTTTGGAGCACATTTGTGTAATCACACTTATTTCATAGATGCCTTATTTTTCTTTGGGAAGATCTGAATCTCCTATACGTGGGACGTGTACTTTTTCTCACTGCATTCATCAGTCCTCGTAATTGAGGTGACAGGCCGGTGGCTCTTGGGAGCAGCTCAGTCGGAAGAGCAGAGTTGAAGCAGTACAGACCCCTGAGGTGGAGGGCAGTGAAAAAGGAGGGATGTGTGTGTTCTTGGGCTGTAGTGACTGCCCCTGCCTCTGCTGCTTCTCCTTGTCCTTGACAAGTGAAGTTTCCACTTGGAGCAGTCCTAGGGATTTGGCTGGTGCTAATGTCAGAGCACCCTGCAGCACCTGAAGATAGACAACAAGCTGCCTTTGAACAGGAATCTGAAGCCAGCTCTATTGCATAGCTTTCTGGCAAGTGGAGTATTACCTGATGTGCTATGTGTATGTTGTTTTAGAAAGGCTTTAAATAAGGGAACAAAATGTCAAGAAATTCTGTACAGGAATGGCAGGTACGTTGGCAGGAAGCTTAGATCCTGCTGTTTTGAAATACTTACCTGTTGTACAAACTGTTGATTGGGTCAGCTGCTTCCAGGATGGATTTTGGTTACAGTCACATTCTGTGCTGTACCTGCAGAAAATGCTGCAGCTGGAAATAAATAAAAATAAGGGAATTAAGTGTGAAAGCACAGTTGCTCCTGTACAGGAGTCCTGTAGACTCGAGTACACAGAAGTGACCTGCGTGTGGCTGTTCTGTGCAGAGTGATGACAGAGATGTTTATTCTCTGGACTCTGTGCCCGGTTCACTCCGTTGCTTTGCAAGTCAAATTTAACGTGCAGTCTGAAAATTAAACTCTGTTCTTTACAAACAAAAATGTAAGATACACTAATAATCTGTATGTATCAGATAGCAGCATGAAGCATACAAAAAAACAGCCAAACTACTCTCTGGGAAGTGTTACGAATAATTTTATGTCTAAAGGTAACAAGATGTGATTCAGACATAGCGGAAAACGAGTTAAACCAAACAACCCCCCCTCAACACAACAAAACCTTACTGTCATTTTACGTGGTCACCGTGGTTTTGTACAAATTCGTTACAAGATCCACCCACTCCTCCCAGTTCCTGTGCTTAATTTTTGTTCAGCTTTAGCTCATTTCCTATCTTTATTATTGTAACTTCTGGCCTGATAGGCAATTCCCTCTTGAATAAAATCCACAGCTGCTAAAATAAACGTCCATGAATGATATTTTGGCTGTATCTTTTGCTGCTTCATCCTTTTTCACCTCAAAAATCAAGCTCCTGCAAACCCTTCTGTATAATTCAGTTCCTTCATATTTTTCCATTCAGATTGTTGTATCCATTCCCTTGGGCTTACCCATAACGTTGGTGTCACTGCCCTGTTTATTCAGCAGGACCACTGATTTTCTTCTTGCCTAGTCTGTAACTTTGGAAAACTGTTACCGAATTGGACCACCAGACCTTGCTATTTTGCAGTCCAAACCGTCTTTTCTCAAGATTTCAGAAGTTTGAGATCAAGAAGATATGGTCTCTGGCAGCAGCTGGGTTTTTTAGAAGAATTAAAGGGGCCATAGACATGACTTTCATGGAAATGTTGCTGTGTTGTGACAGTCTGCTTCTGTCTCAGGGTATAAATAAATTCTTGTGGGCAGAGCTGGTGCCTGGTCCTGCATGTCTCCATCCCATTTGAGGAGACAGCTTGTGTAATGTTCTTTGCCTCAGCCCACCGCTCCTGGCTGATGTGAGGCGGGATGGTGATTCATGCACCGCTCCTGGATGATGATGCATGTGCATATGAACCACAGGTAGAAAGGTGTAAGTCAGCTTTGTAGCTTCAGTTACTTCTTAACCAGGTAGCAAGTGACAGCATTTGCTTCCTGAGAGACGCAGTGCTCCTCTGGGAAGCACCCAAGGCAGATTCAGACAGGGGGTGTAGAGCCTGGCGAGCTGTGCTGCACTTGCAGTGCAGTGCTGCAGGGAACTGCACTGCACTGACAGAGACCTCCCTGAAGCTCCCCTGTGCAATAGGTTAAATTGGTTGTGACAGACGCCGTGTGACGTTCTTTTTGATACAGCAAGTACAGTGTCACGTGGCAGCAGCATTTTCCACTGTTCCCCATGAAATATTGGTCTCCTTTGGGGATTTCTGCTGCTGACAGATAGGAGGAAAATACAGCTGATTGCTTTATATCTAGACTCTGTTCCTGACACTTGAAGCAGCATATGAAGGTGAAGTCATGTCTTCATTTCAAATTGAATCAGGTCGTAAGGCTGTGGGAGAGTCACACTGCAGCTGGCTTTACCAGATGTCCAGTTGTGGGTGAGGGTTTGTTTTTGTACCTTAGACCATAGCTTGATGCATGTTTCTTTTGGCATCAGCACCCACTTGGGCAGTCTCAGGTCACTTTTCCCTCCTGTCATGTTCCTGCAGTCCTGCTGGTATGCAGTGTGTGGGACCTTATGGTGAACCGGGTTTAGGAACTTACTAAGAATAAAAGCGTCTCCATTTTCTTCATGTCTGGGTTGTCCCCGGGTTAGCTCACACTGCGGCCCTGCAGGAAGTTAACTGTTGCCTCTGTCCCCTCTCTGTACCAGTGCAAAGTTGGATTGGGAGCTGCTCCCTTGGCACCCGCAGAGCAGCGGGAATGTGTGAGAGTCTGGCACGTCAATGCTGCTGTGCTGTGGCTGCCTCCGCCCGTCCGGCCCTTTCCCTCGGTAGGTGTCTGCCACCTCTCTGCCTCCGTGTAGCCAGGAGGTGCTGGCTGTGGGGACAGTGGGAGCCGCAGGCATGGCTCTGAGTTGGCAGATGTAACGTGAGCACGCGTGTCACTGTGATCATTGCTCCGCGTTGTCTCAGCACTGTGAGTTATAAAGCTGTTTCCTCTGGGTGTTAGCAGTGTTGGTTCCCTGCATCTTAGGCAGCCAAAGGGGTTGTATTACACTGTGTTTTTTTCTTGTATTTGTTTCAGGGTAATTTGTTTTTCTTCTTTTTTTTTGTTCTCACAATATTTTTTCCCATAACCAGGATGATCTTCCCACCATCTTGAGGGTTTATTGCCCACAGGCAAAGGCTGTTTATCTGTCTTAGAAACCCTAATTATAATTAACCAGTGAGCTGTGCTATGAAAAACACACAGCATGCTTCCCTGAGCTGTCCATCTGTTTGTATGGTTTCCTTAGCTGGTTTTGGTTTGATTTAGGAGTGTAATGGGGACAGCTCAAACAGTTGCTGGCAGTAATGACCATCAGGTGAGTAGATGGAAGCCTGTTAAAGTGCAAAGCTGCTATAGTTTCTGAAGATGCAATTGGCCAATAAAACTTTGCAGGATACCTGCACAGTGTGTCATCAGGAATCACATCAGGCCTGTTCTTTGCTTTTCTTTTGTATTCTCCTTGGCAGTGAAGCCAAGGCAGACGTTACGTGGTGCAGGAGCATGTATGCACACTGGGCGCTTTCTGAGGGAAGGTGGATTCTTAAATGGATCTCCGTATGAGGGGACAGTTGTGTTTCTAGGGGTGGTTCAGTGCAGCAGTATTTGTTTCTCTGTATTTAATAAAGAGATGAATGAACAGAGATCTTCTCCCTTACATGTGCTATTATTATACAGGATTTGTAATTATATAAACATACAATTTGAAATAAATAATGAAACAAGGAGTTGATATTATCAAATGTGTGTCAGTGTTGCAGCAGACAGACACAAAGGGTTACAGGTACAAGCTTTTTTATTACAGACATATTCACAAATGTAATATGTGGGTGAGGAATCTCTGTTCTTAGAGACACTGAAAAGTCTCCTGAGTGTGGTCGTGGACAGCTGGCCCTTGGTAGCCCTGCCTGAGCAGGAGGGCTGGACCAGATAAGCTCCAGAGGTCCCTTCCAGCCTCAACTGATCTGTGATTCTATAACATTCTTTAAAAAGCAAAGCATTAGAAAGAGCTATCTGAGCTGTAGGTCACTGATAGCTTACTGCATCACCCAGACAGGTAAGGCAGACCCATTTTTATTACTTTTTTGTTTACTTTGGGACCCACAATAAATTTTGCAATATGCTACACCTCTGTCAGATCCAGCAGGAACACTACACGCTCTACTTTTGGGACAGTAGGGTTGATATCAGTTTGACTCAGCTGTTTGAAGAGTCATGTGCCATGGGTGTCATGCAGGGAGGTGACTTCTGGCTGTTGATTGCGTTTAGTTGAATATGTTGAAGGTAATTCATAGTGCTCTCTACTGAAGTAGAGAGAAATGAGGAATCACTGTTTTGTGTGGGTTTTTGTTGCATTTTGTTCTGATTTGCATTTAGTTGGAGGGGTTTTTTTCTACAAAGAACTTTGTCAAGCACTTTTATTGTTGCTGTTTTATTTATTTGCATTAACTTGTGGTGGGTGTTGTGTACCTGTCCCTAAACATTTCATATAAAGGTACCTTACAATAAATTGTCAGTTTGGAATTCAGAGACACCACTCAGCAGATAGAGATGGGAAGTAAATAGATCTGTGTTAAGCTAAAAGCATGTTCAGTTAATAGTTCTAATAAATACAGGGCGTGTTGTCAGAACACACAGTCTGGCCCTGGCTGCTTGTCTCGGTCAGAGAGGGCACTGCTGTACGTCCCGGCAGGACCTGTGCTCCGCGGGCCTCGTGGCTCCAGCGGGATGGAGACACGTGCCCTCATTCTGCAGGTGTGGTCAGACACTGAGGATGCTCTTTTTTTCTCCCCTCTAATTTTTATTCCCTGTAAGGTGTTAATTAGAGATCTAATAACTAATGAGGTGTTTGTCAGAGACTGCCAGTCCAACACCCACGTGCTGACGACGCTGCTCATGGGGAGTGTTTCCAAACAGCACATCTAGAACTTGCAGCTTCC
This sequence comes from Colius striatus, assembly GCF_028858725.1. NCBI lineage: Eukaryota > Metazoa > Chordata > Aves > Coliiformes > Coliidae > Colius > Colius striatus. The sequence continues at coordinate 22,271,473 of NC_084773.1, read as the reverse complement.
TACCAGCCTCCTAGACTGTTCTGCTTGTATCACTGCACTGCCTTCAGCACACAGGGGGAAAGGGAACAAACCAACCTGAATGTTTTCATGCTTAGTTTTCCGTGCCACTCGGGTGCTCACTCACCGAGAAGTGACTAACCCAGGTATCTTGGGCAGTGTCAGCTCTCTTCCGGAGCCGCTCACCACCATCGTCATTCTCAGCTGCCCTGTCTCACTTTGTCCCATATGTTTTTATTCCAAGTAACATGACACTTTTCCATCACATTTTTAAAGCTCCAAGTGAGGGAGGAGGAAGCAGGAGCTGAGCAGTTTCCTTACAGTTGGCTTGCTCTGAATTCTGCTGTTTGCTTAAGGCAGCTGCCCTGCTTGTTTGAAAAAAGCAATCCAACTTCTTGGTGAACTACCCTGTGGTATGTGCATTCACTGGAGAGGTGAAGCACCTTTAAAGGAACTGTTCTGTTTCATCTTCAGAGGTGCCAAAAGGCAAAATCATAGGTTCTTTTGGGGCTGTGTGTTGCAGAGTAGGTACACAGAAAATCTTTTACAGGAAGGAAAGCGTGACAGTGCTGAAAGTGCTGGGAATTTGATCAGGTCTTGAGGAGGAGAAAGCATAAGGCTATTTGCTGGTGGCATAACGCTGAAGCAGTTTTCAGTGTACCTCTCGGCAGGAGGTCACGCAGGTCTGCTCCATCCGGACCGGGGCAATAAACTGCAAAATTGGAAGGCGAGGAAGATTGACTAATTGGACTGTAATCCCTATTTTTACACAAACAGTGACCATTAACAGTATTTAATTTACCAAGATCTTTTCAGAACAGATTGCCAGTCATCTTAAATCAATAATGTGTCACCAGCATTTCCCAGGCACCCAGTTTGTGCTGAGTCTTCCCTTTCTAAAGCCTTGTCAATATGGAGAAAGTACTTAAATTGTCTCGGTTCTGTTCCAGAACAGCACTTTGTACAGTATAAATTACCACGCTAATTAGATCCAACTGAGAGTCAATTAAGCCAATAGAAACTCTTTATTGCAAAGTACTGCTGTAGTCCTGTTAGTTTTATGACACTGAAATGTGGAAATGCCAGCTCTGAGCGAATCTGTGCTGTGGAGGAGCTGACAGCACAGCATGGTCAACAGTCGCCTGGTTCTGGGATGCTTGGCCAGGGCTGCTTTCGTTTACCGTTACCTCTGCCCAGTACAAAAGTGTTTCATGGGGGGAAGATATTTCAAATTACTTTGGGGAAAAAAACACATCAAATTTGTGGATTTGTGTATTTTCACCTGCCATTAAAACTAAAATTTCCTTCTTCTGGAGTAGATACAGGTTGTTATAAATGCATTGATGGGATTCTTTCTGAGGAGACAGCTTGTTTTGTAAGGCAGTGAAGGCGAGTACTAAGCTCGTATCAGTGTGCTGGATAGAAAAGTCTGTGCTGTGCTTTTGTGCGATTGCAGCAAGTTGGCAAAGCTGTAGATGGAGCTGTGTGCTATTGCATATAAAGCTTCTGTGGGCAGGGAGATAAGCAGTTCAGCCATGGGGAGCTGGTGACCCTCTCTAGGTTGACCATGCCTTGTGCACGCAGGATCTTTGTTTCCTTCTAGACCATACAAAGAAATCAGATCAGTGACAGTCCTGGGAAAATCTTAATGAAATGACAACTTCCAAGAAGAGGTTGTCTTACTAAATGTGCACTGCTTTGAAATATACATGTCCCTGGATCTCTGAGACAGCATATTCCCTGTACCGTACTCATGTCATGCACCTTATTGGTCCCACTGATCAGTATGAATCTTAGCACTAATTTTCCAGTAGTCTATCCAGAGATCAGGCTTTCTACAACTAAACCGGCTTAAGAGAGCAGACGGTGTTTCTGCAGTCACTGCAGACTGAAAACTGATACTCTGTGGCTGTTCTGAAATCAGTTGAGTTTTCCAGATGTGCAATTGGTTCTATGGATCTAATGGCAGAGAAAGCCCGGTAGAGCCTGGCTGACCCTGCTCTGTGCTGCCTGGCAGCTGCAGGGTGCTGATTTCTTGCGTTAAATACAGACTATTTAAGCTAGAGAGAGGGATACGGTTAACTCTGAATAGCACTTTTTGTTTGTGTAAGGTAGATGCATCCAGCGCGGGGAGTCAGTGTGAGGCAGCCGGCGTCGGTTAACGAGAGTAAGTTGCGATGCTGCCCCGTGTTTAAGCCCTGGCTGCAGGGGGCGGAGGGGCGCGTGCCGGGGCGCCGTTCGCAGCCCCCGCGGCGGCGCGGGGCGGGCGCGGGCCGGGCGCGCGGCGCCTTTAAGGGGCGGGGCCGGGCGCAGGTGCGTGGCGGGCGCGCGGCCGCGGGAGCCATGCGCGGGGAGCGCGCGCTGCCGCCGCCCCGGGCCAAGGTGCGGGACTGGGGGCTCCGGCCGGGGTCGTTCCGCTGGGAACGTGGGTTTCGCTTCCCCGCGGAGGCTGGCGCGGCGCGCAGCGGCTCGTGGGGCTCAGGACGCCGTTTCACGTGCTGCCCTCGGTAGATGCGTTGTTGTCTGGCGGGTGTCGTGACGGCTCTCACGCGGCCCGAGGAAGCCCTGGGAATAACTGGGGTTTGCTTTATCTGCTTGTCTTTCTCTCTATGGTGATTGCCTTCTCTGTCTTTTTGCTCACCAGCTGATAGAGCTGCTGGCCGCACACCAAAACTTCCGAGAACTCAGCCTGCCAAACTGCAGTGCCTTTTCTTGCTGTGTGCTTGAGTTTTTGGTTGTTGGTAAATTGACTTAAATATGAGGGGGTTTGCTTTCTTCCAACCTTTACTAAATGTCTGTAAGGCATATGAAGTGCAGTTGATACTGTGCACTGGCCAGCTGACGGAAGGTGCACTTTGGCAGAATTCTGTGTGCTTGTCGAGTCGGTTGGCACAAAGAAAGAAAGATTTTATGTTAGTGAAGCTGGTGATTAGCACTTACATTTCCCTCTGTCCTTGCCTAGATCGAGCGATTGGAAGTCAGCAGCTTAGCGCAGACCTCCAGTGCAGTGGCCTCGAGCACGGATGGCAGCATCAACGCAGACTCCGTTGACGGGACCCCAGATCCTCAGCGTACAAAAGTCGCTATCACACATCTGCAACAGAAGATACTGAAGCTGACCGAGCAGATCAAAATTGAACAAACAGCCCGTGATGACAATGTGGCAGAGTACCTGAAACTGGCCAACAACGCCGACAAACAGCAGAGCGCCCGCATCAAGCAGGTGTTTGAGAAGAAAAATCAGAAGTCAGCCCAGACCATCTTGCAGCTGCAGAAGAAACTAGAACATTACCATCGAAAGCTGCGTGAGATTGAGCAGAATGGAATCCCTCGGCAGCCAAAGGATGTCTTCAGGGATATGCATCAGGGTTTGAAAGATGTTGGAGCAAAAGTCACTGGCTTCAGTGAGGGAGTGGTAGACAGTGTAAAAGGTGGGCTTTCCAGTTTCTCCCAAGCCACGCATTCCGCAGCAGGAGCTGTGGTTTCCAAGCCTCGGGAGATTGCCTCCCTCATAAGGAACAAGTTTGGGAGTGCAGACAACATTGCTAATTTGAAAGACTCCTTAGAAGAAGGCCAGGAAGACGGGACAGGAGGCAAGGCTCTAGGTGTTATTCAGAACTTTCAGTCAAGCCCAAAATATGGCAGTGAAGAGGATTGCTCCAGTGCCACATCAGGTTCAGTGGGAGCCAACAGCACGACAGGGGGCCCTGTGGGAGCTTCTAGCTCCAAAACAAACACTCTGGATATGCAGAGCTCAGGGTTCGATGCAATACTGCATGAGATTCAAGAAATTCGAGAGACACAGGCAAGACTGGAAGAATCATTTGAGGACCTTAAAGTTCGCTATCAGAGGGATTACTCATTAATAATGCAGACTCTGCAGGAGGAGCGGTACAGGTATGTACTTTGGCACTCAATTTCAGAGTTAAACACTAAGTTGCAGAGCACCAGAATCCTGGATAGTACTGCTCATCAGGCTGTTCACAGCAGCCTGGTTCAGATGGGAAGTTCTGTGGTCTTACCAGGATTTCACCCTCCCAACCTCTCTCCCTTTCTGTGCAAGAAAGAAATGGTGAGGAAAAAGTTAGTTAGTGTTTTCAAGATAGAAAGTCAAGCAAAGAGGTTTAGAAAGGTGTCCCAAAAGACCACGAGTACATAGATGCAGTTACTATTATTTAGGCAGTGCTTTGCCATGCAAAAGTCTTGCAAAGGTTTGGATTAAGACAAGAGATGGAGATTTAAGTGTGGATAATATCCTGACCCTGCTTTTTCCAACCCTCAGATCCATATCTACCAGAGACAAATATCCAATTTCCTTAGAACTCTCCAAAAAGACATAACCTTGCCTGTATGCCAGAACTAGGGTTATCCCCTCTCCTTCTCTGCTTAGCCCACAGTGGCAGAGTTCAATTAAATGAAGTTAAATGTTGGGTGTTGGCAATGCTCTTGTCATGGGTAACCCGTGACTGGGGGCTCATCCCCAGGCTCCAGAGGGGACAGTTAGCAGCTGCCCTTCTGCAGCCATTCAGGACACTGCGTGTGAATTAGCAGCATTCGATACTGCACTTTTTTAACTTTCAGTGACAAATGCAAGAGACTCAAGGCCTTGTTCTGATGGAGGACAGCAGGGTTTGCGGTGAGGTTACTTAGGCTGTTATCACCTCGGCCAGACTGTTAAGCATAACCTGCGAGGCCCAGCAGAGCTGCTGGTGTGGGAACAGGCTTTCTGAGCTGCTGTGTGCTGCTGTGTTGGTTTGCATCATATGACATGGAGCTGCCTTACAACTCTTTAGACATGCTGGTGCCAGATCACTGGAAAAAAGTTTGAAAAGGCTTAGTCTGCTAGGATCTTGTAGAGACAGCAAGCTTTCTGTGTGCTTTGAAAAGCTTGGACAGACAAAGCCAGACCAACACCATTTTCTAGTGCTGCTTTGCAACAGCGATTTGGCTGAAACCTGTGCCCAGCACAGCACCTTTGGTTCCTAGTGCCTCATTGTCATGTAGTCACATAATGAAGTGATGTGGAGTTTGATCTTCTGCTCCCCAGCAGAGAGGGTTCCTGGTTTTTGTTGCTGTGCAGGTCGTTTTTTTGAACATACAGCAGCAGCCATTCATGGTGGAATGCTATATGTAAGCACAGTGCAGCTGAAGGAGTGGCCTGAAAGTGTAATAGAAGACCTTGGGGACCAATGTATGGTGGCAGCTAAATTGGCTAGTTATTCCCTGAAACTATTTAGCAAAGTTGACATAGGTCCTCATCCTAGTACAACACGAAGTCGTATCGGTCGTGTGCCATTAACCTTTGCTGAGTGCTCCCCTGAGGTGAGCCTGGAGCCCAACCACTAACCAGGCAGCCTGGGGTGGAAAACTTGCAGGAGAATCTGTGTTTGACTTATAAATGCTTGAAAAGATGGTAATTTGGACCTGCCATTTGGAATGTTGATGCAAATTAATTAAAGGTGTGACCTTCAAAGAGGACTAGTTAAACCACACTAAGTGCCCTTGTCTCTGCGGGCTTTCGGGCATGAGCAGGTAGCTGCACAGTCCACAGGGACCTCGCGGGTTAATCACAGTCAGGTGAACTCCTTGCTGTACAAATCTAGATTCTCATTCGGTAGCTTCTGTATTTTAAAACAATGTGAAGACAAAAGCCACCATAACCCTGTGACCTGGGAGGTTAAAGAAGGCATCTGGGTGCAGAGAGGATACTGCTGCCTCAGCGAGGGGGCTGGCGCCTGCTCCTCTGACAGGGACCCACTTTTGTTCCTCAGCTCTCCTCAGGAATTGAAAATACAGGAATGTGGGTTGTGGATTTAAGTTGGGAGGCCGAAGGTTCAAATTAATCATAAATGGCTTTAAAAGCTGTAAATACCTTATAACTCTGCTCTGTTTCCGGGAAGCTTTGAAAAACAAGCACAGGGTTCAGTTAGAGCTTAAAAAAGTATTTTGGAGAAGCCTTTGCTCACAGGGCAGCACTGAGTGTTTGCTTTTTGCCTGCTGGAACAAAGCAGGTGCCATGGCGTTTCCTCACCTGCTCTCCCTCTGTTTCGTTTTTCTTGCTGATTTTTTGCAGGTTGTGATGTTTTTTCCCTTGTGTGTTGGTGCGGTTTCTGTTTGTCAGCTGTGGCTTGCCTCACAGGTTTTCCATGACCTCCTCAATCTCCTCCCACCCTCACCCCGCTTCCAGATCTTGCCTGTCAGTCGGTGTAGCTGCCGCTTTGCTGGCTGGCTGCGGGGCAGGGACTTGCTGGTGCAGTCGCTCCAGTTCTCGCGACCGGGCGGTGCCGGGGCAGGCGAACGGAGCTCGGCAAGGCCGGCACAGGCCCCGGCCCTGCTTCCCGCTGCAGCACGTGCGGCCCCGGAGCTCACAGTCCCCAGCTGAGTCACCGGGGAAGGAAGATCCGCCGGCGCCTCGGTCTCCATTGTGCTCCCCTGCGCCAGGAGCGGGCGCTGACAGAGCCTGGTGCTTATCTCGTCGGTTGGAAGGTGGTGGTTGTTTACAGATATGAGCAGGGACTTTCTGTGCCATTGAGACAGAAATAAAGTTCCTGTTGAGTATTTTCATCTTGCGTGTCCCTTTAGGAGCCGGTTTATACACAGCGAAATCATGAGCTCACACATTTGGAGTGTGGCCAGTACAAGGGTTTGGGTTTCTTCCCGAGCCCAGCATCCTTGCAAAGGTCTCCTGCACTCTGGTCAGAAGTCCATCAGCTAAAATGCTAGACACTGGTGCTTTCATTTATCTGATTTTTGCTGTAGTCTAGTTGTTGTACTTCTCACGATTTTAGTTTGAAACAGATCAAAATGTGCTGAAAGTGTTAGAAGTTATGGAAGGTATAGAAGTGTTGAAGGAGCCTTTCTGGAGCGTAGCCAGGCAGCAAAGGCAGCGTGTTGGGTCCAGCAGGTGCTCACCCAGCCACAAAAGCACTGAAAGGTCCCTGCAAAGCTGTCGCCTTCAGCCAGGGGAAGGTGGAGGCCAGAAGCACAGGATGATGCAGATGCCCAGAGCAGCTTGTGTTGCTTTGGGAGCAAGCTCTGGCCCTAATGTTTCATTTTTATAAAGGACTTGGAGCATATTGCAAACAGATCCTGCTTCTAGCTGTCACTCCTTCGTAAAGAGCAGATGAAATTTTGTATGACGTAGCTATTAAAAAAAAGATCTGTCTTGAGAGGTGCTTGAAGAGAGGATTTGAAACTCTGCCACAGTATGCTGTGAAGACCTTTTGGCATGTTTGATTAGCTCACCTGAACATTTAGTGCAGATTAAATGTTGTCTTCATCATCTCTCCCTTAAATATGCCATGTTAGCCATGTATGTTGCAGCTATTACTTCAAAATGCCTTAAAGCTCTCATAATTGGGTTTCTTAGCACTTTTCAAATCAATTCTCTATTCACAAACAGTGAGCCTCAGAAAATGTGCAGGAATCTGACATTTTTAAATGCAGTGTTTCAGCTGAGCACCCAGCAGTGCACTTGGTACCTTCCATGTGAACATCTCTGATGAGATCTGATGTACTTGTGGCTGTTGGCACTAGCCATAACATAGAAAAGGTTTTGTGCTGGAGCTTGTTAATCTAGAGACTAGTAATTTTGAGAGAATATGTGAGAAATGTCACGTTTTAGCTGAGGAAAAATAAAACGTTTTTCCAACTCCAGTGAGGCATTTTCCGTACCTGAAATAAAGCGAGATGTAATCATTCAGGGCAGGACTGTGCTCACAGACAGCTTTAGGGTCTGTTGTGTAAATACTGGCACTTGGATGTTAGAGAGGGAAGTGTGAGCATAATCTTAACCCTCTCAACAGATGCTCTATCCCCTTAACTTTTGTAGTACTTCAAAGTTAAAATGTGAACCATCCTTCAACAGGAAAACCCTGGCTTCAGGCCCTTTAAATCACATGAACCTCTCTTGACTTCTCAAATTTCAATGCTGGTAGAAAAACAGCAGGGAAAAATCCTCACCATTTCTAAATTGTAGGTAATGGGACAAGGGGTTAAAAGATGGATGGAAGAAGTGTAGTTTCAAAAGTAAGTCTGGATGGGTTGGGGGAGGGGTGGATTGTGGGTGCTTTTTTCTAAATAACCCCATTGCAGCAGTGGCCTATCAACGCTGGTTTCTGAAAGCACAGATGATTCTTGGATGCAAACTGCAAAAGCTCTGGGGTCAAGCAGGGAAATGAAGTATGGTTTGGGAACAAGCCAGTAGTCCTGCATTTGGGGCAGGGAGGGCTGGAGCCAACATATTTGCTAGTCATGTTATGCTTAAACTCTTAACCATAGAGATTTGCAGCTTTCCCTTATGTTTCCTGTAGATTGAGGTAGTTTTGAAGTTACTAAAATACAATTGTTTCATGTTAGAGAACAGGATTTGGGCTGCCTGGCAACAGCCATTTTATGAAGGGTGTTTGTGTGGGAGGAGGTTAAAAGGCATAATCATGATATTTTCAGAATGCTTAAGTCACTTTTTGTGTAATAAACCCACTGGAGAGTCTTGTAATACAGTAACAAACTAAATGTATTTCAAGAAGTTGATGCTGCCTTTGGAACAGAGTTGGGTTTAGTTGTGACTTCTTGGTTATTGGCAAGTTGGGTTATTTTAAGTTGGGTGGGAACAAATGGCAATATTAATGATCATTGACTCCTTCATTAACCAGTCTTCACATGGCTATTCCCTTGTTCGCAACTTGTTGTTCTTGGGAAACCAGTTCTCTTGTGTGTCCTGTCTGGGTTGCAGAGCCCTTGTGGCACCTTCCTGGGCTGAGCCATGCCAGCTGGTGGTTGTCTGAGTCTCACTGCTCGTGGCTGGAAATGGTCAAGCTATGTCTGACTCCTTAGTTTAAAACAATACAGGATTGGGAATATAAATGAAAAATCTCTTCAGACTTTACAATTAAAAACAAAACCCCAAGCCCTGTAAGCTTGTGCCTACAGATTCGGAACGTTTAGCTCGTGAAGCACCAAAAATCTTGCAAAAACCCCTCAGAAGTTCTTAGTTTCAGAACCTGTAATTAAACTCTGTGTTCCAGATAAATATTGTTTATTCATTTTATAGCGATGTGTGTATGTAAACTAATTTCAGATGGAGTCAGAGGGGAACTGAAATTCAGGAATTATCTCTATGCTGAATCCTTTAGAAATTCTCTGTTAGTGGTATCAAGGGTTGGATGGTAAGAGCTGTGCAGTAAGCTTGTTTCATGCTGTTACAATGAGAAGACAGTTGGTGGAATTGAGAGGGCAGAAACCCCACGGCCACAACAGCTGTACCCATACTTTAGTTATGACCAGAGCTAGAGCTGTTGCTTGTAATGAACCAAGAGTGAGGAACTGGGGGGGAAGTATGGTGGAAGGAGATGGGATGGATGGTGCCCAGCTCGCCGCTCCCAACCCGTGAGCTGTGGCCTTAGCTCTCTGTGTAAGCAATACAAATACTTGCCTTTCTTTAAAAGTGTATTGAAGCATGAGTTGCTTGTAAATTTGGACTTGAAATTCCAAAAGTGAAGTACTACATTCAAAATACATTGGGGATACTTTGCATTTGTAAGTGTTAAAGTAACATTATGGAGCTACCCTTGAAGTCAATTTAAAACTCCCTTAAAGAGAGACCAAACTGTCTTTTAGAACCCAGGTTTTTGGGCAGCCCTCTCTCTCAGCACTGCTCCCAGTAGCAAATGAAAAATAAGCCTGCAGGTTAATGATTCATGTTACTATAACGTGAATCGTTATAAATAATATGGTGGTCTTTGCTAGTTAAGCTGAATCGTTCATGAGAGAGAAAGAAAAAATAAGTCAGAGATGCCTGTGTGACCTCACATGTAAAGATCAGGCAGGACATTAGTCACAATTTCTTTGTCATTGTTATGGTTCCAATCTAGGTGAAAACACTTAAGAGCTTAGGGTATTGGAAGGGGACTATTTGGCGTAAACAAAAGGGAATAAATTACTCTGTTGTAATTCTGTCCTTGGTTTCTTGCATCACTTGACTGTTGTTGTTTGACCACTTTGTGTGTTTTTCCCCAGGACAGAAAGAGGATTAACATTACCTTACCTGGTAGAAAGGATTTCCTTAATTTCCTGTGAGAGGGCTCTACATTGTAGCTGTGCTTTGGTAATGACTGAGGTAGTTTTCAGTAACAAGTCTGTGATGTTCACTGCTTGATTGTTACTGGTGTAATGTTGCCATCCTCTTCTTGTTAAAGCCACTATACCCTGTCTGTCTTTTCTAGATGTGAAAGACTTGAAGAACAGCTAAATGACCTGACTGAGCTCCACCAGAATGAGATCCTCAATTTAAAACAAGAGCTGGCCAGCATGGAGGAGAAAATTGCCTATCAGTCTTACGAGCGAGCCCGGGACATCCAGGTGGGTGACAGAAACGAGGAGACTCGAGTCCTGTCTTCTGCCTGCTCCTTCTGCAACTCCTTTGCTTTTGAAATGTTTCTGCAGTTCAGTATTTGGATTTAATCCTTGTAGCTTTATTGCTAAACTGCATATTGGTGAGTTCTGAAAGGGCCTGTATCCCATCTCTGACCCCCAGGTGTCTATGCAAGTAGCTCCTCCTGCAGCGAGAGGCTGTGCCTGGAGGGGTGGGTGAGGGGAGAGCTGCTGGCTGCTCCGGTCTGTGGGGTGCATGCTGCTGACCCAGCAGTGTGTTCTTGTCCACAGGAGGCCCTGGAAGCGTGCCAGACCCGCATCTCCAAGATGGAGCTGCAGCAGCAGCAACAGCAAGTGGTGCAGCTGGAGGGGCTGGAGAACGCCACAGCCAGGAACCTGTTGGGCAAGTTCATCAACATCCTCCTGGCTGTCATGGCTGTCCTCCTCGTCTTCGTCTCCACTGTGGCCAACTGCGTCATGCCCCTGATGAAGACTCGCAATAGGACGTTCAGCACTTTATTTCTCGTGGTTTTCATTGCCTTTCTGTGGAAGCACTGGGACGCCATCAGCAGCTACTTGGAACGGTTCTTGTCTCCCCCCAGATGATGGCGGCAGGAGCTGCCCGCGGCTCCCTCCTCCCGACGCTCGTGGTGAGCAAACGTGGCAAAGATTAGTCAGCACCTACTCTGCTGAAGTTTTAAAGTGTCCGAGTGAATTTGTTTACATTTAGAATAACATTTTTTCTCTGCGAGATGCATTGCAATAGTATTTTTTAGATTTTATTCAAGAACTCTTTTTGGCGAGAATCCTGGATAATTTTTATGTAGCATGGTTCTCTTTGGATGCAAATCTTAAGATTCTTTAAAGTGTACAAAAGAAAATACAGAAATTTGGAGCATACCAATGGGCAGTTTAAATTGTGGCTCGAACTACAGTACTAAACCTGTCAGGAGGAAGAGAACGTGGGTGTTTTAAGTACGAGCAAAGCTAAATCTAGTACACAGCCTTGAATGATGGTACCACAGCAAACCTGTAACACTAAACTTTTACTGTGAAGTCTGCTCACATTCCATGTCCAAATGTATGCGTTCAGAGTGGTTTCTTTCCTTACCAAGAGACAAACAGCAACGTGTGGATCTCTTTTCCAGCTCGGCGTCTGGGTTCGCCGTTTGTGCTGACCTGACTTACAATAACTTCCTGTAAGGCTGGCTGACTTTGCTAAGCGTATGAAGTGGAAGCCTCATGCCATACACAGTAACAGCACAGTCGTGCTACAGTATTTTGAAGTAGTCCTTGAAACACTTATCTTCAAGCAGAAGCCCTTGGTCGCACTTTTAAGGTTTTTTTAATATATGTATATTCACAGATTTAAAAAAAATCCAAACAGCATACTTGAAGAGTGTAATACTCAAACTCTCAGTGCTTCCTTATTGTTTCTAATAGGATTTTTTTATTATTATTATTATTATTATTATTATTATTATTGGGGTTTTTTTGGGAAGGGGCTGGGAGGGTCGTTACCTTTTCTTTTTCTTTGAAATAAAGAAGTGATGTTTTTAAATGAAGAAATGCGTGAATAATTGTGAGCCGTCTTGTCCTGAAACAGTTTTGAGGAGCGCAGAGAGGAGTTTCTAGTGCCAGCCTGTCTGGGACACAGCACTGTTCATATGCCATTTATCTGTCCTGCTGAGCACACAGATGCAGCATCAAGAAAAACATCTGTCTTCTCCACACATCTTTGTCATGCAGGGCTCTCTTTTGTTCTTCCCTTCTTCCAGATGTGAAGGAGAGTACCTTTATATTTCTCATTTGCACATCATCTCTCATTCCTAGCCTCAGGATAAGAACAAGGAATTTCTCTTCATCCCGTCCTAGGGGAAAGACAGGTTCTTTTAAGTAAAGAAATACTGAATCAGCAGTCCGCTTAAAGGTTCCTTTGTCTCAGAAATGTCTCTTGATTTCATTTTTAAATAAACCCCTAAAAAGTGAAACCAAAGTTTTCTTCCTGTCAGGCTCTGGTAAGATCATTTGTGTGTCTGTGTCGAGAGCTTCTCTGAGCACTGTATGTGTGTGGTGTGCCATAGAGAGCATCCTCCTCTTCAGCTGTGAGGGCAGGGACTTGGTGTGGATACCTGCTAGAAGCTCTAAAGGGAACGCCAGCTTCAAATGGAACTCACAAGTCCCAGCAACGAGCTCTTGCTGGTGACCCATTGGTACCTGCAGGCAGGCTTCATGGTCAAGGAATCTGCCTTCACTCTGTGCTAGTTTTGTAACTGGTGTCCCTTTAACTCAAACAAAGCCAAGATTCAACTTCCTTCTCCATGAAATCCAAAAGGACTCCAGGATTCTCTTTCAAAAACATTCATGGTGTTTAGTTAGGTCTTGCCATTTTCCTTTCTTCCACGCTCAAGTTCCCAACCAAATGTTGCCCAAGTGACCTAAACCAGTTGAAATGATACATGTGCCTGTATGGAGTATGTACATCGTACAGATACATGCAGAAGCTGAGGGCTTTATGCTGTGATGCAAATTCAAGGTTCTGAGAAACTCCCTCAAGTTAGGTTAAGAGCTTTGAGAGTAGTGTGATTGCTCACAGAGGCAAGCTCAGCCCTGGGGCAGCCTTCTTCCCTCAAAGATTCTGTCCATTTTCCCACAGTCACAGGAAACTCAGGTACCTCCCGCCGCTCCCAGCACACCTCTGTCACCACGTGCACTAATCTGCTCCTGTCCTGCCTACACCACAAATTGCCAATTGCAACTGACTCAAGCCAAAAAGAAACATGCTTTTTACAGAGTTGCAGACAGAGCAAAGGTTGCATCACTGTTCCCTCCTGAGACGTTTGGCTTCAGTGAGACTGCTGTTTACCACCTTCCCTGGCTGACTCAAGTGGGGAACGATTGTCTTCCCATGGTGTAGTTTTTGTCAGAAACAAAGGTGTGAATAGTGGAACTGGGCACATAATTGAAAAGCTTTGTTGCCTTTTATTTCTGAGAGCTGGCCATTGCACCTCTGGTTTTCTCAGTTTGGATCACAACAGAATTGCTCATGATAGGTTTTTATGTGGTCAGAGCAGGAAGGAGTTAAAAACCAATGGATCCAGACACTCAGTGCCACTCATCCATAGTGTTTGAAGGAAGCATTTTTCCTCTTCTTTATATCCTCATGTCATTTAGTGTCTCAACTCTGTGGTCTAGTAAATACCATTTGCTAATTTCCAGAAGGCACTGGCTTAATAGAAACTTACCACCTCAAAACTGTTTGGTGAAGGCCATGTACATATGGTTCTAGACAATATCTGTCTATGTCTGTTTCTTTCTCTCTCGACAGTTTCTTGCATTCCAGAGAGTTGTTTGCAGTAATGCCATAGATGATGCTGCATCCACTTTTCATATCCTGACACAACTGCCATGTGTTTTGCCTTTTGCATTAGCAGAACATTCTGGGGTTTTCCTCCCTCTTCAGTTTGAAAGCCTGTGATGATTTCTGAAAGCTTAACAGTGACTATATTGTCAGAAATGTAATTCTAGCTTTAAAGCTCCCTTTCCCTGTCAGTGGTTGTGTTTGCTTTCTTGATGAAGCATTTCTGGATGACATGGAGAAGGCAGTTTCTGCCGTGGATGTGAGTGTGCGTGCGAGTACCTTTTATTAGCCTTCCTTATGGATATAAACCTTAGTGACCATCTCTGAGTTGCAGAATGTTTCCTAAAACATTTCATAGTCAGAGTTTAAATGAATCTGAAGTTGCTTGGGTGTGTTTAGCACATATCGACTTGGCCTATAAAAAGGGAAGACTGTAATGGACTTTGTTAGTTCAAGAAGCAGCAGCTCTTCATTGAATTTCTGTGGTTCAAATGAAGCTCATCTGTTTCCCTTATTTGCTTTCTCAGTGTAAAGAAGCAAGAAAAGCTCGATGCAAAAAAGAAAAGTTACCATTTGAAATTTTCTAAAGTTCTCTTTTCTCTCATTAGTTCAGTTCAGTGACACTCAGTGTGCTCACAGCAGTTATTTCACTGGTTTATTCCAGTCCCAGGAGCTCTTAGGATCTGATCAGATGAAATGTTGACTTCTGTACATGTTGCACTGGGGCAGCAAAGTACTGTCTTTCAGCTTTGAAAAGATGCATTTTTAAAGTTAAAAAAGCAGCATTATAACAAAAGAAGCCAAACTACAAAGGGGTTCAAGATTGGGTAGTGTTGCCAGTTTTTAAGTGAATTCTGAATGTGGCTAAAGAGTTAAAAATCCTGTGTGTCTGTGTTGTGTATGCCAGGTGGTATAGTAGTAGGCAATTGACTTAGCTGTAAGTGTGTTTTAAAAGTGTAAAAAAAATAAACCAGAAAAACTCACTTGCACGGGTTGAAAAGTACAGAAATGACACTTGTGAACGTAACACTGTAGTTTATAGATCTTAAGCTGCTAATTGTTGAGAGAGATTTACATTTGTCTTGTCTGATTGTTGCAGATTTATCTGTGACACTTTTACTGTATATAAAAAACTTTAAATAAAGACCTCAGCTATTAACCCTGGCCTGATTTGGATGTTTTTAAAGGGACGGGACAGAGTGGGAGGGGATCGGGAAGAAAAAGAGGGGTGTGTTAAAACTGTGCTGAGCCCTAATAGTTTTAATAGCGTAATAGCTTAAAATCTGAGCAAGTTCTCCATAGACCAATCATCAGACTTCATCCTGTGATCAGCTGTGTACCACCTGGGCACAGTGAGAACAAGTTGGCAACCATTCTATGATTGTTGCTGTCTGGGGCAGAGGAGGAGGAAGAGCAGCCCTACATCATCCCATCGTGAGCACTGGCGGGTGCCCGTCCCTGGCTCATGCCTCAGGAGCTGAGAGCCTCAGTGTGGAGGTGTGTACGATGAGGTGAGATGACTAGCCCAAGAGGCATCTGTGTGTGAGGAACTGGGAGTTGGTCTTGTACTGCCCACTTCCGAGCAGGTTTGCAATCAGAGCCGCCCTGGTTGAGAAGGGCCAGGGCTGTGTCTTACCGCCTTGGAGGTAAGGACTCATTCCTTACTGGGGGGCAGGATCAGCTCTGTGCTGAGCTGCATGTGCAAAGCGAGGTGTGATTGATTCTAGGCCTGCCTGTGCTCCTCACGTGGATCTTGTGATGGAGCAGCTCTATCAGTGAAGAAGAATTCAGCTGGTAGGACAGCATTCACTAACCAAAGGCCCACTGCTGCTTCTGGAAGTGAGCAGATTCCTCTCTGATGTGGAGGAAAGAACTCATTCCTCTTCTTTCATCATGTGGCCTTGAGAGCAGAACTGAGAAGGGAATGGCAACAACTTTTTTAAGGGGAAAGGGACCGAATCACTTTCCCTGTTTTCACAAAAAGATGCAGGTGTTGTAAAAAGAGCAAGAAATCAAAAGCAGCTCTTAACAGGGACTTTTCTCGCCAGTCTCCCCGCAACCAGAATGCAAATTCCATCAGGTTAGGGATGAAGCAGGTGTGTGGGGCGGCTTTCTCTAGGGCTGGCTGGCTCAATACAGGACATGGCTATGAGGTTTGTTTCTGTGTCCTTTTGGGGCAATCACCTGCTTGGTGCTGGTTTGACTGGTCATTGAATGTGGCTTGGGATCAACAGAGGGGCAGGATGAGTGAGGGTGAAACCTATGGCCTTCTCTCACATAAACAGCTTTACTCCTATAATTTAGAGGATGAAGAGTCATTACTCACCTTTTTGTTTAGTCTGTGAGAAGTGGTTTGATGGCTCCACCCAGGTCCTGGGGAACAAACAGGGATGTGGCAAGGGTATGGCTATGCTGGGCTGCCACGCTGGGGATGAACTGGCTGATCTATCTCACTGTAGCAGTCATTCTCCCAGGTGAAAGCACAACACAGTAATTACACATAATGGAAATTTGGGCAGGCAGACAGTGCCTACCACAAGACATGTCTTCAAACTGTTTCTTAACAAACACCAAATCCATTTTCTCCTTCAAGAGACACGGTGGATTGGTGGCTTGGCCTCAGGGGAGCCTCCTTTACTGACTAGAGCAGTGGGAGTGGGAAATGGGCTCTCTGCTGCCTCAGTTGGCATGAAATGGAGCATCCCAGGGCAAACCATGTCTGCCGAGTTGTTCATTAACTGGCCAGATCCCCTCTGGGTTCAGGAATACGAGTCACTGTATGTGCATGCTGTGCCTTTGTATCAGCCCTGTGCTGGAAGGCTGATGCAGAACAAGGCACGCTGCCTAAGGAGCAAAGCAAGAATGAGATGGGAAGCTGTGGTATGTTTTCAGACTCCCTCCCCAGTGCAGGTTTGCCTGTAGGTTTGCCTATACTTAGACTCAACTTGCAATCAAGAGGTCCAAAATTCCTCAAAAGCACTTAAACCCTGCAACCACGTTGCTCCATCTCGCCACTCTGCACCTTGTTTCCAGCTGATTTGGTTGTTGCTGCCACCTGCACATCCCCAGTGGGTTTCTCCAGCACCTTCATGCCAACATGAGCTCTGGGTCAAGGCAGCTCCCATTTATTCTTGGCCTTGCTGAAAATGCACTTGAGGGGAGACTGCTGACCCAGGTGAGCATCCTGGCGGAGGGACCTTTTTTGTGCTCGGGAGGGAGCTGTGGGCCAGGGGGCACAGCTCATCTTTGGGCACACGCCGAGAGCTGAGTGGGTTACTTCGAAATGAACGCACTGCTTAGGTGGGGGAGGGACCCTGAGAAGAGACCCGGGACCGTACGAGAGGCGGGTCACGTTTCACCGGTGCAGCGCCCCTCGGCGGACACCATCGTAAACACCCCCTGAGCTGCGTGTGACGCCGCCCCAGCGCCTCCGGCCCTCGGCGCGGCCGCAGCGGGGCTGCCGCAGCCTCCAAACCGCGCATCACCCGCCTGTCCCGCCCCGTGCAGGAACGGCCTCCAGCGCGGCCCCGGCCGCACCCCGGCTGTGCCGCGGGAAACGCCGCCGGCTGCGGGCCCCGAGGCCAACGGCCCCCGGGAGCCGCGGGGTCCCGCTCCCGCCCCGCTCCGTGTCCCGCTCCGTGTCCCGCTCCCTTCCCCGCTCCGTGTCCCGCTCCGTGTCCCGCTCCGTGTCCCGCCCCGCTCCGGGCCCATCGCCGCGATCTCGCCCCAGCCCGTGACCGCTCCAGCCCGCCAGGGGGCGGCATAGCCTTCCGCGGCCTCGGTCTCTGTCGCCCCCTGGCGGCCACGGCGGGGACTGCGCGCCCGCGCCGCCGCCTCTCCGCGGTCTCTGGCGACACCTGGCGGCCACGGCGGGGACTGCGCGCCCGCGCCGCCGCCTCTCCGCGGTCTCTGGCGACACCTGGCGGCCACCCCGGGCCCTGCCGACAGGGCACTGGAACCGGCACGGGACGCGGCCCCGGGCACTGGCACGGCCCAGCTCGCCCCAGGCACGGGGAAATCATCGTGTGCCACAGTACAGACATCTTCTCTGCGTTGCCATTGCTCTGCGTTTTCTCACAGAGCGTCGCTGGGGAACAAGAGGCGAAATGGAGACCCCGACCCGCTGCCCCGGACGCCGTTGCTTTGCTCTGGCACATGGACAGTTGCAGCAGCTGCTCGTGGATCCCCACACAGGAATTCACCCGCTCAGAAAACAAGTGAGGTGGGATGTCCCGTCTGACCCCCTCGATGGGGCCGCTGTGGGACAGCTCTGCCTGAGCACAGGCTTGAGCCTGGGGCTGAGACTGAGTGGCTGTGGGGACGGTGGCTGGTGGCAGGGCTTGCTGCTGGCACAGCCGGCGCTCACCAAGGGCCTGAGCGGTGGAGCTGGTGCTGCTGCGGGTTTGAGCACAGAGCCAGCTGCCGCAGGGTGCTGACACACAGGGAAGCAGCTGCTTTTCCTCTCTGCTGTGCTGCCTGGTAAGCACAAAGTGTATGAAGAGAAGAGGCAAAGATGAACTTACCCAGGCTCCACGTCTGATACAGAGGCACAGGCAAGGCATGGTTTGTAGGCTGAGGTAATAGTTCTTGCTAGGCTCACCTAAGCATGTTTTACACAGAGACGTCGCAGTGAGCAGAAGTGATAGTGGCATGGAGTAGATTGCTGCTATCTGGGCTACAAACAGGTTTTTATTTAATTAGACTCGATTTGCTTTGTCTGCTCTGGATTCCTGCAGTGCCAGTGCAGTGCCTGCTGCCCAGAGCAGCAAGTGCCCGCACCCCGGGGCCTGCCCTGGCACTGCCCGGGGCCTGGAGCAGCCTCACGCCTGTGCCAGGCCCCTCACGTGTAGGTGAAGCCATTCCTGTCCCCTCCCGCCTGGCTGGGCTAAGCCCCCGCTGGTTTTACTGCGGCTGCGGCACCTGGCAGAGCTGGCAATGCTCTGCTGCCTTCTGTTTTTAAGATTTCCCTTTGAGCATGTGCATGGAGTAGCTGCTGTTCCCGAGGATCTCTGAGGGGTGCTGGTGAGGCTCAGCTGGTAGGAGACTGCTGCCCTGCTGAGAGCGGCATCTAGAGGAGCCACAAGTCCAGGAGCAGCCAAGTCCTGCGGGACAGCCCAGGGCTCGCGGCTGCCCCACTGCCAGCAGCAGTCCTGGCTGAGCCTTGGTTCTGCTCCTGGTGCTGGGCCCCAGGCAGGGTGCTCGCACTGCGGGCGCAGGCTCTGGGCAGGGAGTAGGGGCAGAGGAAAGCAGGGACTAGCTGTTTTTCTTGCCACACTTCTCATTTCCACTGCTTCTGGCCATCCCTGCAGTCCAAAGCCAGATCCTGGCTTCTGAAGGTGCTATTTTCACTTCCCTGTTAGCACACTTGAGTTCTGACTCATTTCCTTTCCGACCACTGCTCATCACTGGCAAATGCTGAAGGAGGTCCCTCTGTGAGCTCCCATCTGGGAGGCTGGTGGAGCAGCTACTAGTGTGCTTTGGTTTGTTTCCTTCAGCACAAGCAGCTTCAGGAACTTCCCAGGTCACAGACATAAAGACTGGGTTTCAGGACATACCTGTGCTCCCCTAAGCTCAGCTCCCCACCTGGGGTCTTTTTAGGAGCAAGCCAACAATAATCAGTGCTTGAGTTCTCTTGTTTCCTTTTATTGTTGGCTTTAAGCTTGCAAGCTCTTGCCCGGGATGTTTGACTTTTTTGTCTGGAGCATCTGCAGATCCTGAGAATTTCAGGCAGTGCAGGTAGTTATCAGGACACACAGGTGACCCACCCCTGCCCTTTCACAGCTGGAGGATCTCAGGAGGGCTGAAGTTTTTCACCCAGGAAGATGCTTGAAGCTCTGGTTAAGTATGAATTAATCAATTACCAGAGCCTCCTGCCAAGCAGCCTGGCAGAGCAGCCTTCCTCCATCCAGGCACAGGGAGGTGGAATGACATCCCTCAGGTCACCAAGGGCATGGTGGCAGGTCTGAGGACAGCACTCGTGAGTCCTCCGTGCCACTGCAGGAAGCTGTTCTGCTCCTGCCCAAGCGTGAGCAGCGGCACGGGTGCCGAAGGGCCCTTCAGCGTGGGCACTGCGAGCACTCCTCCCCGGGCTGGGCGTGCTGGCACCCAGAACCTCCCGCTGTGTCCCTCTGGTGCAGTGAAAGGCAGGGTCCCCACTCGGCCAGGGAGTCCTACCAACCTCCATCCACCGCCTAAAGCCTGTTTGGGAGGTGGGAGGGATTCTGATGCACCCCCCGCGTGTCCCCTCTGCCGCGCTGGCCACAGGCGGGGTCGGAGCACAGTGTTTTGCCACACAGAAAAAAAATCCCATGAAGCCTGGTTGCTTTTCCACCTTGATTTACTATCAGTTTTGACAAGCTGTCGCTCTTGGCTCCTCCAGTACTGCCAGCCGTGTCTAATGCGGTTGATTTGATAATATATCTAATCTGGCTTTCTTGAAAACGCCCCATTTTCTGCTGTTCTCTTACTTGAACCATCTTCCTTCCTTGCCTTCCTTCTATCTTTCCCAGCTGGGGCCAATCTGTCTGGGAAGCAGTCCAATTGGCTTCCATCTGATGGGAGCTGGTCCCAGCTCTGTTGCCTTCATCTCCTCTGGAGCTGAAACCAGCCTAGGTCATTATTTTGAAACCCTTCGTTTTCCTCCTCTGCATTTTTGCTGCTGTTTTTCTCTCTCAGCGAGGGCACTGCTGAAAATACCTGTAAATACTTCTCCCTTCAGGCCTTCCACAGAGCAGCCCCCAGCCACTCAGGGCTGAGCCCTGGACCTGGTGCATTTCTTGCCTTGCCTGGGGCTGCTGATGGACTCTGTCGCCAGCACTGGCCCCTGCAGAGCTGTGCCCCACTGGGGAGGGCTCTGTCTGTGCTGGGGCTGCCCTTGCTGACCCCCATGCTCTGCATGGGGAGAAGGACTTGATGTCTCTACACCACCAGCACCCTTCCACCTTTTGTGGTGCTCAGATGGAGTGGCTCAACCCCCAGGGCTGTGATTTAGCTTGGGCAGTGCTGTGCATCCAGGTCTCTGCATGCAGCATGAGGCTGTTAATGTTATTTATGTAGTATTTTCTGAAGCACTGCAGCTTCAGTCAGCCTTTGCAAAGGAGGATGCAGCTTCAAACCAAAGTAGATGCCATCTCTGCCATAAGGGACCTCCCAGGAGAGGGTGAGGCAGGGGGCTGTGTCAGATCCCAGCAAGAGATGCAGCTTCCCTGGCAGCACAGCAAAAGTGGGCACCTGGGTGCTCCGACTGCCTGGGGCAAGGAAACCTCTGTAGAGTTCCCCAGACAGAAACGTCGCAGATGTCATGACCACACACAGAGCTTCACCCAGAGCTTGCTCTTGTTTAACACAGAGGCCCTCTGCTCTGAGACCTGGGTCTGCTCTGCGGCTGCTCAGTGATCTGCTGCAGCCATCCACAATATAGCAGTTGGATCAGTCAGCTCTAAGCAGCAGCATCAGGAGAGATCAAGGGAAACTCCTTGCACCTGGCTCTGAAACATAGCTACATGGAGAGGCACACAAGGTGGTGTGGGGCCCACGGGCAGGCTGAGGAGGAGCTGGAAGCATCCTGCAGAGCCACTGGGAACTGCAGGTGAGTGATGTGTAAATACATCAGAAGCTGCCAGGACACTCTTCTCTTGTTCAGTGAGCCTTCAGGCATTATGACCACGGCAATGCTGGCCACGCATGTCTCTGCCATCCTGGGGAACTGAAACTGCTAAGGTCTGAGGCGGTGCTCCCAGTTTCAGTGCCTCGGGATTTCCAGAGCCTTGCTGGTTACCATGAGGTGGCACAGGAGGCCCTGCTGACACAGCTGAGGGTGGCTCCAACCAGCTCCCTGGGAGGAGAACTGTGTCCACAAACCCTCCTTTGGGGATTGTCCAAGGAACGAGGCTTCCAGCACACTCTTCTGGGCACAGATGGAAAGTGGGGAGGCTGGACTGGCCCCTGCTTTGGGGCACTGAGTAGTCTCGGCAGTGTGTGTACATCAGTGCTTGTGCAAGCAATGAATTGGCCAGTGTAGCTGGTTGGGCTTTATGGGTAACTGCATGTCAAAAGGGCTTTAAGCTTGTAAGCAAACTGATGCAGACATATAGCAAAGTCCAGCCCCGCTAAGGGAAGGGAGGTAACACGTCAGAAGGTGGGGAGAGATGCAGGTGATGCTGTGTGCAGCCTGGAACATGCTCATCAAGTGCAAGGGATCTCTGGGCTTCAGGTGCAGTGCTGCCTGCAGAGGACAGGCTGGCACATCAGAGATGGTCACTGAGCTGCTGTGGTGGAAAGGGAATCGCTGCTGAATTGTCTAGTTTACAGGTCCGGGTTAATTACCCGTGATTGATAAGCCACTGCCAGAGTCAGCTGTACCACAGGCTTATCTGTATCATCCCTGCTCACGTCCTCGAAGACTGATAGGAGAGCCAAAAACAATCCAGACAAAAAGATAAGGCTGAGGATGCATGGTGATGTCTTGGAAATTTAATTTAGCAGGGAAAATGCCCCTTTTAAAACGACATTGTCAACTGCTTCCAAAGGAGAGGGCTTGGCCCCCACGGGCTGCCCCAGACCCTCACGGGGGCTGCTGCCTCTGCACCAAATCTGCATGAGAGCTTTGCTACGGGGCTTGTCAACAGAGGCTGCAGCTGGGCTATGAATCACTTTAATTTGTCATGTGAGCCGGTTTCACACCACAATCTCTTGAGGGAAAATGCTGGAAAGTTGGGGGAGGGAGGAGAGGGATGTCAGATGCACACCCCCCGACCCAATTCTTGATGAAAATGTTTCTCCCTCTCCACCAGCTAATGACTAGCCCTAATTTAATAGAGTGAAGTGGCCGACATAAAATGTGTTTTGTTTTCACATCTGAGTCTAACATGGCCACAAGTCATAGTCTGAAATGATTGGGGGTGTTATCAGTCACACATCCTGACATTTTGCCAAAAGGTCTCTTTTGTCTCTTCTCTGAAGTGTGAAAACAAGAGATGCTATTTCTTATTTTCTATAAAGAAAAGTGTGGATTGCAGAGTCTTAAGGAGCCATTAGATGAAGGAAGTCAAAGAAGGAAAGAAAAACCAAGACCTCTTCCTTCCGATAATCACACAAATACTGGACCTCTAGGGACACTTAATGGAAAACATTTTAGGAAGCACCTGAAAAACTGCCATAGAAATTTCCCAGCCCAGCCATCTGGGCTGCAGCATTGTCTCCTGTATCCTTTACTCGGATAATCTTGAGAAAAATCAAAGAATCAGATCATAGCTTGATAATTTTCTTTGTATTTATTTATTAAGTTGCCATTAATAACAATACAAATGGAGTTACCCACCCCTGACTGAGTTCCCTTGACACTTAGTTGAAGTACACAATTATGCAAAATAGGAAGACTCCCACTGCACATTATCCCAAGCAGCAAAAGCATAAACCAAACATAAGCCCCTCCACAGAGACAAATTACTCACCCATCAAAAGAATTATTCACTGTGGGCAAGTAGACTTTTACAAGGTTGATTTTTAAATGTGCAGATGAATGTTACAGCTGGTAAAAATTCATTACTCAATGAATCTGCAGCAAAGGAAAAGATAAGCAGGCGGAGGTTTGTTTTTCCTAAGTGGAAAGGGTTGTATGCTGTGCTGCCCAAAGCCAAAATGCCCTATTCTCTTCCTTTCTCAAATCAGGAGGGTGTTTGATGGTGTGTTTAGCTGTAAGCTCACAACTGGCCCCCAGGAAATCGAAACAATTATCTGCTTTCTTCAATAGAATTGCATTTTAGCCATCTTGTGACAAGGACTGCTGCCTCCGAGGGAGGCAATGAGGCAAAGGTGTGATGCAAATGCTTTTTCCAGTGCTCTCCTTCACCTTGGTAGTCCAGAGCCAGGGCTCTGTGTGGCCACCTCGCAGCCAGGCGGGTTGGTGGCTCCGTTGCCATTTGCCAACATCAGTGTGATTAACATGCTGTTGAAAGCTGTCTCCTCCTCATCCCCAGCAGACAGCCCAACCCCTCAGCTCTTCCGAGCAAATGGCTGAGGTGGCCTTGCACCAAGCAGCTCCCCACAGCAGCCTTACTGCAATCCTGGTAAGCAACAGGCACGAGAATGAGCTGGTGAAGCTGCCGCAAAGGCATTTGCTGCATTCCAGTCCTGGCCCTGGCACGGCACAGGGAGCTGCTGTTTCAGAGAGCAGAGCCCACCTGCAGCACCAACACAGAGGCTCCAAACCCATCAGTGTGTCTGCAGGGGCTGCAGAGCAGAGGCTGAAACCCCTCAGAGTGTCTGTGGGGGCTGCAGAGCAGAGGCTCAGACCCCTCAGAGTGTCTGTGGGGGCTGCAGAGCAGAGGCTGAAACCCCTCAGAGTGTCTGTGGGGGCTGCAGAGCAGAGGCTCAGACCCCTCAGAGTGTCTGTGGGGGCTGCAGAGCGGAGGCTCAGACCCCTCAGAGTGTCTGTGGGGGCTGCAGAGCAGAGGCTCAGACCCCTCAGAGTGTCTGTGGGGGCTGCAGAGCAGAGGCTGAAACCCCTCAGAGTGTCTGTGGGGGCTGCAGAGCAGAGGCTCAGACCCCTCAGAGTGTCTGTGGGGGCTGCAGAGCGGAGGCTCAGACCCCTCAGAGTGTCTGTGGGGGCTGCAGAGCGGAGGCTCAGACCCCTCAGAGTGTCTGTGGGGGCTGCAGAGCAGAGGCTGAAACCCCTCAGAGTGTCTGTGGGGGCTGCAGAGCAGAGGCTGAAACCCCTCAGAGTGTCTGTGGGGGCTGCAGAGCAGAGGCTCAGACCCCTCAGAGTGTCTGTGGGGGCTGCAGAGCAGAGGCTGAAACCCCTCAGAGTGTCTGTGGGGGCTGCAGAGCAGAGGCTCAGACCCCTCAGAGTGTCTGTGGGGGCTGCAGAGCAGAGGCTGAAACCCCTCAGAGTGTCTGTGGGGGCTGCAGAGCAGAGGCTGAAACCCCTCAGAGTGTCTGTGGGGGCTGCAGAGCAGAGGCTCAGACCCCTCAGAGTGTCTGTGGGGGCTGCAGAGCAGAGGCTGAAACCCCTCAGAGTGTCTGTGGGGGCTGCAGAGCAGAGGCTCAGACCCCTCAGAGTGTCTGTGGGGGCTGCAGAGCGGAGGCTCAGACCCCTCAGAGTGTCTGTGGGGGCTGCAGAGCGGAGGCTCAGACCCCTCAGAGTGTCTGTGGGGGCTGCAGAGCGGAGGCTCAGACCCCTCAGAGTGTCTGTGGGGGCTGCAGAGCGGAGGCCCGTGGGGCAGGCGGGAGGCTGCGCCGTGCAACACGCCAGGCAGCTGCTGTAGCCTGCACCGAGCCCTGTTCCATGGCTGGCGGCAACACTCACTGTGTCTGTGGCTACAGCACCTTCACCGAGGCAGGATGCCAACCAAAGCTGTGCTGGAAACAGCTTCCTTGGTTACCTGGTGTTTCCTAAATCCATCCATTCTTTGGCCACTGCTTCCGATGCTTCCCCCCTCCCTCTGCAGGCTGTGTCGTGGAGGATGTGTGCATGAAAGGAGGGAAGAACTGGCCTCTCAGGGAGGAAGGAGACATTGGCTTTTTTTGTCTGATTCAGGAACAAAAAGCTCAAGCCAGGAGCTGTTGTGATTAAGGCTTAGTGTAAAACAGATGCAAAGTTTCATGCAACAAGTGACATAGGGAAGCAGATATATTTTACATGCCATCGTTTCCTATCTCCTGCATGGGATCAGAGCTACCAGATCTGAAGCTGGTTAAGCTTGAGACCCCAGCACAATAACAAGAGTTTCTTAATGGCTGGTCACCAGTTTCTTAATGATCATCTTGGAGCTGGAGTGCTGTGTTCCTTTGAAATACAGGCCACAAACAAGCTCCTCGTTTTTTACTCCCCCCCTTTCCTATCTTAGAAAGAATGAAAGAAAAACAGGTTTGCTGGTAGTGCCAGATCTGGAGGCAAGAGGTACATTTGCATGCAAAACCTTGCATGAATGTCCAGCTGCAAGAGCTTCCAAGCAAGGCAAAAGCTAGCGAGTGAAAGAAGTTGGACGATTACACTCATTTGTCTGCCTTGTTTTCATTGAAATCATTCAGGCAAGGCCAACTGTGTTACTTGGATTCTCTAAGGTATCATTTAGGCATGAGATGTTTACAATCAGCTCTCATTTGCATCAGCGGGGAGGAAAACATGGGATCTGTTGGATATTTCAACTGTTGGGCTAATTACTAGTTTAACCACTAATATTTATTCAACCTCTGCCTCTGAATGGCCATCGGGACAGACCCTGCCACTCTTGCTGTGGTGCTTGCCCTGCAGGTTTCATGCAGGTGTAAGGAGTGCAGAACACGGCCCTGCAAGTGAGGTTTTACTTTTGCTAAGCAGAACCGGTGCCTGAGTGTTAAACCAAAAGCCCTAGAAATGTTCCATCTACTGAGAACAAAACGCTCTTCCTTTCTGCACTCTCGGGAATGAGCCTAACAAAGATACGCCTTGCTATGGGCCACACTCCGTCGTCCCTGCTAGTGATGATTACAGAACTGCTTAGCAAATAGCTTGATAAAGTCAAGGGGTCTGTTTGTGAGACGGGAAACCTCTCTGTGTGGGAGCAGAGGGACTGGCCCCCAGACTCTTTTGTGAGCACAGCACAGAGAAGTCTAAACCTGCTAAGCAAGGCTAAAATGAGCAAGGCAATTGACCCACAGCTTTAATTGAAACAAGAAGTAAGTTTGCTGGGCTATTTTTTTTTTAAACCCAGGCTTAAATAGACATCACTTAGGAGAAGAACATTGATGGAAAGATAAACCCTGTGCATGACAGGACCCTGAAGGTGAAAAGTACCATGAAGTAGGTTAAAGGAGCCTGCCCTTGTATGACAAGCTGCTCTGTGTGCAAGAGGACAGAGAGCACTGAGAGGAAGATAAAAAGATTTCAAGGTCAGATTTCAGGTTACAGAAACCTTGGTGGCTTGCTCTGTCTTGGGCACCTCTGTGGGTTGCAGGCAAAAGCCTAATGAGTGCCAGCTGTGATGGGCTTGGTGCTGCTCACGCCTCTCCTCTGGGAGCTGACCCAAGCCTGTCAACTAATTCCTTTGTGCCAGCAGCTCTCTGGGTGGGAACAAATTTTGGGGTATTTAGCTGCCTGGCCTGAAGGGACTCACTGGCAGGAAGAAGAAAGGCCCCACATTTCATGACATGTCCTAAAGTCGCCTAATGACATTCATGTTTCCCCACTGTGACCCCTGATAGCCCCTTGGCCACCTCCTCTGGCCCATGGGGCTGGCCAAGGCACTCGCTGGAGAGAAGTGACACAGGTCTGGGCTCAGCCCCAAGCACTCAGGTCAGAGTGGGAGGGAGATAAAACTGGGTCCTGCCCCAGAGGGGTGTTTTGCTGCTGATCCCAGGATGTGGAAATGCCAGGTTCGGGTCTGGGAGGACACCAAATCTGACAGAGACCAAATCTGACCTGACAGTGCAAGTGAACTGGGTTTGATTCCATCCACCCCCAGTGAACAAGCGCTCCTGACACACACCTGGTGCTGAGAGGCAGAGGAGCTCCGCACCCAAGCTGTCACCCTCAGTGCAGAGCCACCACCTGCAGCTTGTTAGCCTTCATTGTTATTAAAGGTCATTATTGCTTTCTCCTCAGATGGAGATCAGGAGGTGGTGCTGCTGTTTCCTGAGCCCTTTAATTGGGTGAAGCCATGGCTTTGCTCCCTATGCGACCACATCACTTATGCTCAACTCAGGTAGGATGACAGTGTTATTTGCATGATTCCAGCCCCTGTGGGGCAGAAAATGATGAGAAAAGAGAGTTCCCTGTGATATCCGTGACCTCTAAAATACACTGCACACCTACATACCATGTGCTATGTGGGTGTGACAATAGCAGAAAGACTGCTGCTTGGGTAGAAAGATGGGACGACTGACATCTAAGTGAAAATACCTCAAGTTTTAACTGTATGGTGTTTGTGTTTCAAAACAGAGTGAAAGTTGAAAGGTCACTTTAGCTTTTTAAGCTGTTTGGTTACCTCTTCTTTTCCCCGTTCCTCAGCCATATTGGCAGGTTGCTCTGTCTTTCTTTGCTTCACCACTACGTCTGCTCGCCTTTGGGGTCACATTCACTAGTGAGCAGCACCCTTTGGGTGCCTGTTGTACTAGGTTGTCCAGACAGTCCAAAAGAAAAGCTGGTTTCACTTGTGTAAAAGATTCGTGTGAATGTTTCCACGAGTATGCAGTTCTGTAACATTGCATGCTTACATCATTGATTTTGTGCTGGGTTCAAACACATGCACAGAAGCATGTGGATTGTGTGCAGTATCTTTGCAGGCCAAGCTGGAACCACCTGATAGCTCTCCTCTCCTGCCACGAAATTCAAAATGCTGCAGTTAGTGCAGCGTGGGCCTTGTTGACATTTTAAATGTGTCCATGCATATGTGTCTCTTCTAATACATATATGTGTGTGACTTTCAACTTTTGACTGATCTCAAAGATTAATGAACTTGCTGACTGCACACGAGAAGTGTGTAAACCTTTGAGACTGTTGGGTTCAGCAGGGAAAAGCCAAGAACCAGATCACACCGTTTGCAGTGTGTCCAAATATGTACAACACCCGATGACACCCCAGGAGTGACATTACAATGAGACACAGCCACCAGAAGCAATGCAAGACACGTGCTGCTGGATGTTGCATGTCTGCAGGCAGCAGGTCACTGTGAGGCAGGTGTGAAAGCATCCCAGGTTTCCTAGCAAAAAACAGTGGGCATGTAGGTGTGTAACTAATGCCTGCTCATGAGTTACTCTGAGGGGCTGACCCTGCACCTCTACTGAAACCCTGGGAGATGGTGCAAGAGCTGCAGGACCTCATCAGCCCCTGTGCAGTGCAGTGGGGTTGGAGGAGAATCTTCCTATAAGGGTCAGGAGCCACCCTGCCTTTGCTGGAAGTGGCAGGGGCACACTGTGGGCAGAGCTGGAGTGCAGGGGGGGTCACTGGCAGGGACCTCTGGGCTGGATGGAGCTCAAGCAGAGGGCGCAGGTCAGGGTGCTGGAAGACAAGAGCGATGAGCTAGGGCTGGTAAATTCCAGGATGGTCGCTGCTGGTGGTACCCAGCTCAGTTTACTGCTGAGTGTGGGAATTCCTGCTTGGGTATGCTTTGGAGATGATGCTGTCAAGGGCTGTCTGAACAAGGCTTGTGTCTGCAGCTGGCTGGCATTACAAGGCTGGGGTTGAAACCACCTGAGGACCAGGCTAGCAGAGGCTGAGTCAGCACTACAGATGGGTGCAGGAGCCACAGGACAGCACACAGGGCTGTGTTTGGCCAAGGGCTAGCTGCCTGGCCAAGGGTCACAGCAATGACAAGTCACTTGAAGCTGGGGCTGACCTTGGCAGAAGCCCATGAGTTCACATGGGCTCTGGCAGCATCTGCAGAGCTGTTTCAGGGCAGGTGGTGGCTGGGGCTGCTCATCTGGGCTGTCAGGAACTGATGGTGTAGGATGGAGCTGGAGGTGCTACCTGGGGCACATAGAGGCTGACAGTGACAGACCCTACCAAGCTGAGGGCACCGCTGGAGCTGCTCTGGGGTTCATGCTGCTCAGAAGCTGACTCGGAAGTCAGTGTAGTGGGGTATATCTTTTAAAGCAAGATGAGATTTTAACCAAAATACTTAGAATTGTAAGATGTACAAAGCAAACAATTTTACATTTAACTGCATTTAACTCTTTCACTTCCAAGCTCAGAATGTGCATCAACATTGAAGCCTCAACAAGCCCAGTGAATGTGGAGAGAGTAGTATTGAAGCCACTGAGGTAAGTCAGATTGGTTGGAATTAACAAGGGTAGTGTGGGCTGTAACAATATATTTACAGCCTGGTGATTATACTGTGGAAAGGAAAGGGATTAAATCCCTGTTTAGTTTAAGCTGCGTTTTAGTGCAGCCAGTTCTTCAGTAGTACACAGTTAAAAATGTAGTCTGTCAAATCCTGCTGACATATTTTGGCAATAGACTTTTCCTCTAATTGAAAGCAATTGTTGTGTTGTGAGCTTCCCCCCTTTCCCATTTGTTTTGGTTAACGAGTAGTGGCGGCCTATGTAGTTAAGCACGTATTGAGCAACTGCTCACTGGAAAGTTAGCATATTGCAAAGAGTGTGGCACGATCCTGCCTGGCCTCATAAGGAAAAACTTCCTCCAGGCTTTGGCAGAGGATGTTTGAACAAAGCTGGTAAGATCAGCCTTGCTGGTTGCTATTGCAGGGCTTTGGTGTTTGGGTCAGCTAGGGCCTTCATGTGTGAATCCCGGGGTAAAAACCAGGCTCACTTCCAACCCAGCCATGCTTTGTTTTGAACAATCAGCATGGCCCCTGCTGTGAATCCCATGAGGGGATGCTCTGCTTTGTGTTGCATTCACTTCCTTTGCTGAGAGCCAAGTTCTGCATCCTACACTGCTGGAACGCAGTCAGGACGTGCAGGGTCTGCATGGATGGCCTGATGCAGGCTGGACCCTGTTGTGTCAGGAGCCACAATGCTGCAGGCAGACGGGGCCCTGCAGCCGTGGGAGCCTTAATGAGCCCCTGCTTGGCCAGTCTGGGCAAAACGGTGGTAAAAGCCCTGCTGGCCATGGTGCCAGCTGTGCCGTGTCCCTGTGGTGCAGCAGCAGGGCTTGGTGCCACAGGCTGGGCAACAGCCGATGTGGCTTGTGTGGCTGGGGGACAAGCTGCCTGGCCTGGTGGGACAGTGAGGTGGGGGCTGGCATGGGACCTGCAGAGCAGGGGCTGTGCACCCAAGGGCCAGGGGCTCATGTCCTCCCACCTCTGTGCTCTAGGAAACACATCTATGCTGTCCTCACAGGAATCAGTCAGGGGCTTCAGTCTTGAAACAGCCTTTATTCTGACATCCCTCTGAAGCTCAGAGAGGAGCCATGCACCCCAGCATCCCTGGAGTTCCAAGTAGGACTGGATGAAACCCTCCTTTAGTCATACTGACTCTGATCATCTGGCTAGAAGCCCCTTCAGGCTGGTCCTGGTCAGGACCCAGATGAAGAAGGGGCCTTACTTTGCCCTGGCACACCATCTCCCATGCCTGCCTGTGGCACCTCATGGCATGGACAGGGACAGGTAAGGATGGGAGACTGTTAGCCTAGTGAGGCTGAGTCTCAAGAGGATTGTGTCTCCATCCCACTACTAGACCCAGCACATGCTGAATTCCCCACAGAGCAGAGCTGGAGATACGTTTGAGCTCACCAGCTACGCTTATAGCCCTGGCTGGTGTGAAGTTGAGGGGACTGAGCACAGAGCCCTTCCTAAGCCTCTAAGGAAAATGAAAGCAAGAGATCACCAAGGAGACCTGTGTGAGATGAGGGAACTTGTTTGAGGGCCCCAGTGGTGAAAGCACCCCTTTCCACCCACAGTGCCCCAGTCAAACCCCAGCACAGGCTGAGAAAGACACATCTTTTTTTTTTTACTGCCTTGTGATAAACCTCCTGGTCTGTAAAATCCTGCCATTATTGTGTGTGTGAACTTTCACCAGCACCGAATCTGTCATTAACCTAGCAGGAGACCTTTTCGTGCTCACAACCTCTGTCTCCAGAGCTCCTCTCTGGAGGCGAATCCCTCACGGCGAACACGTCAGCGGCTGCACGCTGCAGACAAGGTTATGACTGCATTACACACTCTGAAGGGAGCAGTGCTCTATATTACATGGGGAAAAGGGTTCACCTTTGAAAACAAAGAGGCTTGAGGAAGAAAAGCATGATTTTACTCAGAAAGTGCCTCAGGTCCCCATAAATCCCTCTCCCTCTTGCTGGGACCAGGGCAGGAGGCCGGTGGCAGAGTACGCTGTGCCCAAGCAGCTCCTGCCAGAGTCATGTGCAGCACAGTCCCAGGCCACACTGCAGTGTGTGTTTGAAGGACGTCTGGGAAGCGACCTTGCCTTAATCTTTCTGCTAAGCACCTAGCAGCCTCCCGGTGTGCTAAATCATTAGTAATAACAGTAGGGACAATCTGGCTGCCTCTGCCATAAGCAGTGCCTACAATACAGGTTAATAACAACAAAACAGGGACTCTGTCCATGCTCATCCAAAACTACACCATGGATTGCTAATCAGTCTATTTCCAAGCCCTCTGTTATTTCTGAGTGCTTTCAAGTGCCTTAGCGAGCTCTTTGCTGATGCATCCAGCTTGATGACACCAGACACTAACTACTGACTGGACAAAGGCACGGTGGCAGGCTGAAGTGGAGAGCATCAGATGAGTGTGGTGATCAGGGAACAGCTCTTGTTCAAGTAGTGATTTCCCTGTGCTTCTCAGCCCCCCTTCCATTTCCCTGGTGCATGGCTCCTCTCCTTTGGGAAGTGCTGCTGCAGGGAAAGCCCTGGGCTGGGCTGGTGGAGATCAAGTGGGACCACTCTGCTCTTAAAGAAGAGAGCTCTTACTCTCTTCTCTTGGATAAGTGCTAGTAGCCTCTGTCAGTGTGGGAAAAAGGCAGGAGCTGGAGCCCTGCTCTGACCCAGTTCAGCTGTTCAATGGCTGTTTTCCATCAGGATGGGCTTCTGAGAGGGAAAGTGAGTGGCCAAAAGGATTCAAAATGTGTGTCTGCTAAGCCTTGGTGAATGCACCTGCCAACTTGTCCTGCAATCACATAGAGAAACACCCAAATAGCACCCTTGGAGGCAAAGAGTGAAGAGGGAAAGAAATAAAGAGGACTGGCTGCCTGGATCAGAGCAGAGGCACTGTCTGACGCCGCTGTGTGGCAGCAGCTGCGGTTCTTCCCGCAGCAGCCCGAGGTGGCCCAAGCTGTGCCTTGGCTGTTCCTCTGCTGGGGTGCCAAGCAGCCTCTCTGCTGGCTGCCCACCTAGCTCATCTGTGCTGGGTGCCCCGTGGGGCAGAGGGGTGGCTGCTCCTTGCACCAGCCTGCACTGCCCGCTCGGCCCTTCCCAGCGCATTCAGTGTCACGAGCAGAGACGTGAAGCGTGTTGCTCTTCTCCCAGATGCCACCTCCCGAGCCCCTCGGTGTGTGCCCAGTGCCCAGGGAGTCCCTGTGGCCATGGCAGCTGCTGGTGTGTGCAGGGAGCAGCTGAGTCAGGCCCGGACACTGGTGGCATGTGAGGGGGACCATCCTTCCCAAGTGCACAGAGCACTTCGTGGGCACCTCGCAGGTAAAGCCCACTAAATAAAGAGATGTTCATACCCCCTGTATTATTAGGTCCTGGGTTTTGGCCATGCTGAGTCGATACAACCTGAGTAATTGCATGAGTAACTCATGTTTCCCCTAAAGGGAAACTGTTCTCGTGTAAATATATTTATTAATAATTAAAGTGTTTTTGAGTTCTTGTGCACACAGCCCCTCTCCCCTACAGAGACGGCTGAGAGGCTGTTACCTTTAAACCTGCGCAATCAAACGGGAGAGGATTTTGGCAGGGGGATGATGGCCTATGGCAAGAGGCATGTGGTTTAATTTTGACCCTTTTTTCTTCCTGAACAAAAAATAAGGGTGAGATCTGCATAAGAGTGATTTAGAAACCTCTACTGCTCCATTAGGAGCATTACTCTGAAATACTCACTGGAGCTTCTAACAGCCCAGATAATAGGGGTGGGAAATGATTTCTGGAAAATATTCCCCTCAAAGCATCTTACCAGAGGATTGTTTCCTAACAACAGCAGCCATAAAATCTTTGTCAAATAATCCTCCAATACCACACATATTTTGGTTTTAATTGTATCACCGTAGATAACTGCTTGGTGTAGGAAATAGGCATCAGAGCTCCTCGGGGACATTTTCTGACAAAGCTGGTACTGGATACTTTTGGGTAAGTCACACATTTTTAAGTGTTCTTTGGCCTAATTTTTCTTTTAACTGACTGTAATCTGGAACCTAATTTAATATGCGTTAAAAGGCTGATTTCGCGTGGAAGATGCTCTACTGTGGGGTAAGCAGCCATAAGAAATCCTAACATAGACAGATTAAAGGTTTGGGATCACGGGGGTTTGTTTCTATGCAATTAAAGACATGATCACATTTAAAAGTTGCTAACTCGTAGTTTAAGACAACCCAAACAAACAACTGGGAGCCTCAGGTTTAAAAATGGCTAATCACTCTATTAATTAAGGATATGATTAGCAGAGACAATGAGTTAGCACAAAAGCATTGCATTTAATTCCATGCACATTTCTGGTGGACATGGTGTGGCCAGGGCAGTTGTGAATTAATTAGTGCTGTGAAGAGGGTGAGGACAGGAAGGGGGAGAGGGAAATTGGCGGGTGTAGAAATGAGATTAGACAGCAGAGAACAGAAGTTTTGCAGAACCCTCAGCGGCCTCGCTAGCGTGTTTGTGTAAACGAAGATCCATGCCACACAACAAATGGGCAGCGAGTCACAGCTCGGGGACGGGGAGATGGGGGACAGCTGCCCAGGGCTGGGCTGCCCAGCATTTCCAGGCAGTCCTGACCAAATACCAGCCTCGATTTCCCACCCTTGCTTTGAATGCTTCTGGCTACTTGTGGATTACAAGGTACCTCCACACTCAGCACTTAGAAGGAGACCTGTGCCATCGTGCTGATGCACGAGATCTCTGCTTGAGACAGTCGCTCCCCTTGGCTGTCAGCTCTGCCATTGCTTCAGCTTGAAGCATCCATGCAGTGCCGAGTGTGCTGTGAGGGGACTCGCTATGTGCTAGGTGCCGGAGCCCACCCTTGCCCATTCTTCATGGGGACTGGAATGTGCTGCTCAAGGAGTCGGGCGCCTCCCGAGCACGCTCTGAGCTGAGGGCTGTGGCCTGTGTCCCAGTGGCGTGGCAGGAGGCCAGAGCTGGTCTGGGCAACTTCTCGGGGCTCTCTCTCACTTGAACTGCAGGGGTATAAGCTACCTGGGTAAACAAAGCACCTGCTGCAGAGCTCGTGGCCCTGGAGAGTCTCCCGTCCCAGGACAGTTTCTGGCTGTGTCTGTATGGCCTCACTCAGCAACCCTCCTTGGCCTGGGAGCGTGCGGCCTCCCTGGCATGGGGTAAATCCCCGTACCCGCGGACGAGGGAAGAAATGCAGCGGATGTGGATGGCACCTTCCCCCACGCAGGTAGCACGTTCCCATGCAGTGAGGGACGGTGGGTCAGGGGCTGCGGCAGCCCGGGGCTGCTCTCCCGCTGTGGATCCCGGTGGGTGAGATTCGGGAAGATCATCACTTCTGTGTTTTTTCTCCACAGTTAAAAAAGAGCCCGTTGGAGGGCAGAGGAGATGCACGGTCCTACTCTGAACTCCGCTTTTCGCAATTCTTGCGGGCAGAGCTGCTCCGGGGGTGGAGTTCGGGCCGCCCGCTCTTCGCTCCCGCCCCCTCCCCAGGGAGCTGCCCCCCGGGCGGCGCGGGGCCGCGCTCACCCGCACCCCCGGTTCCCCCCCGCCGCTCCCCTCCAGGGCGCTTCCCGCTCGGCCGGAACGGGGCCGGCAGCCGCCCGGCGCGGCGTCCGTGCTGCGGGGAGGTGGGAGCCCACCCCGGGAGACACCCCACTCCCCCCTTTACGTGCTTGGAGTATCTCCCCGCTCCACGTGCTGCCAGCCCCAGGGTCGGCCCGACCGGCCCCCGCTTCCCCGCGTCCCTGCCCCGCGGCCGTGCCTGACGGCGGGGACGGGAAGGGGAGCGCTGCCCACCCCGGCTCTCCGTGCCGTTCCGCAGCCGCCAAGAGCGGTCCTGCCCCCGCCCGCTCCGCGACGCGAGGGGGGGTCAGCGGCGAGCGGGACGGGACCCGCGGGGCGCGGGGCGCGGGGCACGCGCCGGGAGTCCCGCGCTCGGGGGGCGGGGCGGGGGCGCGCGGCGGGGCGGGGGCGCGCGGGAGGGGGCGGGGGCGCGAGCCGCCCCCCGCGCGCAGCTCAGCGCAGCGCCGCGCGCCCGACAGTTCCCGCGGGCGTCGCGCGGCGGCGGGTGCGCAGGAAGCGGCCCCGCGGCCCGGCCCCTCCCGCGCGCCGGCGGGCTCATGCACTGTGCGGCGCGGCGGCGCGGCCGGCGGGATGGCTCCGGGCACGGCTCCGGCCAGGGCGGGCGCTGAGCCGCGGCGCCCCGCGCTGCTGCCGCCGCCGCCGCTGCTGTTGCTGCTGCTGCTGGGGCGCGCCGCCGGACTGGAGGTGCAGCGCAAGTTCCTCTCGCCCACCCCCACCAACAACTTCGCCCTGGACGGCCCCGGCTCCCGCGTCTACCTGGCGGCCGTCAACCGGCTCTTCCAGCTGTCGGGGGGCGAGCTGGCGCTGGAGGCGGAGGCGGCGGTGGGACCGGTGCTGGACAGTCCGCTCTGCCACGCGCCGCAGCTCCCGCAGGCCTCCTGCGAGCACCCCAAGGTGCTCACCAACAACTACAACAAGATCCTGCAACCCGACCCCGAGCAGGGCGTGCTCGTCGTCTGCGGCTCCATCTACCAGGGCCTCTGCCAGCTGCGCAGCATGGCCAACATCTCGGCGGTGGCCGTGCGCTTCCCGCCGGGCGGCAGCGACCCGGTCACCGTCTTCCCCAGCATGCTGAACGTGGCGGCCAACCACCCCAACGCCTCCACCGTGGGGCTGGTGCTGCGCCGCGGCGGCGGCGGCGCGCGGCTGTTGGTGGCCGCCACCTACACCGGCTTCGGCAGCCCCTTCTTCCCCCGCAACCGTAGTCTGGAGGACCACCGCTTCGAGAACACGCCCGAGATCGCCATCCGCGCGCTCAACGCCCGCGGCGACCTGGCCAAGCTCTTCACCTTCGACATCAACCCCTCCGACGACAACATCTTCAAGATCAAGCAGGGCGCCAAGGCGCGGCACAAGCTCAGCTTCGTCCGCGCCTTCCTGCAGCGCGGCGCCGGGCCCCCCGCCCGCCGCCCCTACGCCTACCTGGCGCTCAACAGCGAGGCCAACGCGGGCGACAAGGAGAGTCCGTCGCACAGCCTGCTGGCCCGCATCTGCCTGGGCGAGCCGGCCGAGGCCACCCTCAACGGCAGCGGCGAGACTAAGAAGCTGACCGAGTCCTACATCCAGCTGGGGCTGCGCTGCGGCGGCGCCGCCGACGCCTTCACCCGCCTCGTCTCCGTGTTCCCGGCGCGGGCGGCCTGGAGCAGCCCGGCGGCCCCCGCCGCGGCCCCGCCGCCCGCCGAAGAGCTGCTCTTCGGCGTCTTCGAGCGGGCCGGGGCCGGCGGCGGCGGGGGGCGGCCGCAGTCCGCGCTCTGCGTCTTCCGCTTCGCCGAGATCGAGGAGACGATCCGGGCCGCCCGCAACTCCTGCTTCGTCAGCCCGGGCGCTGGCATGGTCACCGTGCTGGACAGCGTTGTGCAGGGCACCGGCCCGGCCTGCGAGAAGAGGAACATCCAGGTACGGGCGGGGCCGCGGGCACCTGCCGGCAGCCGGGCGGGGCGAGCGGGGATGGGGCGGAACGGGATGGGATGTGCTCGGGGATGGGAGCGCGTCCCGCGGCCAGAGCCGCTGCGGGCGGGTGGGTGCTCTCCGCGCCCTCCGTTCTCCGCGCTCGCACGGGAGCCGCATCGCGCCGGGTCACACCGCAAAAGCTGGATGGGTCCCCACAGCGTGCGGCGGGGCTCATCCCGGACAGAGCGTGTCTGCATGCGTCTGTCCGAGACCTCGCGTCTGTCCGGGGACGCGGTTCCCACGCCCCTGTCCCCGGCGAGACGCGGTGGCTCGCGGTCCCGGTCCCCGGTGAGGGGCCGATGAGCCCCGCCGGTCCCTTCGCACGTCCCGTCCCGCCGCCCGGGGACACGCACACACTGGCTGCCTTGTTTCTCGGCGTTCGGGAAAAAGTTTGCCATTGTGACAATTTGTTACCAAGCGGCTGTAAATGTTAACGGCGGATAAAGGCGCTTGTTCTGCCTTTCACAGAAGATATGCGATGCTTAGGGGAAAAAAAGAAGGGGAAAAAAATAAAAAGGCTGCTTTAACACTGCATTTTTCCCTTCCTCTGGGTAGGATGCATAACTCAGCTCCATCAAGATCTTAAAAACATCTGTTGGATTTCAAAGCCACGACAGAGTGTTTGGGCTTGGGCTTCCCTGTGCAGTGCCAGGGGCAGAGAGAAAAAGGTTGCCCGTAGTAACCAAAGGGCTTCGTGTGGCATCTCCACGCTGTGTTAAAATATGTAGTCTTAATGCAGTGGTTCATGGACCTACACTAGCAAAGTTGAGTAGTTTTTCCCTGGTGGCAAAATACAAGCTGCCTGACAGCCAGGAAATCTGGTAGTTGTCCCGGCTTTTGAGTTAATTCCACAAAGACTTAGTGCGTCAAACACTGGGAGCCCAGTCCTGCAGCCTGGGCATGGTCACGGCTCTCAGAGGAGTCACTGGAGTCGGGTCCTATTGACAGGATGGGAGGGCACCCGCGATGCCTTATTGGCTGTGGTTGAAGCTCAGCATCCCTGCAAAGCAGCCCCTCAAGCTCCTGGCAGGATTGAACTAGCAGCCCAGTTTTAACTGAAAGTCAATGGCAGAAAGACAGCCACTTCTTCTGAGCTTCCTCTCTGCTCCGAGACTGTTGGGAATGTACCCTTTTTTCTAACTTTTGTTCACTAAAGAAAATAACACTAGTCTGTTAGTCTGTTGGAAATATCAAGTGCTATAGGAAGTAAGGTCTTCAGACAGCTGATTCCCTAGTGACTGCAAGGGAGCATGGAAATGAGATTCCACTCCCATCTCTGGGTTTGGCCCGTAATGCTGTTCTGCTGTCAGGTATGCTACTGTGCTTTGAGCTCTCCCTGGGCAGGAGAGGAAGGTGACTACAAGCGTGTTGTCAGTGGATGCCACAAAGGCATTCTGTGCAGGACAGCTCTGTTCTTGAAGGGCTGAGCAATGCGGGATGGGAGATTCAGAGGAGCAAGCTGGAAATCACTGAGCCTTGTCAGTCCTGTAGAAGTCAGTAGAAGCTGTCTGTGTTCACCACAGTAAAGAGATCAGGCTGCAAGAAAAACTACTTACATGGAGGCAACAGTGTGACTGGTGATTCTGTAGGGTAGATGGAGAAAACTAGCTTCTGGTCCTGACTGATTCTGTTGCTGACTTTGAAAGTCATTTGACCCCAGGTGCCTCAGTTTCCTGATTTGCCACATACTCCTGCATTTATTACTATTATTCAGAACCCTAACTCACATATAGCATAAAATTGCATTTGTAAAGCTGCTTGGAGATCCTTTGATGTTGAGTACAGCAGGATATAAATGAAGCATACCATTAATATTTGTTCATGCCTAATATTTCTGCGCTTCCCATTCGTTTGATGCGTGTTCCTGCAAACCGCTGACCAAGCCTGCTGGGAACCCTTCCCACCAGAAGAAGGAGAGCTTTTCGGTTTTTAATATTTTTTTTCTCCCTTTTACTTAATCATTGGAGTTGCCAACAAGTTAACAAGCTGTTTTCATTCTCAAGTCCCAGAGTGGCAGTGTCAAGAGAAGAGTTGTAATACTGCGTTTCTTTGTGCTGCGAAAACCTAACATCAATTTCCACCTTCAAGACAATGAAATACTCTAATACATTTGTGTCTCAGCCCTGGGAACGCAGCAGGAAAATGTATTAAAGCAGCAGCTGGTTTGGTGGAGCAGATCAGCATCTAGCTGCCTTCCCATTATGAGCTCCACTTCTCCATCCCTTAGTGGGTTTCCAGGTTTTCTTTTTCCTGTGCGTCGCTGGTAGGTGCTCTGGTATTATCAAAATCATGGTTCATTAGTTCTTCCTGTGGACTAGGTGCCTGGGTTTTAAGCTTCTTCTGGAAGAAAAAAACCAAACCTAATGATGGTTTGATTCATTCCAAGCGTGTGTTCGGCTGAAGTAGTTGGTTGTTACAGACACGGAGCACGGGCTGTTAGGCGTAATGCGGTGTGAAAGGAAAATCATTGCCCCCTTGTGTGCTCTTCTGCCTAATTGAATGCTCCTCTCCTGCAGCACTGGCTGTGGCTCTGCCAGGGAGCTGCAGCACTCAGCTGCCAGTACTGGGTTTCAGAAGCAGGTCCTGGGCATGGCACCACTCCACCAGTGCTCCCCAAGGAGGGGCTGCTCGCTGCCCTCGGCATTGCGGCGGGAGGTTGGGTGGCATCATCCCTATGAGGGGAGCGCAACAGGAGCAGTCGCCACTACTGCAGTGGCAGCATCTTGTTTGGCTGCTGCTGTGACCATTGGTGACAGGTCGTGCAGGGGCTACAGAGGGTGTGTGGGGCAGAGCAGGTGGGGCCTGGGGCACAGCACATCTCTGCTGGCTGGCGGAGGACCCCAGCGGGCCAGTTCACCTGCCTCCCCACCACTGGGCAAGGCAAGTCCCCACTTGGCTTGGGAATTGGCCCATTGGTTTGATGGACACGCTGACTTGAAATTAAGCACATGCTTAACAGCTTTGTGAAACATGGAGAAAATGTGCAGAGGAGGATGGTCTGGGTCAGGGGTAGAGGCTGGTTGGTTGTTCTTGATGAGTACTGCTGAGAAGTCACTTACTGAGGAGGTGAATTTGCAGCGGCAGCTTAGGGGAAAGAGGATGTATTAGGGAAGGATTTAGTTTGATTGGGTTCTTGTACTGAGAGTGAGTGGGTGAGCTGTAGGATTGCTTTTCCTCAACAGAAATAGCTTTTTATAATGAATTTTGTGTCAAATACTGGGTTGTCTTTGTAATGCATGCAGTTAAAATGAAATACTCGCATGGAGGCACTGCTGTGTTTTGCCCACTTGAAGCACGGGTGGAATTTGGACCCAAGCCCCCCAGGAGAGGAGTATGAGCTCTCTGTAGCAGATTGTCTTTAACGTCATTCGCAGCAATGTGCTGACAGAGCTTATCAAATCCCGAGGACAAAGAGTGGGTTTACTTCATATTTGAACCATTCTGCCCCAGCAGGATTACAGCCCAGTAGGTTTGAAGGTCACACTGGCTGTGTAGCTGGAGCGCAGTGCAGCACGCTGGAGCTCTTGAGAAAGCAGAGCAGGCAGGACTTGTCCCGTCTTCCCGCTGCCCCCATGCAGCAGCCATGTGGGACATCCCATCACCTTCCTTCTCATGATGCTGAGCATAAAAGTGCGTCTGCTGCCGGTTACACACCGCATCAATGCCACGGCGCAGCAGAGCAGAGCTCCCGCCACAGCCTCTCGCCACAGCCCGATCTCTGGCGCTGGCGCTGGGGCAGGGGAATGTGATGAGTCCCCTCTGTGCTGCTCCAACCCATAGCCACCTGTTTGGCAGGGGCATGGGGATGGTTGCTGGGTGGCTCCAGTGCTGCTCCCACAGCTGCAGTTTAGAAGGGGAAGCGATTTCCAGGCATCTCTACAAACCTGCCCGCTCTGGGTATCTCTGAGTTTAACACAAAGTAAAACACACTGTGTGACAAAAAGCACACTTGAGGAAGAGCTGAGCTGGTAACCCCATCCCACACTCCCTGCTGTGCTGGGCTCCTTGTCTTCTGTGGTTTTGGTGTTGAGCCCTGTGCTTTCCTTCTGAAAACTCCCAGAGAGGTAACTAGGGAAAGCAGACTTGTACTCCATAGGCTTGGGTTTGCTAGCCCTGGATGTGCTTATCTCCTGGGAAATGTTTTGGGGTCTGCAACTCAAAAAAGGCTGAAAATCTGGTTTGTTTCCTATGCTGG
The DNA here is from genome assembly GCF_028858725.1 of Colius striatus. NCBI lineage: Eukaryota > Metazoa > Chordata > Aves > Coliiformes > Coliidae > Colius > Colius striatus. The sequence continues at coordinate 22,230,250 of NC_084773.1, read as the reverse complement.
AGAGCAGAGGCACAGCAGCATGGGATAATGATGCATTTCAGCATTAATTCTCAGGTTTCTGGCTCTTGTGGCTTTGCGTCAGATCCTGCATGCTCATTGAGCACAGTGTTTTGTGGTGCAATGATGAGATACCCACCAGTGAGCTTCACTATAACGGGTTGTTAAATAAAACTTGGTCCTCGGGTAGACTGTATAAACAGTCTCAGTATATATGTATGCCTGGGCATGGAAATGTGGTTTGAAACCAGTTAGAAAATGTTCCCAAAGAAAAAAACCCTCATATACACGTGGGAATATGACAAAGCATCTACTTACTGTCCAAATATACTGCGGTATCTCTGTGGGATTGGGTTTTATAGGAGCTGAGTTACTTTGAAGTGCTGGTTTATACTAATTTAGAAATTCCAAACATGAAAATAAATGTGCTCTAACCCTACATCTACTCAGATAAATCCAGAGGATTAGCCACAGAAAGGAAACTGGGAATTTACACTTAATTTGGACATTAAAAATAAGGCAGGAGTTCTAGCAGCAGTCTTAATTTCTACTTTCTGCAGAACGTGCTGTGTTTGGAGTTGATGGCACACACCTGAAGATGCAGGTGCCCCGATGCTGCACAGCTGTGCTGTATCACCATGATATCTGGCTGTTGTTTTACAGGCAGTGAGAAGTTGGTGTCTCTGCAAGCAGCCATGTGAGGGCTGAGCAGCAAGGGGCCCCTCTGCCCAGAGAGGGACCAGCAGCACCCGAGGTGCCCCAGATGAAGGGTCAGGCCACAGCCCGAGCTTTGCTGGTGCTGGAAGAGCTCAGCCCTGGCCCTGAGTGCTGTGTGTAGCTGCTCTGGCTCTCATCCATATCAGCAAGCGGTGGCCAGCTGCTGGGTACGTTTCCTTGGGAATTGATGTGGAAGTAGGATGTTCTGCCTTCAGTCAAGGCAGCAGGAGCTGTGTGAATCTTGTCCTTCCTGGCCCAACTCTGTGGTTGCCCGTGCCTGGGGGCTTTCCTGCTGCGGGGGGCCAGCATGGCCCTGGAGCTTTGTGCCAAGCAGGGGAGTTTCCTGGGGAGCAGGTTGGTGCCCCTGAGCTGAAGGTGAGTGCACAAACCCCAGTTCAAGTCTGAGACCTTAGTAAAGCTGCAGGCTCGCATTCGGTGCCAGGGGCACAGGCAGCATGAGGCAGCTGGTGTTGGGCAGCAGCAGCCTGGCCTGACCAGACAGGACCAGCTGCTGGAGCAAGGCTGCCTGTGTTTTTGTGCCCAAACCATTGCCAGGTCACTGCTCTGACAAGATTTCTGCAGCTTATGTGTTGCAAGTGGCATGGGAATACAAATGTGTCTATCCTAAGCTAGAAAAAAAGTGGAAGTCTCGGTTTTACAAACATGTGCCTCTATTATTTGAAGGAAATTTGGAACTTGTCTTCCTGTTTCTGCCTCGTCTCTGTTTAAGGTATTATGCTGCTTCATACTTCTCTCTTCTGGAGAAAAGACCATTCAGATTTTCATCCCAGCATCTGCGGACTGCTGCCAGCGTTCAATGGGTTGTGAGCTGCTGGTGGCCAGAAGCCACATCTAGTGGATTGCTTGATTAAAAGGAACCAATGAACACCTGGCACATTCTAAAAAACTGTTGTGTAGAGAGATCGTCTTAGGAAGAGCTGGGAAAAGTTTGCAGTGTAATGATAGCACTTGGTGAGGAAGGGGAGATGTGAAAGTTGAGGGGTTTTTAATGTGATGTAAAATAGCAGTTTCCAAAGTTGAGTTGTGAGTCACTGTCACCTTTTCAGTATGTCTCATAGATACAGATGTTGACTGACAGCAGGGTGAGTGTGGTTCCGTGAAGAGTGGTGAATCCGAGTCTGGGAACTGGCTCATGCAGGGAGGGGGATTGGTGTGGCAGATCATTAAATGAGAAGGAAATTCTAGGTAAAGCACCGTGTCTGCTTTAGACCACATCTTTATGCCTTAGTCACTTCTGCATTTGGAGGGCTTGGTTAATGAGCTTCTTTTAACCCTTCCATGCCAAGCTGCCATGGTTGGGTGGGTGCCAGGAACAAGTTTGTTTCTGGATGCAGGTACTGAGGCTGTGTAGCAGGTGGTGTGTCGTGGTATCCATGGAGGACACCCCTGTGTGTGGTGGCCTGGGGCAGTGCTGCTGTGCAGAGGCACATTTTACTGAGGATATGTAAAAGAAGAGTAGAGTTCTGCTCATTATCTCAGAGCTCAGTTGATTTGGCAGAACTAATGAGGAAAATATAGGAAAACATTTACTATAAACTACAGCTAAATGAAGCAGATTTGAACTGACACATGCAAAAGACCAGTTGTGTTAGGTAAGAAGTTGTTACTTTAATGGATGCTTTTTCCAGCCCAGAATCACACAGATATGCCTTCAGAGCGCTTTGAGTGTGTAAAGTGCTAAGTGGTGGTGGTAGCAATAATAAAAAAATAACCCCCAAAGACCAAGGGGCCAAACTCGTGGTTGACCCAGGACCTCTCCCTGTGGGAAGGGGTCTGGGTGGTTTAAGATCAGTTACTGAAGCCAAAGCTCATTGTAAATGAGAAACACAGCTTGAGGGGTGGAAAGTGGGGGCTCTCCCAAGGAAAAAGCAGCTAAGAAAATACAGCCTGAATAAATCAGGCGTCTCACTCCAAACAGTTTTGAGGGGGATGTCTCAGTTTGGCTTCCAGAGCAGCGTGGGTGTCCTTGGGATGAGGCACACTCAGCTGCTCCGCTCGGCTCCTCGTCCCCAGGGAGTGGGGCAGAGGAGCCACATTTCCAGCAGGGGTGGGTTTAAAGGACGTACGAACTCTCACTGCTCAAATGCAGGCTGTTTTGACTATGACAGCCTCTTTGGAGCATGTTGTTAACTAATCCCTGTGCCTGCCCATTCCTGAGGGATTTGATTGTATAATCTGAAGCATTGTATTTAATGTAGGATGAAGGCTGACATAATAAGCTTGACCAGTCTTTCTGGTGGCATGAAGGATGAGCAATTTCAGTTAAAAGGCTGCTGTGTTTTCTGTTCCTCTGCTTTGAGCAGTTCCCCAGGCAGCTGCACGTGCTACTTCAGCTCCCTGAAGTCAAAGCGCCCATGTGTGCCACCCCGGCTGCTGTGGGGCAAGGAAGGGGGCCCATGCCAGGGCTGCCCAGGCTGGGCGAAGGTGTTTTGGGAGAGGGCTGTGCAAAGCAGGGCCTGCCAGGCTCCTGTCAGCATTGCCCTCAGCTTTCTGTACAAGTAGTTCAGCTTTGGAGTCATCACGACAGAGTTGGGACTTGTGGAGTGAAGGATGGCTGTGAGTTCCTGCAGCGGGAGGGGCAGAGGAGACTGAGCAGTAATAGCACTGGCTGGCTGTGGGCATTCAGCTTCAGTGCCACTGCTGGACTTGAGGTCGGAGCTTCTGAGGACTCCTCGGAGCTCTTAGATCCTGCCTAACACCCCAAGGAAGGCTCCTGTTACAGATACTCCACACCCTTTCCTCCCACACCTAGAGCAACACAGCAGAAGATGGATGGCTGCAGGAAGTCTGTGTTTGTTCGAGCTGTCGTTGGGCTTTGGCTTCACCACAGCAGACTGACACGTAGTTCTGCCCCAGTCCCCTCACAGCCTTTCGACTCACCTGTGTGTCCCCTCGGGACGAGTTGCTGGCAGGCAGCAGCCCAGCGGGTGTGTGAGGTCTGCCCAGGGCTGCTGCGGCCAGAGCTTGGGTTTCCTCCTCTGAGATGAGATGCAGTGCTGAGAGCCTCTGCCAGCGTTTCAGACCACAGCAAAGGTGAATGTGACCTCTGCGGCCACAGCAAAGGTGAATGTGACCTCTGCGGCCACAGCAGAGGTGAATGTGACCTCTGCGGCCACAGCAGAGGTGAATGTGACTGCTGCAGCGATTTGGCCTGACCCAGGCTTGACCTTGAACTGACTGGAGGTCTGTGTCTCTGTAAACTCACTGAAAACAGTTTCTCAGGGGGCTGGTGGGCTCAGTGTATCGGGTCCTCTCTGGCCCTGAATCCGGCTGGGGGCACAGGGTGTGCTGAGCCCATCGCCCTGTGTCGGCCGAGCAGCTGCCAGAGGCTTGGGAAGGGCTGAAGGGCAGGACACAGGGCGCAGGCTCTGGGGCTGGAAATGCCACTGGCAGGATGGGGCTCAGTTCCCTGCAGGCGGGGCACAGCCCGGGTTGCTGCGGAGCTGTGGCAGCAGCTGGGTGTCTGCCCGCCTGTGGCCGGTGTCACGCAGCCTGGGCCAACGCGGCCGAACTGCCACGGCCCGGCTCGAGAAACTTCTGGTCTAAGTTACCAGTAAAACAGGGGTGCAGATCTCCTTTTAAGCCTCCTTTTCGAGGACGCCTGCTGTGCTGTGGGGGTGCTGACTGCGTAGTGTAGATGACTCCTGAGAAAAATGGAGCAAGGTTATGGGAGGCTCTCAGCCTGCGTGCCTCTGCTGGCCAAGAGAGCCCATTGATCTGCCTCCCGCCTGAAAAGCGCCATGGGAAGTTAGAGAACTCTGTGCTAATGCCTGTCCTTGTAGCAGCACTGCAATTAGACGCTGCTTACATCTCAAGTGCCTCAACAGTAGAGTCCTCTTCAGAGGATGACATTTTCCTCCAGGCATCCCAAAAAGCCTGTTTTTGACAGCTCGGCTTGTGCCACTCCAGCAGATAAACGCGTGATTGTGTGTACAAACTGCTGCTGGCTCGAGGGGGTCTGGGGGGAGTGGGCTCTGCCTGGGAGGGGTGTCATGGCCAGTCTGGGCTCTGCCCGACACAGAGGAGAGCTTGTGCTCGCCACCAGCTCATTCTGCCCGTTCCCCTCTGGTGTCTGTGCAATATTTCCATGCTGGTTTTTAGCCTCTCTCTCCCGCTCAGCTTTGAGCCCGTGCCCTACTATTGTCTTCAGACAGTATCCAAATTATTTTCCCTCTGCAATCAGAGATTTCCCTGAGTCATACCTAAATGTTAATAAAAACCTAATGGTTTATGTTAAGGAAGGCACGAGATAAAACTAGAGCCCTTTTATCACAGACTTTAATGGCCTGAAAATGTCAGTTGTGTGGGAGCAACTGCCAAATTTTGAGCCTATGAAGATGATGGCTAAGTCCCACAAATCAACAAGTTTGGAGCGGATTATCGGATGTTGGCTGTGTCGTTTTCCCAGGACTCCAGGCATGCTGGCAGCCAACGCTCTAATCCGCTCTGATACGAAGCATGGAGGGGCTGGGCTCCCTTTCCACTTACTGCTGTTGTGCGAAGCCTTCAGACCCGCTGTGGCAGTCAGGAAAGCCTTGCTGAAAGCAGAAGCCACGGGGCTTTTGTTCTGACCTGCAGCCTGCTTTTAATTCAGAAATAACCTCCATCTTTGCTTGAGAACTATTTTTAAGGTCACAAACACAGGATGCAGAAATCAGTACGTTTCATGGTTTTCCTGACTGCTGCCTCACCACTCCTCTTCCTCCTTCTGTTTCCAGCAGACTTCCTTCCCGAGGGGACATCCTGCAGGCTGGGCTCTGGGGCGCAGCGCCCGCGGCTGGGCAGCTGTAATGGAAATTCTGGCAAATCGCTTTTTCTGCCCCTTTTAGGCCTGGGACAAAGAACCGAACTCTCACCGTGAAAATAGCTGACCTCCGGAGCTCTGATGTGACTGGAAATCTTTTCTCTCTGTCCTGCTTTGCTTTCACAGTCATGCTCAGGGCTTAATCTGCCTCACCCTCCTCCTTAGATGTGGCTTCTTGGTTTGAATTAACTTGCTTCACTTGTGGATTTTTGCAGCAATACCGAGTGCTCCGTCCTGGCAAGTGCAGAGGGTGAGACCAGCGCTGCTTGGCCCGTGCGAGCTCTGGGTTGTCTCCAGCTTGCACCGAGGTGGCCCTTCACTGGTGTCAGAGGGAGAGAGACAGATGTTTTGGATGCAGAATGGTTCTAATCCAGCCTTGCGTGATATTTCTATGAGTTACTGAGTATTCAGAGCGTGTAGCAGAAAAATAGTGGCAATACAGTAAATGTCCTCGGGGTTGTTTTAAAATTCAGATGATAGAATGAGATTGGTTTTGGAAGAAAAATTAATGTTTATGCTTTCCCCACTTCAGAGCAGGACAGTTTGATTTAAGTGGGAGAGAGATTTAACCCCTTCCACGTGAAGAGTGCCTCTCAGCACAACCTTTAAGTGCTGTTTCTCAAGCTGTGGTGATTGCTGGGTGCCTGCAGGAGGATGTAACTTGGCCGTATCCTGTTTATCGTAACGTGACAAGACTTAAGGTGTCCCCTTGGTGCTGTGATGTATGGCAGCAGCAGCACGGTGTGTCACCTCACCCTGGGACCCCGGAGAGGGAAACACCATATGTGTCCTCTCGTGCATCCGTTGGAAGAGCTGATGTCATTTAAAGAAAGGTGTTTCAGAGGAAGGATGTATGTGGCCAAATAAAGCTTGGCCAGCGTTAAAATAGTTACATCCTGTTTATTGTGGAAAACACTTTGCTCTGATATTAGCTCTGATTTATAATCAGGCAGGCACAGCAGATAAGGAACTTCCCGTGATTTTGGCCACCTGTGAGAAGAAAGGGCTGTGTCCTTTGGCTGGAGGCAAACAAGTGCTGGTGCTGCCTGCCCAGGCAACTGCTGCTGAGACGAGGTGTTGAGCATCCCTCAGCCTCCCAGGCGGCTTCAGGTGCCTCTGTGCCCCACTTTTCCAGCAGGAAGGATCCTTGTGAGCTTCAGGTGGTTAATATTGGTGAAGTGTAATGAAGAGGGGTTACAGGTAATAATCCCTGAGACAAATAATCAAGCCCAAGTGCATTTCTAAAGGTCTGGCTGTGAGCAGAAGGACTGTTAAATCAGAAACATGGCTGGCTTGCCGTATCCTCTGCGTGGTGTGAAGTGTTGTGTTGCCCAGTTACAGGGGGAAACAACACACTGAAGAGTTTGGGCTGTGATTTTATTTTTTAATGGAATGAAATGCTATAAAACTGCAAAATGCATTTAGCAAAGTCACATCCACAGCACTTGGTCCTTTCATTGGTCCCATGTGGACTGGGCTGCAGCTCCATGCCTGCTGCTTGGCACTCGCTTCAGCACAGGCAGGTTTTCAGATCAGGCTTTGTTACTTCACATCTGATGTGACCGACAGCAGCAGCAGACATGGGATCAGGGTGGTTTTGTGGTGAGGAGCCAGTCTGCTGCCCTGGCCTAGCAGCAGGGACGTGAGCCCAGGCCCCCTCCAGGCAGGGGGGCATTGCCTGCTGTGTGCCAGCATGCAGAGGGGCCATGGGTCTGTGTGGGACCAGGTGCTCAGGAAGACAGTGCTGTTTGCTGCAGCTGCAAAGAGACCAAGAGCAGGTCACAGCCAGCCCAGTGGGGTTTGCTGCTGTTTTCTCCCATGCAGCGAGGAGGAGAGGGCTGTGCCACAGACCCCATGCCCACCAGAGGCTGCTGAGAGGCCTCCAGCCCTGTGGTGGGCTGGCAGGGGCTGCTTTCCTCCCATCTGTGAGCCAATGCCATCCCCTTCTCCCAGAGACACAGCCATACTGCTTCACTTGTGTTTTGTTTTTTCCCCTTTTTGCCCGGGGGTGTGTTGCTGTAGTGTGGCACCTGAGACGTGTGGTTGTGGCCGGGAGGGCAGCCAGGCACAGGGCAGGGGCTGCATCCCACACCGGGGCAGAGCGGAGGGGTGGCCCTGCGTGGCTCTCACACTCTGGCTGCAGAGCCTGAAGATTTTCCTAATCTTCTGAACTGTCTGGAGAGAGGAGAGAGCTGAAGATTTAGTTTGGTTCTATTAATTAAATAATAGTGATAATAAGGGAATTAAAATACAGGCCCTGGTGCGCTCAGCCCAGGCAGGAGGGACTGTGCTAAACAGGCTGGTTGTCAACTTCTCCTGCCTGGTGGAAACACGTGGTTGAGTTTCTTAACAGATACGGCCTCAAATCCCTGCATTTGTTCTGCTTAAATTAGCACTCCTGACGATATCCATGTTATGGCTGAGTTCAGGAAGGCGTAAAATGTGCTTAGTTTTAGAGGTGTGCGTTGCAGTCTGCCAGCAACCTCTTGTCTGGAGTTCTGTGCAGGCATTTCCCTGTGGTCAGGGCTTTGGTTTGACGTGCAGCCTGCAGATGCCCGCAGCGGTCGGCACGGCAGCCCTGCAGCTGTGTGCCCACACCCGGCAAGGGTGATGGTGCAGTTGCGGCTTCTCTGAAGATGAGCCTGAAATGACACTGTAGATGGTGTGGTAATGGCCCTTGAAACATGCCTGTGATTTGAGTGGCTTCAGCTGCACCCACAACACTTCGTAAAAGCCGCAGCAGGGGTGACAGCAGGTGAATTGTTGACAGCAAGTCTGTTGTGATCAGACGTTGTTGAATCCATCCGTGTTGTCTGAGCAGAAATTGTAAGGGGAGTCTAGGAGGATTCAGGGTGAGAGTGGCCATAACTCTTGGGTGCATCTCGGCAGGGTAGGAGGAGTATGAGGCATCAGTCCTGTTTCAGTTGCTCCTGTCACGCAGCAACTGTAATAATTAATTTAGCAGAGGGCAGTAAAGTCTGCTGTCTTGCTTGTGGCCAAATGAGCTGGTGCCTGCTCACAGACCAGCTCACGAGTGAGGAGTCCTTAATAATTGTCCTCTGCCTTCACCCATCAGCTCCTGACAGTGAGGGGACACGGCAGCCCTGATCCAACCCTGGCACATGGGGCCAGCTTGAAAGCAGCATCCAGAGGCGAATAATGACCGTGTTGTGGTCTTTGGCACAGGGCACAGCTGTTCTTGTTGCAGGGCATGGCGAGTGGCTGGGGGCTGAGGATGGACAGGGTCAGTGGCTGCAGCATTTCTGGGCAGAATTTTGCTGCTTTTCCCTCTCTGTCCCACAGCTCAGTGCCTCCTCCCACTCGGCAGCTTATCCATCCTATCCCTGGTCCTGGGATGTAGAAGACCAGTGGAGATTTTGCTGTTCACTGCAGTAGCAGCCAGATCAGAGCCAGGATTTACTGTCCTGGGAGTTGCCAGCAAGCTTTTATTTGTCCTCTCTCTTTGGCTCTGTTCTCAGTCACTTCCTCACTTGCAGGAAAATATTTTGAATTCTTTTATTGGAGAAACTTTTTTCTTCACCTTTTATTTGAGAAGGGAGGAGCTCGAGATGGCTGCTGGGCTTGCAGCTGCCCCAGCTGAGCATGACTCTGCACGCTGCTCATTGCTGAGCCCAAGCACTGACCCGTGGGAAGGAGCACCCGCGGCAGCCAGCAGCCCTTTGCAGGCAGAGCCATTGCCTCTGTGCCCAGGGCAGGGTACCCCTAGGGAGAGCTCATCTTTGGTGGGCTGAGAATCCTCCTCTGTGGTGCAGCCCCCATGGTGAGGGGCTTTTAGCACTGTGCTGGAGAAGAGACCTTCAGCTGCTTCGGTGGGAGAGGGAGGCAAGGACCCCCCTTTCCCCCTTGACTATTGCATTCTGTGTTGAGGTGAGAGTGCTGCCGCAGGACACAGGCCTTTGGCTGGAGGATGCCCTCCTATGGGGCCCTGCACCTGGGTGGTTCTGGCAGCAATTCTGCTGCTGCCCCAATCCTACCCATAGCACGGGCAAGGGCAGAGCTCTTCCAGCAGCTCCTCTGCAGCAAAGCCTGGTCTGGATTTGGCTCTGAGGGTAGATCTGGAAAGCCCAAAGGAGGCTCAGTTACTGCTCTTTGCTCCCGTGTTAACTAGTTACATCTCCCTATTCCCTGGCTCAGTGGTGAGGAGCTTTCCCTGGGCACAGCAGGGCTGTCAGCAGCCTGTCAGGGCTGAGCCCGAGGCGGTGGTTGGGGGGCCCGCTGGTGTTCGCCACAGCCCGCTGATGCCTGTGTCTGTCCACAGCTGCAGCCGGAGCAGCTGGACTGTGGGGCCGCGCACCTCCAGCACCCGCTGGCCATCGTCAACCCCGTCACAGCCACCCCCATCTTCACCCACAGCGGCCTCACCGCCGTGGCCGTGGCCAGCGTCAACAACTACACCGTGGTGTTCCTGGGCACTGCCAGCGGAGCACTCCTGAAGGCAAGTGGAGCCCGGCAGGGCTGGGGCACGGGGCAGGGGCAGCCCTGGAGCAGACACAGATGATACCTGCTTTGTCTCAGCCTGGGGTGAGCGGTACATAATGTGGAATACTCAATCAAGATGCTTGGAGAGAAGGAATCGGATCCAAACTCTCCCCTTGCATCCAAGTGCTTCTGGCAAAAACATGGTAACAACCATCGAGAAACTCGGTGCTTTGATTTTTTTCCTGCAGGGACAGGTAATTCAGGAGGAAGCTGGCAGTGCGGGGCTGGGGAGGCACATGCCACACGCAGCGCAGCCCCTGTTCACACAGTATTAACAGCTCTGCTCCCATTATCATCTCCAAGAAAGCAGCCTTATCTGCTGCGCCTCCATTAGGGAGAGGCTCCTGGCTACCCTTTGCTGGGATAATTTGCTCAGATAGCTGTAATCTAATTCTGCAACACAGCTGCATAACCAGAAGCCTTTTTACCTTCAGGGCTCCTTGTTATTTGGCACGGGATACAAGATACTTTGCGTGAGTTATCATTCATATTTGCTGCCTGAGAAAAGACAGCAAAGCGATGGGAATGGTGCTCCACCAGCTCCTGCCAGCAGCAATTATGGCTGCCAGGGGCGTGTATGGGGAGTTAATCAGATAAGTTGCAGATGGGCGTTTCTGTGAGGGCCGTTATCAGTGCCACATCCAGCAGTTATTAGAGGGGAAGCAGCGCTTGGGAAGGAGTGGCCAGGACAAGGCCAGTGCTCACAAGGCAGATGGGGTGGAAGGATCTGGTCTGGTGAGTCCCCATGTATGCAGGTCTGGAAGTCTGTAGACAAGGTGCTGTGGTGGCGTTACCTTGTAACTTCAGCCCACTCTGCCCTTGCCCGTGCCACTGAAGCCTGTGTCCCCCACCACTCCTCTGCTCTGCTTCAGCCAGAGCATGGGTGTCTCTGCCCCTCTGCACTGCTGCAGTGCTCTCCCTGAGGGCTTGAGCTCAGGAGATCCAAGGAAAGTGCCTAGCAGCACAGGCATAGGGTAAAGGAGCCCAGGAGGCAGAGGGACCTTGGGGCAGGAGCCTGGAAACTGCCGAGCACAGAGCAGGTTTCAACAAGAAGGGAGAAAGAATGGTCACAAAGCTAAAGTGGAGGGCATTGGGATTCAGTTTGTGGACGTCTTGGGTGATCCCAGGCAAATCAACAAGCTTCCAGACAGCCAGCTTTTGAAACAGGAATAGTGATAGTTCCCTTCTTTTTCTGCATGGCAGCTTGCAGTGTGTGCAGTGTGGGAAGCCCTCCGCTTCGAGTGTGTGCTGTCTTACTAGGACATGTCAGTGCTGCTCTAGTGTAGGAATTAATTAATCCTATGTTAATTAATTAATCCAGACTTTAGAGAGCAGAGGCATGCTTGGTTACAATTATTGCCTTCCCTTGCTAGTAAGGAGGTAGGAATTTGCCTCGCTCCCTTTCTGTTTTAAGCTGAAAAGTGACTCTCAAGGAGAAATTGTGTAGCCCTATTGTTATTTCCTCTCAGCAATGCCACATTTAATTTGCTGCGTTCTTAAGTCAAATACCAAGACATTGTGAGATCTGAAGGGCAGGCTGATGCTTCCCAGCCTCTTTCATCACTGCCAGCACTTCAGCTGGTGATTCATGAGGCAAAGTAGGACTTGGCTCTCTTGCAGCAGCTGCCATGGTCCTCTGGAGTTAGCAGGGGTAAAAGCTTCTTTTGGCTAGGAACGACAGTGAATGTTTTTCAGTTGTGCAGGGAGCAGGGGATGCCTTGTTGTACTGCCCTGTTGCTGATTTTCACTGTTTTTCATTAAGCTCTGGAAAGGCGATGTTCTTTGTAACAGAAATGAACATGCATATGCAACGAGGGCTGAAGACTGGTGCCACTTACGTCAGGATAAAGCCAGAGTGACACTGCTTTGTCCCTCTGGAAACAGCCGAGCTGTGCAGTGGGGAGAGCCCTGGACAGGGAGTTTTACAGGCAACCTCTCAGAGGTCTTTAAACAGGGACCGATGGCTGCAAGGATGGTTCATCACCAGGCAGGGCTCCTGGCTGTAGCCTGGTCTTTCTGGACTGCTTAGTGCCTTCCCTGTGCCCCATAGCTGGCTTCTCAGTAAGGCACTGTGTGTGCAGCCTGCAAAGTGTGCAGAGATTTGCAGTGCTTGAAAACACAGAACAACATTACATACCACTTTGACTCTTGTTTATAACCAAGGAACAATAATCTTCTCCCTATAATGTTTGAAAAATGGTATCTGTGAGTGGCTTCTTCTCACTACAGATTAACCTGGACAGTTCCATGAAGGTTATTAGCAGGAGATCCATTTCAGTGGCTTATGGAGAGCCTGTCCACCCCATCATGCAGTTTGACCCTTCTGATTCCACCTACCTCTATCTGATGACCTCCTACCAGGTGAGATCTTTAGTCTTCAGCAAAATAGTCCTTTGAGCATTGTGCATTTGATTTGGTGTTTGGTGCTAAGCTGGGAGCAGGATGAGAGAGTAAAATTTGCTTTAATGTTAACAGGCAGAGCCAAGAAGTTCAGAGCTTCGGGTGGGGTGTCAGAGGGCATTCTGAGTGGTACCTGTGCCTGTTTCTTCTGTGTAGGGTAGGGGCCACACTGAGCAGATGAACTTGTCAAGCCGTTTCTTTGTGATGGACAGGTAAAAAGAGGAGTGAAAGGTGTGGAAACCCGTCCCACTCATGGGAGTGCAGAAACTTACAGTGCAGAGTTTAAGGGAGGCTTTCAGGAGATCAGACAAAAAGCCTACCTGTCAGAAATGACCCTGGGGGAGGTTTCTGCTCAGGCTGGCTGGCAGGAGGACTGGAGGGTAGGAGGGCTGTCTGCATGAGCAGGAATGCCACAGCAGGTAGAAACAGACGGTCTGGGCTCCATGAAGTGAGCGGAGAAGGAGAATGAGAGCTGAGCGCTGCAGGCACTGTGGTTTGTCCTGAATTACATCTTAATCTGTCAAAACAGATGCACAGCCACAAATGTTGTATGTTGTATTTCTATTTTCCAAGCCCTAATTCCCTGCAGATTGGTCATTACCATTTCACAGAAGTCTCCTGGGATATCTCTTTACCTGATGTTTCACACTGTCTCCTCTCAGCTCCCAGACTGGGTTGTGCACCTCATTCAGGCTTTATCAAACATCCAGTGCACCACTTGTGATTATCTCCTGTTTCTTTTCCAATGAAGCAGATGAGTTAATCTTTCTTTGTTGGAATTAGCGTCCTGGGAGACTCCCCAGGAGCTCAGCAGGGTTGGGCTGGGGGACTGCTGAGCACCACAGGGCCGGGGAGCTGCGGAGAGCTGCAGGTTCTGCAAAGTTCCGTGGGCTGGGAAGCAGTGAAGTTCTGAGCACCTGGTGCAGGCTCAGGGCCCTCAGCACCTCATGTTGTCAGTCCCTGCTGTACTAGATGACTCAGTTTTCCTTCCCAGATATTTAGAATTTAAGAGAGGATAAAGCAGAAATGACACGTGCTTTTCCTCCCACTGCCGCTGCCAAGAAGTCCCCAGAGCTACTTCGATTTCTTTACAAATTAAGGTTTCCACAGTGGTGTTGCTTCTTGGTCATTTTGTAAATAGCCAGATAGTGTTCATCTCTGTCAGAGAGGAGCCTTCTGCAGGGGGAGCTTTTCACAGGGAGGGACAAGCTGCAAAGCCATCTCCATCTGACACATCAGGGAAGTGTGTTGTGGCTCTGTGTAGCCTGCCCCTCACACCTCTGCCACCGTGGTGGTGGCTGAAGAGGAGCAGCTCAGCTCAGCTGTGCACTGAGTGCTATGGGACAGATAATAATGATGTGAGGGTCTGCTCCTTGTTGTCCATTCTGTAAGGCCTGGCCCAGGCAGGCAGGTAAAGCAACTGGGACACCAGTGTGTCATCGCTGACTGCACGTGGCCCTGCTGGTGCATCCCGCTTGGCGTGAGGGTCTCTGGGATGGTGTAAAGCATTTGGAAGCCGTTATGCTGTTGTCATGCAGATGACACGGGTGAAGGTGGCTGCCTGCAACCAGTACTCGACGTGCACGGAGTGCCTGGCCGCTGCTGACGCTTACTGTGGGTGGTGCACAATGGAGACCAGGTAGGACTGGTGGTTTCGGAGTGTGCTATGCTGGGGCCTTTAGCCTTCAAGCCAGGGCAAGAGTTTCTGGTGTCTTTTATATTTCCACACGATCACATCACACTTCCATTAGTCTTTGTCCATTCCTTATGCAATTGTGCTCTAAAAACAATTGCATCTGGTCCCAGACAGCTGGGATGCTCTTCAGAGCCAGGAGTTCACTGCCAGTGCAAAGAGTAGCTTTCAGGCGTCCGACCACAGGACTGAGAGAGCCTACACCGTGTTGAAGACCATCTTTTGCCCTTGCGATTATAATTTATGAGTAGGAGACAATCAGCACTGGAAAAGGGATTTAGAAAATTAGACTTTGCACTTACAAATTGAGGAAGTCAAAATGTCACCTTCTCCTCTTCAGCTCTGGGTTCAGCCTGGCCTGCTCTCACTTACCCTGAGTCCTGGTGCCCTGTTGATGCTGGTAGGAGTACATGCTCTTAATCATGGCAACCAGGCACTTCAAATATAGCAGCAAAGCTTTATGTTTAGCTGCATGGATGGAGGCAAAAAATGTAGGCACAGCATTTTCTTAGAGTCTTCTCTCACAAGGAAGTCAACATTTTTATCACCTGCTTCAAAAACAACCTGCCGTGAGTTGTTCCCCTGTTCGTTGCAGGTGTTCTCTGCAGCATGAGTGCATGAACTTCACCGGGGCCAACTTCTGGGCGAGTGCAAGTGAGGGGATGCAGCGGTGCCCTTCCATGACCATCCTGGAGCCTGAGATTAATATCGACAAAGAGAACCCGGTGCGTTTGATGCGAACACCAAATCTACTGAGGGGGGCAAAGGTGCTCAGGAGTGCTCCCAGAGCTGCTCCACGGAACAGGCAGGAGAGGTGTCTGAGATTTCACATGCAGAGGATCAACTGCAGGCAGCTAAATCCTCTCATTTTATCGATTTGTATTGTTGCTATCTTTAAACAGTATTTTAAATGTTTTCATCAAAAAATGTGTAATTTAAAGGCAGATCCTCTCCCAACAGCAACAGTGTCTCTGTGCCAAAGTTCTCAACCAGCCCTAACATGGGGAAATTGACGATAAACAGACAGGGACTAGGGCAGGGGCCAGGCCAGGGCTGGAGATAGGAACCTCGTGGGACTCTGTCACCAGTCCAGCTCCACTTCTGCTGCTTAGGAATGCTGGGCTGAGGTCCTCAGGAGTCATCCACTGATGGGGGGAGGCAGTGAGCATGTGGACTGCTCATTTTCCTGAGTCACCCTCCTCAAAAACATTCCCTTTCTGCAGAACTTCCCCTCCAGTCCTTCCCTTCAGGCTGATGGCCAAAAGAAACCCGTGCTGCTGGGCCTTGCTGTCCCAACAGCCTCCCACCAGCTCAACACCTCCCATCACTGGTCCCTGGTATGGACTGCTGCCAGCCGGTGGTTCAGGCTTTCAGAAGCAAGGGTTAACATTATTCTGCTCTTTCTCCTCATCCTCCTCCCTCCCCAGAGCTCCAGGAGGCAGCTGGACAAGCAAGGCTTGTGCAGGCAGCGTGGGTCAAGGGCAGCTGAAGAGGGCTTAGCCTTTTCGTCCTGCTTCCTCGGGATGGTCTTGCAAGGAAGCCCTGGGCTGTTTTTTCATGCCAAGGAAGCCCTGGGCTGGGTTTTGATGCCAGCTACAGTCATTCTAACTACTGAAGCAAGGGTTTGTACACAGATGGCCTTTAGAGTTGAAAGAGCGTAAAACGAAAGAAAACCTCTGTCTGTGGGCTTGCTTTGGCGTTGCTGTTCTATGAAAAGCTTGTGAAACATTGACAAATTCTAAATGTTGTTTTCTGTGATAATAACTGGTTCGTTTTTTGTCCAATACAGGCCCTGATAATACAAATCAATGGGACTATCCCAAACCTGAATGGAACAAATATTTCATGTGACTATGGAAATAACATCCACACGGTAGCCAGAGTTGCTGGAGATTACATAAACCAGTTTATTTACTGCAGCCTGCTTCCCCGTGAGAAGTACCCACCGTTTCCTGATGACCAAGGTGTGTAGAAGAACACAAGCTCAGTTCATTTTAACCATTTTTGTCTCCATAACTTTTCATAGGCTTCTTTTGTTTTCCAGTTGCATGTGCAGATAATGCATAAGGGAAAAGACACCCAAGCTGCTCCTGTTTCATAGGGCACATGGCTTTAAAGCATAAGAGTTCTGCCATCTTAGCATGGATTGACAGCATTTCAAATCCATCGATTTTTGCCTTAAGTCAGAATTTAGAAGCCAGTTCATGTACTTATTTCTCTAGTTACAGCTTCTGCTTTAGGTTGAGTAAGTACTGAACCAAAAAAGTTTTATCCCTGGGGAAATAATGTTGCTACTTATATTGATCTTTGCAATTGCTTTTGTTTAATTCCCCAACATGCTCTACCTTTCAGAAGTTCTGGAAGAAGAGCAAGTGTGCACCTAAAAGCAGCTCAGAAACTCTTAAAATCATTTACGCAATCAAAAGCCAGCCTGAGGTCTTCTAGTATACTCGTGTTCTCAGGAGGCATCCCAAACAGGATGCCCCCTTGAGGTGCCATGGCTCTGCGTTCCGAAGGTGCTGAGCACCTGAGAACTAGCAGAGATCATCGAGCCTTGACAGCCAAGTTGAGCTGACCAGATCTGATAGTGACCAAGGAGACAGACTCATTTTATAGCTCCTTCTGAGAAGTTCAGTGCTTCATTCCAGATTTGAGTGCCTGTTAAATTTTCATCTTTCAAGCCTGGAGTGAATGCTCTATTGAAGATGTCTGACTTCAGTGGGAGAAGAATTAGCCAGTCCTTTTGAAAATCCCACTTTTCATAGGCAAGTTTATAAAGCTGCATTGTTTTTCTCCCTAGCTATCCAAAGAATGGGAGACCATTAACTGCTCTGTATTGTTGGTTACAGCAATATCCAAATGAATTTCTGGAATCCCATGCACTGATTTATTGTACACATTCTGAAAGAGGCATTGTCTCTTGCCCCTGGTGCTTATATGGCAAAACTGCAAAGGAAAAAAAAATTAGGCAATTCTGGGGGGAGGGAGAGATGGGACAGCGTGTTAAGTAGCCAAAAAAGGGATTTCCACTCTTCTTTGCGGGTTTGTTGTCATGGGGAAAGTGAGCGGGGTTTTAAAACATGATAACTAACATGCTTTATTTGCCACATTTAAAATAAGCGTATTTAGCACCAACCGTAAGCGAAGACAATAGTGAACTCTGCTAATTAACACTTGCACAACATGCTAGAGCTTTCTGCTGAAAGATGCAACGTTCTTCTCTGGTGAGGGTGATGTAAAGCGTTGACTTAAGAGGGAAGAGCTGAAGTCAGAGGGCAAAAGATGAATGGTCCAAGCTCTGACATGCAGCTTGGAGGAAGCCCTGGAGAAAACAGATCAGATTTAGCCCATGTTTTCCCAAGGGTCTGTCTTGTCTTCTAAGCGTGAGCGTGAGGGAGCGGCTCTCGCAACCCAGTATTCTTTGGCTTGATTCTCTCAGACCACGTGGTTGTAGAAACTGCTCTCCGGGTCAACAGCAAAAACATCATCTGGGCCAATTTCACCATCTACGATTGCAAAAGAACTGGAAACATTTACCCAAAGAGAGCGTGAGTGCCGCCGGTGTGCCGGCAGCAGGGCCGCGGTGCGGCGCGCAGGGGCGGGCTGGGGCCCCGTGCAGATGGGGCGTTTGGGGCCGAGAGGAGGGTCCCGGTGTGGGGTCGTGGGGGAGCACGGACTCGTGCTGGCAGGGGCCTGGCAGGATTTGGCAGGAGAGTAGGGGCTGGGCTGCCAGGGATTTATGAGGGAGGGTCCTCGTGCGTCTGGAGCCATCTGGACATGTTGGGTTTTTTCAACGTGAATAATATTTTTGTATGAAGCTTGTTCTGTTAACCCTTAAGCAGCAGAGCTGGCCTCCCAGTGATGCCTGGGGGTGTTTGGGGCACTGAGGGACTGAGAGACCAGTTCCCCCTGCACTCCTGCCCCTTCCAGCCCGAGGTGGGAGAGGCTGAGTACCCTTCATCAGCACAGTGGGCTAAGAGGAGGGATCTGGTGCCACCCACAGAAATTCATCCACCTCTCAGGAGCACAAGGACAGACTCTGACTGCAGGGATCCCCGTGTCCTGCCTGCCAGTGATCCCATGTCCCACACAAACACACCTCACTACCTGGAGAGAGGGACAAGGAAAGGAGCATTTTCTGGGGGAAAGAGTGTGTTTTGCTAGGCAGGGGAAGGTGGCTGCCTTTGTGCTGCGGCCTGGAGCCAGGCAGAGACACCCCAGACCCCAGGGGGAGGAGAACCCAGCACCTGCCCTAGGTTTTTCTGTTCACTTTTAAATCTGAACACAGTGTGTGAAGAACAGTTGCACAGCTGAGCAATCTGAAATGTGCTTTTCTCACTGTACCTTTGCTGTTTCAGATGCACCAGCTGCCTCTCGACCAGGTGGAAGTGTCGCTGGTGCCCCTCCACCTACACCTGCGTCTCCAACTACTCGCAGTGTGATGCACTGCAGATGAAGGTAAGGCCTGCTGGACGTTGCTGCTCTGGGACGCCTTCCCACGTCACAGTGCTGTTGCTGTTGTTTTCCTGCTCCTCGCAGTGAGGGTGGCAGATGGCCTGGGTTTGGCAGCACTGGGTAGGGGGCAGCTCCGAGGATGGTGCTGCTTGGCACCGAGGACGTGCTGGTGGCCTTGGAGAGTCCCCGCAGTCAGAAGCGCGGCGCTACGCGTCTCACTTGCACAAGCCCAGCAGACGGGGAGCTGAAGGGCTGCCCTGGAGCGTGGCTCTGCTTGTGCCGTGTTCACAGCTCTCCCTGGCAGCGTGGGTGAGCGTGGGACTGGAGCCAGGCCAGAACCACCTTGCCTCGAGGTCCCCAGGCTGTGCCTCGCTTGGTTTGGTGACCACAGGGGACTTCAGACCCCGATGCCTGGGACAGTCTCAGCCCTTCCCCCTGGCAGGTCTCGAGTCCCCCTCTCAGCAGCTGCCGCTTGCTGGGCACAGCTTCTCCTGGCGTGGCGTTGGGCACCCTTCTGTGCAGGTGTCCAGGAGGGAGATGCAGCTGTGCCATCCCGTGCCGTGCCTGGGGATACGTGTGTGTGTGGGGGGGATGCCTCAGTTTAGGTGGTGCAACAAGCATAGCAGCACGTTACAGTTTGCGTAGCTTTGACCAGGCTATTGTGGCATGTGGGTAATTCATTGGAGCACCATTGGTGGTGCTTGTCTAAAGGAGAAAAGCCCCCTTTCCAAATTATAGCCTTAATAAACCCAGAGGTTCAGTGTGTTCCTGCTCCTGAAATTTAAATAATCGATCATTGCTTTTGGCCATGGCTAGTAAGTGGTGTTTCTCATTAAATCTGGAGGAGGAAGAGCTTGGGCTGAGAGAGGAGTTGTGAAGAAGGACTTGCATGGTGGGATTGGCTTTTCCCTTCACAAAGTGTTGCTTAGCCTGCAGCTTGTCTGGCAAACACAAAAAATTGCCTGAGATGATTTGTGTCCTTTTACTTAAGTGTTGCTGCTTCTGGAAGGGCAGGGAAAGAGCATTTACTCAGCAGAGCAGAGTGGTGTGTTTTCCTGGCTTAGCCCAGGTGTTGTTTTTAGACTGTGTCTGGGGAGATGCCAGGGAAGATTTGAGAGCTGGATTTTGCTGAGTCCAGCTGCCCTCTTGTTCTCTGCCTCACAGGGCAGAGGCTGGCCTTGTCCTCTCCCCTGCCTGTGGCTTTTGGAGGAGGAAAAGAGCCATAAAGCCAACACTGTGGGGGTAAAACCCTGCTACAGTGCCCATACTGTGGGTGGGAGGGCACAGGGCTGTTCATGTGCAGCCTTTTGGGACCAGACTCAAATGCTCTCTTGTAAAGCCAAACCCAAGGCTGTGGCTGTCAGTCCGTGATGCCTCCTGCACCTCTGGAATCACTGTGGGACCTGACCTGCAAACTGTTGGGGGTCTCTCCATGGCATGAGGCTGACAGATGTCCCGGGAGCAAGTAGAGAATGGTGTGAGGTGGCATTGCCTGTGGCACTGCAAATGGGAAGCAGTCTGAGATGGGAAGTGCAGGGACCACAGCCACATGTTCCCTCTGCCATGGCAGGGCATCCCTGCCCTGTCTGACCTTGCTCCTGTGTGTGCTAGAACTCCACACTACTGCAGCCAGGTCCTGGAGGAACTGATCTGACTGGAGTCAAACGCAGCAGAGACGTTGTTCTGCTCCCGAGCTCACGTGAAGGGAGAGAACGGACAGCTGAACCTCAGCATCAGACCTGCCTCCCTGGCTGTGGGCACTGTGAGGGACAGCATGGTATGGGGTTTCATGGAATAGCTGCTCTTCTGCCCAAAGGGAGGAAATTAGGGGTGTGGGCTTTGAGAAGCCTCACCTACAGATTACGGAGAGCTGCACCCACTCTGCTCCCACTGCCTCAAGCAGACAGGGAGAGCCAGGGCTACCCTCTGGCAGGGGTAACTGTGCCTGTCCTTCCTTAAGGATAACCATGCCCATGCTTGCTTCCTTTGCACTGATCTGCTCCAGAGGTACAGTTGTGTTGGATACTGCACCTGGACTGGACACAGTCTCTGCCTTAGCTCTTCCTGCTGCTTTCAGTGAGCAGCCTGCAGGACAAGGTGCTCTGTAGCCCTGGAAACATGGTGCCTCTTCCTACAGCCTGAGCTTTCCGTAAACAAGCATTGCTGTGTGGCTGCACCTGAGGACGGCTCCGCTGGGAAGCCAGCGTCATACTGGCTTCATCCACAGCATTTTAAACATCCAGACGCTTTGCCCCAATCCAGACGTGAATGATATAATCAGCTGGAAAGCTGCATTTCTAGCCCTGATGAACAGCAGGAGAAGGGGCTACAAGATGACAAGTTAATCAGTTCTCTAAAGTGTATTTATCTCACAAGCTATGCCAGCTGCTTTGACATGCAAGGACACACCAGGCCATAGGAGCTTTTGCATGAAATTTCAGTTGTAGCCCTGCTGGGTTTATTTTAACTCTTTTGATTCTCTGAGAAGAGGTTTGGGACTGAAATCTGTCTCTGGTGCTTTGCTTTGTTGTTTTACCTTCTCTTATCATGTGCATCTCTGTTATTTAATCTCCTTGTTTAGATGGCACCAACTGTGCTTGGTTAGGATGAGCGTCCTGATAGAGATGAAGCGTGTTTTCCACAGTCAAACAGGCACTTCCAGACAGTTCCCCGACCCTTAGCTAGGTCTGGGGAAAGCAAGAGAGAAACCTCATGCTCACTGCGTGACCGGCAGCAGGGGTGTGTCCTGCCAGGCATCTCAGCACCAGAAGGGAGGGCTCTGCCCCTTGTCAGGGCAGCACCAGCACTGTCATTAGCAGAGTCACAGTGGGTAACCCTTGGTGCCAGTGAGAAGAAAATCTTGCCCTCTGAAAATTACTCTGTATAATGGACCAAATATTTTGTTGTCTTTTACCCCAATGGATCCACTGTCAGAGGCATTAATAGGCATTAATCTGGACGTACCCTGGGGCACTGGAGAATCTAGCTTCGTTTTTGCTGTAGTTTTGCAGGGCGATTTGCATCTCGTGAAAGAACAGGACGGGCTTGTCATAAAGATTTGAATTCTGAGTCAGCTCCAGCATCTGAGCCATCAATTTAAAGTGAGAACAAAAGTAGGGGGACAGATGACCTTTAGAAATCATTTTTCAGCTTCATTTAGGCCTTTCATTTCAGCTGTCCTCCTGCTGCAGTCGCCTCGCTGAAGCCCCGTAGCTCATTGTACCCTTTCTTCTGCACACACGCACACATGAGCCCCTGTGCAGGAGGGAGGCTGCTGGGCAGCCGTGTCTCTGCGGGGGCTCTGGCACAGAAATGTGTGTTATGAGGTATTTGGCATTGACTTCCAGCTGACAGGAGGCAGGTCACACCAGGCCTTTACCCAGGCAGGCTGCAGAACCTCCTTTTAGTGTCACTCCAACCCTGTCTTCTAACACTTAAGTGCCTGTAATGAGGGAGCAGCCCAGAGTGGCAGCCGAGGAGTGTGCACACATCTGCTTTTCCCTGGGAGTCCATTTTTTCCAGCAAGAAGAGGAAAGTGCAGGCTTGGCAGCCCCACTGCCTGGGGGTCAGGGTGTCCCTGAGCTGGCAGAGGAGCCTGCCAGGGCTGAGAGGGGAACTGCTGCTGTGCTCTTCCTTTGCCAGCCGTGGCTGCTGGCCCAGAGCTGTGCATGAGCACTCCTGGAGACCTGGCCACTGTGCTCTGGTTACCTGACAGCTAGTGAAGGGATGGATTTTAAGGCAGTGCCATGCTGGGCTGGACTTAAAGCTTTCCCCGGGGGAGGAAGGCTGCACATGATGTTACTGCTCTGTGCATCGCGGTGCCATTTTGATATTCCATCTTCTGGGGTTACAGTGTTATCTGGCTTTACAGATGTGGTGAAATTATTCTTATCAAGGGCCCTGATGTTTCTTCTTGCCTCATCACTGAGGATGCTCAGCATGCACCCAGCTAACCTCTGGGGTTTGTTTTCCTTATGTCATACCCAACAGAAGAAGATTGACTGCCCACGAATTGTTCCTGCCTCTTGGGACCCGATGCCCACCGGAGTGTCTCGGGACATCACAATCTCACTGGCTAACGCTACTTTCCCGAAGGTAAGCGAGTTCCTGAGGGATGGGAAGGTTCAGATGAACCTGGGCTGGCCTGCGAGGTGGCCAGGCCAGCCAAAGGGATTGCAAGTACAAGCTGGTTTCTGCCCTGGGAGCCAGTGATGGGGCTGGTCCCAGTTTGTGTTAGCAGCTGAAATCACTGTGTTAAGAAAAGGCTTGGGTGAAAAGCAGCCATCCCACACTCAGGAGCTAGCCCTGTGCTAGCTGAGCCACCACTCTGGGACTCCAACATGGAAATATGTTCTAAGTTCTGATTTACACTGAAAAGCATTTTCTTCTTGTGAAAAGAAAATCCTTTTTCTGTGACATTTTCTGGCACGTAGAAGTGTGATAGGGTGAGAAGCGGCAGGGGGCGTCAAGTGGTGCCTCTGGGGATGTGTTGCATGCCAGGAGGAACCAGAAGAGTTTGGGGCAAGGAGGCTGGGCACTGGGGGAATACTTGGCAAAGCTCTGGCATTTGTAGAAAGCTGCCCTGTGACATTTTGGCCCAAGTCTTCAGTGAAGCCCATGGGGCCTGGTGTGCCCTGCCCCTGGGGAGGACGCCTGCACATTGCATAGCCAGGCAACTCGTCTTTCTGCAAGGAAAGGAGAGGCTGGAAATGCTGGTGGAGCAGCTGGGTTGTGGCAGCTGGGGCAGTGGCCGGGGCTGCCAGGCGCTGGGGGAACCTCCTCCCACTGGCCTCCTGCCCTCCCCCCTGCCTTGGGCTGCCATTCTGGATCAGGTCCAGCCTCTGTAAAGGAGGATGTGCCCTCTGCAGTCAGCAAAACAGGGCGAGAAATCCTTCCTCTGTGGATGCTGGAGGTGGCTGAAGAGGAAGCAATACCGCATTTAACCCAGTAGGAAATGAAGTCAGCAGGAAAGGGGCCAAGGCAGCGCTGCTGCCGGCGCGGCTGGAGAGGCTCCAGCGGTCTGGCTTCCTCCCGCATGGGATTCCTTCTCCTTTCCTCTTCGCTCTGCTACTGGAGCTTGGAGCATCAGAGACACGTGCCCCAACACCTTTGCCACTGCAGGGGCCTGCCTGGGGCTGGGTGAGCAGCAGTGGGCATGGGCCAGCCTGCAGAGCAGTACCTGCCTGGGCACAAGCCATACACTGGAGGAGATTGCAGTTTCCCCTCATGGCTGCACGTGTGTTGGCTGAGCCAGCAGCTGCCTGCCAGGAGTCTAGCATTTTCTTTCATGTCTTGTATCAGATCTGTCAGTTTTCAAAGGGTAGTTAGACCTCAGTAGTGGCGGAGCATCAACCTGCTTGGAAGACAGGACTTTTTCCTGCGGGATAGGGGCACAGCAGTAACTCAGGGCAGGTTATCATCCTTGTGGTATCAGGAAAGTAGCACAGAATATCTTTGAACATATTCCCATCTGAGTCCTCATTTGAATTAGAGATTTGCTCTGTGCAGTTGTTGGGAGGAGAGGGAAGGTGGCTGTGAGCCCAGGTAAGAGACTGGCTTGGTCTGGTTTCAATGAGGTGGCTTGGGGCCACTTTGGCTCTCAGACTGCATTGAAGCAGGAGCTTTAAACACCTCTGGTCCAGAGGAACCCAGGAACCCTGCTGGTGAGGATTACGAAAGCATAGACTGGCCAGACACAGCTCCTGCTCTGTGAGGCTGTGGGTCAGGCACAGCTCCTGCTCTGTGAGGCTGTGGGTCAGGCACAGCTCCTGCTCTGTGAGGCTGTGGGTCAGGCACGGCTCCTGCTCTGTGAGGCTGTGGGTCAGGCACGGCTCCTGCTCTGTGAGGCTGTGGGTCAGGCACGGCTCCTGCTCTGTGAGGCTGTGGGTCAGGCACGGCTCCTGCTCTGTGAGGCTGTGGGTCAGGCACGGCTCCTGCTCTGTGAGGCTGTGGGTCAGGCACGGCTCCTGCTCTGTGAGGCTGTGGGTCAGGCACGGCTCCTGCTCTGTGAGGCTGTGGGTCAGGCACGGCTCCTCCTCTGTGAGGCTGTGGGTCAGGCACGGCTCCTGCTCTGTGAGGCTGTGGGTCAGGCACAGCTCCTGCTCTGCATGTGCTGTGTGTTCCTGCCTCAGGGAATGTCTGCCCCACGCCTGGTCGTGACACTTCACGGCAGCACCGGGTGAGATGAAGGGACAGGCCTTGGCTCCACATGCGATGTCAGACTGCAGCAGGTTTATGTACAGGTGTGTAACTGAGCAGGATTAGCAAGGCACAGAGCCCAGCCCCGTGACAGCGTCTGGCTGTGGTCTCCTGTTTGCTTTGAGCGCAGTTCAGACACTGGTGACAGGAACCGGGTAATCCCCAGTACCTGCTGGGTTGGCTGGGGCAGAGAACTCTGCAAGTGGTTGTTGCAGCCCTTCTGCCCTTGTCTTTTGCAGGAGACAGCTCTGGAGTGCCATTTTGGGACAGACAGGACGTTTGAAGCCCAATGGGTGAACTCCTCTGCCGTGGAGTGCAAACATGTGCTGGTGAGTCGGGTCTGAGGCCACCAGCCCCTGCTGCTCCCCTTGTGTGGGGTGAGTATGAGGGCAGGGAGGGGCTTGGCCCCAAGCTCCCACCCAGTGCCTGGGATGCCACCCTTCCTCCCTCCCTCCCTCCGCGCCCAGGTGAAAAAAGGGCAAACCAGGTTTGCCCCTCCAGCAAGAGGCTCTTTGTGCTGATGCTGGAGGAGCCAGGAGTGGCTGGTGCCGCTTTGTCCGCTCTATGGGTGTCTGCAGTGGCTCCAGGCGCTGCTCCACTGAGGTTTGGGAAGTTGGTGCTTGTTTATCTTTCCAAATGGGAAGAGTTCAGTTCAGAGAAAAAATTGGCCACCTTTCAGTGTTGCTATTTCTGTAGCTTTTATTTTGAACTAGGAACTGGCCTGAGAAAATGCTCAGGCACTCGAGGAGGAGCAGTGTGTGATCGTTGGAGGGCAAACTCCACCTCTGAAATGCAGCAAATGTTTGGGGTGGGAATTCCCTGGGTGAGCATGTTTCAGGTAGAAGCTTGAGAGGAGCATTTTCACATCACATCACCTGCACTGAAAATGCACAGACTGGCTGGTCTGTTACTTTTCCTGTCCATTTCTACTAAAAATAGCAGCAAGCCAAGGCTCTGCTCTACCTGTGGTGTGTTCTACCCTTCCTTGGGATGTCAGAAAAAGAAAACAGAGAACAGCCTTCTCTCCCTCTCTGCTGAAGATGAGCCCCTCCTGTAGTGAGAAGCAGTGGTCAGAGAAACCTTCCAAGGAATGTTAATCCCTGTAGTGTGTGTATGGAACCTTGTATTTTACTAAATTTCCTAAGCTTTTATTTGGTTATTTTTTGTGTGTGCAGCTCCACACGACAGAAAAAAGCCATCTCTTCCCAGTGAACCTTCAGCTGAAGGACAGACCAGACAGATTTATCGACAGTCCAGAGACGATGACAGGTCTGAGTTGAAAATATTTTGATTCTGGTCTCATCTGGTCAGCTTGAATGACTCTGTAATCCTGGCACAGTTTATGGGCTCAGCAGAGGGACCACGGCTCAGATGAGCACAGCTTAGTTCTTTCTCTGACTCACGCAAAAAAAGTCTTTTCCCAGAGTCGCATTCAGGTGAACGCAGGTCCAGCAACCAGGCAGGCACCCATGGGCATCCCCTTTGCACCCAGGGAAAGTGGACAGGCAGTGGTGGAGGTCTCACCGGCGGCAGCGTGTGGGATGGGGTGCGCTGCCGCTTGTGGTCACAGCAGAGATGTGGGACATCCTTGGGGTCGGGAAGGAATTCCTCCTGGAGGAGATAAGGGATGGGGGAGGGCTGTGCCCTGAGCTCTCACAGGTTCAGCACGCTGTAAAAATTGAGGCTTTTCTTTTTTCCTCTTGTGCTAAGAAGGAATGAAATGTGTGAAGGCGTTTAAGAGAGCTACCCATTAAAGGCTACCCTCTGTCTCTGGGAAGAGAGCTCACATTCCCCACACAGCTCTTGCTACATCAGCAGACTAAGCCAGGCAGGCAGAGTTGGGTTAGGAGTGCACCCAGAGGGCATTTGGGTAGGGCCAGCCCCACCAGTCAGCCCGCAGAGCCACACCAGTGACACCAGTGCCTCTGCCCACTCTGGCCTGGCACTGGCCCCGTGCTCTCTCCCTGGGGCAGGCAGTGCAGTGGCCTTTTCCCTCTCCAGAGTGTCAGCAGCTGTAGTACAAGGAATTCATTTAGCTTAGATGCAAATGAGAACTAGCTGCCTGAAGTGAGATTTCCTGCAGGGGACAGCAGGGATGGGGATTGGCCCCAACACCATCAGCTGTGACCCACGATGAAAAGGCTTCCCTGTAGTAAATCCCATAGTGTAAAGGAGGCTTATCTTGGAAAACATTCCAGGTGGTGAAATAGCCTCTGAAATACCAGCATGGATAGGCAGGAGACATGATTTCCTTGCAGAAAGAAGAGGGAGGGTGTCCATGTTTTTGAGATACAGAGGGAATCCAGAGGAGAGGTGTGGGAGATGTGAGCTGAGGCTATTTGGAATGAGACTCGGTTCTCAGCGTGGGTGGTGCGGGGAGCAGGAATGACAGCGGAAGGAGCTGTGGTGGAATTCCCCCTCCTCCTGCACAGGGAGAGAGCTCGCTTACACAGACTGTGTTTGCATCAATCTGGATCTGCCAGAATATTTGGAGGTCCTGTGGGACCATTAGACTGCGCTGGCTCCTCCTCGCCTTGATCAGATTGGTGCAACTAAAATTAGGCTGACTTGCAAGCGGAGACAAAGATCTGCCAGGCCAATTATAAATGTGAGCATCTTGTATGCTGTCTTTAATAGAATTACTGTTATTAGTGCTTATGATTTCAATATTTATTAGCTTTCATTGTAAAGTGTGTTTTGGTAGTCCACTGATTGTATCCCAGCTCTTTGCTGTTGGCTGGAAAACCAAACAGTGTCACTCACTGAGTGGACTCGAGGTAAAATAAGCTCATTTTTTCATTTGTGGAGAAAAAGGAGACCAGGAGTCCCTGGTGCAGATGATGTTTCGTTAGCCTGAGCACAGGCAGCCCACGGAAGGCTGAGGGGTTTGTTATTTGCTTGTGAAGCCCCTGGAGATCCCCCTGTGAGCAGAAGTGTAAAATGTGACTGTTCCTTTGTTTTACATTCCCCTGCAAAGTCTCCTCTGGGGAAAAGGGTGTGAAAGCAACGTTTCCTGAGTGTTTCTGGCTGTTTATCTCAGCGGATACCCACACTACAGTGGCAGAAGTCTGTAGGCTGGAGAGGAAATGTAACCTGGGGCACCAGCTAACGAAGAGGTGAAAGCAGTGTAGGAAAATGATGTGGAAGCTAAGCTGAGCAGATCTACAGGGAGAAGTCAATGAAAGGGACTTAGGGTCACCAGGGGGAAGGAAAGGAGCTGTAAGGCTGTACAAAGCACTGCAACCATACGATTTTTGTCAGAGTGTGAAGCAATGTGATTGCTTCGCTAACAGGATGGAGCCAGCTTTGCCAAGCAGCTTCCCATGTGGATGCTGAGAGTTGGAAACATGTAACGTAAATTGACAAAAGGTTCCGAGTTTGGGTGTTGTTTGTTTTTCAAGGGAAATAAAAAGGAAAAGAAAGTGCTAAATTATATTGCAGTGAGAACAAGCACCCAGTCCTTCTGGGAAATCTTCAGGATGGCAGCCAAGCGCTGGCTCGTCTCGCTTTATGTGCAGGCTGCTCTGCTCATCCACTGGATTTCAGATGGTACTGGAATTCATATAGCCAGGGGGTGGGGGGAGTGGGAATATGTTTGATTGCCTTGATCTAAGCAAAGCCATGGAAGTCTCAGGCCCAGAGCTCACCCATTGTGTTGTCTGTGGTGGTTCAGTGGAGGTGTACAACTGTGCGACCGGGAGCGCTGACTGCTCGCAGTGCCTGGGGAGGGAGGACCTGGGGCACCGCTGTGTCTGGAGCGAGAGCAGCTCCAGCTGCAGGCTGCAGAGTGAGCCCCTCCAGGTCTCAGACGTCTGCCCAGCTCCAGAGATTAAGAAGGTAAGACCCGAACGCACCGTGGAGGGTGTGTGTGACACGGGAGGTGGCTGTAGGGGCTGGGGGCAGGGGAGGCACTGTGCTTCGTCCCTGCTGGCACCGTGCGGGGCCAAGACCAGTGCTGAGTTATTTACTGACTTTCCGTGCTGCTGAGTCACCTGATAACAAGAACATCTTGCTAGTGACAAGATCCAGTCTTTGTCATGTTGGTGGGAAAAACAGCAGCACAAACAAAGTGTCCCAGAGTTCCTGGGGCTGGTGGAAGTGAGAAAGATTTGTAGGGTTGGCTGAAGGATTCTTATCAGGAACAGCATTTAATGGAGCATAGCTGAACTGTGAACGTGAGCCCTATCTCCAGGCATGTGCTCCGCAGTTCTGCTGAGATCAAGAGTGGCAGAGGGACCTTTTGGCTTTGTGCCTTCTGAAATGAGTTTTATTTCAATTGTAGTTGAATTAATGTTTGTTGGGGGGATTTGGATCTGGGATTCCGCTTAGAGGTACAGTACAAACCAACAGGTTTGTCCCTGACCAGTGGCAACGAAAGTGTGTGGAGCAAATCTTAAAATTAACTCCCTAGGAAAAGAGAAACTGGAGAGGCAGACAGCTGAAGTGAGCGCTGACTTTGCCAAGGATATGGGATTTCTTTTCTTAGGGACACGTGTAGCAATAGCTGCTCAAAATCCAGGTGCAGTAACAGCGCATGGAGGGACTGCAGGGTGCCACCACCTACCTCTTGCCTCTCATCCCCACGGCCCATGGTAACAAACCAGCACCTCACCAGAAAATAATGACAGGAAACTGTAGTTCAGGCCACAGTGCATCACAGGACTCTGCTGCTATTTCCCTAGCAAATAGTAGGTGGTAGATCCAAATCCTCCAGTCACACAAGCAAACAAGCCCTCGCAGGGCCCTCTGGGAACGGGGGATGTCGAGGCTGGTGACAGGGCGTGATCAGCCCTGGCTGGCTTTGCCAGCGGGTGCCACATGGCACACTGTGCCGGGACAGCCACTGCCAGGCCACGCAGTGCCGTGGGCGATGGGGCAGCGGCCGTGTCCCACAGCACCAACCAGGCACATCCTATGCCCCAGGCTGCCGCAGTGCTGCTGTCCTGCACATGCTCCACACTTCATCACACCCTGTTTTTGCCCTGAAGGGCACCACTGTGTTCGGGACAGCCCTTAGGAATGCGATGGCAGGACTCTCCTCCCAGCACACTCGCATCCCTCCGGGTTTGCTCTGCCCCAGCTCCGTTTGAAGCTGTGCTGTGGAGGGAAGGATGCCTCACCCCAGGCATGTTTGCAGCTGCAGTAATCCCTGACCAAACAAACCCCAGCACCAAACCCAGCACAGAAGCGTGATGGCTACTTGTTTGCAGCGCTGCAGCAAGGGCAGCCATTCCACCCTGTTCACGAGGGGCAGGCGGGCCGTGGGTACAGGCACGGGCTCGGGGATGAGCAGGTCCGGGGTTCTCCTGTGTCCCTCGCGTTGTGCTGCAGATCGAGCCGCTGCACGGGCCGCTGGAGGGGGGCACGCTGCTGACCATCCGCGGGAGGAACCTGGGCCGCCGCTTCAGCGACGTGCGGGGCGCCGTCAGGATCGGCAGCGTGCCGTGCGTGCCGCTGCCCCGCAGATACGTCGTGTCCGAGGCGTGAGTGTCCGCGAGCTGGGGAGGGCGGCCCTGCCCCCGTGCTGCCCGCTGCTCCCATCCCATGGCGGTCTGTGCCCGCCGGGCCCTGGCAGGAGCGGGCGGTGGCCTGGCCCCCCGGCACACGGGTGCCTGCGCCGAGTGCGGGGCCGAGGTGGCCGTGGGCTCTGCCCTGAGCTCTGGTGGGATGACACAGCCGCCAACCCGCTCTTTCCCGCTGGCAGGATCGTGTGCCAGACTGGAGAGGCTCAGGAGGCGTTTGCTGAGGTGGTGACAGTTAATGTGAGCCGGGAGGGGAAGTCCAGGGAGCGATACTCCTATGTGGTGAGTAGCTGCCTGCTGGGCGTTTCTTTGGTGATTCCTGTACCTTTGAAAACTGCAGCCCAAGCGTCATGGTCCTGGAAGAGCAGCTGCCAGGTCTCTTCAGCTGTGGCTCCCTGGACGAGGTCTGGCAAACCCAGGCTTGGGTGTGAGGGCGGGGCTGCAGCGCGGTGCCATTGGGCACAACCTTGCTCCCAGCCTCAGCTCCTGCGGTGCTCTATCACTCATCCTGGCTGTAGCACTGTTTCTCCTGATAGAAACAGGAGCTCATTTTCCTTCCTCCTCTTTTGTTAAGGTGCCATTACAACCTGTGAGGGTTTTTGAGGCTTGCAAGGTCTCTGTGTTGTGTAAGTCACGTACCATGGACTGATATTTTTTGCTGCAGAGGTTGTCTTAGTTTTTGCATGAGAATAATGGGTAGGGATTAGACTTGAGCTAACCCTGTGTCATTATGGGAGGAAAAGCCCTTTATAGCTTTGTACTGAAGCATCTCAGAAAGATAACTTTCATCTCTATAAACCTGAAAGAAATCCATGCATTTCTTCTCTTTTCTGTAAGCACCCTCATCTCTGGATAGAGGCTATTGACAGGCAGCCCCTGCGTCCAGGGCAAGCACAACAGGATGGGTGCCAAGGGCACACTGTTTACTCAGAGCCTTTGTGCTTCTGCTGTTGCTCTAGATGGGCAAGAATACACTGTGCTGCAGTCTACTGGCTTGAAAGAAGACTTGAGCCCCAGGAAATGACGTTTAATTCCTGGTAGCCATTGTGAGTAATCTAGAGCAGGAGCATGGAGTATATCCCCCACCCCGTGAGCAATTATGTGTTGGGCATTTAGTTCAGGGAGGTGTGCAGCCAGCGTGGGAGGACACGTCCCAGTGCCCGTAGCAGGGCCAAGCCTGGCAGCACACAGGAGGGACTAGTGAGGCACATGGAACTTCCTGGGGCCCATTCCCATTGCTGCCAGGCGTCTGTGTTCACACACAAAGTGTCTTGGAGATCCCTCAGTCTGGAGGGGAGCAGGGCACAGGCAGGGAAGGGACCCTGGGTCTGGGGTTTGTGGCACACGGCCATCAGGATGTATGTGCTGACTCAGGCTGATTGTCTGTTTGGCAAAGAGGAGAAGGGCCTGAGGAGTGGGAAAGGGCTGGGCAGCTTCTCTGCCGGCTTCAGCGTGCAAGGAAAAGCCCTCTCAGGAAACACCTGTAAAAGCACCAACGCTAAACAAAGCAGAAGGAGCAAAAAGCCAATCAGTGAACTCAACCCGGGTGCACGACAGCTCTGTGCTGGCAGCTCCTGAGCAGGCTTAAGGAGAAGGCTCTCCTCCAAGGAGTGGCAGAGGAGCTGTTTTCTGCTCAAGTGGCACAGCAGAAAGCTGTCCTGTGTCTGTCTCAGCAAAGCTTGGAGAAGTGATGAGAGAGGGCCCTGCTTTGTGCGCGCATGTACTAGGGACTGAAGCTGCACAACATGCAGGAGGTGTGTTCCACTCCAATAGTGACTTCCACACCATTTCCAAACCAAGCAATGCTCTTTACTTTTCTTGATTCTCCTGTCGGATACAGTGGCATGAAGATGGAGTAGACTACACCGTGCATGGCTGATCTCAGTGAGAACTGAGCTTGAGAACTCATAGCAGTTTACCTGAAAAAGTTTGAAAGACTTTGAGAGCTGCCCTTCCAGAGAAGATGCTTTGTAAAACACCAAGTATTGTTTGTGTGCTACATCTTTCCAAGCCCCTCTTAGACATAGCTAGAAGAGACAGACAGAAATTGGCTGTTATTCTGCTGAGGGAGTGGGAGAAACGTGATTGAGAGACTTCTCCAGGGCATTAGAGCAGGCTGTGGATGAACTGAATTTGCCAAATGAGATGAATTTGCAAAAGCTGTGATGGGGGCCATCAGTGCTGGCAGTGCACTCAGAGCAGTAGCCACTGGCTCTTGTTGAGGGGAAGAGCAGGAGGGCTTTGGGGAACAGTAATAATAGGTCAGGGGCCAAAGCTGCCTGTGGACACTCAGAGAAACACCAGTTAACAGTGAGTCCTGTGGAAATGGGTAATGATCAGAAGCAATGCAGGAAGTGGCTGCAGAGGAGTAAAGCAGTCCGAGTGTAGGGCAAGGGCAGCCATTCGTGAGCGCGTTTGTGTCGCTGAGATCAATGGGCGAGGGCTGTAGCTCAGGCAGGGGCAGCTCAGCCCAGCTCTGGTGTGTGGTGGCTGCAGCCAGGGGCCTAGCAGGCTCAGCCCACCCTGTGGGCCCTGTGCCCCTGGGCTCTGCTGGCATGGACCTGGCAAGTGCCGTATGGAATCATGCTTTGCTCTGCCCTTGGTGCCCGAGTCAAGCCCAGCAGCCTCTCCTGGGACTGTGTGTGTGTAGCTCAGCACTGCATTACTTATCAAAGCCTCAAGCTCACGAATCTCAGGAAGATTTCCAGGGACTGCAAATACAGATAACATGCATGCTAATTTCTGCTGAAAATGGCAAGAGGCAAAATCACTTCCCTCTTAGTTCCTGTCGCCTCGAGAGATTCAGATTTGAAGCTTCCCTAAGAAGGGGTTTGATATCCAATTATCTAGACCCAGGTGGCTGTTTTCATAAATCTCAAGTCCACCATCCAGTGGGGCTTTAGTGTTATCCTGGCAGTCAGGAGGAAATGGATCTGGAAGGGCAGAGATGATGGGAGCTGGAATGAATGAGACATTTCCTTTTGTCAAAGGACCTTGAGCTATTGCCAGCTCTGGACCCTCCACTGGAAATCTCAAGGAGCTGGTGGGATCCTGGGCTCCAGTTTGGACTCACATCTCATTTATTGTCAGAATTTAGGGGCTGCAGAGAGTCACAGAGGTTTTACATGATCTCAGCACTCAGCACTTGTACCTTTCCCTGTGTCCTGAAATCCTGCCAGTGAAAGCTTTTGCCATGCTGCTATTTCAGAGCCTTGCAATATTGGATGCTTAAATTTACTGAAGCAGTTCCCGTGTACAGTGTGAAGTATCCAGCTGTAAGTTTACTAGGATAGAAAACAGATTCCTCCTTTGTTTTCAGCTTCCTGTGGTGCAGTCCATATCTCCCCTGAATGGCCCAAAGGCTGGAGGAACCAGAGTGACCATCAGAGGCAGCTGGCTGGACGTCGGCTCTGAGCTCCATGTCCTTGTCAATACTTCCAAGCAGTGCACTGACATCAGGTGGGACTGGATCTGGGGGCTGGCACTGAACTAGTGACAAAAGCCAAAGTGTTAGGAAGGATGATACCCAGGAGATGAGGAAGAGCTGGGGTTTGGTTGGGGGCCTCACTGCACGCTGATGCTGAGCCCTGAATCCAGCTCAGCTTTCCTCAGCCTGCTTGGCTGCTGCCTCCTGCCTTCCCAGCTCTGTCTCTTGAGCTGGTGCCCTGGAGCAGAGGCAGAGCTGTGGTGCGGGAGCCTGACACAGGATGGAGAGAGTTCCTCCAGGAAAGTGACTGTGCTGGTGTTGCCATGACATGGCAGCAGCGCCCAACAGCAAACAAAGTGCTTCTCACTGCAGCATGCTGAGAGGCCCCTTGGCTGATCTGGGCCCAGGACCAGAACCCTGGCATGAGGCACAGATAGATTTTGTTCCCATATGTGCCAGAGACAGAAGGCCCCTGCCTGCCCAGGGTCCTGCTCCCACCGCAGCTTGCTGGCCAGAGGAAACCCCTCTTCCTGCATGTTCCTGTCTCATTGGTGGGAATAGGAGGCTGCCCTTTCCCTCTGGCTGTGTGGGAAATCAGTCTGGCAGCCTAGAATGCTGTATGCTGAGAATTGGTTGTTAGGAGAGCAGCACATGGCTGGCATCTCCTTGCCCGTGTGTGCCCTCTGCCTGGCTGCCGGGCGAGCGCTGGGCTGTGGCTCTGCAGCTCCCCCCTCCCCTCCCGCAGCCGCAGCGACAGCACCATCACCTGCACCATGCCGGCTGTGGAGCTCACCACGGCCGTCAGAGTCTGCGTCCAGTTCGAGAACAAGTCTTGTGCCAGCTACAACATCACCTTCAAGTATGAGAAGAACCCGATTATATCAGACATCAACCCCAAAAAGAGCCAGATCAGGTGAGATTCCCTCCCCTTGCAGACAGCCAAGTCTGCCAGGCTTTGTCTCTCCTTTTGTGGCCTTTATTGAGATCAGCCTCTTAGTTTTTGCCAAATGCAGAAGTGAGCAGTGCTCTCCCATCAAAGCACAGAGCTCATGGGAGTATCCTGGTGTAGCCTGCTACAGGCAGCATGAGCTCTCCCTGTTTGTGCTTCGAGCCATCGAGGTGCAGAGTGGATCTTGAGCAACTCCCATGTCAGGAGTCCCTGGAGTCATGGCAGAACAGCCAGGAGGCAGGATGTGCTGCTGGAGCCCATGCCATGCTGTGGTAGCATCAGCGCTTTCGTTTCAGAGCTGGCGGGTGCCTGCATCTTCCTGCAGAACAGAGGGTCAGCTCCAGGATGGTGGGAGAGCCCTGCAGGGAGAAAGGGGCTTTCTCAGCCCTGGGGCCTGGCACATTGCCTTGCAGACAGGTATAAAATGGCACCAGGGCACTGCAGAGCACACTCAGGGTGCTTTGGTGTGCCTCAGCGCTAGAGTAGGAGTCTCACACTCTGGGACTGTTCATAGCTCATTTCAGTGTGTTTAGGACATGGAAAATTGTCAGTACTGTAAGTGTAGGGTGTACACCGGTGGGCACTTTAGGGAGGTTCAGGTGGGGGTCTCTGGGGCTGCCAGGATTTTTCTTGGCAGTAAAACTACTGGAGGATAAGCTGAGATTTGTAATTTTGGATTTCAGCCTTCCCCAAGGTCACACTGTTTCATTTTTAAAGCATGTTGCTTTTCATTTGGTGTCTCTCCGTGGAGCTCTCACGCTCCTGTTCCTTTGGATACCGTGGTGAAATCCCACCTTTCTCAGCTGTGAAGCCTGGAAGACTCAGGGCTGACCAAGAGATGTGAGTGGGGTGTCTGTGCCCGCAGCACCCCGGTGAGAGCAGCAGACTCAGGGACACGCGGCCGTCGCACCTCATTGCTGCGTTGTCCTCTCCAGTCACTCTCTCTTTCTTCCTTTCTCCTCAAAGCGGGGGCAGGATCATCACCTTGGAAGGAAGAGGCTTTGAGCTGGTGCAGAATGTGTCCATGGCTGTCCGTGGCATCGGCAGAGAGCAAACGGTGGGTGTCCGCCGGGGATGGCTCAGTGCCTGGAGCAGTGCTGGGGCCCCAGGGGTGAGGCCGTGGCCTCGGCCCGTGCTGCAGGTCTGTCTGGGGGGCAGTGCTCGGGATGGTGGGGTTTTGTACATGCTCTCTCCTGCTTTCAGAGCTGCAAGGTTCACACCGACACCACGATCACCTGCCCCTCTCCAGCCGCCTCCAATGTCACTGCCGGGACCAAACCCGCGCCCGTCGACTTCTACCTGAACGGGCGGCTCTACACAGACGACCGCCCGGCTCTGGACGAGGAGATGTACCCCGAGGAGGCCTTGCACATCAGCAAGTTCAGCATGGAGTACTATGCCGACCCCCAGTTCTTCACAGCCAAGAAAGAGAAGTGGATCAAGCACCATCCTGGCGAGCCCTTGACTCTAGTTATACACGTAAGAGAGCGGCACCGACAGCGCTGCTGCCTGCGGGATGTTGGCTGCGCCACACTGGGAAGCTCTTCAGCCCTAAGGGCTGGCACAGCGAGACAGAACGGGGGTGGGTGAGGACAGGAGAGGCAGGAGCCATGCAGGGGCAGGCAGTGCTTGCCCTGCTGCGTCTGCATCTCTCTTCACTAGGAGACACAAAGCAGAAACCTGTGTTTGAAGGGTGTGATAGCAAGAAGCTGAAGAAAATGCTGGATGTATGGAAGAGATTGATAATGCACTGGCCTGAAGTTAGGCAGGTACTCCAGAAGAGCTTGACAATAGGTATTTATTCCTGCAGACACAGGTCATGCATTCTTCTCTTTTGGCTACTGAATTCAGCTCAGTTAACAGGGAAGTCGGGGTACAGCAGTTGAGTGGCTTGGACAGTGTGCAACAGTAATTCAAAGGCCATTGTTCACTGCAGGATATCCTCACTGGTTGCAACGTGCTTCAGAAACACACTCCCCCTTTCTCAGGCTCTGCAGACATCCCCTGGCTATCTCCTCCGTGGTACATCCTTCCCTCCTCCCAGGTGGGCGCTTGGATCCTTATCTGTGCTGCACAGCCAGGACAGAGCACAAACACATTTTTCCAGGTTCCAGGAGGGACCAGCTTGTCCCATGCCCCATGCTGAGCGAGGAATGGGAAGCAGGAAAATGGGGAATGGCCCGGTTCTGGGTTTCCTGTGGAATGCTGGAAAAATGTCCTTAATGAGGGAGAGTCCTCCCAGGTCTGAAACACAGCAGGAATACGGAAAGTAAAGCAGGAAAATCCATTGCAATACCAACTGCTGCTCTAAAGCCTGACATCCTGATTCTATTTCTGTCATTAGAAAGAGCCAGACAACCTGGGCCTGGAGAGCAACGAGTACCAAGTGAAAATCGGCCTCATCTCGTGCGAGATCCAGATCGTTTCAGACAAAGTCATCCACTGCTCTGTCAACGAGTCACTGAGCACCTCAGAGAGGCAGCTGCCTGTGACGGTGAGTTCCAGGAGCCCCCTGCTCTGAGGGGGTCCCTGTGCACACCCCAGGTGCGGGGACTGTGGCTGTGTGTGCTCACAGGCAGGGAGCCAGGGTGGGCACAGCAGCAGAGCACGCTGCCCTGGCAGCAGGGCCCGGGATGGCTCGAGGCCAGGCTGCAGGCACAGCTCGGGCTGCCCTGGGTCACGCAGAGGGGCACCAGCAGCTGCCTGCTGGGCTATTGCCCTGAGCTAGGGAGAAAGACTTTGTCAGTTCTTGTAAGGCACCGTGAAATCCCAGGCACATGAGGTTTTGTCACTTGCAGTAACTTTCTTTCTGCCCTTCCTGAGCTATATTTGGGGATTTCCATATGGTTTGCAGTCAGCTGACCCCCCTACTGCCAGCAGAACTGCAAGTGGCCATGAGAATCCAACCCTTGCCAAGCTGCACTAAGCCACTGATGATGGGTCCCTGCGTGTGATGGGAAGGGCAGGATGAGTACACAGGGCTGGAAAGCTTCATGTTGCTTCCCAGGGCCTGCCATTTGTCACTGTGAAGTTTGGTGTTCTGGGCTGTTGTTGATCTTTGTGTCTGCAAGATGCTCCCTTGCTGTCCTTTTTTCCCCAGAGGGCTTGACTTCACTGTTGTGCTTGCCCTCAGTTTCCCTCCGGTCACATACAGCCCATTGCCACGCAGGGATGTCGCTATGGCTCTTTGTATCTGGAGAGAAAATGCCTGTCTCCACAGTCTGAGACCCTGCAGCCCCCTCTCACCTGTGTGTTGACAGTGAAGGGAGGGGAGCCTGGAGCTTGGGCAGGGAGGAGGAGGAAGGCTGAGAAGGGAGTGGAGGAGGCTGTGAACTTGTGCTGCCCACAAGAAAGGCACAAAGGTGCCCCACTAAGCCGCTGACAGGGTTGTCCAGTTTACTGCTTACAGCCTGTGGTGTGTGAACTTCTGTTGCAACCTGGAAATATGGAAATGCAGCAGTAGCAGAATTTCCCAAGTCATTTTCATGGAAATTTTAAATAGGGTAATTTTGGTTTGACTGAAAACTGAGAAACAGGGAAATCCCGCTGGGGAAGAAAAGGAATTTATGAGTTTGCTAGTCTTGGTTTGACATAAACCATTCAGGGAAATACCCAGTCAGGTCCCGAGGAAGCAGGAGAATGATACCCAGCCCTAGAGTGTCAGCAGTGACAGTGCAGCTAAATAATCCACGTGTGTGCATATCTGTGCTCTTACTAAACCTTCACTCGTGGTCTGAGTTATTGCCTGATGCTGTCTCGTGGCAGCAGCTGCCTCTGTAGCCCCTTGTCAGAGCTCTGAGAGCACAGTGGTCCTGCTGCTGTGCAGGACAGCCGCGGGGCTGCAGAGCCTCACCTCATGGTGCCTGCTCAGTGTGCTGGCGAGCTGAGCTGCCTGCTGTTGTGACTGCCTACGCTGTTCTGGTTCAGGTGGATCAGAGCACAAGAGAACAGCCCTTTTGAGTGTTTCCCACTGCTGATCTCAATTCTGACTGTGACACTGGATGTCCCAGTTGTGTGAAAGTGTTCCTGGGCCAGGTCAGTGTTCGCAGATCACACAGAGCAGTAGGAACTGTCTGTAGAGAGGAGACAGTGATGAGGATGGGCCTCCTGAGCCTCCCTGTGTTTTGGGGATCACATTCAAGCAGCTCTTTTGGGAGTGCCTTAGGTGAGGTGGAGCTTGATTTTGATCTAGTCCAAGGGGATCCTGTTTGTACCTGGGGAGATTGCAAATTGGCTCCATCCCATAAGCCAGAGCATGGTTCCTGGTAACCCCTGAGGTGGCCTCGTGCCCCAGGAGTCCTGCCCAGCTCCTACAGCTCTTCTGGGAGCGGGGTGTCCCCCAGCCTTCTGCACCCAACTGTCTGCTGGTGACGAGAAGAGTTGACATTTAACCTGCAGCCTAAATAATTCCCACAACAGTAAATTGTGTGAAATGCCCTGTCCAAATACACAAGAGAAGCTTGTGAGGCCTTCAAACACATTTTTGTTCATGCCCAAACAGTTTAAACACTGAATTAAACAGCAAGCGTGGGATTTCTCCTCTAGCAAATGCAAAAGGTTGAGTTGGTGGGGAAAAGAAGACTCAAAATGCATCAAGGACCTGCCTCATTGCAGCATTTCAGATGAGAGAGAGGGGTGTAAATCTTGTGGGTAGGCATGGTGCTGTGCAGGCTGTCAAACCACTCTCCACAGGTGCTCTGCAGGGCTCGTGGCCCCTGTCCCCACGCAGCATCCTGGCTCCCAGCAGCGAGGCTGAAGCTTGGAGGCACCACCCCAGGCGCTGCTGGTGCCAGAGCACCTCTGAGGGCTGGTACAAGGGTGCTCAGGGCTCGGGGCCACGGGAGCCTGGTCATGTGGGCAGCACTGATGCTGGAGATGCCCATGGGGAGCAGTGCAGGGACAGGTCTCCAGCACAGCTGGTGCCATCAGAGCCCTCAGCAGGCTCCTGGGAGCCAGGGCTTGGATCTCCCTGCAGGCATGGAACTGAGCACTTGGTGCTTGATGCCCATGGCAGTGCTGGTGGTGGGAAGGCCCTGCTCATGGCACTGCTTTGGCCCAGCTGCCTGTGCTTTAGCCATGGTGTGCACCTGTCCCAGAGGTGTTCTGTGGCACACATATCATCAGAAGATTGTTCCATCTCTTCCCTACTATGTTTCATTTTGTTTTGCTCAAGTTTCTTTCTCTTCTCCTTCCTTGAGAGAAGTGAAACTCGCACTTCCAGAAGTGAAAGACTTAGATGATCATGAGTTTTCCTTATCAGCTGATGTTGTTGAAGCCTTTCATCCCAGGGGCCTAGAGAGCCCTTCATAAACAGCCCCAGGGAAACTGGCCAGCCTGCCTGTGATGTGTGTTGGCCTCTTCCCTTCTGGCAATCAGGAGACTGAAAGGCTGAGCTCAAGTGGTTTGTGTTTGGTGTCACAAGAAGTACAGGTTGGGAGCAGGGCCAACACCTCCTGACACCCAGTCCTCTGCTTTAGCCACAAGATCTTTTTTTGTCTCTGTGCCCATCATTATTTAGTTTTATTCCTGTACTTTATTTCTATTTCAAAGACTTTGAAGTGTCTTTACCCTCCTTCTCCTGAGTGGCACAGTTCTGCTTTTGGAGGAGGAAGGAGAGTGCAGCTGATGATCAGAGGCCATTCAGAGGCATAACAAAGTCAGATGATTAGTGGAAGTGTTTTTCTAGTAAAAGGAGTCCAGGCAGTACTATATAGTATGATATAGAGAGATATAGTATCTCTCTAAGAAAGGC
The DNA here is from genome assembly GCF_028858725.1 of Colius striatus. Lineage (NCBI taxonomy): Eukaryota > Metazoa > Chordata > Aves > Coliiformes > Coliidae > Colius > Colius striatus. The sequence goes on along the minus strand of NC_084773.1, from coordinate 22,189,815 downwards.
TTGTCTTGTACTTTGGTGGGGTACAGTGGGGCCGTGATGTGGGCTGGAGCCTGTGGGTCTCCTGTCAAAGCTGTGTGGTGGCCTGGGATGGGCACCCCCATGGTACCACAGCCTCCTCAGCACTGACCTTGGCTTCCACCAGAGCACAGGACGGGAATTGGGCTCTTCTGAGATGCACAAAGTCCCTGAGGTCTAGTGGGGACAGACACAGCCTGGGCTCCCTGCACAGCCCAGGGGCTGAGCCAGTGTGGCCAGCACCTTGGGCAAAGGGTGGCTGAGTGCTGCCCCAAAGTCCCTCCTTGCTCAAGCTCCGAGCTGCTTAGCAACGTGCTGCTCAGCTCCTGCTTTTCCTCCCTCCTTCTCCCATTCTAGATCCAAGTTGGAAAGTTCAACTACACAATTGCAATGCTGCACCTTGGGGGAGGAGAGACTGCAATCATCGTCTCCATTGTCATCTGCAGCATCTTGCTGGTCCTCTCTGTCGTAGGTAAGGGAACAGAATAATGAGTTTCCAGGCTGTGACAGGTGAAGGGGTGAAGGTGACTCACTCACATGTTATGTAACATCTGAATGTTGCAGAAACTGGTCTGGGTGCAGCAGTAGCCAAGCCGGGACCAAGCTGGTAGCCAGGACCAAAGCACCCTGCAGCATGGAGCATTTGCTGGCTGAATCCATAGTTAACCCTGTTACATGAGCCTGTGATACTTGTAAACTTGCCCTTTTTCCTCACTTAGTAGTTGCTATAATACAAAATACAGAAGAGTGTGGGGAATTGGTCCTGGACTTGTGCTGACTTGAACAGGACTCACTTGCAGGCATGACAGTCCCAGACCATCCCAGATGTCCAGCTAGCCCCAGGTCCTGTCATCACTGACAGACGGTGGCAGGCACCTGGCAAAGAGTACGAAGGTCTGAGCAAGCATCTTAAGCTGCAGATCTGGAGCAGACACAACTGTTTGCTAACCTCCGTGGAAGCTGTGCAACACACCTGTGTCCTCTGGCTCGGGTCTCTTCTCATGGCAGGCCCAGAATGGCTGTGCAGCATGAAACCTGTCAGTTCACAGCAAATGAGGTGTTTTTAACAGGGATTAAATTTATCTTCACTAAAGGTTGTAATGCAGAGTATTTATTAAATGCACCACCCATCATCAGGAGCGTGTGTCTGGAGGCATGGGGAGACTGTCAGACATGACGACTGTAACGCAGGTGGCAAAAGGCTTAAAATCCCTGTTCATTAATCAGCTGGAGTACATTAATATACACTGAAGCTGAATACAGACAGCCCAGACCTCAATTGAAGATGACAATTGCAGCATGATCATTGAGTTCCAGCAAGTTTTACTTACTTGCAGATAATGGACAGCTGCCTGACCAGACACCAGTCTCATTATAGGTGTTAAACCAACACTGAGCTTAGCTTTCTGCACTCTTGTCAGCAGCAGACCCCTCTGATCCCAGCTGCAGCTGCTCCTAAGCCCCAGTCCTAAAGGCTTGTTCCCTTCCTCTTTTTCAGCCCTCTTTGTGTTTTGCACAAAGAGCCGCAGAGCGGAGCGCTACTGGCAGAAAACCCTGCTCCAGATGGAGGAGATGGAGTCGCAGATCCGGGAGGAAATCCGCAAAGGTGAGTGAGCCGGCTGCGAGGAGCCGGGACCGGGAGGTGCCAGAACAGCAGGGTTGGAGACATTCACCTCCAGCTCTGTGGGCATTTATAGACTTATTTTCAGGAGAGTTTCTGTCGTCACCTTGGAGCTTTGGCAGGGTGCGTGGCTGGAAGGATGGCTGTGCTGCTGTTGCTGCCAGGCTTGGGCAAGCCGCTCACCTGCAGTGCCACTGTTTCCCTGCCTCGGGGTCAGGGGCCCGTGGCCACATCAGAGGGTTGTTTGGAGGCCACAGTAATCTTTTGAGTGCAACCAAGATTGCAGCAGGCTCCTCCCAGAGCAGCTCTTCAGGCCCTGGAGCCACGGGGCAGGCAGGGCACGTCCCACAGAGCTGCGGGGCACGAGCAGAACCCCGCCAGCCGCCTGCGGCTCCTCGGGACCGCGCTGCCTCAGCCTGTCCCAGGGAGGGCTCGGGGAGGCAGAGACACGTGCTGCGGCCGTGCTGCCAGCCTACTCGCTGGCTCAGCTGGCAGAGCGCTCCAGCCCTTACATCTGTGGGTCTCTTTGTGTAAGGCTTTGCAGAGCTGCAGACAGACATGACAGACCTGACCAAGGAGTTAAACCGCAGCCAGGGGATCCCCTTCCTGGAGTACAAGCACTTTGTCACCCGGACGTTCTTCCCCAAAGTAAGGCGAGACCGCGTTTCACGGGCACCTGATTTCCCCCAGGCCCTCCCTAACCAGATCAGGGCTCAGCTTTCCCTCTGCTCAAGGGTTACTACAGTCTAACAAAATCATTCCACTGTTATATGTTTAGTTGTCATGTGTTTCAGCTTCACTTATCGTCAGAAGTGGAGCTGCAGCTCCTGGGGGTAAGGTCAGACTTGCTCACATGCGGTAGGAGCCCGATGGTGACACGGTCCCAGGAGTCACTCTGGGTCACCTGTTTGGCACTGTCTTCTGAAAGTGCTCTCACATGAGCAGAAAGTGCTGAGGACTCCCCCTTCAGCGCAGGGACTCTTCTGTCACCACACCCTGCCCATCTAGGGCTGAAGGATGCCTGAGGGGCGTATCTGCCATCAGCGTTCAGGGACGGGGTTTTCTGTACCCCACAGCGTCTCACCGGGCATTCCCAGCTGCTCTGCCGGTCCTTGGGAGCTCGTTAGGTATCACTGTCAGAGGCTGGGCTGATGGTGCTCCCAGTAAGACCCCCTCGGGCGCCCAGTCCCCGTCTGTCTGCCCAGAGCCCTCCTCCGGGGCCGCACCAGACGCGCCGGTGCCGTAATTCCCACCACCGGCTGCTCTGCTGTGTCGCTGCGTGGCCTCAACAGCGGCTGCATTTCACCCCTGAGGCAGTTGCACTTCAGTGGTGAGGAGTGAGGTGATGATTTATGACTGTAGAGTGTTTCATTAGTAGTTATTACTCAGGATTTTAAGTTACCCAGTCTCTCTATATCTGCACACTAGAGTCTTTAAGATTCAGGCTGCTCTGTGATTGTTAGAGATTTAAACGTTTTTCCCATCTGTTTCAAAAGTTACATATGTTAAACCACCCAGTACTACTCTATTTTGACTTAGTCTTCTATAATGCTTTATCTTCTGGGATTTTTCTAGCTGTCAAATTAGTCTATTTGCAGTCTCCCTACCCTAACAGCCTTGTGTCTGCGCAGGCATCTGCCTCCCCCCATTCTTGTGGTGTTTGCTCATTCAAAAGGCTCTTGCAAAGTGTTTAAAGGCTTCATAAACCATACCAACACATTTCTTCATAATGGGTGGTCTTCAGCCCTGATGACATGTCTCTCCATCTCGTTCTGCGGTGCTCAGCAAACAAGGAGGTCCCCGTCTGGGCGCAGCCCTCCCCTAATGCTGTGCTTGGTTGCAGTGTTCCTCTCTCTACGAGGAGTGCTACATCCTGCCCTCCCAGCAGCTCAGCTCCCAGGTTGGCTGCCAGGTCCAGGAAACTCATCCGCTCCTGGTGGGGGAATGGAAAGTGAGTAACCCACTAACAAAACCAATGCTTTTGAGTGGTTGCTAACCGTACTCGAGTGTGTTGACAACATCATGTGTTTTCTTGTGGTGCGTGGGAGATGTTTGATCACTCAAAACAATTAACACATACCAACATCAGATCAGCCTTGGCTTATTGGAGAAGGCAGATCTGTGGATCTGCTCTTGCATGAAGGAGCGTTGTCCTGAGATCCTCCCCAGCTCCCCTGTGGGCTCTTCTTCTTGGCCTGTCGGACTGTGTGTCACTTCAGTCCCACGTGCAGCTCGGCATAAGAGAGATTCCTCCCCAGCAGGGACTTGGTAAAAGCTGTCGTCCCAGAGCTGGGTTTCACGTGGACAAGAAGTAGGAATTGAACAGTCAGAGGGTCACTTAGGTTGGGTGGGTGATCTGCTTAAAGCAGCTCCAACTAGTGGAGATTGCCAAGGGCCTTGTCCAGTTGTGTCAAATACCTTTAAGGATGGAAATCCCATAGCCTCTCAGGGCCCAATTCCAGTGTGCAACCACCTTAGAGGTGAAAACTTCCTTCCCTGTATTTAATCAGTGTTCTATACTCTGTCTGCCGCCCCTGCCTCTTGTTTTAGCACTGAGCTGGCAGAGGAGAGCCTGGCTCGGTCTTCTCTGCCCTCACACTGGGCAGCTGAAGACTGCAATAACACTCTCTGTCACCACTGAGGGCTGACCCAACTCAGCCACAGACTGTTTTGGCAGCTCTCAGCTGCACTCGCTCCGTTTGCCGAAGTCTCGGAGCAGGGAGCCCAGAGCTGGCCCCGGGGCTCCAGGCAGCCTCACCAGTGCTGAACAGGGAGCAGAGGCCACTGCCCCTTTGGCCAGACTGCTTCTGGCACAGCCATGTGTCACAGGCAGTTGTGCCCTTGCCAGGAGAGTATGCTGATGACTTGTATCAAGCAAAGGGAGGTAGGGGATGTTCAGGTCGGTACCTCCACATTCGACAGGGACATCCTGGCAGTCAGAAAGGATAAAAGCTGGAGGAAAACAAGCAGCAGTGTTTTTCTCACTCTACTTTCTAATTTTTTTGTAGATCCCTGAAAACTGCAGACCCAACATGGAGGAAGGAATCTCACTGTTCTCCACCTTACTCAACAATAAGCACTTTCTTATCGTGTTTGTCCATGCTCTTGAGCAACAGAAGGACTTTGCTGTTAGAGACAGGTATGATCTTCAGAGCCAAAGACCTGGCAGCTGGGCAAACTGATCTTTTCCTGACTTGTAAGCAATGCAGCCTGTGTCTGTAGCCATGTATTTCAGCTGGAGATTGAGTTACGCTTGCCTCCTATTTCCCTATTAAAAACATGCAGCCATAAACCTCTGTTACCCTGAAGAGCACCAAAAGGTACGAGTGACTCGCTCGTGAGTGTATCCCTCAACAACTGGTTTACGGGTAAGAGGGTGCAAGCTGATCCAAGGTCCTGCAGCACTGAAAGGGAGTTTGAAGTTTTGACACTGTTGAGAAGGCTCATGAAAATTGTCTGAAGTACTGCCTTTGTATTTTGGGGTTTCTTTTATGCCAGTTGGAAGTTTAGTTTTACTGGATCGGTGCTTGATCCATGCACAATTCTGTGTTTCAGATGTAACCTGGCCTCCCTGCTCACTATTGCATTGCATGGGAAGCTGGAGTATTACACCAGCATCATGAAGGACCTCTTGGTGGATCTAATAGATGCTTCAGCTTCCAAAAACCCCAAGCTGATGCTGAGGAGAACAGAATCTGTGGTGGAGAAGATGCTCACCAACTGGATGTCCATCTGCATGTACAGCTATCTCAGAGTAAGAGACCTATCTGAGTGCCCTTGTGTGTGTGAGCCCAGTTCTGCGTGTGGCAGTAGCGGGGGCGTGGGACAGCAGTGGCACTGCCCTGGTCAGGAGGTGGGACAGCAGTGGCACTGCTCTGGTCAGGAGGTGGGACAGCAGTGGCACTGCCCTGGTCGGGAGGTGGGACAGCAGTGGCACTGCTCTGGTCAGGAGGTGGGACAGCAGTGGCACTGCCCTGGTCGGGAGGTGGGACAGCAGTGGCACTGCCCTGGTCGGGAGGTGGGACAGCAGTGGCACTACTCCAGCCACTGGTGGCTGACACACCAGTGTGTTGAAAGGTTCAAGTGTGGAAAAGCAGCCTTAAGTGCAGTTACTCTGCCTCTGCCTGGGGCTCTGGTGAGACAGACTTTGCAGAGGTCCTTTCCTAAGGCCAGAGCATGAACAAACATTTTCACCACGCTTGAGAAGAGAGATGGAGGGTTGTTGAAGAATAACCAGAGTGGCTTGAGGTTTTGGAGACGTTCCAGTTATTTGTTGTTTTCTGTGACCAGCCCGTGCTGCCGTCGCCAGCCAGGACAGCATTGTCTGCCTGGAGCACGGCTGGTGGGAGGGTGCTGGAGCAGTGCCTGTTGCTGTGGAGGCCTCTCACGAGGAAAGTGTCCTGGTGTTTCCACCCTGGCCAGGCAGATCCAGGTGGGAGAGGGGGCACGTCTGTCCCAGAAGCCTGACCGTCTTCCAGCAGTAACGAACAGGAATCATTTGGCAACTCAAGGCACATCAGCAGTCCATCTGCTCAGTGCTTTATCTCCAATGTTTGCCAGTTCTGGCTGGAATTTCCCAGAAGAATTGAGCAATAACTTAATTGATTCCATGGCAGTTAATTGGAGGACACCCCATTACACCCACAGAGGAGAGCCTTGAAAAAGCCTTTGAAAAATCTCTTTTCCCAGAGTGTTTGCTGTAGCCACAGAGGCAATGCTGTATTGTCCTCACACATATCATAATGTCTTCTGATCCCAACTGATGAGCACTTTTTGTCCTACAGCCTGTGGTTTTGTAGTTCATTATCTTTCATTTTAGCTCTCATAATTAGCCAGTATAATGAAAGAAAAGTTACAGGAGTGAACCACGATGGCTGTGGTGATGCAGCAAGAGTCTCCAGCCTGCAAAGGCAGAAGAGAGGGAATTAGTCCATTTTTTTAATCTTCACTTTTTGTGCCTGTAGTTAAACCATTGGAAAAAAAAAGTGCTGATCTCTCCTTTTGGAGAGTAGAGACCACATGTGAGGCATCTGATTCAGCTCCACTTTGTGCTAAAAATGGACATTGTGCAAGAAGGCTTTCTCAGGGAAAAAAAAAGGAAAGAAAGTCAAGTCTTATCACGTGTGCCTGGAGACTTGGGCACGTTACATAGCTGATTGCTAGCAAGGAGCTCCTGAGTGCTGCCCTGCCTGGTGCAGAGGTGCCCGTCACCACAGGCGTGTCCAGGGCCGTGGCACCCGTGGCCATCCCCGTGGCCAGGCTGGTGATGAGGCAAGCTGTGAGTTGGCTTTCCTGTACCCTGAGGCCCTGGCCCACCTCGTGGTGGGAGGAGGAAGAATGGGGTACAAGTGGCAGCAGGTCTGCGGGGAGCAGTGGTCCCTGGCAGAGCTGAGCCAGCGTTTCCCTGGGCCTGCAGAGGTGTCCTGAGCAGAGCCTGAGCTGCACACGGGGTTTGCAGTCCCCTGCCTGCGTCACGGGCTCAGCCTGGAGCCATGGCAGTGAACTCCATCGCGGCACTTTGTGCCAAAGCCTATTTCCCATTGCTGAGAAGCAAACGGTTTCCATCCTGGAGCGTAGCAGAAGGCTGTGTTCCAAGAGACTGTCACATCACATGTGCTCCGCAGGGAGGGTGGGGGACCCGATCAGAGGAGACGCCGTGCTGCCAGCTGAAACACGGAGTAGGAGGAGAGCTGATCCGACAGAAATGTCCAGACAGGCTGTTTGTCTGTCCCAGGTCTTGAGGGGGCCTCGGTCTGTGCTGGGACCTTCCCCACGGCGCAGATGAGCACAGAGCAGCGGCCGGGGCACTGCTGTGGCACGGGCTGCCTGCAGCTCGCGGCTCTGAGCTAAACACTAGTGATAGGAACACACCTCCCGTGTGCCGTGCCTTCCTCTACATCAAACTCTGCTGCCTGCAGAGAGGCGTTTCTTGGTTAAAAGCAAAGACTGCCCGCCTGCCTGTAGCACTGCCCTGTCAGCCGTGTGACGGTGGGTCTGGTTTTCATTCCTGAATTATCCCCATTAATCACAATGTCTATTTGAAACAGCTGCTGCAAAGGTCCCTGCCGTTGTGCAGTGGAAAAATTCCAAGTGCTTGTATTTTCCCTTGTAAGTCAGCGCTACATGCTGGAAACATTTGTTTTGTGTTACTGCTCTGCCTCACAGTCCATCCATTTGTGTTTTGGGGGAAAATGATTTGAAGGAGCTGTCTTCAACTGGTAAGGACTTACAGGCCACAGTCAGTAGTGGTCTGAACATTTGGAGGGCACCTGAAAGCAATGGAATCAGCACTGACAGGGGGAGGTCTGGCTTGGTACGTGCAGGAAATACCCTGGGGAATTAGCAGGAGGTTTGCTGCTTGTGACTGGGTTCAGAGGGAACTTGGAGCATTGGCACAGTACATGCAGACCTCTGTTTCTGCAGAACCGTCAGAGAATTGTAGATAAAATGGTCTGTGTCTCTACTTTCTGCTACAGCTTTGGTGGAACGTGCTGAAAACAAAAAAGCCTTCCCCATGAGATACCATGATACCGTTGTGCCTGGCTCCTAACAAACAGGATCAGGGGACCAGCAGTTATAGGAAAATTAAGGTCCTGGGGCTCAGCTTTTGGGTCTGGATCCAAGCTTCCCAAAGTTCTTCTGTGGGGTGGAGCTGAGGTTTGGTTCTTCACAGAATGCAAATAGATAATCATCTCAAAATCAGCAGGCCTGTGTGTTGAGCAGCTGTCTTCTGTGCTTTTCCCACCCCAGCCTCACCAAGATGTTTGGGACATGGCTGTAAGGTGTTCCTGGGAGGACGTCTTGTCAGCTGTGTTGTTAGGGCAGCAACATGTGAATCCAGTCTGCACTCCAAACCCTTTTTTTCCCCCAAGCATATAAAACCCAAGCCCTCCCACGCTTGTCGTGCGTGAAGCAGTTCAAGTCGTGCCAGCCTGAGCTGTGCTTCCCATTACTGCAAAGTTATTTCAATGCCCTGGGTAGCTTTAAGAGCCTGTAACAGTTCAGTCAAAAATGAAAATGAAGTCTCATTAAAATACATTCACAATAGGAGGAAAAAAGGCCCCAGACTGTGTTTTTTTAAGTATTTTTTTGTCCTGAATCAGCACTGATCTCTTCTAGTTAAACTTCCTTTCTCTCAACTAGCCGGCCAAAGACAGTTCTGATTTGTTTCCAGATGAGTTTCCCGAACAATGCTTGAGGTTTCCAAGTTTGCCATTTTATCTCCAGTCCCTGCCTGCCAGCCCTTCATTCCCCTCTTTGAAATTTGCTGTCTGATTAGCACTTTTGCAGATTTCTGTAACATCCCACAGTTTCTGAGCCTGAAAGCCAAGAGGCCAAGCAGAAATAGGATCTCTGGCAGAGCGCTGTCGTCGTTTCCCACCTCGCCGAGCCGGGGCTGACCCCACGCACAAACACAGCCCTGGGCAGCCCGACCCACGCAGCCTGGGCTGGTTTCAAGCCATAAGGAGCTCCTGTATCAGCAGGACTTGCACTTTTCAGCTGTTTTTGGAGGCGACTGCGGAGCAGTGGGCAGCCCCTCACGTCCCTCTGCGGCCGGAGCCGCGGCGGGGATGGAGCTTCCCACGGGGGGGGGCCGGGAAAGGCTCTGAAACCCTGCACTGAATTTAGCCTGGGGTTTGTCCCAGCTGTGTGCTCACGCACAGGCAGCACAAACAGGGCTCCTGTGTGCAGCAGGGCCGCCATGGGGATTGTCAGTGCTGGTGTCAGGTCAGCTGGGCAGCGCTCCTTGGTTCACAGCACGGGCAGTGCAGGTACTGCAGCCGGGGGATGTCTGCCTGCTGCTTTCTGCCTGGTGCTCCCCTTTCTCTCAGCAACCAGTTTTCACGTCTTCTGACACTCTCCCTGCTCTGTTGACGATCCTCAACTCCTCTGCTTCCCAACTTCACATCCTCCTCAGGTTTCTGGAAGCCTTGCCTTCCTCCGGGTCTGTGCTGCGCGCCCAGGAGGAGCGTTGCAGGAAGTCATTAAACCCCGGCAGAAGGCCCAAGGAGCTTTCCTCTGTTCTTAAAAGAAGTTGCCCTGGGAAAATCAAGCGGGCACACACTGTTGGCACAGATGGTGCAGGCCCACCTACAGCCCTGCTGCAGTGCCTTATCGTCAGCACGCCGAGTGCAGCCCAATCAAAACTGACATCAAACTAATTGCTTTAGCAATTACAGGGCAATTAGAATAAAAGAACCACCACGTCTTAATTAAGAAGCAGATTGAGCAGGATTTAGCAGCTCTTAGCTGAGAAATATCAGAATCACTCGGTGTCTGGTGTCTTGAGCAGCATTTCAGATGGCAGGAGTGTTTGTGTGGGGGGTGTGTGATGCTCAGAAAGTACAGAAATGTGCAGTAATTTGCACTTGCCTCCTTGGAAGGAAATTGCACATGAACATTAGGGAGAATGGGACGTACTCCAGTACTGAAGTTTCTTAAGCAAATAGCTGATGTTTTACTTGCACATCCGTGTAGCAGACAGAAGTGGATCAGAAATGTGGCACTAAGCCACGGAGCTGAACCCTTCACAAAGAGCTGGTCCCTGCTGCAGGTTTTGTTTTCATTACAGCAGTGCCACAATCCACCTCTCTCCTGTAAAAGTTTGCTGGATGTGAGGAGTTAAATGGTGTATTTGCTTGCTGTCGCATGGGAATGTCTTGTTGACCCCGATCGTTTCTGGTTTGCCGTGATCAGGGCTCTGCTGTGGAATGAGAAGCATGAATGCTGGTTCCCAGAGCCACCAGCACGCACAGTGCGCTCACTTCCATGGATTTCAGTGGCAAGCCAGGCAGTGCAGAGAGGAGTTCAGCTGATGCCCTGCTGGGAAAGCTGGGCACCTGAAGATCTCTGTGGAGCTGTGCTTTTTGTGCACATCAGCCCCATCCTTGTCCCGCTGAGTGCTGTGCGTTGTGTATCCTGCACGCTGCCAGACTGCAGGAAACACCTCTGCACTGGGGTGTGCCAGGTTCTCCCCGAGGTTCACCTGTAATTTTGTGTGTAGATCAGTGCACGTTTGCGTTTTGGTGAGCATGGTGCGTTCAGGCACCGCTCAGCGCAGCCAGGCGTGTGTCGTGCCTCTGGGCAGGGCCCCAGCGCTGCGCCCGGGGACGCTGGCACAGCCTGGCCTGGCAGCCCACACGCTACCGCCCGCAGAGCTGGATGGGGCTGCTGGTGCTGACAGTCACAGCTCACCTCCCAAAAACCACCTGCGGCTGCTGTTGGCTGTTGTGTCCTCTTCCCCATCTGGTCTGTTGTGTTGCCATAAGCCTGAGCGCTTCTGAGCAGCCTGAGGGAGATGCTGGCGGGCGATGGCAGCAGCAGCACCGGCGCTGCGCCCGTTCTGTCGGCTCACAGCCTGTCCCTGCCATGCTGCTGGACAGAGGCACTCACACTGGGTCCCTGTTGCTTACTTGATATTCTTCCCTCTTGCCAGGAGACGGTGGGAGAGCCCTTCTTCCTGCTGATCTGTGCCATCAAACAGCAGATCAACAAAGGGTCCATCGATGCCATTACCGGGAAAGCCCGGTACACCCTCAACGAGGAGTGGCTCCTGAGGGAGAACATCGAGGCGAAGCCCAGGGTGAGTACCCACACCACAGGGGCCTGGCGGGTTGGACTCTGGCAGGGTAGTTGTGCAAGAGGCTGCTTTGGTGTCTGCTGGTGCGGTGACCACAGCAGTGACACACCTGAGCAGGCATGTTGCTGCTGCAGACACTCAGAGCTGCAGGGCAAGACTCATCATGACAGTTTGTTTTCATGTCTCTCCCTTGGTGGGTCCCATAAGCAGCTCAAGTTAGGGGTCAAGGAAGGCAGGAAAATTTGTTCTGCCGTATTCAGCAACGCATTTATCATTCCTAGCAAAAGAGCATCTTCACTGGCACTGGGAAGGTGCTGGCTGTAAACCTGAGTCCTGGGATGCGGGCTTTGCCCAGGCTGTTGCTGGAGTGGCGCTGAGAAGTGTCTGTGCAAAATGTCTCCTGTGGGAACAGGGCAGACAGGGCTGTGCGTGTGCAGGGCTCAGCTCCCTCCAGGGCCTGACACAGAACTCAGCAGATGCCTTTCCAGGGGCTGGGCCACATCCTGCTTTCAATTACCTGGCATAAATCTGGAGCAACTTCACTGAAGTCAGTAGGTTACCCCAGATGTGCATCACCTCAACTCAGAGCATGTTTGAGCTCCATATCCTCTGCAGATTCCTGTTACCAGTTGACCTGTAAATTCACAGTGCAGAGCAGGAGGGGCGAGCAGCAGGGCGCAGAGCGTGGGCTTTCTCAGCAGAAACGGTAACTTCCTAAGTCAGAGCAGGGGAAGTGCAGCTGCTTCCTACTTTGCAAGACAAGTATGAACAAGGGTATGTTGGAGGAAGGAGGGAGACTGGGGTTAGCGCTGCCACAATCCCCCACAGTGCTGGGAAACGAGCCTCTGCTCTGCACAGTGTGCAGTGTGAGATAACATCTTAATGCTGTGGGGAAAACTGGCCTTCACCTATGCATTCACAGTGCTTGTAGTCAAGGATACTGGCTGTCCTGGTACTGAAAAGTGTTTGCAAGGGCACTTCTGGGCTGCAGGAATCCCAGCCGTAACTCACACGTACCAGGCAGCCTTTGAAGAGGCAGCTTCCCACCCCAGCCCTGCCAGACAGGCACTCAGGTGACTTCAGGGTTGCAGTCATCAGCAAGCAAAGGCACATTGGTGCCCTCGGGCTCAGGCACACCAAGGAGCAGAGGCAGAGCTGAGGCCGTCCCAGAGCCAAGTCCCTGGGCAGGAGGGAGGCGCCGTGCTCAGAGCATTTGGGTCTGCACAGCTTGGGGAGGAGGAGGCTCCTGGACTCTGCCTCTCCTTCCTTGACTGCCTGGCAGCCACTCCCAAAACAGGAGAGGATTTTGAATGGGAAGAGAATATCTCTTGTTGCCTTGCAGGTCTCTACTGTGGCTGCAGCAGCCGCTGTGTGTCCCTGAGAGCCAAGCTGGTGTTTGTGGCAGCCTGCAGCCCCTCACAGCTGCTTGTCCTTGTGCTCTAGGGCAGGTTATTTTGTGGTGGTGGTGGTGGACTACAGTGTTGCATCAAACTCAGCCTGTAGCATGCCTAAAACTTGTTTAAACAAAGGAGCTCGGCCAGTTGCACCTGGGAGAGTCTGAGCAATGAGCTTTGGCAGTCCCATCAGTCACTGGTTGGAGCCAAGAAGCTGAGGACGTGACTGGCGGTGGGTCTGACCTTTCCTCCTGCCCTGAGGTGGTCTCTGCATGTCAGGGCTAAGGCCCATTAGCAAGGCAGTGTGAGAGGAGGTTGCAGTGTCACTCCCTGTGTCCTGGCTCCATCAACAAACAGGGGCCTTCAGCCTCCAGGGGCTGTAAATCAGTGCCTCTCACTGGCAGGAGAGTCCAGATGATGCCTTTGGTCAGCCCAATTCCCAGCAGCACAAGGTCCCACACATGCCACAGCCCGTGTCCCTGGGAGCCCACACAGCTGGGCAGGGCATCTCTAAATCAACCTCTGCCTGCAGAACCTCAACGTGTCCTTCCAAGGCTGCGGGATGGACTCCCTGAGCGTCAGAGCCATGGACACAGACACGCTCAGCCAAGTGAAGGAGAAGATCCTTGAGGCCTTCTGCAAGAATGTCCCCTACTCCCAGTGGCCACGGGTGGAAGATGTCGACCTTGGTAAGGACCAGATGCCGTGGACCAGCCAGTCCTTAAAACCAGATGAAGTAACTGATGTTTCATGGTAGCTCTTGGTGTCTTAGAGGGCAGTGGCTGAAGCAGCACTGACGGGAGGGCAGACATCAGGGCAGTCTTTTCCTGAGGACAGGCTTCAGGAAGGAGTGATGGGACCAGATACTCCTGGGCAGGAATAACTGGGTGTGTAACTGGAAAGCCCAACTGGAGCAAAGATTCTTGTCCTTGCACCCTTTAAAGCCTATAGTCTCAACTCCAGAACAGGTGCCCTCTAAAACACCCCCAAGCCTGCAGGTGACTTGTCAGAGCGTGGCTATAAGCAGCTGTAATTGAGCCTATGGGCTTCTGTCCAGCAATAGATTCAGATCTGTCATTTTTCTAGCCAGTGGCCAACTTCTTCTCCCAAAATTTAAGAGGAATCCAAACCTAAGGCTGGTAAGAGAAACCCATGCTGTCTGTGGTGCCTCTGTGCTATCAGATGGGCCCTGCCTGGCAGCAGTCACAGGGAACGATGTCCCATGTCATCAGTGCCAGAGCAAGTCTCAGTATTACGCCATGGGGCTGGAGCAGTGATGGGGCTGGAGCAGTGACGGGGCTGGAGCAGTGACGGGGCTGGAGCAGTGACGGGGCTGGAGCAGTGATGGGGCTGGAGCAGTGATGGGGCTGCAGCATGGGGCCTGTTCCCTGTTCACAGAGACACGGCCGCCTCTGCCCTGTGGGGAGCTGCCACGTGCAGGCCACGTAGCATCTTACCTGCCTGGTGCTCCACACAGCAGGTCCCACACGGTCCCCAGGGCTGAGACAGGAAGAGGAGGAGGAGATGTGCTGCTCCCCATCTCTCCTAGCAGAGCCTTTGTCACCCCTCCCAGTTCCATTCTGGTCTGCTCCAGTTTGGAAATCCCCATTCCATGGGCTGACTCTGGAGGCCATTGCTAAACATCTGCTCTGGTTTCACAGACCCCCAAGGCCTTGGCAGTGGGGCTGTGCAGCCCCAGGCGCCATGGCATGTGTTTCCTCCTGGCTGGTGTCTCACTTCTCCCTTCCCTGTACTCAGAGTGGTTTGCCACCAGCACCGACAGCTACATCCTGCGGGACCTCGATGACACCTCGGTAGTGGAGGACGGCAGGAAGAAGCTCAACACCTTAGCACACTACAAGGTAAACCTGCTGGTGCTGCAGGAAAGCTGTTCCTCCTTGGAGCCTGGCTGGCCCCAGGGGTGAGCTGCGCTTCCCCCTCCACACGGGATCGTGGGGAATACACAGGGAGGTTGCCATAGCTCCATGAGAGCTTCCGGGGAACAGACATCTGCCCTGGCAAGGAGCTCGTTAATATTGCAACACACTGAAACTAATTAAACACTCTTCATGCAAAACAAGTTATTACTGACAACAGAAAGAGGAGGGAGCAAAGCCCCTATTCCCAACGGCCACCAGCCTGGCTGATTAGTACCACTGTTGTTGAGCTGCTCTCCTGCTGCAGCCACCGGCACGGTTGTCGCTGCGTGCCCCAGAGCAGGGGCCAGCGATGTGCCGGGCAGAGGCCGAGTGTAGGGAAGTGTGATCACTACAGTTGCCTTCCTGACTGTTTTTCCTTTTAAAATTAAGTGAAACCAGAATTTCTCGTGTGATTTCCATACTCGCTGTGTGCCTGGGAGCAGAGTCCTCGCTCGTCTGTGACAGTGCACAGGAGCGCAGCACTTCTCAGTGCCAGTGTTGGGTACCAGCCGTTCTGCCCAGCCCTGCTGTTGGCACACACAGCGGTGGCACAGCCCCACGGGCTCCTTCTGCCCTCCTGGGGAAAGGCAGAACAGCATCTGCACAGAACACTCCTTCCTCTCGGAGTTACCTGGAGTCATATCCAAAAATGCATCTCGGACAGCTGTGTCTGCCTGACTCCCAAGGTCTGAGGCTCGCGGCTGGTAGGGCAGTGCGTTACTGCCCGTCTCCAAGCCAGGCACAGAGGGTGCTTGTGGCACAACAGCAGTGGCACCAGCATCCCCCAGCCCCCAGGATCCCTGGGGGGCACAGTTAAGGCCCTGACAGCTGCTCATCCCTTCCTCCACAGATCCCTGAAGGGGCGTCACTGGCCATGAGTTTGTCGGACAAGAAGGACAACACGCTGAGCAGAGGTGATGTCTCACCTGTGTTTTTGGAGGGGTGTCTCTGGCCAGGGGTGCTGGGAGCCCCGGGCCCCGCGGGGTGTGTGCTGCAGGGGAGCTGCAGCCGCGCTGGGGACAGGCCACAGTAGCCACCGGCGAGGTGACAGATCTGAGTCTGGGACTCACACTGGAGAGTGGGTGGCTTCCACATCCCTTTTAGCATCAAGGTCTGTTCACTTGCAAAAGTGGGGTTTGTGCCCTCTTTTTCCTCTGGTAGGAGAAAGGAAGGTGTTCTGGGAAGTCCATGTTTCTGGTACACATTGTGGGAGGTGCAAGTGCCATGCTTGATGTCTTGCTTTGAAAACGTGTGATGCAGTATCCTCCCTCTGCTTGCTGGGACATTGGCACCTTTGTCTCACATCCTCACTGGGGATTTGTGCTCGGTGTGCACTAAGGAAGTGAAAAAACAGGGAGGATCTGAAACCACTTGATGGGAAAAGCCCTTTCCCTCCCAATTTGGTGCTGAATTCCTTGCCAGCATATTTCTAGGTTTCAGACTGTGGAAACAGTCAAAACAGAGCAAGGGAAACAAAAATTCACCTTGGGCAGAGTTCCAGAACCTGACTCCAGGCTGCCTGCACCCAGCCTGCCTCTGCAGTGGGAGTTCTTGTGCCTGTGGGGATGAGGAGCTGCTCAGGGCTGCAGCAGCCCCAGGGTGAGGCTGTGGAGCATCACAGGGCATTGCAGGGCGTTTGCAGAGCACCACAAGTCAGGAGTGCCCCTGTGCACATCCTGCCCTCTGGGTCCCTCATAGAACAGCGCTTAGGAGACCTCTGCTCCTTAAAGTACTTAGTGAGGTGCTTGCCATGTGCCCCAGAAGGTAATAAACAACCCAAAAGCAAAGACACTGCTGTCAGTTGGGGTGGGAACGGCAGGTGGGTGTCAGGGCTCGGGGAAGGCAAAGGGCAGCCTGGGCTGGAGGGCAGCTGCTGCTTTGGGTCCCTGGCTGAGCCAGCTTCTATCTCTCTTTACAGTGAAGGATTTGGACACAGAGAAGTATTTCCACTTGGTAAGTGTCGCGCTTCTGGCTGTGAAGCCCAGTGGCTGTGGGTCAGGGACTGTTCTGCCCCCCTGCCCCGGGGAGCACTGCTGGGAGCAGAGCCTTGCTCCAGGACAGACTCAGCAGATCTCCTGTGTGGCTGATCCCTGCTGCAGGGACAGGCAGGGGCTGGGCGCCACAAGCCCTCAGCCAGGCAGTGGGGCAGGTTGTCCTCTGCTGCCAGGCTGGCTGCCAGGGAGGTGTCCCCGTGGAGGGTGACAGCCCAGAGAGCTCTGGGAGCAGAGAGGTGACTGGTAAGGCCATGTATGCTCAGCAATCCTTCCTCTCATCTGCACTGAAGACTACAGGTCCTGTTCCTTCAGTGTGTGTGATGAAAGAGGAGAAAATCCTCTCAGCCTTGCTGATACTGACTTAATTCATCTCTGTGGGCTGGAATGTCAGATGTGATGAACAATCTGGATCAGGGCTTGTTAGTTTCCTTCAGAGGGGCTCAAAAAAGGTGCAGAAAGGTTATCTGTAGACAAGCTTTAGTACTGTGGGACGTAATAAAAAATAGCCAGCATGGCAAAGTAATTGTTGTGGCTGATGCAGCTGCCAGGGGCGGCAGAGCTGGGGCAGAGGCAGCTCTGTAGCCCCTCGCAGCCCTGGTCTGGTCACCTGCAGGAGTCCCGGCAGCCACTGTGGAGATTTATGAGTTCCTGCTTGTGCTGAGAGCACCAGGGCTGGAGGCTGCCAAAAGCTGCATGGATAAAAGTGTTGTGAACAACAGCAATGTCTTACAGCCTGAGCATTCCTTCTCAGCTAAAGTTTCCATTTACATCACAGCACAAACGCACAACATGCACACACATGCAGGGCAAGGACAGAGAAGGGACAGGACACCAAATGTGCATGTGTGAAAATGCCAAGATGGACTTAAATGTCTTCCCAGGTCATTATAGGGTGGTAATTAACTGACATGAGCAGTGGAATGTTTGTGTTTTCGCAAAGGCCAGGGTAGGAATATTGACTGGTCATTTTTTCACTCAGTCTGAGGAAAGCTGGCTTCCACAGAAGCCTTGTGCGTTGCTTCTGGCACCCAAGCTGCAGCCAGGCAGGAGTGCTGCACAGGGGCCAGGAAGGAGAGCAGACTAACCTGCGAAGTGAGATTGCTTCATTTTCTTTGTGTAGCTTGAGAGAGGTAATAAAGAGTGCAAGAGAAACAAATGTCAGAAGCACTGAGCATTATGAACTACTTTTAAAAAGCCATATAAGGGTTTGTGTGTATAGCACAGAAACTGCTTTTTAGTTTAATTTTATATACAATTGAAATTGTATACTTGAAGGAGAATTCAGTGTGATGCTTGCAGAGAGGAGCACTCTGAGCATGTGTGTTTGATATCGGACCAGGTTCTGCCAACCGATGAGTCCATTGAACATAAGAAGTCCCACAGACAGAGCCATAGGAAGAAAGTCCTACCAGAGATCTATCTGACCAGGCTGCTCTCCACAAAGGTAGGAGACAGGACCCCTGGTCTGTGGGGGGGGATTGGTGGTGGTGGTCTGTAACAAGACGCTTGCTCTGGGGAAGGGGCCGCGGGGCCGGTCGCTCGGGGGAGGTGGTGGGACTCCTGTCCAGGATGGCTGGGGTGTGTTTAGTGAGGCTGCCGGGCACCACAGGCTCCTTGAGCTCCTTCCAGCTTGCCAGAGCCCTCAGAGCAGCAGTGCTGCTGCATGAAGCCCCCGCCATGATCTCCCCAGGCTGGTCTCGGGTCTGTGCACATGAAAGGGATGCTGACTGCCTCGGGGCTCATGATGCACAGTTTAGACCTGAACTCATCTCCCCAGTGAGAGATCCTGCTGGGAAAGGAGATGGAGATGCTCAGCTCTGGGGGCAAAGGGAATGTCTGTACGATCTTAATTCAGATTCAGTGCTCTCTGTGAGTGCTCAGCTCCAGCAGTTGGGCTCCCAGCCCATCTTTAATCCCAGCATGATGCCTCACTGGAGCAGAGATCACAAGAATGGCCAGCAGTCTCTAGTCTTCTTTGTATTTACTGTGCAGAACAATCACAGATGTGAGATCCTAGCAGTAAGAAAGAAAAATCTCAATGCCAAAAGAAATTAAACCCAAAAGCAAGTTAATTATATCACTATGCAAACAAACCTTTCCCTCCCTGCCTTGGCATCCCCTTTCCCTGTGGCTTATCCCACTGGCAGCCGAGGATGGTCCCTTGTGCACAGCAGCCGCAGCCCCTCGTGCTGTGGTCCTGGGCTGGGGTGCTGCTGCCTTCCCCCGTCTCCACCGTGTGCACTTGTCCCGCAGGGCACGCTGCAGAAGTTCCTGGACGACTTGTTCAAAGCCATTCTCAGCATCCGAGATGATAAACCACCTGTGGCTGTGAAGTATTTCTTTGACTTCCTAGAGGAGCAAGCAGAGAAAAGAGGAATCACAGACCCTGACACCATGCACATCTGGAAGACCAACAGGTTTGGAAGGGGAAATCTCTTCTTTCTTTCTTTGCTTCGATCTCTGAGGAGCAGCAGCTGCAAAGCCTTGGTGTCCTGGACTAATCATTAAGTTGCTAAAAGTAGAAGGAAAACAGGAGGGGTGGCGGGGGGTGAAAGATGAGGCCAAACACAGGCTTGGAGAGCTTTGAACAAACAAGAGCTCAGGGGAATGGTGAGTTGGAAGAGGAGGCATAGACAGATAAAGGGCAGAATGAACTGACACACTAATGGAAGTAATGAAGGGAGAAACAGAGGAGGGATTGGATGCCGGGAGACAGCAATGGTGTTAGCTCCATGCACGGGAGATCTGAGAGCTCAAAGTCATGTCAGGTCTTAAGCAGCATGGAGATTTTTAAAAACAGCATATTTGGCTCCTTTTCATTTGCTTTCTGGCTTTTCAGCCCTCGGGAGCACTTTTTTCCACTCGTCTCTGCTTCCAGGCTGCGAGTGCAGGGCATGCCGGGGCTGGGGAGCTGGTGCTGTGCGGCCCCAGGAGCTGAGCCAAGGGACCTGTGGGCAGTGGAGGGTGGGAGACAAAGCCAAGCAGGGACGTAGGGCAAAGAGCAGAAAGTGTAGCCCAGAGAGCAGAGAGAGTGAGGGGATGTCCAGGAGAGGCTCAGCACTTCTGAGGCTGCAGCCACAGCAACTGTTTCCAGCCCAATGTGAAATTAACAACAAATTTGTCTGGGAGAGCAGGCAAGCAGACACACCATTGAGCTGCAGATTTGCCTGCGCTTCATTACCTCCGATTGTCAGTAAAGCAAGGACTTAGAGCAGCTTTCACTCAGCTGCTGAGGAGGGATGGTGGGAAGGATGAGCAAATCTGAGGAGAAAACGATGAGAGTGCAGAAAAAAAAGACACATGCAATGCATTTCACGGGGCCAGGCTTACCATCAGAACCAGATGACAGTTGCTATCATGGAAGAAGCTGACACCATTGCTACAAAAATCAGCAAGCAGGGAAGCCTGGTTGAGCAGCCCCCTGCAGGCAAACCTGCCAGTGTCTGTCCTGGACCACAGTGGGATGCAGGAGCTGCTGAAGGAGCAAAGGGCTGTGCTTGTCCTCACAAGGCTGTAGCTGGAGTGTCCCGTCCATGCCATGTGTCTCCTCGGGGTGCAGGTGTGGGCCTGTCCCTCTAGCAAGGCAGAGGGCTGTGTGCTGCCAGGATGGGATTAAATAGCTGAACCCGGCTCCACGGCTCTTTTCCTCTCTCCTATTCACTGTCAGCTCCTTCAATTCCTCAGTTGGGAGCACAAAAACTCACCTGGTGTGTGTTCCTGGCTTGTTTCCTGCACAGCCTACCTCTGAGGTTTTGGGTCAACATCCTGAAGAACCCCCAGTTCGTCTTCGACATTGACAAGACAGACCACATCGACGCCTGTCTCTCGGTGATCGCCCAGGCCTTCATTGACGCCTGCTCCCTGTCTGACCTGCAGCTGGGCAAGGTACCGTCTGCAGGGCACATCTCACCTGTCTCTCAGGGCTGGTTTAGGGGACAGCGTTAGCACAGTAATCCCATAACAGCAACTAAAGGGTGATGTCAACTCCCCCTGGCAGGATGGGAAATGATGTAGCTACAGGTGAAGCTTTATTCATCGCTGCCAGTGGTTTCTGTGCAGCCTCTCACCTGGCAGGGCTGTGAGAAGCTTCGTGAGCATGGGCAGCCCTTGCCCAGGCAGCTCTGGCCCCACAGTGGTGTGGAGCTGCCCAGGGCCATCCTGCCGACACCCATCCCAACAGGGTGACAGCTCCACACCACTGTGTCCATCACACACCAGCCACCTCCATCGCGTGGCCAGGGCCCAGCAGCTGCTGCCATGGCCTCCGAGCCCCCAGCAGCACGTCCAGCGCAGGCTCTGCTCTCCCTCTGCCTTGGCTGAGTGCACTGCTGACATTGGAAACTTCCCGACAAAGCGTTTTATGAAGAAACGCTGTAAATGGTCCCCTGGCTGGGGCTGGCAGCAGCCCAGCGTGCCGCAGGGGGACCCGCCGGGGCCAGGAGCCGGGCGCTGCTCCCACCAGCCCCAGCCCCAGAGCAACAGGAAGCCTGCGCTGGGAGAGGTTAATCCTGGAGGAAGATCTAATGAGCCCTTGATTTTTTGTTTGTTTGGGTTTTGGAGGGTTTTTTTGCATGTATTACGAAACACCTACAATTTGTCCTTGTCAGGCTGTGGGTGAGGGGAAGAGGGGTCAGCTGGAGTCAGACAGCAGATGGAAACATTTTGAGGAGTACAATAGCATAAGTGAAGGAATTGTTGAGTAATGTGGGACGAATCCTCAGCATAAAAGTCAGCTTGCATATATGTGCAGTATATTGCTGAATGTTTTCCAGGCTGGATTCTTCCTCCATGTTCTGCCTTTTGCTCTTGATACAGCAAATGTGAGAGCAGACTCAGGGCTTGTCCATCTGCAGTAAACAAGTAGTTAATAACCCAGGACCCATCTCAGCATAACACAGATGAATCAGACAAAAAAATAACTTCAGAAAGCAGCAGCATGGGTCTGTGGTGCTTCCAAGGGAAAGAAATACGCTGTGAGCAGGCTCTGTAACTTGGCTGTGTTCCTGCCATGCCTTGTCGTTGGGTATGAAAATAAACTGCTGTGGGATCTGGTGCCACAGGCTGGTGCCCATCTCCCATTTCCCCTGCAGCATTAGGCACGATACATATTGCAGCAGCAGATTGCAGTTACCCCGGGTTTCCTTATTTACGGCTGACACAGCTGAAGATGCTGTCTGCACGGCCAGAGCCCCGCCGGGCTTTTCTTCTCTGAAGAGCCTCCCTCCCCTCTCCACCTGTCAGAGCATCGGGGAGCAGTGGCAGATGCCGAGGTCTCTCCACTCAAGAGGAGTGGAGGGAGCCTGGGGCTCTTTCCCTTCGGGGTGCAACTCTGGGCCAGTCGGACAGGTTCATTCCTGGGGTAATGATATCAGCGGGGCAGGAGCGCCTGGAGGTTAAAATCATTCATGCTCATGTCTGCAAGGAGCGCAGGCAGGGTTATGCCTTCACTGGTGCAATTTGATTGTGTGGATGGGAGGTTAAGACCGCTTTGTCCAAGCTGACATTAATCAAGAGAACTCAGTATTTTCTGTTAATTACTTCACATGCACTCAATATAGGCCAGGCAGGCTGTCTTAGCCAATGCAAAATAAATCAAAGCTACATGAAAAATCCGAGAGGAACATCTCAACTGACAAAGTTCAGCTTGTAAGAGAGCTTTGTTCTTCAGTTTAAATCAAGCTGGATGCTCAAGAGACACGAGTAAACGGATGCAGAAGCCCCTCCCTTGTTGCCAGTTTCTACACGCAGAGCTGTGGAGCACAAGTGTTTTATCTGACACTTGTGCTACACTGCAGAGCATCACCTGGCACCAAGCCACCTGCCTGACCCCACGCATGCCTCAGCCTGCCCTTGCTGCAGGAGACATCACACAGACCACCTCCACAGGCTCTGTGGCCAACAGGCGTTCAGCTCCTGCGAGGAGGACGGGCTGCGCTGCAGGGCTGTGCCACAGCGCCCTGGTGCTCGTGAGCAGTGCCTCTTGTGCTGTCCCACCACACTCCCAGCTCTGTGAAGCCAGGACCAAAGGCATAGCTGCCTGCTGAGCCCAGCTGTAGCTGAGCGCCGTGTGTGCTGGTTAGTGCTCTGGTCAGGCAGACAGGATAAAACCTTTCCAGTGAGGAACAGTGCAGTGTCTGATCTCGGTGTCTCGCTCTAGGACTCCCCGACCAATAAGCTGCTGTATGCCAAGGAGATCCCCGAGTACAGGAAGATAGTGCAGCGATACTACAAGCAAATTCACGACATGCCCCCGCTCAGCGAGCAGGAGATGAACGCCCACCTCGCAGAGGAGTCGCGGGTAAGGGCTGGGGGGCTGCAGGGGGAGCTCGGCCAGGTCGGGGCACCCACCCTGGGAGCACAGGGGGACAGACAGCCTGCCATCAGCTACTGCTTAGATGCTGGACACAGCAGAGAAAGGATATTTTGCCTCAAACTTCCACGCACAAACTTCATCTGACCTAATTCCAAGCATCTTCAATTAACTGCCAGAGCTGCAGTAAACACCCACGAGTGAGCTTGAACCTAACAGGCTCTGGCACCACAGGGAGCTGAAAGCTAAATTCAGTGCCAAAGAGTCAGGAAGTTTGGAACAGGATGCCTGCAGCCCCCTGGCCAGCTGGGCCCCAGCCCCACAGCCTGCTGGCAGCTGGCCCTGGCGGGACACGGGCCCCAGTGCCAGCCGTGGGAGCTGGCAGTGGCTGCAGAGCCCGGGGCCACGAGCCACAGCTCCTCACAAGCAAACCTGCAGCATGTGTCAGCTGCAGCCCCTGGGTGCTCCCCCATCCTTTGAAATCCTGAGCAGGAGAGGCAACTGCTGTCCTGCACAGGCTGGCTCTGAGCACACAGAAACCCTGTCCAGTGGAATGAAATGCACCCTCCTTAAAGGAGCCCAGCCACATCAGGGCAACAGTAACAAACATACCCAGGCAAAACCTTCTTTTAATCTAGCTAAAGCCTGATGACTGAGCTAGGACTTGTTTGCTGCGTGACAATAATATTCCTCCCCTCTT
This sequence comes from Colius striatus, assembly GCF_028858725.1. Classification (NCBI taxonomy): domain Eukaryota; kingdom Metazoa; phylum Chordata; class Aves; order Coliiformes; family Coliidae; genus Colius; species Colius striatus. The sequence continues at coordinate 22,166,282 of NC_084773.1, read as the reverse complement.
TGTTCTGTCTTAAAGAAATACCGGAATGAGTTCAACACCAACGTGGCCATGGCCGAGATCTACAAATACGCCAAGAGGTATCGCTCCCAGGTGAGTGGGGCTGGCCCCAGCGTTCCCCTGAGGCAAGAACAGGGGGGTGCCTGCATCCAGTCCCACAGAAAGGCTGTGTCCATACTCCCACGCCCACAGCAGATGCACAGAGGGGTGTGTGCCACCCGGCTCCTGGGTGGGTGACCCTTGCAAGGGCCAGCGAGCAGCTCCTGGCTGCTGTTGGCAGCGCCTGGCTGGGTCAGACCAACGGGGATGCACAATGTGTAGACCCAGGGATGCTTTCAGGAGAACAAAGCACAGATACACAATCCACACCTAAAACCAGTGCCCTCAGCTGAGGCACTGGCCCCAGCCGGCTCCTGACCCCCTGCCCCCCCTGCCAATGCTGTGCCCTGAACTTCATTATTGCCGTGATTTTCAGGTGATTCCCCAGCCCCTGCCCAGCATCTCAGCAGACACAGGGTGCTGGGGTGTGAGCACAGGGGCTGTGGGGCAGGCTGGGCTCTCCCTTTTGGAGGTCTAGCTGGGATTTGGGCTCATCAGGGCTGGTGTGGGGAGCTGGGCTGGCAGGAGCCACGGGCCCTGCTGCAGCCACCACCTGCTCACGTCTCCTGCAGATTGTGACAGCCCTGGACTCCAACCCCACGACAAAGCGCACCCAGCTCCAGCATAAGTTTGAGCAAGTGATTGCACTTATGGAGGATAACATCTACGAGTGCTGCAGCGAAGCTTAGACCGACTGCAGCCCTGGACATGACCTTCTCCACAGCGCAGTGCCGCAGGGAACCTCCTCCAGCCGCCGCAGCACCAGGGATCGCCTCTGCACACGTCTGTGGTGGGGGTGGGCCTGGCTCACGGCCGAAGGGCTCCCTCACCTAACAAAAAGCCACAAGACACCTTTCTGAGCAGCTCAAAAGCCCTCCGGTCTGCACTGTGGCACCCATAATTTATTTGCCCTTGCCAGCCCTGAGTGGAGACGTGGCACTTACGGCACATGCGGGTCACCGGTTCCCTCTGAGCTGTGCCTGCGCGGTCGGCAGATCCCTGCATCCCTGGTTGGGGTTCCACAGGACAAGACGGGGCTGCAGGAGCTGTAAGGACAGACACAATGCAGGAGGGTAGCCTCAAGGAGCAACGAGCAGAAACGGCAAAGGCCATTGGAGCGATGCCTGAGCTCCCTCCTGCACCATCCCTCTGACATCCTCGTTTTTCCAGCACCAGGGACTGCTGTCAGCTGTTGACTATCTGCTGCATTCTGTGTATTTGTGCCTTTTAATTTTTGTACTGTATGTGTAAACATAACCACTCCTTCATCTGAGACTTGGGCAACACGGGGAACTCGGGGCCGAGACAAAGCAGTTGCTTCCCAGGTAGCTTAGGCTGGTGAAAGCACTTTAACCCTAAACCACAACAGCAGTTACAGAGCCAGAGGAGCATGTTGCATGTTAGACAGGGTGGGAAGGGCTGTTCCCCTTTCCCCAGGTTCCCAAATGCACGTGCACTGAGAGCTGGAGGTGCAGCGGGTCACCCCTCAGCCAGCTGGTCACAGGCATGGCCTCTGTGCAGGGCTCCTGCCTCACAGCCCTTCTCTGGCACAGGGAGCTTGAGCACATGGAGAGCAAATCCCCAGGAAGCAGCTGCCCTCCCTCTGCGCCGTGCACTCCAACAGCTCCCTGCGGTCATGGCTCAAAATGAGGTTGGTGCTGCAGAGGTGTCATCCTAAAGCAGCTCTTTGCTTCAGACCAGCCCTCCATGTGTGTCAGAGCAACCCAAAGAGCTCAGCATCACTGCCTGTCCTGACTTTCTCAGCCCATCAAGGGACTGGGCCCCTTTCCCTCTGCCAGCAGAGCAGCTCCAGCAGCCCAGGCTGTGGGGCGGGAAGCCCCATGGGGCATTGTCCCTCCTGCAGGAGCTCTGTCCTCCCTGCAGTGGGGCAGCCACAGCCCTCCCCAGCCTGGGCTGTGGCTAATGCCAGGGGGCTGCTGCCAGCACTCACGTGCAGGCCAAGGCACCCAGCCCCTGGGAGCCCAGCACAGCCGCCGTGTCCCCAGACTGCCAAATACAGAGGAGAAAAACCCCACAAAAGTTACTACCTCACTGCAGGCAGGGTGGGTGTGAGGCAGCCCCGCTCCTCGTCCCGCCGGCGAGGGATGGCCCTGGGCCACCGAGACTCCTCCTGGGTGACACTGCTACGGACCAGCGGCCGCTGGGCTCTGGGGTCACAGCATCTGCCAGAAACCACACTGTCAGAATGATGTGTCTGTACATAGATAGCTATTTTAAAACAGATCATAGACTTTATCCAGTATGTTACAATGGGGGGGGGAGGGAACAGAGGTGTCTGTTGTTTTGGGTTTGTTTTTTTAAAGAGAACTACAGAAGTACTTACACTGTGGAGGTTTCCTTGTCTCTGCTGAGGACGTGGCTTCAGAGCAGAATCTCTGATGGATGTAGCTGGGCTACATTCTGCTTGCAAAGTGATCTCACAAAAGACATTTTCTTGAACCTTTGTTTTTCTTTTAGAAACTGTGAATAGGTGCCAGAGATGTAGGCAGCCCCAGCACGGGAGGGCAGCAGGGAGCGCCGAGCGTGGCTGGACGTGGGGAGAGGGCTGTGGGGCAGCAGGGAAGGTGCAGGTGAGCTGGGACCAGGGCAGTTGTCCTCCGGGGGCTGCGACTGGGTCACGTGCTGGGGCCTGTGGCTTTATTATTTAAGCAAAAAGAAGTAGTTGCTGCAAGTATTTTAAAGGAATAACCTTAAGGGAGCAGAAGCTGGAGGGTTTGTAGTGTTGCTTTGAGCCCTCGAGCCCTTTGTAACGTGTGTTTAAGCCTTGGCACGTGTCGTGGGTGTAGTGCCCTTACTGCTGTGTAGTGGGAGTGGCAGGCTCTTGGAAAAGCTGATCTTTGTAATAAAACAAGGTGCTGAAACGCATGCAGCGACGTTCCTGCCCGTGCAGAGCGGACGGGCCGTGGCGTGGCAGAGCCGTGCTGTGGGGACGCACCGTGCCGGGACGGCAGCCCACGGGCAGCCCCAGTTCCTGCAGCCACACACCGCGGCTCCCGGCTGGCAGCACTCAGCACGGGGAGGACACCACCAAACCCACCCCCGCGCCACAGCTGTGCCCAGGCACCCGTGCTCACACACACAGGACCATGCCCCGCCGGGAAGCCCCCTGCTCTGTGCCTCTGGCATCTCTCGAGGCTTCTGCAACAGCAGCAGCAGTCCACAGGGCTTATTAAGCATGGCATTACTAAATCCTCTCTTCTGCCTCCCCCAGCAAGAGCTGGTCTCTCCAAAGAGATTTTGTTTTCCTGCTAGAAAGTGGATTCCTAGTAAAGCTAAATCCAGCCATTAAACGATTTGGCCTCTCTCAAAGCAGCACGCCCAGCGCCTGGTGAGAGTACGCAGCTCCTGCCTGGCTCTGCTACAGGATGGTGCCACACGAGCAATCAGTGCTCTGCAGGGCAAACCATCACCAAAGGGCCAGGTGAGCTCTGCTCACTCATTACTGCAGCATCCCCCACCCCTCCCTGGGGGCACACAAGTTCCAGCTCCATTAAAGATGGATCAACATGGCCAAGGCTGAAGTTTAAAGAGAAGTTAGTTTGCTCAGCTCTTGCTTAAGCCCCAAAGCAAGGCCAGGAGCCTTGGAGGGCATCAGCAAGGCCAGCTGAAGATTAGCAAAATCCTCTTTAGGAAGGGAGTTTTACTTCCACTTATTTTCTCCAGCCCAGGAGGACCATAACCCTTTGCATTATCAGGCTGACCTTCAGAAGGGCTCTGTTCTGTGTAAGGCAAGAGAAATTCAGGTTTTTGAAGCTGTTAAATGAAAGTGTTCATATTTTGACCCACAGAAGCTAGCAAGACAGGTTTAGAGGTGGGAACTCTGCCACAGACAGATAACAAGAGCACAAGCAATGCTTCAGTCTACAACAAACACCCCAGACTCTGTTTTGAGCCTTAAAACACTTCTTTCTCTTACCGTGGTCGGTGCAGAGGCAGCTCTCCCGGGGCTGGGGACCCTGTCCCGTGGCACGCAGCCGGAGCTGCTGCCCCAGCACTGCCGTAATCCCGGCTCAGCCGGGCATTAGCCCAAGGGCAGCGCGGAGGGCAGAGCCCCACGCCACCCCTCACCCAGGCTGCGGACAGGCCCTCAGCTCTGCACTGCCCAGGGTGCAGCTGCACAGCTCCATGGGCGCCAGGAGAGAACATGGGAGAGCAGGGGCAGAGACCCACGGGTGAGGCAGCAGTCATGGCCTTTCAGGAAGCAAGTGAAGAAGCTTTATTAGCAGGAGGTGAATACAGAGTTAAAACATGTCCCAAAGACTAAAAACACTACAGATCCCAAGGGCTGGAAGCAGGGCTGGAAGCAGGGCTGGGCTCCCAAGGGCAGTGGGGCCATCCAGGACCCGCTATGGGCCTTTCGTGCCCTCTGTGGGGGCAGCTGCCTTCTGCAGCCCAGCACCCCCCCGACCGGCTCCTGGGGGCACCCGAGGCTTCCTCACCTTGCCCTGACCCCCCTTCACCTTGGGGGCTTCTTGCTGTGCACCCTTGGGCACCTTCCTATTGCTCTTTCCCACAGGAGCCTTCTGGGGCCCCTTTGTGCCGGCTGCTGTAGGGCTGCCTTCATCACCCCCTCCCCCGTCCTCAGGGGCTGGAGCCACAGGGCGCTTGGGACGCCCCTTGCCAGGGCCCTGGCGTCGGCCGGCGGCTTGCGGGGGCTTTGCTCCATGGCTCCTGGGCTTCGCTGCTGCTGGCGGGGCCTGCAGAGGAAAGAGCAGCTCAGGCTGCCGCCGTGCCAGGGACCACCAGCCCACCACCAAGCCCTACTCACAGCCACACGCTTCGCCTGCGGCTTCTGCTCCGCTGCTGGCGGCTTCTGCTCCGCGGCACCTGCGGGAGAAGGGGTGGTGGGTGAGCCCGAGGAGTGGCCTCTCCCCAGAGCCAGGGCAGCCCGGAGGAGCTCCAGCAGCCCTTTACCTCTCTGCAGTGCGCCTGCCGCAGGGGCCCGGGGCCGTTTGGTGGCTGCTTTCCGTCCCAGCTTTGGGGCCTGTCCTCCGTCGGGACCCACCCGGCTCAGGGGCTGCTTGTGCCGCTGCTTCTCAGGAGCCAGCTGGGGTGAGAGAGTGGTGAGGAGGGTCCAGGCAGCCTCAGCCCCGCTGCCTGGGGCCAGCAGCCTCCTGCTCACCTTGAAGCGGCCGGTGGCCCCCGAGGCCGAGGAGTTGTGTGGCCGCACCAGGTCCCCTCGGCTCAGCCCTTTGCTCAGCGCCCGCTTCAGCAGGTACTTGAGACGGATGGGGTCCACTGTGGGGTACTTAGCCAGGATGAACCGCTTGATGGCGAAGACAGAGCAGCCCTTCTTGTCATCCTGGGCCCGCAGCGCCTCAATGACCATCTGCAGGGTGGAGGGGTGCGAGGAGCCCCGGACCTGGGCCACCAGGCCTGGGAGCTGGGCTGTGCTGGCAGCCTGGGCTGCTGAGAGAGGCGAGAGGCATCCCTTGGAGCTGGGCTGAGCCCCAAAGCACTCACACTGCCCAGGGCTGCACAGCTCCCCAGAAGCCAAACAGCCACCACCCTGCTCATCCCTGCAGCCTCACAGGGACTGTGGCCATCAGAGCCACAGCTCCAGGAGCCACAGCCCTCCAGGAGCCACAGCCCTCCAGGAGCCACAGCCCTCCAGCAGCACCCCACCACAGCTCCAGCAGCACCCACGGCCCTTGGCAAAGCCCTTACACAGCTGAGGCTCCATGGCAGCTCACACCAGTCTACTGCCAACAGCTCCACTGCCCACACCACTGCCCCTGCTCACAGGGCCCTTTCCCTCCCTGGTAATTTATCTGATCAGCACCCTGAGGGCTGGGATGGGCGGCAGCTGCTCCTGCTCTGATTGCTGCCCAGGTGGGAGCAGGTGCCTGGGAAGCCAAGTGCCTGTTGCCTTGGCTTTGCGAGGGGTTGGAGGGAGAAGGGGCACATGGCAGCAGAGGGTTTGGAGAGGGGTGAGAGAAGGGGGCTGTGGGGTGACTGCCCTGGACACGCAGGGTGCCTGGTGAGGTGCGGGCATCATTGCTCAATGAAGACATTTTGCTGTGGGGCACGTGGGCAGCCAGCCCACAGCGTGGGGCTGCACAGGACCTGCTCCCAGTGTGCTGGTGTGACGTGGCTTTGGGATGGCCCCGCTGGGAAGCAGGGGCCTGCACTGTCAGGAGAGACAAAAAACAGGGAGAAAAGAAGCTCCAGTAAATGAGAGGAGGAAAAGGGAGAGCTGCTTTGCTGGCCAGTGAAGGAGGAGCGACTCACACTGTAGCCTCAGGTGTGCGCTTGTGAGTGGGACCTCCCCCTTCCCCCTGCCCACTGAGTCCTGCCGTGAGAGCCCTCCCAGACCCGTGTGCTGGCAGCCTCTCCACGGCAGCTCCTGGCACAGCAGCCACCCTGTGCCCAGGACAGCATCATCCTGGTCCTGCACAGGCAGGAAAGCCAGCAAGCATCACAGGGCTCCCGAGGAGCAAACACACACCAAATCCTGCCGCCTCTTCCCTCCAAGACCAACTCCCAGGTTTGAAGTACATGAATCAGACACCAGCCTAAACACTGAATTATTCATAAACCTCTAATCTTTAGATTTCACTGAATATGCAGAAGTATCGATAAAAAAAATAATGAGAGAATTGTACTTGCAAATTGCTCTTTATTAAAGGTTTAACTTGCACGGGTTCTGCACGTTCCCGGTTAGACCTTGCGAAGCTGCATAGGATTAGAAATCAGAGAGGATAATAACGTACAAAAATAGTTTCAAATGTTGATAACACTGAACAGCGAGAAAAACATCTTATTTGTATAAGTGAGCTAAAAATAAAACTGAAGAACACTGCTACAATCGCAACGTGCCATCTTGTAGCGCTTGAAGCATATGCCGGCGTCTCTGGGCCATATGCTCCCATGTCTTGCCTGCCGCAGCGCAGAGGGAAGCAGCGCTGCACCCAGCAGTCCTCAAAAGCACAAGCACTGGCCAAAACTGCTTCTTGTGCTGCTGCCAAGCAGACTGCAGCTGAAGTGGGGGGGGCGGGAGGAGAAGGGCTGGGGCACGGCCCCCCGCAGCGGCCCGCCGGTGCTGAGGGATGGAGGAGGCCTCCGGGAGGGGGCTCCGGGAGGGGGCTCCGCAGCCGGGACACGGAGCAGGGCAGAGCGAGAACGGGTGTGATGCTGTGCCGGGAGCCTGCGGGAGCCAACACACAGCCGTCCCCGAGCACGGCTGGCTGCTGTGGCTCAGGCTGCTCTGGGCCCTGCCACGACCCTGGGCACCCCCCTGTGCCCGCAGCCCGCTTGCCAGCCAGGATCCACAGCCAGAGGGTCCATCCTCCGCCCGCGTGCCCCAGCCCAAGGGGCGCAGCGTCCGCAGGGCTTCTGCCACAGCGCGGCTGCGGCAGGGCCGGGGCTGGGAGCACCCCGCAGCAGCCGGCCCTGAGCAGGGCGGTGTGGAGCTGCCCCACGGGCCCTGCGCGGCCGAGGCAGGGACGGCTGACGGGCCCCCAGCCCTGCCCTGTGTCACGGAGGGGCTGTGCCACGGCCTTGCCCTGTGTTACGGAGGGGCTGTGCCGCTGCCATGCCCTGTGTCATGGAGGGGCTGCGCCATGGCTGTGTCGTGTGTGACGGAGGGGCCGTGCCCTGTGTCATGGAGGGGCTGTGCCATGGCTGTGCCCTGTGTCTCGGAGGGGCTGTGCCATGGCTGTGCCCTGTGTCACAGAGGGGCTGTGCCGCGGCCTGGGCACGGCAGGGTGTCGGCGGCAGCTCTCAGCAAGGCAACAGAAACGCACAGATTCACGGCAGCGGAGGAGCGAAGCCTTTGCATTTTAATTACAAAACGTGTGTACACATTTACAGCCTTGTTCCCAGGGGTGCTAGTGCCGGCAGAGAGGGGCCTGTGCCGCAGGGCCGCGGCAGCGGCGGGACGGCGTCCGTGCTCCCGGGGCAGCGACGCACCCCAGGGCCGGCAGCTCCACGGGGCTACGCGGGAGAGACCTGGCTGGTGGACACAGAGGAGGTCTCTGTCTTGCCAGCAGATGTGTCCTCGTCACCCAGCGGGTTTTTGCCACAGCAGAGGGTCGTGATCATGCAGTTACGGAACTGGAAGAGAGAAGCGCAGGGTGAGGCGGGCGGGCAGTGGAGCAGCTCCCACGGCGGGGCAGAGCCGCTGGGACCCCCGGGAGGCACCGTGCCCCTGCAGCCCCCTTCCACTGCCCACCCTGCCTCTGGGCACAGCACAGACTCCTGCACCCATGCAGCCCCTGGGCCATTTCAGACAGGATGGGCTCGCACCGCACAGCCGCTCTCCTGCAAGGTCACCTGGAAACAAATTTCCCCCCAGCCCCCGGCACCTCAAGGAGCCCAAACTCCCTGCAAAGCAAAACAAAGGAGACTGCCCGGCATCCTGCCAGTTACCTGTTTGTTCATAACGATGTAAATCACGGGGTTGTAGATGGCAGAGCTCTTGGCAAAGAAAGCCGGGATGGTCATGAAGATGGGCCCGAAGTCTGAGCCCTGGTTGGTGAAGATGTAGAAAGCGACGCTGGCGTAGGGCACCCAGCAGATCAGGAAGGCGACAACCATGATGATGACCATGCGGGTCACTTCCTTCTCTGCCTTCTGGGTGGTGGCAGACTCCTGCTGCTGGGCAGCAGCCTGTGGGCAGAAGGGAACGGAGACGTGATGGAGCCGGGGAGGGCTGCGCGGGGCGGGATCTGCGGTCAAGCCGCGGCCAGGTTGAATTTGCTGTTTCCCCCGTTGTGAAGGGCCAGCCCGGCTCCCTGGAAAGCCCTTTCTGTCCCCAGCCTGGAGCCTGTCCACGAGCCTGGGGACAGGGGCGGCCCCGTCCCACACCACAGGCAGGTACCCACCTCCTTGACAGTGCACACCAGGTTCCCATAGCAGAAGAAGATGACCATCAGCGGGATCATGAAATGAACCACAAACATGTAGATGACAAAGGACTCGTTGTTGATCTCTGGCTTCAGAGTGTAGTAGTCGATCCCACATGAGCACTGCATGCCCTCGGGGATGTACCTGCAGGGGACCAGGCGGATCAGCACCGCGGCGCAGCTGGAGGCCGCGGCCGTGCCGCCGGCCGGGCTCCCGGGTGCAGGGGCCGCCGTACCTGGACCAGCCGAAGAGCGGCGGGGCGGCGCAGGCCAGCGCCATCAGCCAGGTGAACGCGACGCCCATGATGGCGTGGCTCTCCCCAAAGCGGAAGTTGCTCATGGGCTTGCAGACCACCACGTATCTCTCGATAGCCAGGACAACCAGTGACCAGAGAGCAATTTCACCTGCACCAGGGAGAGAGGGGCACGGGGATACAGGGACTTTGAGCAACAGGAGTAGGAAACACGCTGATGGCGGCACACACGGCCTCCTCGGACTGCTGTGCCCCAGGAAGACCTCTGGCAGAAGGAAAACTTCCACTGAGGGCTCAGAAAGAGAAATGAACGGGGACCAAGTGCAGGTGCAGTCAGAAAGCGTGAGAAGACACCCGCTTGCTGCTCTGCCAACCCACAGGAGCCGCTCTGCTGGTGTGCTTGCAGATCCATGACTGGATCCTACTCCTCATCCAGGACAGCACCTGCACCTAAAGCCTACAGTCCCACCAAGACCCAGTGGCTTCCCATCACCCCAGGATTGCGCCTTGCTACCCACAGCTTCCCAGCAAACTTGTGCCACAGGGACCAAACCAGCACAGCAGCTGCCTGTGGCTGGAAGCTGAGCTGAACGGAGGATGGGCTTCTTTAGGCACTTGAGTTTTATTGACCAGTTGTTTTGGTGCAAGCGCGGCTGTGATGGGGAGGAGAGGCAGCTGTGCCAGCCTGTGCCACCAGGCACTGCGGCAGAGACAATGACAGGCTCAGCCCGTGAGACAGGAGGAACCAATTTGTCACCTCTCAAGTCAGAATATGAGCCAAAAAGATGTGCAAATCCAACCACTGCAAAAGCTGCTACTGGTTGCTTTTCACTGCTGCACTGTTGTTCTCAGGGTACTGAGCAGGTGGCTACCGAAGTGTCATTCATCTCTTTCTTCATCTCCCTTGCATCTGAGACACTGCAGCTGCCTCAGCCCACAGCAGCAGCAGCCCTTCCACACACCGTGTTCTCCCAAGATCATCTGGGCACCTTCCCTCCCGCTCCCAAAACCCGGGGCACTTCCCCGCAGAAGGTTTGGCACTGTGTGGGACACTCACCGCCCAGTGTGGCGAAGAAGCCCTCGATGTAGCAGCCCGTTACTCCAAAGACAAAGTACCCGTTCATGGACGTGTACATGGTGGTCGTGAAGCCGCCAAACACCATGAAGAGGTCGGCGACCGCCAGGTTCAGGAGGATGTAGTTCAGCGGCGTCCGGAGCTTCTTGTGCTGGATGGTGACGTAGAGCGTGAGGAAGTTGACGGGGAAGCCGAGCAGGATCAGCATGAACATGTAGGCAGCCAGCGCCGAGAACTTCCAGGGCTCAGCCAGGTAGTACTGGGGGTACTCGAAAGGGCTCCGCACCACCCCGGTCTTGTTGGACATGGGCACGTAGAAGTCTTGTCCTTCCGTCCCGTTCATGGCGGCGGCTCGTCAGCTGCCTCCGGCTCTCACCAAGGGGTCTGTTTTGTGCACGGGGGGATCGCCTCTGAAGCGGGGCTCCTGCCACCTCCCAGCCCTTGCCGTCCCCCCAGGAGCAGAGGCTGCGCTCAGCGCTGCCAGACGCCCCTTATGAAGCGCCCCTGGGGCAAAGCCGCGGGCGCCGGTGTCAGCGCGATTAGGGCTTAGGGAGTTATTAATCATAATCGCCCGGGGTAATTGGCTTTCCTGGGAAGATATTGAGGTGACACCTGGTTCTGGCTTTGCTGTCATTGCTGGAGACCACCACTCACAGTCACACACAAAGGGGGAGCTCTGCACCACACCTTTCACCTGGGGGTCCCGGCCCAGACGGCGGCTGCACTGCCAGCGCCCGGCTCCTCAGCCTGGCTGTGCTCTGGGGCAGCACAGCTCCGGGGGGGCCCTCACCCCTGGCAGCCTTTGCACCCCATGACCCAGAGCTGTGCTCCCACTGCTCACGCTGCCAGGGGCAGAACTTGCCCCTGAGGCCCCCGGTTCAGCCTCCACAATGCTCAGGGTGTGCTGATGCCTCAGTTTCCCCACCGAGGGACTGGGCATAGGGTGCCTCATGCCTGGCAGAGGGTGTCAGGGGAAGGCAGAGCACATGGGGATCCTTCTCTCAGCTGTGCTTTTCCAGGGCCCCTGGGCTGAGCTTTCAGCACTCACCAACAAACACCTTCCTTCCTGCCCCTCTCTATCAGGAGGGAAGTTTGTGCTGCAAAACCCCCGACAGCGTGTCTAGGGGCTGCAGACAGGGGGCTGGGCTTGGCGGCGGTGGTGTGGTCCATTAGCAACAGCAGAGTGTCCCAGGCCTGTTCTCACAAGGGGAAGGCAGGTCTGTGAGAGCAGCCAGACCCCACCAGAGTTGTCCCCACAAGTGCTGTTTCCCGTGGGAGGCTGCAGGAAGGTGCTCTGGGGCACCACTAGCCCTTCTGCATGTGCTCTCAGCCACCTCATCTTTTGCCACAGGATTGGGCTGAGGAGGCTTGAGCACCACAGCTTGACACTAACCCCACAGGCAGGTTTCCAGTTGTACCAGCTCTTCTGTTCCTGGCTCTGTATGTGGCTCAGGTCATGCCAATCTCACGGTAATACCCAACAAATAACCCAGTCCATCTGTCTTGGACAGGTATCATTCTGCACTGGTGTTGAGAAGGCTGCTGGACACCAAAGGGAGGTTCTGAGCTGAAGACGACCCTTAGCTCCACATGCTGGTTGACATACACTGTTTGTCTCCCTGAGCCCTTGCAGATCCTTACAGCCCTCATGGGAAGCTGCTGGAGCCTCCTGTGTGTCTCAGCTGCCCCCTGCATGTACCCAGTTGTGCTTGGCACAGTGCCAGCCAGCATCCAAGGCACACACTACCTTTCCCTATTTTTCAGAGGCAAGAGGATGTGTGCAGCAGAGTGAGCAACATGGAGCCAGCCACAGGGGCCTTCTCTGGAGAAGGTGGTTCCTTACATTGTCATTCCTCTCCAGAGCTATTTTCCCCATCTCTTCTCTTTCTTTCCATCCACTGTGTGACACCTTTGTCATTAGCAGCCAATAACACCCTGGCTGGCAGGCAGGTACCCTCTGGTTACTCCAGGGAGGCTGCACAGGGACCATCAACTCTGGCCCCTGGCACAGGAGCCCTGAGCATGTCTCCTTGCTGCTCTGGCTGCAGCAGGGCCAAGCTGAGCATTCCCTGCAGCCTGTGTGGGGACTGGGCCACTGTGAGCACCTCACCCAGCACAGGGGATGTGCCAGGGCTGCTGGAGCTCATGGGTGTGAGGTGGGCAGTGCTCACATCCTCCTGGTCTTAAACTTCCTTCATGCCAGCCCAGGTTCCAGCAGTGTTCCCTGTGGGTTAGCTTAGCACATGCAGAAGGTTTAACGGAAAAAAAGCACAAAGCTCTGTTCTCTCTCTAGATAAGAGACCAAGCTGGGAAACCCTCCCTCAGCGGGGAAGGTCTGAAGGAGCTTGAGTGCTGCCACCCCAGACAAGGGAAGAGCTGGCTGCCTGTGGCCACAGGCTCTGGCCAGTCCCAAAGGTCTTCTTGCACATCAACATGAGAATCCCACATCCCCCCACACACTCCTCCCACCCCCAGCCTCTCCATTAACTTTTCACGTGGTGCCAAGGCCAGAGCGGTGGCACTGCCTAACTGCACATGCAGCTGGTCCTACTTGTACCTGGGCAAGGTGGATTAAAGGTTTATCCTCCTGATACGTGGACATGCCACGTTAAGCAGTGATGCAACGGGCCCCTGCTGAGGTCAGCAGCTGCTGCCCAGAGCTCTGGGCCTGGCCTGTGTCACGGGGAACAGCCCGGGCAGGAGCCAGCGGCACTCTGCAGCCACAGCCAGCACAAGTGCTGGTCAGCAGCTGCAGCCAAAAGTGCTTGGTGGGAGCTCCTGTGCCTCTGTGAGGGCACCCCAGGGTGCCCATGGCCCAGGGCAGGCTGGAGCCAGAACAGCTGCACTGGGGATGAGATGTGGCCCCTCTGGTTTGGACTGGAAAAGCTGAGTTCAGTTTTCAAACCTGTCCCGTGCTCAGGGAGCTGGGTAGAAGAAGAAAAAAAATCTTCCTTCTTTGATCCATTTTGTCTCTGTGTCATGGCAAACTCTATCTATCTATTTTCACAATTCTTCCCTCCCAGCAGCTCTGCAAAGTCAGCTCAGCGCCGGGGGAAACAGCCCAACGCCGTTCTGGCTCGCGGCTCACACAGCATTGTTTGTCCGTGTCAGTCACAGAGCCTTCACTGCAAACACTGACAGATGAGTCACAACGCAGACAGGGGTAATTAGGACAGAATGTTTTTGAAGTGGCACATTAAGCAAACTTGGTCAGGAACCACTGAGGGGCTGGGAAAGCCTCAGTGCCACTGTGCAGTGTCCCATTCCAGAGGAACTCAGGCAGACACGGAGACATCACCAGTTTCACGTGCAAAGTGCGGTTTTCATGGCTCCTGCTCTACCAGCACTCAACCACTGCAGCCAACAGCTTCAGACAGTGAAGCAGAATGTCATCTGCTCAAAACGAAGGGAGGCTGTGACAGACGGGGTGTCATAACAACAACAGAGCCTGTGGTAGCATGAAGCTGAGACACCTATTGCCTCCCAGCTCCAGCCTGGCTGCTTACCCACACAAACTCTCCTGCTACCAGACAACTACGTGGTGCCTGTCCTGGGCAGGGCCATTGCCAGGGCAGCTGGGACAGAGCTCACCTCCCCCCCAGCACCTGCCTGGTGCTGCCTCCTGCCTGGTGTCAGAGCCGGGGTGGGGGGCTCCAGCAGCGCAGAGCAGAGCAGCACTGAGGCTTCCCTCTGCCCACACTGTCCCCACAGCCATGGGCCAGAGCCGAGCAAGAAGTGGGGAGGGACGGAGCTGGGACAGGTGGCCAAAGGGTCATTCCACACCAGAGGATGCTGTGCTCAAAGCAAAAGCTCGGGGAGAGGAGGAAGAAGGGAGACTGTTGTGTTTGCCCTCCCCAGTGACCGTTACTCACAGAGGCCCCCTCTCCAGGAAGCGGGCTGGATCTCTGCCTGCCACGGTAAGCACTCGGTCAATTCCTTCTCGCCTTGCTTCACTTACAAACTGGCCTTACCTCAACTCACGAGCTTCTTTGCTTTTGCTCTTCTGATTTTCTCCACAGTCCTGCAGGGAGGCAGTGAGTGAGCAAACTGCTGTGTGGGGGCTGCGCTGCTGCCTGGGACTGACCCACCGTGTCTGGCCAAACACACATCATTAAAATCCCCTCAGCCTCAGCAAGAGGCTGGAGCAGAAGGCAGCAGCTCCATCTCCTCTCACATTGTTTGCCCACGGCTCTGGGCTGAAACAACACTGGGGAAATAAATACTGCTCAGAAGTGCCCCTGTAGCACATGGCCCCTGAGCACAAGGACCGAGGGCCTGGGGTGGCTCTGACCTGCAGCCGTGTCCCCACCACAACACCCAGCACTGATGGGTGCCAGAGTCATGGCAATGGCCTCGGGACTGCGGTGGCACAGTGAAGAGTCTGCTGTCCTGGGTACAGGGCTGGCGCTGTGGGAAACTCCAGGCTCTGAGCCCTCAGCTGCTGTGGCACTGCTGCCTGCACTCAGCCTGTTTAAAGGTGCAGTTCAGCCCGTTGGGTCAGCGGGGCTTCCCTCAGCAGCAGGGAACAGCTTCTCAGCTTCCACACATGTGGCAGCTGAGGTGTTTTATGGCTGAGCAGCCTGGAAACACACACTGCCACCCACAACCTGGCATTCTGCGTTTCAATGAGGGTGAATACTATGCAGGTGAAAGCTGCACCCCTGTCCCTCTGAGGGGCTGAGGTGTGGCTGAGATGGACCTCAATGCCAAGATCAGTGTGTAACTCTTAAAAACACACCTCACTGAACATTCTTGCCTAAACGGAATAGAAAGAAAAAAAGTCCATCTCAGAAAGAGCAGCATTATAGCAAATTCTGAGACACGGAGCAGTGGGAAATGTTCCCATTTATTTGAAGATCTGTCAATAACGGGTTCATATTGTGAAGCAAATGCAAATCAAGTGCTCACACAAATTAGAGTAAAAACAACAATTATTTCGAGGCTGAACTTGACCTTAGAAACATTCCTGCAAAAATCTGTGGCAGTTCAGCTGCTGCCTGGGAAATGCAGGAGACACCCACAAACAACAGACATTTTCTCCCTGAAAAAAGCAGCCACATTTCTTCATCTCAGTTCCACTCACGTACAAAATGGAACAAGATGACTTGACTAAGTTGTTAGGACAACTTTGAGCAGCACTTTGCCAAGCCAACAGGGGAGTCTGGCAGCTGAGGTGTAAGATTGTTTTTCTTCATTGGTTTGACTCATCTATTCTCCGTCGACAGAACGGGCAACAATTGTGCTGGAGCACAAGAAGCTCATAGTCTTCTGTATGAAACATCTGTTGATTAGGAACAGATTTAGGGACAAGTTAGCCTGTGACTACCTCAAAGAAAATGCAAACTGAGCTCACTGGCCTGTCTCTATGGTGCAGACATTCTGAAGCTACCATCACAAGAGAATCAGTCCTCCTACTTTGAATGCTTGAGGGAGCCATGACCTGGAATGAAGCAGCAAGCATTTCTCAGACCACTGCCAATGTTGCTGAAGAGGCACAAACCCATTAATTACTATTGCAGAAGGAAGGACAGAAATTAGATGCTTTCTGTGCAAGCAAACGTGACCAAATTCCAGTGTTTCAAACAGCCACTGCTGCCAGGGGAAGGGCTGAACCACAAGCTGCCTTAGCTCCTGACCGATTCCCCCTGCTAGACCAGGCTCAGAGGGGCAGAGCAAAACACTGACAAGCTACACATCAGCATTTCTGCTCAGCCAAGGTTTGCCTGAGAGGCTCTGCCTCGCCGTCAGTGCAGCTTCTCAGATCCAGCTGCCTCCAAGTTCTCGGAAGGCAGCTGTTCCTCTCTGCACCACAGCTCAGTGTTTGGTTCTCACTGCCTTCTCCGTCTCTGCATCATGCAGGAACTGGCTGAACACATTTTGAAGTCTGAGGTTTCAGCAATGAGGGTTATTTCAGCCACAGGATTTGAGCCTCAGTAGGATTTTTTGTTTGTTTCCTCAAATGTCTCAGTGAAAACGGTACCTGGAAACAGGAGGGACACATGGTGATGGAGGCGTCCGGGAGCAGGGAGCGGAAGTACTGCCAGCGCAGAGGCTTCGGCCAGCGCTTGATCAGGACGTCCCTGCGGCTCATGGACTGCAGGGCAGCTCGGTTCACAACCACGGGGATGAACTCGGAGCCTCCTTGCTGCCACAGACCGGGTTTACAAAGAATCACCGTTAGCCAACGGCAGAGCCCTTTCAGGGTTCACACCATGTTGCAAGAAGAAAAGTAAAATTCAGTAGAAAAAGTGAATACAGAATTGACCTGAGTCTGGTGCCACCAAACTCACCCTCAGTTTGACCAGTGCCCTCCAGCCACATCTCTGACCTGCTTCAGTGAGCTTCCACAATGCATTTTAACACAATTCCTTGTAAACAGCACCCACACCCACTGGCTTTGTTAGAGCCTCAGGGCAGTGACTGCTCATAGGTGCCCAGGCACAGGAGCAGCCTGGGGAGCAGCCCCCTTGTACCACTGTAAAAGGAGAAAAGCAAATTCCAGGAACCTTTACTGTAAGGTTTTTGTTGGTTTGTGGGTTTGGGTTTTTTTGGTTGGTTTTAGTGGGAGTTTTTAACGATTTTTTAAAATTTAACTTGAAGAGCAGAGTTCCCTTTCCCCTGAAGCACCTTCCCCCTGCCAGCACCCTGCTCTGTCCCTCTCACGTGGCAGTCTGTGACACAGTCACACCAGAAGAGCAGCTGGGATTGCAGTTACAATTTTCTATTCATTTCTCTTGTCAGCAAGAAATAAACAATTGGAAGATACAGGTGAGGCTCTTACCTCAAAGCTCAGTTTTGCTGTAAAGGGATCATCATCTTCAATAGTATCTGTATTATCATCAAGCCTCAAACTCTGTGCATCTAGATGCATTTCTTAAGGAAGAAAAAGAGTTGCTATAAAATTAGCTGCCTTCACAGTAGCTAGGACTAACAGAATAAATATGAAAGCACACCAGCAGGGCTGGTATCCTTGTTGTGCCAGAGTATGCTCAAACTGCTGCAAGACCTCAACTGCCATTAAAGTACCAGAAGGGCTCGCTGTGATTCACAGTGACTGGAGACATTTATCACTGCAGCTGCTGCAGAACAGCAAAACTGACCACAACCAAGTATGACATCAGCTCTGCCCCCCTTCCCTCTCTGCTCCCTTTCTCTCAACCAAATATGACATCAGCTCTGCTCCCTTTCCCTCTCTGCCCCTTTGCCTCAACCAAGTATGACATCAGCTCTGTCCCCTTTCCCCCTCTGCCCCTTTCTGACATATAACAAAAAGCCAATGAAGCAACCTATTGAAATGACATTTTTGAGAAGTTTTAGTCAGAAACTGTGTCTCCTTGTGCATTGCTCTGCACCTAGTATTGCATGGCCTCCACAGCAACTGGGAGCTCTGGATACCAAAGCATTACAAAACAGATTCCAACAGGAATGGTTACGAAAGAAGTCCACGCTGTTTTCCCTCAGCCAAGAGAAGCAGCTTCTACAGCAAGCTGTTACTGGAAGAGAATAACACACTTCAGAGTCTCCCTGTTCCTTACAGAAAATGGTTAAAGCAGAACAGGTGAAGGAAGCATGGCCCTCCACCACTGAAGAGAAATGTTTCACCTGACTGGAAACAAACTCTCCCAATGAAGAGGCTTTATGAGAATACTAGGCTTAGTTAAAACATTGCTTTGGTTGGTATACTGACTGGAGCAGGAAACACAACGTGATTGTCCTCACATCAGTCATATGACACACAGAAAACTTTAACCCTAAGGGGGAAAACAATTAAAAATGGCTCCTTTCTTTCCCTAAAAACAAGGGCTGAAATCAATCAAAAGGATACAGTCACCCCTCATCTCTTGCCATTTGTTCTCTCTTTTATTCAGTCTGGGAGCTTCAAGATCAATGAGAGCTACAGCTTCTTCGTCTGTGATGCCATCTTCCAAATAGAACTCAACCAGATGCAGCACCTCTGCGGGGGTGAGAAAGGCAGGGAGTGTTTGACTTGCAGGAACTCAGAGAAGGCCTCCCAAAAGATCCTGTGCCCCTTCAGAAATGCACACCCTCTGCCTTCTGTGAGGGTGGTGTCCTGCCCACGGGTGCTCGTGAAGCAATTTAAATACAACTAAAACCCCAGCCCACCTCAGCTTCTCAAGGGACTGCATTTGTGTTAATGAAACACTTTATACATTCAGTGTGTCCTAATAAAGCCATGCTCTACTGCTGCTGCTGTCTTGCAATGAAATCCAACAGTCCCTGGGACACCAGCCAGCCACAGTCAAATAGCACAACATTAAAAGGAAAGATTGTTTGTCCAGATAACATTGCCAAGAGAGCAAATTAAGTACTACCCTACTCTGTGAACATTCATCTACTTGAAAAGCACACCCAGGTGTGATATTCCAACCCACCATAGGAGGAAGCAGAGAAGACAAAAGGCTGTCTGCAGTTGATGCAGACGTTCCCCAAGTTATTCAGCAGAGGGTTGTTGGTTGAGCACCTGTAACACAAGGGCACAAGCTCCTGCAAAGACACACACAGGGCACAGTAATCATAAACACATCAGCACATGTGAACCCTTTGTTTTCAATTAAATAGAGGCTCCTCAGTTTTGCACCACTGACAGTCCATCAGCGCTCATCTGGAGGAACACTGCTGTGATCCTTTAACATCCGAGAATGCTTTCTCTTTATCATAAACCAGCACATTTCCACATTAAAAATAACTGTCTTCACCATTGTAATGGTTAAATTGTCACCTTGCCTTTGCAGTAACAGCAGCAGAATTCTGCATCAAACACACAGTGACAAAAGAAGTCGAAAAGAAAGCTGCTGAAGCAAAGTTTTTTGCTCTAAGGTTTGGTCAAATCCAAGTTCTCCAAAATTCATCTCTCTTCTGTTCAAGAGGATGGTTATTTTAGGCAGTTCTTAAGGTTGTGTTTTTATTCTTTCAGGTGGCCAGGTTCACTTGCACAATACAATTTATTTTTAGTGAGTGCTCCATGAGACATGGCTTTATAGAGCACTGCAGAAAGTCAGACTTCAGTTAAAGAAGAAAAGGTGTTAAAATAAGACTTAAGGAAGGAAGGTCACTCAAGGGATCGGCGGAGGAGGGAAGGAGTGCTAGGAGTGAGACAAATGAAAGTGACCTCCAGCTGCAGAGAGAGACAAAGACTGTGGAGTAATTGCGTGTGGATTGGAGAGAAAAAGGCTTGAAAGAATTAATAGGCAGAGAGGAAGGCAGATGCAAGAGAGGAGTGGGAGGATGGAAGCTGCCCATAAAGGATGGACTGATCTTAATTTGCTCTCAGGAGCAAAAGGAAGTCTGATCCGAAGAATAGCACTAAAAGGACTGTGTTTCCAGCAGCAATGTAATTACATCACAGAGCTATGCATATTTCAGATTTTTCTGAGCATACAGCAACTCAGATTAGGCCACATACTAATGATTAAAATGAAACACATCACAACTTACTTCACTGTCATGGAATGGCTTGGACCGGATTGTCAGGCTGCCCAGCTCAATGGACTTCTGGAACCTGGCTGGGACCTGCAGCCCCTGTAACTTGTCATAGGCATGACGAGCCAGTTTATATGCACCAAGAGCCTTACTCTGTTTTGCCAGGGCAAACAACGTATTGCTATAATTTAGTTAAGGAATAAAGACATGTTTGGCATTTAGGAAAAACTGCAATAGTCCTTCTAAGCAGAGCAGCTGTGCAATGAGGCACATCCAACACAGCACTGCAAAGGGGCTTTGGCAGCAGAAACCCCCTTACACAGCTCCACTGAAAAACAAGTGTGAAAGAACCAGCAAAACGTCTGTGGGCAACCGTCAGCAAGGTAAGGGATGACCCCACATAAATACTGCTTTGGTTGAAGATTTTCATTCCATCTACAACATTATGGAAATGTTGGGTAAAACAGATATCCCCCAGTAAAAAAAACCACCCCCACAAAAAGTCACCACCAGCAACCCACTGACATCAAGTAAATACCCATGGTCTTACTGGAAATAAAGCATATGCCCCACATCACTGACCACAGGCTGTCTCTCCCTTTCATCAGTCTACAGCAGCAGCTGCTGCTTAGAAAGTAAGTGATCACAAGGCATGTTATGAACAATGTTATGAAAGATAATCCATTTGTAAGTGAGGGAGCTATGAGAAGAAAAGCTAACATCCCACCCAGAGCCATAAATGAAGTGAGAGCAAGCAAATCAGGCCTCCCTGTGGCATCCAGTGACCCTTCTTGTTATCTTTTACCAACAGGTGCATTCCTACAGGGCTCACACAGACCATGTATGAAGCACTCTCCAAAGATGCAATATGTACTAACAAAGCTGTGCAAATGCCAGCCTGACAGACACCACACAGCCATACCAGCCTCAGGGGAGGCAAAAGCTCCTGTCTCAGTTCAGTCTCCTTGCAACAACACTGTCAAGATTCAGAGCCAACATCCTGTTGCAGTGACTGGTATCCTCGAACTTGCTTCCCTGACAAAGGTGGTGAGCCAGGCTGGGTGGGTGTTTTGAGAATTACGTGTTAGTTATTTGTACAGCTCTCCTACACTATTACAAAAACCCCAAACCCAAACAGCTGCACAGTTAAACACACAATGGTTTCATGATGCTGATTATTTCCTTAGGGACAAAAGGCCACTTCCATTAACATAACCAAGAGCTGAAACTGAAGATACCCTACAGGAGATGTCTGCATTGTGGATCAACATCAATTATTCCTTTCATGTATCTCACAAGATAACTTCTAGATTTTGTACTGTAATTGAAGGATACACTTTTGAGATCCCCAAAGGAGTCTCCTTTGTTAAGCTGTGAAGTAGAAACCTGGAAATATTGAAGAGGGTTTCAGGCAAGTGGAAACTGAAAGGCTCTTCCTGCAATATTGGAAAATACAGACACATATTTCAAAGCTGGAAAACCAACACCTCGTATCGCTGAGCTCCGCAGCACCAGGCAGATCAAGCCCTGTGTTTCTCTCATACAGCTGCCAAAAGAAGAGCTGCCGACAGCATACAGCAAGTGGATTTTGCATGTCTGTGTCACCTTTATCATGCTGTTACACACAGAAAAAGAGAGAAAGGGGTCCCTGTAGCTAAACCAGAATCTTTAACAGGCTATTTAAAAATGAGGGCAGACTGGCCAGCAATGGCACGGTCTCCACTGCTGCAAGGTCTGAAGCAATCTGAGCAGCAAAGACCTCCATAGCAGCCTTCTTGTGTCGAGGGCACACACCAAGGGTTCTCCAATACTTTACAAAATGTGGTTTCACCAACACAAGCAGCAATGTTACTGTAACTTCAGGAAGCAGCAAGAGCTCCTCACTCATTGCTGTTTATCATTTTGGAGTAGTTTACACACACCACTACTGATACGTGTACCACACTGTGGGAATCTCTAGGCTAGGGTGCCTTCTTCTGTTCAATCTTGCCTTCCTGTGATTAAGGAAAAAGCCAACTGTAGCCTGTGTAGGGCCAGAGGCTCAGGTCACTGTGGAAACCAATTGATAGAACTAGCAAGAAAGGGTTGAGGGTGGGAAGTCAGTCCTTGTACCTTCCACCCATGCTGAGGCAAGCACAGACCTGCTGAATCTGCACTGCAGCTTTTAGAATCTAAGAAAGCAAGCTATTGTACAGCATAGCAGAAGGCAAAGAAATAAAGTTACTATATAGTATCACTAATCCACAGTCAATATTTAATTGCCTGAAAAGTCATTAATTATTCCTAGTTATTTCTGGACTCCCTGAAGGAAAATGCCCAGGACGCACAAACACAGAACTTGTCAAGTGAGTATCTGACCGTGTATCTTTGAATAAAGTGATAGACATGGTAAACTTCTGCCAAATGCTGGAAGTGATGAAACTTCTGTAACATTTCAGTCTTCTGCTCTTCATTCTCTGTGGGAGGCAAAGGCATTAGTGTAAGTCTCCGGGATGAGCCTGTGAGGCTCAGCTGGAAGAAAACAACATACTGCAAGTTGAATGCCAGCACTTCCAAAAGACGTATGTACCAGGTCAAGTGTGTCCCACCTACCTGCCCAGGCCATACATTACACAACCTGGCCATTTTTCTCAGCAGATTTCTGGCCTAAATCGAGCATGGTAAAACACAAAACAGCCAAGGCACCAGAGGCAACAGCTTACTTAAAGGCAGAAAATGGTAGGTGTGCATCACTGGGAACCTCATCCATAACTTCACAAACAAATAGTTCTGAAACTAATTCATAAATACACTACTAATCCATGTGGAAAAATCTGCATCTCTATACAAGACCTGAGGGGTAACAGATCAGCACTATCATGCATCAGCTGAACTAAAAACATAAGGTACTTACAGCACCAGGCAACAGGCAGTATTATCAATCCTTTGTACTTACTAAGTTATCCCTGTTGACTGCTGGCTCCACCCCTCTCGCAGTGCAATACATTATAAGACAAGATGATAGCTAATGAACAATCAGTTCTATCTCTGTTGGCAGAAATAATCTGCAAAGTCCCTCTCCAACCTATGATCAAACACCAGCTGTACCTGACACTCCAAGATCATTTGTTATTTGCCATCACCCTCCAACTACTTCTCCGGTTAACGTGTGTTGTGAAGGCACATGAGGATGCACAGTCCCAGGAGGCAGGATTTTGACTCTAGTCAGATTTCAAAGACTCTGTGTGCAGATGTTGCTGTTTTGCTTATTTGTTTTAAATAACCACATGGGAAAACCATGGGGACTACAAAAATAGCACCAGCCAGAGTTATGCACAGCATTAACAACCAAACCAAAGCCACACAAACGGTGGAGCAGTTGCAGCAATGCTATCACAGTTCAGTAGTTGTTTGTCTCCGTGCACAAAAAGGT
This sequence comes from Colius striatus, assembly GCF_028858725.1. Taxonomy (NCBI): domain Eukaryota; kingdom Metazoa; phylum Chordata; class Aves; order Coliiformes; family Coliidae; genus Colius; species Colius striatus. Next base: position 22,143,137 of record NC_084773.1, on the reverse strand, counting down.
AAACACAAACTTCCTCTCAGCTGCTTACCTTGGGCTATATCTAAGCACTGCATGGAAAGCATCCAATAATAATAGGCTGCATCGTTAAATCGGCTTTCAACCACAGCATTGTGTGTCAGCTGCTCCAGCACTCTCACAGCCTCACTCTGCCTGCCAGCCTTGTGAAACGCTGCAGAGAAGGCCAAAACAAAGAGGATTTTACAGTGCGATTATATCAATTAGCTGAAATTAATGTTTTTAAATTAAGAGCAGTCTATCCAGCCAATCTCAAATAGTCTATGCAGAGCAGGATAAAAAGGATTATACACTGGTATTTTGCTCCTCGAAAGCAGCAACACTAATGGAACACGAGAAGCATCTGTAGGTATTTTGTGGCTTTTGCACTGTCTCAGCAGCTCTTGAGCTCGCAGACTGTGCAACACTGAGTGCTTTCTTTAAACACAGAAAAGAGCAAACACGCTAGGATAATTAGATCTTTATACAAACAATGGCAGTCTCTAAAACATTGCAAATCACAACTTCATTCAAAACGGCAACAAATTATCCTTGGAAGTTAGCGCTCTCGTTTGTCATGCTGAACATTTTGAAATACCCTTATTTGATGCTCACAAGTCAGCAGCAAGCAGGATCCTGGATTTTCACCTGGTAATGGTTGTTTCATGTAGTCTTCATGTAAGGCAATGCATGCCTTCATGTAGAGTAATAGGGATGGGGGGAACCAACTCCCCAAAAACTCAATCCCCCAAAAACCGAACCCCACAGCACAAGTACCTCCTGCTGCAGCTAGCCCAGATATAACCGGATTCTCACATGGCACCACAAGGATCTCTAACTGACCCAGTTCTGGGGTGTTTGTATCTGCTGAGCCACAGCAGCACAGGGCTGTGTTAAACAAGCTGGGAGCAAGACACCTATATTCACAGCTCTACGCATAAACTGCCAAACTGCCCTAACACCAGGTGCTGAAAGGTTTGGTGCAGTGGCACACAAAATAGTTTTGTGTAGAGATGGATCATGTCTGGCATGTTCACTAGCTTGGCCCTTGTAAGCAAATGCAGCTACAGACTCAGATCTGAGCTGGCTCTGGAAACAGCAGATGCAGCAGTCACATGGAGCTGCACCTGAGAAAAGTAGCTATACCAAAAACGTGCTGGCTCCAACATCTCCTTGTCCCTGCAACACTCTGTGAATTACATTTTGAAGCCTGCCCCCATGATGAAAGGTTGACAGCTCTTTTTAAAGGTAATTTTATAAGCCAAAAAAATTGTGAATGTTAAAATTGTGAAAGAAATGGGTAAACTTAACTTGTACAAACTCAACATTACCTAAACATAAGGAACAAAAGCTATGCCTTCCACTCAGGTTTGTAAGGTGGTTGCCACATTTTGGATTCTATTGTGATAAAAATATTGTGAGTTGAGCTTCAATGCCAATACTGTTGTCACATGCCACACTCGGGTATGTGATGAGAGAGAAAACCTGGACCTGTACTTAGATGCCACCATTTTTGATAGATCCATTATATTTTCTTATTAAATAAGGAGATCTCCAGCTACTCTATGACCAGCATGAAAACACAGGTCCTACTTGGCTTTGAATCCCACTGATAAGAAACTCTCCAGGGCAGAGACTGCATTTTCTGTATTAGGAAAGCGTGCAGTGAGTTTTGAGTGACCAGTGATCTGTCAGTGACATTCTTACCTTTTTGAGCTTCTTCAAATCTATCATTCTCTGCTAGCCACTGAGCATAAGGGACATAGACATCATCTTTGAATTCTGGATGCTTCTCACTCAAACCAAATGCCTGAGGTGAATAAAAACCCCTCATTTTTAGAAAACTGCATGGTTTAAACAGTTAAAAGGTTTAGAATATTCCATGGGATCCATCCTTTAGCTCTAAGTAAATCCACAATAAAGATCCATAAGCAGAACAGAGAGGGTAATTTTCTCTGGAATGAAACTAATGTATTTTAAAGTAAAAAGCAATCATCAACAAAGGAAAGGAAGCAAAGCACAGTAACAATCTGGCTGTAGAACCACGGGAAGTTGAAAGTTATTACCGAGGAAATGCAGCAGCTTTCACAGCAGGACACAACAAATATTTTTATTTTTACTGAATATGTCTTCTAAAGAAATGGAAGTAACACTATAAATGCAGTTTAGAGTCACTTTCTAAACTCATTAACTAGTCAATAAAGGATTAAGTCTGCACTTCTCAAAAGCATCCCTGTCTCCAGGGAGGGGTTTGTCAATTCCAGCAGCACTTTGAAAACGCTCCCTCAAGAAACTCCTACACCTACCAAAACCTTCATGTGAAGAAACAACAACGAAACTAAGGGTGACCCAGCTGTGATGAGGCTGGTATGGACAGACCCATGTTTTATGGAAAAACACAGTGAGGTCAGAGCTTTCCCTCATCAGAAGCACAAATCCAGTTACAGAGTGGGGTCCACACTAACACAGCACACATTCATCAGCTCTGAATTACGTGGATGGTATTCTCACTTGACTGTGTCCAAATTCTGAGTAACACGGTTCAAAACAGAATGTCCCTTGCTATAGTTACTGCGGGGCTAGAGGCATCCCACGGACAGGAAGTGGGCAACTGAAGAGGCAAAGGCAGGGCTGAGATGTGAGACCCTGAAATAGTCAGCCAGGAAACTCAGGAAAAAGAGAAAAAAGGAAAAACCCAAACCCAGCACCAAACAAACACTGAGCATACCAAATTCACTGAAACACTCTGAATCACATTCCACAGAAGCCTCCCTCCCCGCCTCTCCCCTTCACTGCAGTGGTGGGGGAGCCAGACATTTGTCTCCCTTCCTTGCAGCCAGAGACAGCAAGTAGTGGTTTTATAACCACAGAGATGAAAGGCACACTTACCTCTTCCCAGCGGTGAGTCTCCACGTGGAGGTGGACCAACGCTTTCAGGTCACCGACCTTCATGTAGGTCTCTGCTGCATAGCCAGGGTTATCAAGCTTCTTAAAATAGAAGGCACATTTCAACAAAGGCTCACGCTCGGCTTTATCCAGTTTTCGAGCAATTTCAATTAACCTAGACCAGAGAAAAGAAGCCAAACGTTTCAGGTTCTGCCTTGTTGGTTTGCCTTTTGTTTAATTACTGTAATAACCTTATCTTGAACCAGTTGTTATTTAGTAACTATCACATCAGCAGTACCATGCGACGCTGCTGAAACAGTTCTCAGAAAACATTCCAAAACCTTTTTGTTTTACACACTCAGCACCCATTCCCTCACTCATCACTCCGTGTCTCAGCCACAAAGACGCAGGGAAGGGAGTAGGTCCTACATGACTGAGATGGGACACACTTCCTCAACCCTGTTCTGAACAAAACCACTCCTGAATAAATGTCATCCCCTTTGCCACACAGCACAACTGAGGCAAGGGAAGTGGCCCTGAGTGACCAGTCCAAGACCTTGCAGCCACTCTGCAAATGACCCAAAGTGTCACCTATTGCAAACTGAGGAGAATTTGGCCAGTGACAGGAGCAGCCCCAGAATTTCTAGGGATTCTATGCTGCAATTGTCTTCTCTACCTGCTAGATGATAACCCCTAACAGCTTCAAACAACAGAAATAGGCTACCATGTACAAGCACTGCTGTGATGATTACTCTAAAAGCTTAAAGCATGCATATTTTAGAAGCCAGACTCATACTACAGATGAACCCATTCGTTCTCTTCACTCTTGCAGTGCATTTGTTTTCGTAACATATTTATGTCCCCACCCTCTAAACATATGTAACTTTTAAAACCTTTTTAATTGTTGATGTGCTTCAAATACCGTTTGACACAAACAAAGGCACATAACTAAGCAAGTTCTGTCTTATTTTAGAGTTATGCAGAAGCTCACAGTAACTCATTCAGGTTTTTATCACATATTATCTCTGAGATGGAACTAAAACCTACATATCAACCCAGCCATGGTCCCCACTGATTTCTATGGCCTTCACGTGCTCTCCTGCAGACAGGTACATCTCCACGGCTGCTTTTGGTTCGTTGATATTCTTGGCCCAATCTGCTTGCTTTTTTATTAGCATCTTTGTGTCTTTGGGGTCTCCAGAGCCCAGAAAATCCTGAAATAGTGCAAAAGAGAAGTTTGCATGACCTTCTGGTCACAGACCTTGTTACAGTCAAAAGTACATAAAGGCTTCTTAATGGGTATCATTATGCCTCCTAAGGAAAGAAATACTGCATACAGAGCAACATAAATTGATCCAGCCTTCAGCAGCTGATCATCAGGGCCCAATGTTTGGAAGGAAACAACTGAAAACAAAATTTAGAAAAAAGTGGGATACTCTGAGAAGAGTCCAAGAGAAGGACAACAGAGGTGCCTCGGAGGCAACAGATCTGTCCCTGGGAATAAATACGTCCCCACTTGACTTCCTGGAAAGCTTGCTCTCCGTGAGCCTGTTTAAGTGGACAGAAATTATGATTTCTACCTGCTTGTCAAGAACATGCCTTTCCAAAACAAAACAGCACTGATTTCAAGAACTGTATTAGATCAGTTCCAAGTGTCAGATTTTCTCCTGCAAGCCACGAAGTTGCAGCTCCATTCGAAGGCCCCACCCCATGCTTAGTTCACAGTGGTATACCCACTTAATCACACATTAGCATCAGGATGCCCAGCCACAAATCCATTCCAGGCTGAAATCTTGTTTTCTGCAAAGACATTTGATAATTATATTACAACCTATCAGTGAAGCTGTTCTGTAAGGACAGAATGGCAGCTGCTGTGAAGGGAGAGCGAGACTCTGAAGTACTGGCTGGACTTCTGCAAGGAATGCAAACACCAAGCCTGGATGCTCTGGTCATGACCATTTGGGAAATATTTCTCACAGTTTGTTTAGCAGCTTCTGCCAGTGCCAAAGCCCTGGCATCATCTGGTTGACATCTGCTGACATCATACACCAGGAAAAAACAAAGTACTTTGCCAGCAGAAGATGGATTCAGGGCGACTTTATCCGTAACAGAACAAACTTCTGTCCACTAACACAGGTTCCAACAAAAGAAAGATTAGGACAGAGAAGTGGAAAAGTGAGAAGACAGTGGAAAATTACCTTATCCTGCGTCCCTCTGGTAAATTCTAATTCAGCTTTAACACTCTCCCCAGAGAAAGCACCATATAACAGATCTGTTCTGCTACCACAGCTCAGCAGTTTCCCTGATGCAGCCGGTGCACAGGTACAGAACTATATCCCACCTCCACATGTCAGCTCTTGAATGAACTGCACATAGGATTTTGCTATACCATTATCTACTGTAACACAGACCTGGTCAAATGAATAGCTATAAAGATGGCATGATAATCTTTGAACATGAAAAACTGCAGCTAAAGACTCAAGTTGAACAAGACCTTTGACACAATTTGTTTTCCAGCCAGGGTCACCAAAGTAAGTCCAAAAACAAAAGCTCAGCTTCTTACAGTATAAAGAAGTTTTTGTGAGTGCTCAGGAATTTCTGATCTGGTACAGTGATAGCCAGCCTATGACCAGATATCAAAGGGCTTCCTGACCTCTGCCTCCAGGCTGGACTCTCTACTCAGAGCTAACCAACATCAAGCATGAGCCATGAGATTCCATAAGGGTCCCTCTGCATAATTTTGGCAGCATTAAAACAACAATGGCAACAACAAAAATCAACCCAAAACCACCCCACTCCATACATCTTTCCTTGGAAAGACGACTGTCCAACAAAGTGGGGGATTACATGTGCTTCCATGTACTGTGCACTCCCTGTACCAGGAGCTTCCTACATGTGTGATGAAGTACCTTCGGTTTCTCTGTGTGGAGTTACTCTCCAGGATGGGAGACACAAGACCTTTTGCTGTCTGCTAGTTAAATATAGGCATGACTACAGCCAAGAATTAAAAGATTCTTATGAAGACTTATGGGAAAATTTTCATCTATGAATTACATTTATGTTCAAGAGGAGCCAAAACACTGAAGCTAACAAAGACTCATCAGCCAAAAATAGCGGAAGGCAGACTTACATCAGCAAAGCCCCCAAGTATTTATATTAAGCTCTTGGAAGAAAGAGATCTCTCTGTAGCACTGTTGGTGAAATCTATGCTAAAACAGTTTATATGCATGTCATGCTAAAGTCTTTGTCCTGTGTTGGGCAGAATAAAGCTCTGGTGGGTGATGGATGAGAGTAAACAGGGCATGCATTCTTAGGGATTTTGATAAGAAAACAACAAAGACCACTGAAAAGCCAACTAATGCCCTCTCACTGCTGTGTAAAAACATCACTTTTTAAAACCATATTCACTTTATTTCTACATGGGAACAGAGTTTGTTTTGGGGAAAAACAAATCAAGACACGGGACATTGAATCTTTGGAAGAAAATTCTCTAGTAAACAAAACCACACTAGATTAGGACACTGAGTAAATAAGTACATGAACATAGAACTAATATCTATTTAAGTTCAGACTCTGAAGTAAATGTATTTTTAATACAACACAGAAGTGAATTAAATGCATGGTGCACTCATCTCTGCCTTGCACGTGTACTACCTTATTAGACAAAACAATCAAAAGGGACTCGAGCGAGATACTGTGAAGAGAGTCACAGAAATAAGACTTTTAGGTTTTTAAAAGGAGAACTTCACTGAGGATAATGCTGTATCATCACAACGAACGAGTCTCTTGGAGGTGTCTAACAAAAAAAAATCCTCTGAAAAGCCAAGAATTCTGTGGACACATTTGAGACTACACAAAACACCCTCTGCTACCTCAGCAGCAGACTCTGAGGAGCAGGGCTACACCCAGAGACACAACACAGCCATCTTCCCCTTATGAGCCAAACAAACTTCAACCAACCGACCAAGAAAAAGCTGGAATCCATAGACTGCCTTTCATCCAATCCTTCTGTAGGACCATGCTTGGAAAACAGTTACCAGACATTACCATTCCTGCATTTAAACGTGCAGTTGCAGGGTCTCACCTTTGCATAGTCAAACATGCGTAAATCCGTGTACATATCCAGAGCCAGGTTCTCATGGCCACTCTTTCTATACAGCTTTGCTGCCTCGTGGAATTTTCCCTGGTAGGCATAAACATCTGCTAGGAACAGGTCATTGTTGTTCTCTCCATGTTTCTTCCGCTCCTGGGAAAAAAAAAAAAAAACAAAGGGAGAGGTAGAAAATATTGCACATGATCAGGACCTTGGTGAGAAAGAGCCGTTGAAGAACTGACTTTCAGCCTGAGATTTTAACTGTTTCATACAATCCTGTAGCAGGACACGACCACGAAGCCTCTCCTCCATTTCTGGTGAATTTATAATTGAAGGATTAAATCCCTTCTTAATTAAAATTAGAGGAAAATGAAATGTCACTATACAAACTAAAGTGATGAAAATTCACTTCTCTTGATTTCACACAGAAAAATGAACACATGCTGTCATTATGCTGTGCTATTTTAAAAAGGCAGCTGATGGGTTCCCTATTTTCTCCTGTAGAAACTCACTAGCATATAATTTGGCTAAATTAACAGTATGTGCGGGTGGGATAACACAGAAATAATTGCTAGCAACAAGCAGGTTCAAAAAGCATGTTAAGCTGCCTCTGAATGAAAACCAGTGTCCGCTCATGTCAGAGCTCCCGGTTTTGGGCAGGCTGCAGTGGCTCCCACAGCACCTGCACGTGCTCCCCCGCTCACTCTGACCCTTTGGGAAGTCTGTGTGGTGCCACAGAGCAACCCTCACGTGAGCCAGTCCCACAGAGGTAGCACAATGACCTCCAGGGACCAACACACTGGTGCATCTGTGAGTGTTTTATCCTGTAGCTTGGAAACACATTACTACCCTGCTTTGGATAAAATGATTACTGCTGTCAGCCCATCTGATGTGGAGATACATAGATGTGAACTGAATTTAAAGAAAACTGCACAGAAGGGGGAACAGCATTCCATGAGCACACAGATTTGATTCTCTGCTGCCAAAGGAGACTTGGCCATCACTCCTGCTCACACCTATGGACTAGGCTGACACTGGGCTGGTGTTGAAAGTCCCCTTTAAAAACTCAGTTAAAATAATCATCAGAGGAATTGTTACACCATTCTTTAAAGACTTCACAGACTCTTTCCAGATATAGAGATCTGGCATTTATGTTTCCTGCTGTCATCAACTAGAAAAAAAAGTGTAATTACTTGAGAGAAAACCATCCTACTCATGGCACATGTGTGCCTACTTACAGCCTTACAAGCCTTCAAAGGAATCTCATACACCCCACGCAGGAGTGACCAGTGATCAGGGTAACCACTGCTGTACAATTCTCACCTCAGAAGGAGCACTTTCAAGAAGTCTGAAAGTAAGTTTATGCTTATTTACAAAGGGAATCTTTCTTATTAAACATAACATGCCAATTCCAGAATATCCTCAAATAGACACAGATCTGGAGCAGCAGGCGTGGAAAAGTTAGTAGTGAGAGAATGCTCTCATCCACCTATCCACTCTTTATAGGCAAAAAAAGGCATGGGGTAGTGGTATCCTAATGCAGAACATTGTCCCGCGTTAGAAAGAAAGAAAACTGCAGCCAACGGGTGTTTTGGCAGAACCAGGACAGCTCTGCAGAAACGGAGACAAGACACACGTTATCTCAGAGGGTTCAAATCTCATAGCATGAAGATGAGGAACTCTGGTCATGTCATCCCAACACAGCCTTTAAACACAACATCATCATGCAGTCTTTGTGGAAGGACAAGGGTGATACCATGTCTTTTAATGACAGACAGTTATTGTCTAGTGCAATTATATCAAGAAGAGCGGAAAAAGTAAGAAGCAGTGATCAGAGCACAGTATGGGAGCGAGGATCCCAAATTCTATTTCCAGTTGCCACAGGCTTGTCATGAGACTTTGAGTTTGTCATTTTATTTCTCTGGGCCTGTTTCTGGCTCTGCAAAGAGGAGATAATAGTAATTACCTACCTCCAGGGGGTAAGGAAGGGCTTAATTAACTCATGTTTATGAAGTATTCTGTACTAAGCTCTGTTAGCACAGTGGTAGTCTACCAATTACTAATTGAATATTGAACGTTTTTCCAGTTTTCCTGAAGACAGTCTCATAAGTTCCCATTGTCCCACAACTTTCTCCTGTGAAGTTTCAGTCACCTGCCCAGAATTTGATTCATCTCTGGCAATCGGGATTTTTCACTCCACAGACACCTCCAGCTGTCAGAAGCACTACCTGAACAAAGTCCCTCCAAAACAGAAAGTACTGATGTGGGTGTAGTGCTCAGAGTAATCTTTAACATCCTCTTACCTCTATGCTGCTGATCAGTTCTAAATATCTCAGGTCTCGCACCCTGGTAAATGCCTATTGAGAAGAAAAAAGAAAGCTTGAAAAGACAGCAAAATCATCAGAACATTGCTACCCATAAATCAAGCTGCTTTGGTGCAAACAGGGCAGACAGAAACACGGCGGACTCGGGTTTGTGTAGTCTGACTACAACTGCAGCCCCTCAGGCACTGCAGTGAAAAGGACAAGGGTACAACCCAAACAGCTTTGCACTGACAACAAGCAGCACAGGCAGGGACTGGCAGGGGTACATATGTCAGTCTCCCACAGAAACACAAACTGCCATCTAAAATATGACATACTTTCATTCCAGCCATTTTATAGCTCTTCCATTTTGATGTCAGGCATGATACAGACCAGGAAATGTAAGGAAACCATTACAAGGTAGAACATATAATTGATCCTCCTGCCAAGGCTTCTGCATATGCTTATAGCTCTTACACTACTCTGAAAATTTGGTATGGGAGTAGCTGAGGGAGAGGAAGTAAGAAGGCGGTGAGATTAAAGTACTGCCAGGCAGTGTAATCTCTTTTGCAAATGGCGATAAATGTGCAACCTCAAGTCTCCAGTGGCAAAGTCACGTGCAAGTTCCAGCAGCTTAGCACTTACTCTTGACATGCATCAAAAATAGCAATTTAACTCTTCAGCCCGCGTGTTCCAGACTTGTAACCAAACTAATGCTTAAGAGGGCATGGAATATTCTGCTTACGCCAGATCGGACTAGGAACTGTGAGAGCCTTTAATGTCAGGAAGCTGCTTTTGTTCAAATTAATCCGCTCTAATTCTAACAGGGCACTCCTTTAAAATTCCAAGGAGGCACTCAAAAGTTCATTTTAAGAGTATCTATTTGCATAAAGCTGTCTATGAAACTGGAATTATTCTGATGCCTCCACTTAAGCAAAGAAGCAAAATAAAGCATTTAATTTCCTTTAAAAAAACCCTGTTATTAAAAGATGTCTATCAGCACAGGCCAGCCCTGTGTATTTTTAGAATGCTTTGTCTTTCATACAATATTCATGACGTTGAACTCGGTTCGCCCTCTCCTATTTGAGAAAAGGTGCCGAATGAAAACAGGGAAGCGTTTTATGCCGGGGAAACTCTGTTCTTCACTATATACCCATGTGTAGGCCACTCCCCAAAACAAAGCATTCCAGATAGAACACGGCTGAAACGATGGCATCCTGTCACCACTGCCTGCGAGAGCAACGTGTGTAAATAACAGAGGCTGTGGCTGCAGCGGGGGCTGTGCCGGCCGGTCAGGCTGCGGCTGCAGTGGGGGCTGCATGAGCCGGGCGGGCTGTGGCTGCAGCGGGTGCTGCGTGAGCCGGGCAGGCTGTGGCTGCAGCGGGGGCTGTGGCTGCAGCGGGGTTTGTGTGAGCCGGGCAGGCTGTGGCTGCAGCGGGGGCTGCGTGAGCCGGGCAGGCTGTGGCTGCAGCGGGGTTTGTGTGAGCCGGGCAGGCTGTGGCTGCAGCGGGGGCTGCGTGAGCCGGGCAGGCTGTGGCTGCAGCGGGGGCTGTGGCTGCAGCGGGGTTTGTGTGAGCCGGGCAGGCTGTGGCTGCAGCGGGGGCTGCGTGAGCCGGGCAGGCTGTGGCTGCAGCGGGGGCTGCGTGAGCCGGGCAGGCTGTGGCTGCAGCGGGGGCTGTGCCGGCCGGTCAGGCTGCAGCTGCAGCGGGTGCTGCGTGAGCCGGGCAGGCTGTGGCTGCAGCGGGGTTTGTGTGAGCCGGGCAGGCTGTGGCTGCAGCGGGGTTTGTGTGAGCCGGGCAGGCTGTGGCTGCAGCGGGGGCTGTGGCCGCAGCGGGGGCTGTGTGAGCCGGGCAGGCTGTGGCTGCAGCGGGGTTTGTGTGAGCCTGTGGCCACAGCGGGGTTTGTGTGAGCCGGGAAGGGCGCAGGGCCACGGGCAGGCCGGGCCCGTTGCCGCCCGTTGCTGCCATCCGGTGGCGGCCGCGGCCTTGGGCAGCGGCATCGAGATTCAGAACGTGGCTTTTATCTGGAGAGTGCGATTCGTTTTCAGCTTAAATCCTCATCTCGAGATCCTAAGTGTGTCACAAGCCAGCTCTGATACGTGCATCAGTGTCAGTACAGCAATGGCAAGAGGGGACAGGAACCCAGGAGCACCGCTTGTGTTCCAGCCGCAAAACACACGGGGTGCACACGCACCGTCCATACAAACACACACATACACATACGAAACAAGCTTTCTCCCCGACAGTGACTATCTGGTGTACCTTTTTAGCAGTTTCAAACTCCAGCCCTTCTAAGGCTTCCATGGCCAGCTCCCTCCAGTCCGTATCAGTGACTCCCAGACACGCAATCTGATAGGCTTCTTTAAACATTTTTCGCTCCAGATATTGATACATGGGTGCAGACTGAGGATGTCCATTGAAAAACGTGTATTAGAAAGCATAACATTGATATACTAGTGGCATTCTTTACAAATATTGAATATTGGGGTGGGGGGAGCACCAATCACAACCACTACGAGCCCCTCGGAGAATAAATGTGTGGCTTTTGTGTATCAGACAGACCAACATCCCATGGTGATGGCTATATATCTTTAGAACAGCTGGGTTAATTGTATTCCTAACTCATCCATCTCAAAATCATCACCTCCTTGCATATTTAGGAAGTTAAGCATGTGAATTCTTTTGAGCGTTGCACATGCTAACTGTTATGTACAATGAGCTGTTTCCTTGTTTTAATACTGTGGAAGCAGAGCAAAGAGGGGTAAATCTGTTGTCCAAGGCTAAAAGCATCAAAAATGGCACAACAGCCCTGCGTGAAGCATCCCTGGAAACATTCAGACACAAGGGGAAGAGCTATCATGAGGAAGCAGTCCTTCTGTGCCAACTGATGACAAAGCTGTTTTACCAAGACACCAACTATTGAGCCCAAAAGATACTGACCTCAAGGATCAGCCCTGAAAGGGAACTGAAGAAACTGACAACTGCAGGCTGACACAGAGAAAGGTGCAGGACCTCCAGCTACAGCTCAGATCCTCTGAGTGAATGGGAAGCACTGCAGCTAGACAGGGTTTGCAAGCAAAGGCAGCACGCAGATTCATTTCTATGTTATTTTTATCAGTTTATCTAAAAATTGTATGTTTTTTGGTACTCCCCCTCTCCACAGCACTGTTTTGGCAAAGCTGTGCCTGTGTGAAGATACTTCACTCTAATTGTGTGGTGCCTCGGTGCCTGCAGCACACCAAAGGCAGACTAAGCGTGCGAGGCCTGGCCGATGCAGTCTGTGGAGAGCCCAGAGCCTAGCCGAGGCTCTGCACAGCACCTCAGAGCGGTCTGTAACACAGGTAGCCATCGGGTAATAAAGCACATTCTGAAGATACTTTGCCTTCTTCATTGACTGTGTTTCAAATCCTGCCCACGTTTGGGTTACATAATTCAGAATTAAGTCTTCTTCCCCGTTTTGCTGCTTGGACTGTTTCAGACTCTCCCATTGCTCCCCATATGGAGAAAACAGCATTTTGTGGAAGGCAATCTCTAAATTTAGCATATAAAGGCTACACACGTACCATACATCCAGACTAAAATACACAGCTCCAATATTGCCTAAACACACATCTAGAGGCAGTAACAATAACACAGTGTTTGATGTACCCATAAAAAAAGTGAAACTGCAACTTGGAAAAAAGGTGCACAGAGAGCCTACAGCAAAAACACAGGCAGGGGCAACACCCACACCCTATCTTCATCTCTGCTTGTAGATTACGGGCATTTGCCAGCAGAAAGGAGAACCAGAAACAACACTCAACAACAGCAAAAAGGAAGTTAGCTTAATTAATGCCAAATGAACGTAAATAAAAGAGACCATGCAATATAACTTCAATAATAATGAAGACAGCGTGAACTGCAATCATCTGGGAAATGGAACACGAGCAAGTCTCAGAACAGCTTCTACACTTGTTAAACACTGATGTTTATGAAATGTAAAGCAACACTTAATGAGATTAAAGGATTACCTGTGGAACTTCAACAGCTGACATAGAAAAAACATGAAGGCAGAAGATCTTGGAGCCATTGTAACCCACAACAAAGCCTTGAAGTTTTTGCTGATGGACAGGGAAGTTACTAGCTTTGATATTGAGATATCCCCCTCCAGAAAAGCAAAGCATATCCTCACACTGCGTATTCCAAGCCACGCTGTTAGCGTTGGGTTCCTAACGAGCAAAATAACCAACGATTATGACAGAGCAGTCACATCATCTCTCCCAAGAAACAGGCATCCTTCAGTGAGATTGCTGTGACTATTATAGCCCAGGTGTGTACACACACGCTTATAATTTGCTTGTATGATAGTCTAAAGCACAGTGTGTTCCTACACAGATTTACAGGGACGTATTTTACATTAGAATAAACAGCTGCCATTGTCTTGCAATTAGTAAATTGTATTTACTAATGAACTATGCTATCAAAACCCGTAGAAGGTAATATAAAGACCCACGATAATACACTGTTAGCCAGCACGTTTAATTGATTGTTTTTCTGACTGTTACAAAAAGAAAGTTACAGGCCCTGTTTCTCTAGCACTTGTACTCTCCATCCAGTGTTTTCTGAAAACATTTAATCAGCATTAATGAGTGAACCCTTAGAGTGCCTGCTGAACTGCCAACAAGGAGGGAATTATCATCACTCATTCTACAGTCTGGGAATACACGGTGAGCAAAGAAGTTTAGGCTTTCATTCTGTTTTTACTAACGATAAAGCCAAAATGCTCATTAACTGTGATAGGAAAGGAAACCAGGAAAGAGCTCTAAATTAAACCGCAAAGGTCGCATGTTTAAGTGTCCTTTATTCACCTGGTGCTCACATATATCTCCCATCTTCTAATTCCCGCTCCAGCACCTCTAGAGGGGTAGTTTCGATAGAGAAATAGATCACAGTTAAATCCTACACATCATGGTGGGTGGTTTAATGGCAGCTACGTGACTTCTGTGCAGCAATGCTTTTGGTATGTTCTGCACTCCAAATCCCTTCCTGCCCCCCTCTTGGGGGTTAAAAGAAACCCAACCAAAGCTGTGAATCGTACCTGAAACAGCAGCTCTTTGGTGTGGATGTCATAGACCAGGCAGGTGTCGTTCTCATCGACCACGGCCAGCTTGTTGCGGGAGGCGCTCATGTCCAGGCAGCGCACGGCTGTCGACTGCTTCAGCAGCACGATGGCAAACACGTTGTCCACAAAGATCTTCAGAATCTACACACATTTGAAACCAAAGTCAGCACATCCGTTTTTGTCCCTAAAACCAGGAAGAGCGTAGCAGGCGCAAACTTAAAGTTGCTTAAACCATGCAACTGCAGTTTTGTTCAGCTATTGACTGCATCAAAATCGAGAGGCTTTCGGTTTGAGGTGCCTCGGCACGACTTGTTTCCATAACCCACTCTGGGTTGCAAGCCTGTATGAATAAATCATATGCTATACACCCTGGATTTTTCAATGCTCATTTAAACAATTACATTGCTATGATACCACAGGAACATAAAGCATAGATAGAGAAGACACAAAGGAACGCAACTTCCTCTCTTCCTGTTCTCTGTATCGATACCTCTGGGCTCCAGTTTGGAATTGCCAGCTGCTAACTAGCCTGTAAAGTGGCCAGCAGTTCACCTGTGGGACATCCACACCTTCACAAGCAGCCATCAGGAGAAGCAAACGCACCCACCAATCCCCACTAACGACAAACTCTCTCAGTTCACCACGTACTCCATTTTGTCTGTTATTCCTAACAACTTATGGACTTCAGGCAGAGTTAAATATGTCTGTATGAATTTTACAGCCAGAGAATGTGAAAGATAGTAGTAATTTGTTTTTAATCACAAGATGAGACTCTGTCAAATTAAATTACAGGTTGTAACACAGTATGCTGCTCCTAAGGGCAAAGAACAGATTTTATTTGCAGTGAAAAGACACAAACCAGAAATCATGTGTTACCTGACCATTCTTTAGACCAACCAATAGGCCTTCCCTTCCTGGAGGTCCTCCAATTACTTTAATATAACGAATAAGAGATTCCATCATCCATTCTCGTTCTTTAACGCCGCTAAATGAGAGGCACTGCAACCTCTTCTCCTAAAGACACAGTAACATAGGAAACACTGCACGGAGGTGAAGACGAACCCATCTGTCTTTGATGCACTATGCTTATACCTGTACTGGCACGTGTGCCTACTTCTACAGGCAGAAATCATAAAGTCAAACTGTGACTTTCACAGGGTGAACTCTTTAATGTTTTCCAATGCTACGAACAAACACACACACAGACCCTCACCTTTTTCTAGCAGCTCACCCTGACCCCAAGGTTCCCCTGGATCATGTGCTAACGTATCAAATTCAGCAGCGACTGTTTCACTGAGAGAGAGCCACTGGTGAGGTGCCACCGTGGTTACTCACAGCATCTCAGTGCTGCACGTGACAACAGCACTACACATCGGTTCCTTGGGGAAAAGCTGCCACAGACTGTACAGTACAACCTTTTCCTACCAGCTATCTGAAAGTGAGAACACACCCCAAGACTAGTCTAGATTTTAAAGGCACATACCTGGCATAGAATAATGTGATCTGAGCATACCACCAGCAAGTTGCATTCAAACTTTTTTACTATCTTCTCCTTCACTCTGTAATACATGTCTGAAGAGTCATCCGAGTACAGCTCATAAATCAGGATTTTCTCTGGCATCTGGATTGCTAATCTGTTTTTGTAGATTGCAATTTTCTTTACAAGCTCTCTGCCTTTTATTCTAACTGGAGAGAAAAAAAACCCCCAAAAATAATGGATACAGAAACCATAAAAACTTACTAATACCTCAAAATTGAATCTTTGTAAAGCACCTTTCAAAACAGAAGCAGATTCCTGCTTGGATATGTTTGCTCCTCTGCACCTACTATCCCTGTCACAATTTTTCACCCTCTGTTAATTGTCAGCAGCACATGCTGGGGCAATACTTTGATTCCTTGCTATAAAAAGCCAGTAGATATGAAGAAACAAAACCCGCCCAAAGCCTTGAAACTGCAAGTAAGGAAAAAAAGCTACATATGATGTATAGGATTTTTATCTCATTGGCAGAGATTAAAACTTTATCTTAAAAGCCTGTGCCCCTCCCACTGTCCTTTCAAATCCCCACATCTTTCATTAAGCTTGTCAGGGCTGATCCTTCAGAATCCCAGTTTGCACTCTCATCCTGCAAACAGCATTCCTCAGTTTTCCTGTCAGTGGTGACAATCTGCCTGGCACATGCAGCATATACTCAAGTGTTCTGCTGGATATTAATTAAAAGCCAAACCAAACCAGAATGTGAGTGAAGGTTTGGCATGACTGCTCGTGTGAAATTACCTTTTTGTTCAGTGATGAGGTGCTGGACAATGACATCAGTCATGCTGTCTCTGTAAGCATAGCGATCTTTGTAAAGGCCATGAACAGTGCTGAAAATCAGCTGATAAAAAGATATTGTTCCATCCTGGCATCCTACTGCCTGAACACAGGGAGAAAATAGGTTTAGTAAATCAGTATACGTAGGTAAGAAGCGGCAAAATGTGTGGTACTTCTATGAACATTATGTTCATATATAGATACCAAATACAGCCTCACTTGTACTTAAATAGTGCAATGCAGAATGAGGACTGATCTCATCACACACCAGGGAGACCACCATGTTGGGTGGGTGAGGTTTGGTTTGGTTTGATGATGTTGTTGCTTTGTGGGTGGGGGATGTGCCAATGTGTTTGTTTTTAAATTAGCTCTGTTATCTCTGCACGGTTGTACAGTGACACAGAGTGCAGCACTTATGGCTAACAGTTGCCCTGCAGGCACTTTCCACCAGGTGCAATGCTACAGAAACTCAGGCAGGTCTGAACACTTCCTTCCCATCGTGGAATTAGATTTTGTCAGTCTAGAAATTACTAGGTGTCATTTTTAACTCTTTTCCCTCCTCTTTTTTAATCAAAATGCAGCAAAAGCCTTACCCTCTGAGAACAGCTGTCACGCTCATTCACAGCCTCCTGCAGCCCAAGCTTTACTTCCGCAGGGTGTTTTTAATTTGGGTGGTTGTTCTAGGACCTCACTAGACACTGCTGAGGTTCTGCAGCCTCAGTGTCTAAATTAAGCAACAGTGTTTGAAATGTATGGCCTTCCTGTATCTGACAAATTGCCTGTGAACATGTCAGAGAAGTGTTCCTACTCACCACGTAGTTGGAGTCTGGTTTAACTTTGCATGTCCACACCCAGCTGCTTTGCTCTCCAATGGTACCCAGACGCACTCCATCCTTTGTGAAGAGGGAAACTTGTTTATCTGAACCTCCCAGTAAAATATATTCTCCTTTGGTAAAATAGGTAACACAGCAAGGATCAAAATTGAGCATTCTGTCCTTCCCAATCTACAACAGAAATAAAATGAAACCCATTAACAACAGGATAATTTCATGTTTTCCCAAGGCAACAAGTGCAGTCACTGATACCATTCCTCTCATCTCTCTGGCCATGCATAACTTTCCAATACCCCAGAACCACTGGCTGTATTCTCAAAGGCCGTTCTAAAATACATCCACGAATCCCTCCAGTCCCAAACCAGTCTACTCAGAATGCAGGCTACTCACAAATCCCCTTTAACGAGTTACAGACACCACAAAGATGTCTTCCACACACCAATAAAACAAAGCACAAAGGTCAGCAAGGCTGTAAGGCCTTTAATACAAGAATTGTAAGACAGCAGCTGAGTTGCCATGGGAGAAATAAGAGCTGAAGGAAAAGAGAATTAAGAAAAGCAGACTCATAAAGGGCTGGGAAAACAGAGAACACGTAGCCCATAAAGCACTGGCAGACAAACACGGGACACAGAACAGAATCAGAAACACCCTACCACTCTTGAAAGCACTTTCTAAAACATACCTGTTTGCCACTAAGTTGGTAAAAGGAAAGTTTCTGACCCCAGTCTGCCACAGCTAAAATATCATTGCGCTCATCTCTGACAAACAAACAAAAGAAAACAAAGTAATACTACAGTAATTTTAACCTGTTTCTTAGAGCATGAGAACCAAGTAATGAGACAGCACAATTTATTCTACATTACTCTCAAAAAAACACGAACTGGAAGGATAGCAGATCCATCCTGACATTTAAAACTGAGCAAGACAGCTTGGGGACATAAAAGAAACATCAGTCTCCTTTACAAGCTTGACGTAGCACTGCCCACACAGCTCATGAGCAGTGGGTACAGCGAGGGTAACGGTCCCTTAAACAGATGAGGCATCTGGGCCCGGATGCTGCTCTCAGCTACAGCAGTACAAAGCCACGTAAGATCCAAGTCAACACAGCAGAGTGAAAAAACAATTGTCAGTGTAAGGCAGGGAAAAAACATGAACATTGTTTGTATGAGACCAGCAGCAGACTGAGGAAAGGCTTCAGGTGTCAAATTTGTTAACTTGGGTACTCTGACATGATCTCTTCAGCTTGGAGCAGAACATGACAGCCACCTGCTCTATGGTGTCTTGCCTAGGAAGAAGGGAGATGGTAATCTGAACATTCTGCTGCAAATGATGCCTCTAGCCATCAAATGAACAAAAATGAGACACCAAAAAAGCCAGCTGCTTGGTAAGCACACACCCTTTGCTCAATGCAGGATGCATGCATGTGTGGGGAAAAGCAACATGCTATCACATACTTAGGAGCTATCTCATAATGAACACAGACCAGCAGTAAAAATAAAGAGCATACCAACCACTACTAATGTAGAATTTCCTAACTTTTGGATATCTGATTTTGTATCCCCTGTAATACTCTCTGTCCTTGGTCCTCTCTGTAAATGATTCTTCCAGATAATATACATATATATACTCCTTGGAAGTTTCACTCACAAGTTGAGCTCCATAGAGATGTCTTCTCCCTCCGTCTCACTACACTGCCTACTGCCAGGCCTGGATTCCAGCACTGTTATCTCCTCTGAACAGCTGTGAACTGATTCCTCTTGTTCATCAACTCTACTCCAAAAATTCTCCCACCTACTGCAATAGTAATTGTTTATTTGTATGATTGGGACAATACTTCCACTGCATTGAAGTGAAAAAACAGCTCCCCTCTCTTTCCTCCAGTCCAACCAGAACCCATCCCCCCCAGAAAATCCAAAATAATACAAAAGAAAGAAACATTTCAACGGGGAGGCTGCAGCTCCAGGGCTGTGCTCAGTGCTGGGCCCCTCACTCACTGCCACAGGGACACTGAGGGGCTGCAGCGTGGCCAGAGCCGGGCACAGAGCTGGGGAAGGGGCTGGAGCACAAGGGTGCTGGGGAGGGGCTGAGGGAATGGGGGTGTTAAGCCTGGAGAAGAGGAGGCTGAGGGGAGGCAGGAGCACTCTCTGCAGCTCCCTGACAGGAGGCTGTGGCTGGGAGGTGAAGAGGGTTGGTCTCTACTCCCAAGCAACAGGACAAGAGGAAATGGCCTCAAGTTGCCCCAGGGGAGGTTTAGATTGGAGATGAGGAACCATTTATTCCCTGAAGGAGTTGCCCAGCCCTGTCCCAGGCTGCCCAGAGCCGTGGTGGAGTCCCCATCCCTGGAGGGATCTCTAAGTCATGGAGCTGTGGGGCTGAGGGACGTGATTTAGTGGTGGTCGTGGCAGTACTGAGGGAACAGTTGGACTCAATAATCCTAAAGGTCTTTTCCAACCTAAGTGACTCTGTGTTCTAGGTGGAACTTGTGCCCAGTTTCTCCATTCAATCAAAAGCTGGCAGCAATGCCAAAATTCCAATATATAACCACTTTAAAAAAGGTAACATACATGGCATTAATCCGTTTCAGCAGGGATAAAAGCAAAGCCTTTCTGCAATCAATAAGCCAAAGATTATCTATTCCATGAAAAAAGGAAGGATTAAATGAATTACCTGGATGGATTCCAACAAATTGACCATATTGGAGATGATGCACCCCCTGTACGCTCTATTTTAACTTTCTCTTCACCATTTTTGTTCCTGATGCTGACGATGCCATTAAACATCCCCAAAGCAAGGTACTGGCCATCGTTTGTCCAGCTGATAAAACACACACACACACACTGAAGAACAAACTACTCAAAACAAGCAGCAGGGAGGTAGGATGGCACAGCATACTCAAATAGGGATGGTAGATTGAAATACACTCCTAAGAGGGAGTTCTGGGAGATGGCCAGTAATCCTACAGTTTGTGTATGCATCTAAGCCCACATTTATGGCAACAGCATGCACTACAGCAAGAACATTTTATAATATACACAGAAATGCAAAATGCAGGAAAAAATAAACGTAAGCTATCATCTGCTTGCAATACTTGTAACATGTGCTAAGTAACATATACACTTTTGGGGATGACAGTGTTGGCAGTAGACCAGACTGTTTAAAAGCCACATTTGGAACACTGATCAAACTGCACGGTGTGCGACACAGGAGACCTGGCTTCTATTCTTGTCTCTACTGCAGTCAGAGAGATGACTTTACACAAATCGATGTACCCTTGCTTTAGGTTCCCCTTAATGGTCTTATCTCCTTCTACTGAAAATACCAACAACACAGGGGATGAACAGCTCTAGAAACAGAAAGGATCATTACTTTTCCTCTAACTTCATTTACTGTTATTGCATGGGATGGCTAAACAGAGGGAGAGAGAAGTAAAGGTACTTGCTCAGGACCAGAACATCTCTCTCTGCTACTTTCAGCAGAATTCAGTTACCAACACTACCAAATAAAACCCAAATCCCTTTGCTACTGAAAAAGAAGGTGGGGGGAGCAGCTGTCTGCAAGAAGACTGCAGGGAACAAAGAAATGGTCTTTGATAAGCCTTGGTCGTATTTCTCCTGTAGCATTACAAATGCTACTCTTGTGTTTCAATGACAAGCGTGGCAAAGGAGCACACAGCACACAACACCACCAAAGAGCCAGGTAGGAGAGTGCTGCTAGCTGCTGTCTCTGCATACACTGAACTCTTTCCCTTGGACATTCTCTTCTTTAAGCTTGCATTTTATTTTGATTGGTTTGCACTGAAAATAACTTAAATGACATCAGTAATCCTTAAAACTTACCTACAGCAAGTAATCTTACTGCTAGCTTTATGCTTAGAGACCGACTTCTGTTCAGGAGACCACAAGCCTTGATTAAAGCAAACAAAAAGCCAAAGTAAATGACAGGCAAGCATTTAACAGTGTCAGAAAACACAGCTGGGACTTCAGAGGGATCCAAGTCTTATCCACTGATAGCTAGAAGGACATTGAAATACCTATCCTTTATCAGTAAATGGGGAAGAAAAAAAATCCACCTAAAAATACAAAGGGTGAAAGAATCACAGTAAGAAAGCAGTGTCCATTTTACAACTGTCCTTTACGACTGAGATTAAGTGATTTAAATAAGCATCTAATGTTACTTAGCTTTAGGTAGGTTTATATCACATCTCTTGTGGATATAAACAACTGTATCTGTCTGTAGTTAGCTTAGCTACACAACTTTAATAGAATTTAATGGCTTAATGGAAAAGTTAGAGGAAGAAGACATACCAAAATCACTGGAGGAGCAGGATGCCAACTGATGAGTAAGAGGATTGTATGAAACACACTGTATGGAGTCATTATGTCTGCAATACAGTTACAATCATATTTCAGTAAATCATTCTTAAATGCCCCCTTTTCTGACTTTCAGCAAGATACCTAAAACGTTTACCAGATGCCAGAAATACTGTGATCAGTTTATATTGCACCAAGTTAATCTGTGATTACTGTAAACTAAAATCAGTAACAACCCTGTCTCTGAATGGCAGGACTCACTGCTTCATCAAGATTGTCTGAAAATGTAAGTAGACAGTGGTTTGTGAAATACCCTTAAAGGTTATACCCAAATTCTAAACCAAGTGTGCTTGTGCCTGCTCCTAGTAGCACCTCAGCTTGTGAATACTAACTAGTAATAAATGTACACATACACACACTCAGAAACAGGTTTGCAGATGCCACTGAAGGGGGGCGACATAAGAACAAAGTCAGAAGATGGAAATACATCCACAGAACCAAGGCTTACCTTTAATTTGGGCTTTGAACCAGAACTGTGTAAAGTTTACTATGCAAGATCAGAGTCATATTCTGTTTCATCTTATTTTGATCTATACAGATTTCCCAGTTCTCTAAATCCAGAGATTTATCTAGACTTCTTACCCTCTTTTATGCCTTTAATTGCTTTCCTGCCTCATTCAGATACTTTGACTCTTTTCCTGTTCCCTCTCCTATTACCCCCTGGTATTTTCTTTGACCTTGGCCAACCTCCCTCTAAATCTAACAGCACATGCCCTTTGACAGCAGAAGTGCATAATCCAAGCCCATTTGTGAGAGGCACAGAACTGAAAAGCATCACTTACGTGTATTTCAGAATTCCTTCCAACTTTGAAGTCCAAATTATCACACTTTTATCAGCCGAGCCAGATGCAAAACGTTTGCCTAGGAATTAAATCCCATTTAAATCCCAGACATACAAGAATCACTTTCACTCCAAATACCCAATCAAAGAGAGAGCGAGAAGTTCTTGAACTTGACAAGGCTCAATGCCACAAGGGCCTAATGCCACAAGTGTCTGGATGTGACTGCGCTTCTACTAGATAGAACCCCAGTGACTGTTATTCCCACAGAGCATCCTCATCCCACCCCAGCCAGGAGCCAGTCTCCCCAGCACTGCCAATCACAGGCAGGGATTTATGTTCACAGTGTCGAGGGAAAGGCAGTGCATTTTCACAGGTATCCCCTGTAACCTGAAGAGCAGCGTTTGAGGGGAAGTCCTCTGAGTCCTGCCAGTAGCATGGGAACTGGAGGCAAAAAACAGGAAGCAGAGCAAAGTCTGCAGAGAGCACGGTAATGTGTGAAGGGTCAGAGGAATGCAAAGCTTTGGGACAGAGGAACAATGGCAATGAAAATGAGAGGCAGGCAGGGCATGAGCAGAGGGATCTCTGAGGTAAGCCTTCTCTTCACATGGTCCCACAAGTGTAAACTTACCCACCACTGAAGAAGAAGGGGAGGGGAACTGGGGATGACATTTTTTGAATTAACAGGCAGCCTTGCATGTAAAAGTGCAGTAACTCTGCACATAGCACTTGAGCAGCAGCTCAGACTCTCCACTCAAATGCAAACACACCACCACACATGCTGTTACTGAACCCACTCTGTTATCAGTCAGCAATAGGAAGGTTGCACTTTACAAGCCAGAATAACAATACCCTCCAAAGTACTATTTACCATCTTTAGCATAGGCCACACAGTACACAGTGTCCTTGTGTCCCTTCAGAGGCTGGATCAAGGTTCCATCAGAAGTATCATATACCTGTTTAAACAGGGGCAGGGATGACACCAAACCCAAAACACAAACATAGAAACAAACATTAAAAAGATCTTCTAGTGAGGGCTAGGGTACAAAATGACTGAAGGCCAACAAGATTAGACACTTTCTTTCGTGTTTGCCTTTTAACATGGCATACAGTCCAGGCAAGACAAAATGTTCTGAAGGGTAGAAACAGCTTTCCTTAACTTCTCAGGATGAGAGAAGACTCAGTATTAGAAAGTTACATGCATAACAGAAATCTCCATCACCTCATTTGGGTAGCTTGTTTAACTTCTTTGCCTGCATTAGATGTTAAAACAAACACGATAAATTACTGGAAAAGACCATCACTAAATACATCATATGAAAGCGCTGGAAATAATAAAAGCCTGCTGTCCTGCAGTTGTAAACATCTCTGGCATCAGGCCATCCATCCACCCACCCATCCCCACCGTTTCTACACCTGCCCACCCAAAAGCTTTGCAGGAATGGCAGGAAGTGTGGTCCTGAGCTGCTCGTGCTGCGGGTTAGCAGCAGGCAACCAGACCCAGGGAACCACGACAACCTCTGCTTGCAGCCTCTCACGCAGCAGGAACATCAATTTGAGTTTCCTTCCTGTTTCCACACATTTGCATTGAACTTGTAACAGTGCAGAATTTGTAAGCCATGCCTTGCAGCCAACTGTGGATGCAGGTCAATGGATTTTCAGATGCCAGATGAGGTTAACGAGGATGCAAGTGACTTAAATCTCATTACTGGAGCTTAAAACTTGGTAAGAGACATTAAAAACCTTCAAAACACTTTACAGTTAGTCTGCATTAATATGTATGTAGATATAAGGCTGGACTAGCAGCGATAAGAGGATTTTTGATAGGTTGTATTCATAAGTTAATGTGAAAGAAATCACATTCATACAGCTGTAAGTGTGAGGGGGGGAAAGAAAAGTTTCCATACCAGCAGCCTATTTCCAGCAGCAATTATCAACTGAGTCCCATCTGGTTTGAATGCAAGGTCGTAAATACTGAAGAAAAAAGACAAACAACTCCCTATTAGCGGGCAGAAGATGGATCTCCTTTAGCGTCAAAGACGCCACATACAACAATTGCTACCCGCGTGCCTGAGAGCCTACTTGATCCCTGGGAAGACTCCCACGGCAAAAAGAACCCTGCGACTGCCGGACCGCGCTCGGGGCCACCCCCAGACTCCCATCGGGACACAGGTCCGGAGGCGTCCCGCAGCAGCGCACAGGCGCGGGCTGCTGCCCCGCGGCTAACGGAACCGCAGAGCAAGCGAGAACCAGCCTGGGCTCAGCGCTACCGGTCACCGGCAGCAGCCGGGAGCGCACCGGGACGGCGGCGGAGCGCGGGGCGGTGCTGCCGAGCCCGCCGCGGCCCGGACGAGCGAGCGGCCCCGGCCCCGGCCCGCCGCTCCGCGGGCTGCCCCAGCGCCGGCCCCGCTCCGGCCCGAGACCGCTCACCACTGCTCGGCCTTGTCGCGCCAGGTGAGCGCGGCCCGCATCGCGGGGCCCGAGCGGAGCGGGCCCAGCGCGGCCCCCGCGGCCCGTCCCGCCTCGCGCTCCCTTCCGCGCGCCGCCGGCGCCACGGGCAACGCGCACGCGCACGGGGACCCACCGGGCCGCCCGCCAGGGGTCACGTGACGGGGCGGCCGGGATGGCGGCGGCCGGCGGCGGGTGAGCGGCGGCGGAGCGGGGCCGTGCGGGGCTGCCGTGGAGCCCGCACGGAGCCCCATCCCCCCCACGGCCCGCAGCGGCGCCTCACCGCAGCGTCTCCTTCCCTCTGCAGCCTCCCGCGCGGCGGCCGACACGAGGCAGCGGCGGGGCCCGCGGAGGCGGCGGCCGGGCCCGGCTGGCAGCGGGTGAGCCGGCGGCGGCGGGCGGGCAGGACGGCGGGCAGGGTCGACGCGTTCTTCCTCAGGTGAGGCCGGGCCGCCCCGCGGTGAGCGCCGTGCGTGTGCGTGGAGTACACCGGGTAGTCTCGCTGGCTTTGGTGCGGGGCTTAACGTGCCAAAACAGCTTCTGAAGTCAGGAGGCAGAGCTCCAAGAGTCCTCAAGTAGCTTGCTGGTCTTTCCTACCACAGCCCTGAAGGAAAAAAGCTGAGGTCGAAGCGTGCACTTGCAGAGTACCTTCAGAAAACCGGGGAGACGACGCTGAGAGTGGAAGACTTTGGTTTTACAGCTCTCTGTCCGAGGAGCGCCCGGTCGCGGGTGAAGAGACATGGCACAGAAGCTGCAGGGACTAGTTTGGAGAATGAGCACTGGTGCTCTCCAGTGCAAGGCCTCGGTGTACAAAGTGGTGCAGAGGATGGAATGCAAAATGTTCAGACTGGCAAGGAGCAGGTGGAAGGTGTTACACCCATCCTGGAAAGGGAAGGTTTGCTCGTGAAGGGCCTAAACCCAAAGGACTGTCTGAAAGCCAACAAAAAGGGGGCAGGTGGAAAAAGTGTTCAGAATAATAAAGCTGAAAAGAGCTCAGCAAAGACGAATCGAGACAATACCCGAAGCAAAAGACCGAGAAGAGCATGCAACCAACAGGAAATGGAGTGCAGTCAAAACAAGAAGTTCTGTAGAAAGACAGGCAGGAGTGTTGCTGATGGCCAGGGTGAAGGTGATCAGGGTGCAGAGCCCAGGGGTGCGGGGAGAACTCGGCTAAGAACGTGCAGGTCACGGCCAGACACGGAGCCAAGGTCAGCGCCAGCTCACTCACAGAGGGAGAGCCTGGCAGAGGAGCAGCACATGGAGGCGGGTTCTAACCGCACAGCCGGTGCAGAACCCGAGGAGAGCTGCAGCAGATTGAAAACAGGGGAAGGAGCAGATGGAGGGAATCCAGGCAACCAGGGTTTAAAGTCTGACACGGATGTTAGCGTTGTGCAGCCGTGTGACGGGACAGGCTCCACAGCAGTGCCTCCAGGTATGTCTGTGGGTTCGAGCAGAAGGGGATCCTGACATTCTCCTACCTGTATGGGAACAGTGCTGTTTAGGGTCTGGCTGCTCAGACAGCTCAGTCTGCCTTGTTTCCTTATCCAACAGCACTTAACAACCTTGCTCTGCTGGTCCCTGTAGCCCTATAGTACAATACAGTAACAGTCCTTACCTTCAGGTCCATGTGACTCGTAAAAGAGGCTTGCTTTAGCTTGGTTTGTGCACTAGACTGTGTGGACAGCATTTAATCCTGTCTGTCCTTGGAGCCTATTTCCTCACACTGTGGCAAAGTAACAATTTCTCTCTGAGGGTTTTCATAAGAGTTGAAATGCAAAGTCCTGGAGTGAGTCTAAAGCACATTCCTCTACACCTATGAGAAATCCTGTATTCCCATTACAACATCAAGTGAAATGGGGTGTGAAATGTGACAGCAAGATACTTGTGGGTTTTTTCTTTAAATGCTGAAGTGTTCTTTCTTTACAGAAGATTCTTTCCCACGAACACAAGTGGACAGGAGGAAAACCAGTCCCTATTTCTCTAGTAAATACAGTAAAGAAGGTATAATGTTCTTTTTTTTTATGGGGGGTGGAATTGGATGGCTCAAGTGATGTTATGGAAAATATCTTCCTGTTTAGGCCAGCTATGCTTAGGTGACCCAGGGAGCTGCTCACCTTGTCCCATTTTCAACCTCGGTGGTTTGTGTCTCACAAACAACCATTAAGGCTGGTATCAAATGCTCAGCAGATCTTCCAGCAGCTGAGAGGTGACCTGGGGAAGGTCTCAGACTGTCGGGGGGAATCCCTGTGCCCGCTGCTCCCTGGGAGCCCCTTCCTCAGGAGGCAGATGTGGCGGGGGGCTCGGGGGCGTGCGCAGGCAGCTTTGGCTCTTCCTGCCCTGTGCTGGGGCGCCTGGTCTCCTGCAGCTCTGCAAAACTTGTGTGCAGTTGCCATTGCTCCATCCACATGTCATGCCCCCACAAAAGTGAATCTGCTTCAAAAAAGCCATCTTTTATTTTACCTGTTTTCATTGGAATGGATAAATCTGTCCCTCACTGTCCAGACAGCTTTCCTGTATTGCCTCTGTGTACAGGTCCCAGCCCACCTCGAAGGAAGGCGTTCAGAAAATGGACTCCTCCACGTTCCCCTTTTAATCTGGTCCAAGAAACACTTTTCCATGATCCGTGGAAACTTCTCATTGCAACCATATTTCTCAATAAAACTTCAGGTGAACAGAGCGATACCGTTTCGTGTTGTGTAAGCATTGGGGTGGTGTCACAGGGTCTGAACAGTTGCCAGTTGTAATGGCATTAATGCAAGAATAAATGTATATTACCTTGGGTCAGTGTAAAAAAGACCAATCTTGGACTTGTAACTCTGGTCTCTGAAGAAGAGAGTCACCCTCACAGCCTTCTGTTCATGTTGGCTTTCTTCACTAGGTAAAATGGCCATTCCTGTGCTCTGGGAGTTCTTTAAGAGGTATCCTTCTCCTGAAGTAACCAGGACTGCAGGCTGGAAAGAAATGTCAGAGCTGCTCAAACCTCTCGGCCTCTACGAACTCAGAGCAAAAACGATCATCAAGTTCTCGGGTAGGTTCTCCTGGCTGTGTCTGTGGGAGGCTCCGAATTGTACTGGCAGGGCAGGGGCAGAGGGGCAGGCAGCGTCGCATTCCAACAGTGCCCTGCCACTGCTCCTCTTTGGCAAGTGCTGGTGGGGACTTGTTTTGTGCTGCTCTGGGATTGTGTTGGCATACACAAAGCTATTGATCTTGTGCCTTAACTGAGAATAAAATAACACCTGCAGTGAGTTCTGGACGAGACCCTTGTCTGGGAGACTGCTTTGAGTTGACAGTGTCATGAGCGCTGAGTGCCTGCCAGGTGGGTTCTGCAGCCCTGTGAGGAGGTGGCTCTGCTCTGTTGTGCATCAGGGGTTCTCCACAAGCCCCTTCCAGACCAACTTTTTTTTCCTATGATTCTGGTATTTTCTGTACTGAAAAATTCCAGTATTCCTTGGGCTTCTGAGGAGGCAGATGTTAGTACAACTCGCCCACAGCAGTTTGTTTGAACGGTGTTTAAGGGGTGCCCTGGATGAATTCCTTGCCAGCTTTCAGCAGGAAACGGCTAAAACTTGTGGGTTTCATTGAAAACGCAGGGCAGGGTGTGGGGGGCCGTGGCTCTGCGGTGAGGCCGAGCTGTGCCTTGCAGACGAGTACCTGAGCAAGCGCTGGCGCTACCCCATCGAGCTGCATGGCATCGGCAAGTACGGCAACGACTCCTACCGCATCTTCTGCGTCAACGAGTGGAAGGAGGTGGGTGCTGCGGGGGCTCCAGCCCTGTGCCGGGCTCCACATTTCCCTTGGACTGGAGAAAATAAGGCAGTTCTTGTATCCTCAGGAGCTGAGTTTACAGGCCCTACCTTTCACGAGCCTGAACCTGTAAAGGGAGACTTGTCACTTTTGGGGGGTTTATGTAATTCTGCACTTTCCTTACATTCTTTTCCTTCCTTCCTTGCTGTGGGGGTGAGTGTTATTCTCTGCTCCGTGGGACTGTTATCAGGCTGAGTCCTGCCCTCGCTGAGGGGCACTCGGGGCCATTTTGTGTTCTCATGTCAGGCCCCCTCCCCATTCACAGCTGGTTTTGGGGCTGTATCCCATGGTTTGCAGAGGGGCCGGGAGAGGACATGGATGGGGCAGGTGAGGTGGGCTCAGAGAGGGCATTTCCCTGACAGTGGGACACTCACACTCTTGCAGGTGCAGCCACAGGACCACAAGCTGAACGTGTACCATGCCTGGCTGTGGGAGAACCACGAAAGGCTGAGCCTCAAGTGACCTACCGGCCCTTCGCACCCCCCTCCCCTGCCGCGGCTCCCCCCTCGGGTTCCTGACACACACACCGGCCCTTTGTCTCCCCTCGGTCACTCCCGTTTGTTAATAAACGTGTCCCAGTTCTTGTGGTGTCTGTTCCTCCGTGGCTGCCCCAGGAGCCCACGTTCTGCCCGCTGACAGGCCCCCGGGCCCGGGACACGCTCTGGCCACAGCCCGGTCCGGCGTTCCCCGCTCCGCGCCGGGCCGGGCCGGGCCGCGCCGTCTGCGCAGCCGCGTGCACCTGGCGGCGCCGCCCCCCGGGCCCATAAGCCCCTGCGCGGGCCCATAAGCCCCTGCGCGGGCCCATAAGCCCCTGCGCGGGCGCCGCCCTCCCTCTCGCGGCAGGGCCAGCGGCGGACGGCGCCATCGCGCACCCGGTAAGTCCCGTTCGGCTCCATCCGCGCCCATCCGCGCCCCGGGGCCGCCGGGCCGGCGCACAGCCCCCGCCGCACAACGCGGGCGCGCTCCCCATGTCCCTCCGCCGCCCCCCCGCGGGCCGCAGGGCCGGGGCCTCCCCAGCGGGCTCGGGGCTCGGCCAGGCGGCGGCGGGGGCTCGGCCTGGGGCTGCCGGGCGGCCCGCGGCTCCCGGCCGCTGCGCCCTCCCTCCGTCCTGACCTCGCGCGGAGCGGAGCGCCCCGTTCCCAGCCCAGGGGCAGCGCCGGCGTGAGCGCGGGGCGGCCGCGCTGCCGGGGACGCGGCGGTACCTGCGCGGGCTGCGGGAGCTGAGTCGCCGTCGCCCCTGATGCGGCAGAACGGGCCCGGCGGCGGCGGCCGTCGGCCCACGCGGCAGGAGCCCGAGCTCCCGGGGGCGGCAGAGGGAAGGATGGGAGCGCGGGGCCCGCGAAGGGGCCCGGGCGAGGCCTGACCTCCCAGGATCGCATCTGGAGAGCTCCCAGTGCTCTGCCAGCTTCGGAGGCGGGAGGAAGAGACACCGCAGATGAATGCCCATTCCGTGGCCAGCCCCGCCGTGGCCGGTCAGCGGAAGATAAGTCTGCCACACGCGCTGCCAGCCCAGCGCTGCCTCGCCTCTGCTGGGCTTGGCTGCTCATGCCGGGTCTGTTCCCCTCAGGCGCCATGCCTGCCCTCAGGCCTCTCGTCAAGCCTAAAATCGTCAAGAAGAGGACCAAGAAGTTCATCCGCCATCAGTCCGATCGCTATGTCAAGATCAAGGTAAAAAGTCCCAATGAGCTGGTTACAAAGGACCGTGGGGCAGTGGGATGCGATTGCCTCGAGGCTGGGTCAGCACTGGACCCAGGCCAGCCCCTGTGCCAGCGCCAGGGCTGTTTTGGGAGCTGGAGCCATGGCCTTGAGGCAGGTTGCTGGGGCTGATGTGCCTGTGTAACTGGTGTTCTCTGCATCCCTGCAGCGCAACTGGCGTAAACCCAGAGGCATTGACAACCGAGTGCGCCGGCGGTTCAAGGGCCAGATCCTGATGCCCAACATCGGCTATGGCAGCAACAAGAAAACAAAGCACATGCTGCCCACGGGGTTCAGAAAGTTCCTGGTCCACAACGTCAAGGAGCTGGAGGTGCTCATGATGAGCAACAAGTGAGTCTGCGGGGCCCGCGTGCTCCTGCCCGTCCCTGACGGCGCTGGGCGGGAGGAAATGTGGGCGCAGTGGGGTGAGGTGCGGGTGGGAGGTGAGGGGAGCTGCTGTTCTCAAGAGCACGAGCATTGTCTTGCTTTCCTACTGTTGCAGTGCTGCAGGCACAAGGGCTCAGGGGGTGTCCTGGGGCTGAGCTTGGGCAGCAATCTGACATTCTGGTGGTGGTAAATGTGCTGGGCCCATGTCCCTCTGAATAAACAGACTTCAGGATGGAGGCTTTGCAACTCTTCACACAGGGCTAGATCTACTTGTAGCACTTCCTTTCAAAACAAAGTAATAACACTCAAACCTCCTACTGACTTTTGAGTCACAGAGAGAGAAGCAGCTGGAGCAAGCTGCTGCGGGGTGAGCTCCAGCCCCAGGATGGCTGGTTCGGCTCTTGGCTGATGCTCAGGCACTGTGCTGCGTCCTGAGGGGCTTTGCCGGGGCTGAGCCTGACACGGGGTCTGTGCCCACAGGTCGTTCTGCGCAGAGATCGCACACAACGTGTCCTCGAAGAACCGGAAGGTGATTGTGGAGAGAGCGGCTCAGCTCGCCATCAAGATCACCAACCCCAACGCCCGGCTGCGCAGCGAGGAGAACGAGTGACCGGCGTCTGCGGCCGGGCTCTGTTTAATAAAGCATCAAAACGACGGTGCTGGCTGTGCTGAGTGGCCCCAGGGACCAGCCGCTGGCAGGGCTGCGAGCCCCGCACTCCCGGGGTGGGTGTGCAGCAGGGCCCTTGCTCACCGCAGTGTGTGCAGGGTCAGGGTGATGGCTGAGGGGTGTGCAAAGTCAGGGTGATGGCTGAGGGGTGTGCAGAGTCAGGGTGACACTGCTGGGTGTGCAGGGTCAGGGTGATCGCTCATGAGTTCAGCAGCACAGGTGGTTTCATTGGTGTGTTTTTATTTCTTACACCACTCTTTCACACGGAACTGTAAATACTTTTCACATCAAGCACTCCGTCAGGAAAGAAGTGAAAGCTTAGTGTGGCTCCGTGGCTACAAGATGTGTCACAGGGCTATTCTCGTCTGTTACACCCTCTCTGTCTCTGAAGGCTTTTTTCCCCTGTGCAAGGTGGGGTTGGTGCATGGCTGCTGCTGTAGTGCAAGGGGCTGTGTGTGTGACCACCTCCAGCTCCTGACTTTGACCTCTCGTTTGGGTGATAAGCAACTGAGCCCCAGCTGTCCTGCCCCTGCTTCGTGAGCAGAGCTTGCTGTAGGTCAAACCCTGAGCTGCTTGAAGGGGAAAGAGAAACTAGCATTAAATGCAAAGAAAAGCATGGTGTGAGGTTTGTCACTAATGCAGCCAGCTGAGCCTTCCTCTCTTTAAAGACTGGTTGAGGTATTTTGCAGTCAAAACTAAAATCAGAAATCAAGCAGGATGCCTGCATGTCTCCCAAAAGTGTCATCAATGGGAAGCTGTCAGTGCCCTCGTGCAGAGCCTGCAGCTTGGCTCGTGCACAGGGAGCCTGTGGGGACGATGCTCATCACTCACTAAAGATGTGACCTCTAGTCTTCAGCCGTGTTGTTTAGCAAAACAATTGAAATAAATTCTTCAGGCAATCGGGGTAGAAAGTGCACGTGCAGTGGTTACAGAAACAATGTTTAACTGCGTACTGTTGTAAGGAAATATTTCAGGAAGTCCCTTTTCCATGGAGCCATGCTCAGTTTGGATGGCTTTGTGTGCCTCTTACAGTCCTGCTGGAAAGTGGGAACACTCATCTTCCAACCCCTCCCTGACCAAGGGATGTGGTTCCCTGATGGCCCATTACAGCTCTGTGAGGCGCCTGGTGCAGCTGGAACCTGCCTGTGCTCCCGGGGGTGCTGCGGTGGAGACCAGCTCCAGGGGCTGCCCTTCAGCTCGCTGCGGGGTCTCTGCTTGGTTACTGCATCCCAAGGGCAGGAAGGTGTTGGAGTGAGCAGGCGGGTCTCACTTAGCTCATGTCCATTGACTCTGAGGTGGGCAGGGAAGCCGAGTCCTTCTGAATGCTCTCAAAAAGTGATGCCATTTCGGGATTGGCTCTGATCTGAGATGAAAACTCGGCCATCACTGGGCTCTTCTCTACTTCAGGGATGGTCAGGAGAGCAGCTACGGCTCTCATGGCAGATCGCTTCAGTTCATCCTGCTTCTCAAACTCCTGTTTGACAGAACCAGCTTTCACCTACAAATTCAAAGCAGCATTTTTTAGTTGGCATTTAGAAAAGACAGCAGAGTCACAAAGAACAGAGACAAGCAGATGATTTGTTGGCTGGAGGAGTTGGGAGCTGGCTCCTTGGACACAGTGACAGCTAGCAGCAGAGGTGCTTTGTGGCAGAACCCACCCCAGCAGGTTGCACCGTCTGTGTGATCTTACCTTTGTGGAACAGGTTGCCCGGAGTGGTTCAATCAGGCGCTCGAGCCGCTGCAGCACGGCGTTGGGACACAGTGTGCACAGCCGAGCCAGCATTATGAACGTCAGCATCTGGAGAGGAGGAAAGATCACACAGGCGTTATTTCACTGCAGCCTCCTGCCCCCTGCTCACAGCTGGATCCCCTAGTTGCCCATGTGGCCACATTCCCCAGGCTGTGGGTCTCCACGGCAGTGGATCTCTTTGCCCATGTCCCCCAGGTTTCAGTAGGAGCTTTGGTAGCATCAGACATGCAGCAGGCACCCAGGGGCTGCCCAAGGGCTGTGAAGGGCCAACAGCCCTTGAGACACACGGCAGTGGCTGCACAGGGACTGCTCTGGGCAGCAGTCGTGTCTCAGTGGAGTCACAGCATGAAAAGGATGTAGCACTTCCCACAGTAGCCAGCAGAGGCCAGCAGCAACAATGCTAAGGAGTTTTTTAATATAGTGTCACTGGCCAATGACACTTGTCAGTGACAGTCACAGGTTTAAAGGCAGAAGGAACTTATTTTAGACTTTGGTACATTTCCTGTAAAACCAGGTACACCCCAGTTGGGTTTTCCAGGTGACCATGGTCGAACTGGAGCTCAGCAGTGTCAGATGCAACGTCTCTCCCTGTGGAGAATGGAAGATAGGGCACTCTGTGCTGCAGTGACACTCCAGCCCCCCAGAGAACACGTCACATCCATGAGGTGAGGCCAGCACCCTCCAGCAGTTAAGGCATGGCATGTACCCGGATGTCGTAGTGATCCTTCAGCCCATCCTCCACGTGGTTCAGGTACTCATAGATATCCAGTTGGTCAAGGCAGCTCTCCAGCAGGGTATACATGCATTCAAAAGCAGCTTTCCTCACATCAAGGCCATCATCCACTGTGTGCTTGAATGGCCCCATTTCTACCTTAAGCAATAAAGAAATGCAGCTGTCACCCAAGAGCAGAGACGGCGTCAGCCTCCCCTGGGGCTCCCCGGCACGCAGCTGCCACGCTGCCCACAGCCGGCCCGCGCCGTACCTCCCGGATGAGCTCCCTCCGGACCTTGGTCTCGCTGTACAGGCTGGGCAGAACTGCCTTCAGGAGCTCCCGGATTAAAGACGGTTTGTTGTGAGCAGCAGAATTGAACATGGCTAAAGCCACACGTCGAACATTGAGGTCTGGATCCTGGAGAGTTTTTAAGAAGTCACCTGTGGGATAAGAACACTGGAGTCAGTCCTGCTGCGCCATATGACAGTGTATTCCGAGGTTACGAAAGCACCTACGGTAAAGTAACCCCAAGGGCACAGCCTAACAGAGATGTTCGAGGTGCTTTCCCTCCTGCATTTGGGCATAAAAACAAATGGCATGATTCTAGCTATGTCATCCTAAAGTCGAGTCAGAAGCTTTGGTAGTCAAGGACATGGGGTTTTGGTTTTTTTCTTGCTCAGATCCCATCTGCTGAGACATCTCTGAGACAGAAGGGCCCAGTTTTATACAACAGAGCTGAGATGCAAGCTCCCTAGACACAAGACCTTTTACTGTAGGGTATATTTTCCAAGATCTTTACGGTGAGATGACTGAATCAAAGTTTAAATGCAGAAGGAACTTATGTTCCCAAAAAACTGTCACCAATGGAACATGCCCAAAAGCAAGACATCAGAGCATGTAACAGGGACACAGGTGACAGTGCTGCTCTTTAATCCCAAAAGCAGAGAAAAACATAACAACCGGAGTAGACAAGGTTCCCAGAGGTGTGAAAAACCCCTGAACTGCTGCTGATGCCTAGTGTCTCCCATTCCTGTTTGCACTGGCCTACCTATGCAGCCCTTCAGGAGAGCATCAATGGGCTGAGGCTGGTCTGCAATTGTGAATTTGACTGCAGTTACCACCGTGCTCCGGGCATGAGGAGAGCCTGCAGCGAGGAAGGCAAGAATAAATGGTGAAAGATCAAGAGACAGAATCATGGCTGTAACTTTGTAGTACACACTCTGCTCTTTGAACATTACACAGGCATTGAAGAGAGAACAGAAGGATCTGTTGTTATAACCTCCGTGTTTAAATCCTGCTCCAACACAACCTCCACGTGTGGTCCCCGTTCCTAACACCCTCCTTCCCCCATGCAAACCAGTGCTCCTCTGATGTCGCCCCTTTGCAGAGGTCCCTCGTTTCCTTCTCTCCTCTGCAGCCTGGCTTTGCTGCCTGGTGTACCCACCAGCAGCTGATAAGAGGACCCGCCAGCAAAGGCATCTCCTCACTCACCATTGCCCCGCTGTTACCTGATGGCAGCTGCTTTTTCAGCCGGGGCAGCAGCTCAGAAGGGTTCACCAGAGTCAGCTTCCCCAGGCATTCAGCCACCACGTTGCGTGTCCCTTCCTCTGTGCACTCACAGTGCTTGAAAAGCAGAGCCCAGATATCCTCCACGTAAGGTCTGAGGCTGTCAGCCGGGCAGGCGCTGATGACTTCTTTCAGAGAGTGCAGCAGGAGGTACTGTCTCTTGGGCTGGCTTCCAATCTCCTTCAGCATGAAGGGGAGATACTCCCCAAGGTTCCCGACGCTGACGTTGCCCAGCGCGTAGGACGCGGCGGATTTCACCTCTTCGCTGGGGGAAGTGAACGCCTCCAGGATGACCGCCTTGAGCTCCCGCTGAGCACTGAGGCTCGTGGCACGCCCCACCTCTGCCAGTGAAAGCAAAGCTAGCACTTGGACAGCAGAGCTGGACTTGGGGCTCTTTACATCCTGGATGAACTGGTTCACCGTGGCAGGGGCTTCCTTCGGGCAGGCTGCGGAAAGGGCTGCCACGCACTTTGCGACAGAGCAATACGCCTGCTTGTGCACCGCGGCCGGGCCCGGGCGGTACACGGGGGCTGTCAGCTGCTGCACCAGCTCTGAGTAGCCCACGGCCGCTGTCTGCGTCAGGACCAGGGCCTGGAAGAAGTCTGTGATGGCGTTCAGCGCCCCTCCCTGAAGCAAAGGCGAGTGCACAAGCTGAAGGATCTCTGCAAGAACCGAACCGCTGATCTTGGAGATGCAGGATGGATAAACCTTAGTCAAAGTGGTGAGGAACACGATAGCCACCTGGGAAACATGCATGTCGTTCTCAGTAATTAGGGCAGGGAGCTCTGCTAGGACAGACTCTATCATGGAAGGCTTGAGGCTGTCACTGTAGTTCTTCACCAGGACATCCAGAGCAGTCAGAGTGCTCAGCTTCAAGGCACGTTGATTCTTTCTCAAGAAGGAAGCTAGAATGGGGAAACCTTCCCCTAGAAGGGGCCTCAAATCTATTTTAAGGGGAGAACTGGCAATTAAGGTTAACGCTTTGACTGTTGTCAATCTGGTGATTTCATTTTTGAGCCTCTCCAGAAATATCTTGAGGGTTGGCTGGAGATCATTGCTTAAATGGTCTCCCAGATTGTAAATAATCTGTGCCATGCAGGAGATAGCGCGCTCTTTCACCTCCTGGTCAATGTCAGCTGCCTTCAGTCGCTTCAGAGTAACAGGGAAAAGGTCCTTCAAGTAGGGCTTGGCATCAAAAGTGCAGGATTTGTCCAAAGGCCTGATGACTTTCACAAGTTGCTGAGTAACCAGCAGAGCTTCTGAAGTGATCTTATAAAAGGGGTCTCCAATACAGGTCACAATGGGAGGTAAAAGGATTTTGATATGAGGATGAAATACCTCTGGTGGGTGGTTGCAAAGAAGAACATGAAGAAAAGAGAGTGAATCAATCCTCATGTTGGAGGAGCTGGATTTATCAGCCAAGGAGAAAACAATACCTGTGCAGAAGAGACAAGAATGACTGCTCTCTTATTCCATCAAATGCCTTCTATCACAGCCCCCTTCCCTTCAGGACACAGCTGGAAGCAGTTTTCCTTCTTTCCCCTCCCAAACGACACAGGCCACTAGAGCTGCTCTCCTGCTGTTCTCCTGCTCGCCAGGAGGCGGCGACTCGGACAGAACCGGTGTTTACAGCAGCCCGGGATGGCTGGCTTCCAAAATTCATCCGGGGCTGAAGCGAGAGGGGATGGTCAGGTGCAAGTAAGTATTGCAAGACGGCACGAAATGGGTCTGGGGAAGCCTGATCTCAACAGCCAGCCTTGCTCCCTCACCCCCAGTCTGCGGACAAGTTTACCAGGGACAAGTGAAGAGATGTGATCTGCCAAGCATCCAGGAAGAACATTGGCCAGCTCTGTCA
This sequence comes from Colius striatus, assembly GCF_028858725.1. Lineage (NCBI taxonomy): Eukaryota > Metazoa > Chordata > Aves > Coliiformes > Coliidae > Colius > Colius striatus. The sequence goes on along the minus strand of NC_084773.1, from coordinate 22,105,583 downwards.
GGAGGCAGAAACAACCCTGTCTTGATTTGATGCTCTTTTCTTTCAGCTGCTTGTGCAAGGCCTTGACGATGCTGGGGACCTGCAGTTTGGAAAATCCCCAAAAGAAACACGTCAGTCATCCCAGCTTGCAGAGCTCTGCTGCCAGAGCAGCCTGCTCAGCCGAGCCAGAGGCATGAACAGTGCAGCAAGAGAACTAAGGGGGACTGCAAGAAACATTCGCCATTGGAGAATGGATTTGGGACAGACCACAAGACAGCGCAGGTGAAGAAAAGATACATCAACATGTGATGGGAGAGGCAATATTTTCCTTTTCCATGCAGCCCTTCCTGAAGTTGGTGTTATCCTCCAACACGGAAGCTTAAAGAACACACCAAAATGATCAGACCAGGACACACTGCTAAAGGAGCTTCGTTTTATGATTCCTTCCTGGTCTGCTGTTTGGGGTCTAGCCTCATCACTGTATTTAAATTTGGCCATCTTGACAGTTTCCAGTGAAATCCAAACTCTTTACATGAAATGAGAAAAGGAATCGTAAGGCTAAGGTGCAAGTTAGTAAAATCTCTCATGCATCTAAGATCATTGATCAGTGATGTAATCACACCTTGGCAGGGATTGTAACTGTCTTGCCTCAAGGCCTCACCAGTCAGGAGCCGTGTTAGCCAGAAAGAGCTGCTCTCGTGCTCATGCTACTCTATAACAGTATGGTTACTTCCCATGTTTCTTTTGTCTTCCTCTAAAATGGTACGTGTGGAGCCCAGCGTGAGTATGGATCCTGTGCTGGGCTGAGTCCTGATCAGCATGTGTGGCTAAATTGTTCTGACAGTAATTACTTGTTTGATCAGCAATGATTGTGCAGACTGTGTGCATAACCCCAGCAAACTACCCCAGCTGTTCTCCCATCATGAACCCAGCTGCATGCCCTGCTATGCCTGCTGACCAGATCCAGACCTTCCCAAGCCTCCGCTGGCTCACTCAGGTATGTTTCTAGACCAATTTATTGACTGAGGCTCCTGAGCACCTCAGCCTCTCTCACGCACCTGGCTCTGAAGCATTGTCAGAGGAACATCATCTTTGCCAGAGGCCCCTGACGCAGGCAGCCAGCTCTGGCTCGGCACTGTTTGCTTCAGCAAGGAGATGTATGTGCTGAAGATGTCAGCTTTGACATTCTCCTCCCTCTCTTTGAATCTGCTTATCAAGACCGGGGAAAGAGTTTTGTAGAAGTCCTGAAGAAGGTCGTGCCTGCTGCTGACAAGGGCCTCCAGGCACTTGGCCGCAGACCTGCGGACCTTCCAGCTGATGTCGTCGTCGTCGCTGTACTCATCGTCGCTCTCTGGAGAGAAGGGAAAACAAGGTGCACCACTGTGAGAAAACCAGAGCTAGAGGACCACTTGAGTCTCAGAACTTCCCCCTCCAGCTGACCAGACAAACAGATGCCAGTAACTCATATACATCTGGGAACGTGTAATTGTCCAGAGCAGCCTGGACAATCAGACCTCATCGCCAGCCAATACGACCTGGGACTGCCCCGTGTCAGATTCTGCTGTTCCTAGAACTGCCAAAGAATAAATCTTAAAGTCACCACCCTGAATGCCTGCTTCAGCTCAGGCATCAAGGCTTCTTTTTTGAAGGGAGAATGAGGTTCCCAGGATTTAAAGCCAGAAGGAAGTAAATATTTGCCTTAGCAAGTTCTGAACACACAAAACAGTAGCAATTTACTGCCACTGGCAGAACATTTAACATGTTCCCCAGAAGCCCTTCAGGATCTCACCCCACTTAGTATGAAAGTAAACAAAATGCCTTTCTTCCAAGGAACTTGTTCTAACTTTTGCTCTTAGCTGCCACACAGAGACATTATGACACACTCTATAGCTAACGGGTGTTAGAGGTACCCCTGCTACCTGAACAAGGCCTGACATCCACCTCAAATCACACACTGCTCAGAAAACAAATGCAAGGCCTTTTGTGAAGACAGCACCAGACTGCTTTCAGTAATGATTAAGAAGTTTTTAGTGATGGTTCAAGACATCTTTAATGGTGGCACTTTGAAGTGTTCAGGACTTTAGCTTTGCTCTCTTCTGCCACAGAGTAGTAAAAAGTAGCTTCCTTAGAGTGACAATGTAATTGTGTGGCTACTGTTTGTAGGCTGAGTTAAATTGTCCTGAAGCTGTATGTGCTCTAAGAAACTCCTGCAGTCAGCAGGCACAGGAGAAACAGTGTTTCTTCCATCTAGCCCTCCACTAAGCTGGTTCAGAGTTCAAGTTTCAGTGCTTTCACTGTCCCCCAGGGCAGGCAGAGAACCAAGGACCTTGTAAGAAAAACCCAAACGAACACACTCAGAATTACTGCTGCAACTTTGCACATACAGTTACTGCCATGGGTAGACTAAAACAATCCATTTGAAAAGAATTACTGTCTTCATGCAGATCTGAAAAGTAACACCACACAGGGTGAGAAAGCAGGAAGGAGACAAACATTAAACCAGTGTTCTGCTCAGCACAGTCATTCTCACAGGCAGGCACCTTGCTCTTCATCCTCTCCATTTTCAGTTTCCATCATCTCTTCCTCCTCCTCATTATCGTAGTTGTAGTTTGGATCAAAGGTGATGTACTTCAAACACAACCCCATCACATTAGGGATGTGAGGGTCAATCTCCTTTGGGCACCTATCACAACAAATAAAAACCCTATGAGTTAATAAAGACTGAGCTATTTTAAACAGCCAAATCATATAATTAATCTCAGAAGGATCTCAAAATGCTTTGTGAACATTTGTTAACGTGAGTTAAACCAGAGCTGCTCCTTCCTGCACAAAGCAAGACCACGCTCCCCTGGGGAGGGTGCAATGATTTCTAGAAGGACAAAACCAAGAAATAAAGTGCCTTCACCACCTGGCTGAATCCCCCCTTCATGGCAGAAAACCTCAGCAGCTCTGCAGGGCTCCTTTTCCAAGACAAGCAGTAAACTTTTAACCAAACAACAGGAGAGCTGCAGCTCAGAAGCATTTCTGCCTGAGCCCCACTCCTGCCTCCCACTCCCTCCACACACCAGGAGCAAGGCAGTTCCCTCTTGCTGAGGAACCCTCCAAGGAGAGGGCAAACATCCTCCTGCAAAGCGATGCAGAAACACACTCTCATAACAGCTCATAACTCAAGCCCAACTCTGCATGCAAAGAAGAGATTTCCTTTGTGGACTGCATTTCCCAACAGGAAAGCAGGGAGGAAAGTGCTCAGCCTCAGATGCTGAACGTACAGATACCGACACCAGGACACTGAGGCACAGGAAGGGCACAGCTCCTCCTCAAGGGCACACACCTTCTCACAAAAGACTCAAAGGCCTGAAAGCAGTACTCTCTCAGCTCGTCATCTTCCACGTTACAGTACTGAACAACCAGGGGAATTATCTTCTCCAGATGTTCTCCTGGGAAAGACAAAGTAAGCAGCAGTGAAAGATCATCCCAGCCTTCACTCATCTGAGCAGCTGTGAGCTCAGCCACCTGCCACTGCCTTTGTGTGCCTGGTAGAGCATTCCTCCCCTGGACCTCATGGGCAAGGAGCCAGCAGCCCACCAGACCAGCCTTGCAGGGGTTTTCAGCAGATGACCCCTGTTCCCTGTCTTCAGCCCCCTGTTGGCATTTCAGACTTAGAAAGAGCTGGGATTAGTGATCTTCTAGGCCCTAATCTCAGCTCTGGCAGACCTTTTGAACAAGTAATACAATATGCTGCCCTCCATTTCTCCTCTCATCTAAAATGGGGTGACTCCACTGATCTAATTTGCAGAGGTGTTAATTCAGGCCAGGGAAGTGCTGCAAGACCTTGAGAAAAGCAGTCAGATAGTTAACTCTGGTGTCTCCTTCCTTCCAAGTGCAGATCAGAGCCAGGTCAGGACCACAGAGCACAAGCCACTTCTTCTGTCACTAAAATGAGCTGCTCCAAAACACATGCATGTTTCTCAGAATCATTTCAAGCTACTGATCCTACCTATGCGGTGTCCAGCTTGCCTACTGATGCCAGCAACACACTGAATGTATGTCCTGGTAGTAGAAGTAGACTCATTCCTCTTCAGCTCAACAAGCAGGTGCTCTGTGAGCTCTGAGAAGACGTTTCCACTGCAGGTCAAGACCAGATGACCCAAGGCAATGATGGCCCTTTTACGTACTGCCAGCCTGGGGCTGGTCAGCTGGGGTAGGAGGCAGTTCAGGATGGAGGAATGGAAAGAGTAGAGTGTTCCCCCTAGTCTGCAATCAACAGAACACATCAGAAGTTCAAGGTCAAAGCCTCAGAGAAAAACCCTCTTGCAAGCAAAAAAAAGTAAAAGTCTTTCAGCTATGAAGGCTCCATGCACACTGGGGAGAGAGAGGAAAAGGGTGGGCTTGGCATTCTGTAAAGAACAGGGACAGGTCATTTGTCTCCACCATGGAGGAATTTGGTTTTGACTGTGTCCTGGATGGCCTGAGGGTTTCTTAATGCTTTCCTGCATGCAGTTACCATATGACACTGTCACTCTGACTCGTGTAACAAGAGACAACCAGGGAAAAAAAATCAAAAAGCATGTCTGGTCAGATCACAGGGCTAAAATAAACTTCCCTGCTTTGCCCTCTCCCTCCCTACGTTTGTGTGAGCTGAGCCTCTGTGGGATCCATCACCAGTGCTACTGCTACCCCTGAGCACAGCGAGGCTCAGCACGTTGTCTCACCCTGCTGGGCAATCTGCTTTGCTGAGATACTCCCCCATAGCAGCCAACCCAAATCCTTTCTTTTTAAGTCCTCATCAGGGAAATACAGAAATGAAAAGCAAACACACACATGCAGCCCCTGCAATATATTGCTGCCAGAAGGAAGTCCTTTGGTACCTGCTCAGCATATCTGACAGGATGTCAAGAGCCTCCAGCTGCACAGATACATCCTCCTGCTTGCCAATGGCTCCTGTCAGCTGGGCTGTGATCTTTTTGCACACATTTGCTGTCATGCTGGAGCCTGCAAGAGAAAGATTTCCCCTCCTTGCCAGTCAGAGAGAACTCTTTTTACTGCTAAGAATGATTTAATCACTCCTACAATAAATAAAGAAATTGCCACTGGGAGACAGAACCGGAACAGCAGTCAACGAGCTTTTGTTTGAGATGGTGGGTACACACAAAGTAAACAACAAGGTATGAGTCCCTGCAGTATGATGCACTCGCTGCTTGGAAGAAGCTTCTCGGAGTGTCTTTTACCCCAAAATGCCCTGGCTGTGTCTCAGGCAGCTCCCAGGCCCGCACAATGTGGTTGGGAAGTTTCTTGCATGTTTTTCCACACTTTAAAGTTGAAAGTGTTCTGTTTCAACAAACCCAGGTTTTCTCAATGGGAAGAGCAGTCCTGACAGAAACTGACAGGAGGTGGTGCAGTGCTGTCACTGCTGACGTGGCAGAGGGCAGTGGCATTGCTGACAGGGAGATCAAGGGTCCTGCCAGACTGCCTGAACAGCACTACCTTGACACATACTGACTGCTTTAGGGTTACCATAAACAGTAATGGAACAGCAATGGATGTCTCCATGAACTCTGATGCAGTTTCAGACTTAAGTATCCTCAAGGTGACCAGCTCAAGTTTTCAGTTTTCCCTATCTTTAACCACACTGGTGTCTCAGCTTCTACTGTCTCTCCTCCCGATTTCATCAGCTTTCCTCTAGCAGGTGAAGAAAGCATCTGTAACTTTTAGGCCCTTAACTGCACGTGTTCCTCTGTTCCCAAAGGCTGTGATTCCCTGTTGTCTGACAAACAGGAACAGACCCTTTACCTGTAGCAGCCGGTGGCAGCTCGGAGATGACTGTTTTCAGTCCAATGCTGGAGATATCCCGCAGCTGCTCCTTGTCTGATAACATATTTGTACACAGCGTATCCACAATGGTTTCCACCTGGTACTCCTTCACCTTGCCAACCAGCGGGCCCAGGCTGCGGGAGGAGAAGCCACTCAGAATGAAGAGGAAGAGGGATACTGTCCACCGTCAAAAGGGATGCTCGGGCTCACTCCTCCTTACAGGCAGCTCAGCCCCAGGGCCAGTATTACCAACCGCCAGTATGGAGTACTGCCATCCCACAGCACACCTCGTGGCCCCAGCTTACATACCCTGCATTGTTGCCTCAGTTAACTCAGTGGATTTTAGATCAGATCTGCAGGACACTTTGTATCAGCTACTGCAAACAAGAGGTCAGTTAAGATCTTACTGGAAGGAGCAGCCCCTAAACTATGAGAATTCGAAGCAAAGCAACCACGTTACATGGAGTAATGGTAAAATCTACAGGCAAGTTTTGGAAAACAGCAAAATCAACTCAACCATCAAAAACTGACTTTCAGGAGGAAATGCCAAATGGATTTTCACAAGCAATTAGCTAGCTATTGCCCACTGCCTCGGGCATGAAAACCTCTACTGGAGCCAAGGCTTCCCACAGAGGGAAGACTGTTCCCTTTTCCCTGCACTTCTAAAAAATCATGATTAGCAAAGCTGTTGAAAACCCGTGTTTCCTGCTGGTAAATTTGTATTCAAAACTGTACATAGAGAATCTGTCAGCATTTGTTTGCAACAATTTTTTTTACATATTACAGAGAAAAGAGAAACTAGAGATTTTGGCTCTGAATGCTCCATGACACTAGGGCACAGCCACAGATCCCTGGGGACTGTCATCAGTGCTCCATGACCATATAGCTCCAAAGGAGAGGCTACTAGTTGCCTGTAGAGTACAAAGAGACAGACACATGTGCAGGGCTTTCACCATTCCCTTCTTTCACTGACTGAAGTGTACACACACGAGAGGTTCTGTTTCTAACAGTGATAAGTCCCTGACTTCAGTGAGAGCTGAACAGGACTGTCAAAACACTAGCCTTGAAGATCTATGGTTTCTAAAGAGCTTGTATGAGAAGACGTGGTGCTAGCATGCATTTTCTGCCTTCTTTTTCTCTCTTCCTTTTGGCATAGCTCCAGTAATGCAAGCTGTAAGGAACACCTATGCACGGGCAGTGGTCTCCAACTGCAAGATCTCTCAGTAGTTTCCTCACTCACTCCTGAATCCTAACCTGGGCTGCACAGACCCACACTTGGGCTTTATCCAACTGCCAGTGTCCTTCAAAGCACCACATTTTTCTTTCTTAGGAGACCTGTGCTGGGCTTTCACTGGGCTGGGAAAAACTGACTGGCCACTAACTGCTCTTATAGTATAAAAAGGAAGTATTATTGGTTCCATTTCGAGGCCTCTCATTATGACATTCTGGATGAAACAGAGGTTGCAATGAATGTGGACTTACTGCTAATGCAGCCACAGATAAACAGACAGGGAAATCTGTACTCTGTTCAGTGCCCAACCGTTTTGCTTGACAAACCAGAAAAAAAGAAGCCAAAGTAGGCAGAGACGGGAATGGGGCCAGAAAAAGTCAGGAAAGTGGGAATCAAAAGAAAGGGCCAAAGGTAGAGTACAGGGATAGAAGTGGCATGTGGATAAAAGGAAGGGAATATGAATAAGATCCACAGTAGGGAAAAACAGAGGAACTCAAAGTGGTCTGTAAGTGTCCCACCTTTCTGGAGCCCTGAGCGTGAACCGACCCATTTCTTTTCTAGAATGAACACTCCCACTTAGACATGCTGGGGGAAAGAGACAGGAAAGAACATGTCAGCAGTAGGATCACTTCATCAGGTGATTCAGTAGTACAGGAACCTTCTGCCTTTTTATTTGGATTTAAAAGAATCCAAAGGTGAAACAACAGCACAGACTACACGTGGAGGCAAGGCAGGGAAAGAGCCCAAGTGCGTTATCAACATTAATGAAAATGACCTTGAAGAGCAGGATTTGAACCTGAAATTCAAATGGCACTTTTGCAGGGCTCCATGCCTTTAGTACCATCTCTATCAAAGACAAGCACCACTGGGAAATTCATTGCTGGATTTCCAAGTATGAGAAAGGAGAGGAATTTGATGACCCAAGTTTTAAACTGAGCTTCTCTCTGAAGAAATAAGATCTTAGGCACGCTACTTTTAACATGAAATGGATCATGATCTAAACACTGAACTACTTCCAAGATCACCCACTGCTTCCACAGAGGTATCTGTACGCTCACCCACTCTGAGTATCAGCAGAGAAAGAGACTGCTTTGCCCAGTATGAGCAGGAAAGCCCCTGCCAAGGGAGGGTCACAGCAGGTGCCAAGGCTGCAGGGCCAGGCTCCACTCTAATGCCCTCTCTGCTGCCCGTGACAGCTTTATGACTGCCCAGGAACACAGCAGTTACTGTGCAGGCCCTTACCACTTGACAGCGAGGTTCTGTACTTCTCCATTTTTGTCCTCCAGCAATTTCAAAAGCATTTTCACAACTTTTTTCTCACTGTCCTCATCAAGTTTTATCGAGTCTTTCTGCAGCTCCATCATCAGGTCGTTGGTGGCCATAAACCTGAAAGAGCACAGAGCAGAAGTGTATTGGCTGGTACACAAACACATTTGCTTTGTATGACTCTGGACAACAAAACTCAACAACTAGCACTTGTATGAAAACACACTTTCAAAGAGTAACCTGCAACCCTTTATGCTCTTCTGAAAAATAAGGTACAAGGAATTATTACTATAATACCAGGGGAAAGCTCGGAGGCAGCTGATGAAAAGGCTTTAGCTAAGGCATTGGTGAAAATGAGAAACGTATGTTCTCTCCCTAAAATACACATCAGGGATGGGGTAAACTGAAGTTCTAAAACTGGAAAGCAGCTTGTGTATTTTTTCTCAGAGATGGTTAACCATGCTACAAAAAATCATGGTGGGTTTTTCTTCATCATTTCAACCAGCCCAGCAAAACCACCTGGCTATGTTCTCTCTGGCTTATTTAGCACAGATATTATGATCCCACACATGGAGAAGGCCTAACAAGCTGAAAAATGACAAATAAAGTCAGGACTCCATGTAAATGATAGCTTAGAAGTTCTCTAGGCTATATTTAGACTGCTATGAGCAAAACCAAACAAGTATTTATTATTCCAGCTTAGAAGGAAAAACAAACTCCCAGCTGACTGTTAGTCAATATCATTTTCTAAGAGGGACAATGCCAAAATGGATATTGAGAAGTTCTGGCAAGTATCTCTTTTCCTGGGAGCAGGAGATGTAAAAGGTGGTAGGAGTCTGAGGTTCTGAGAAATCTAAGTGTGGCTATCGTTCATTAGCTGCTTTCTAATGTTAGCCTCAGCACAGGGGCACGTGTCTAAACGAAACCCCAGAGAAGCCCTTCCCTCTCTTTTACCAAATGACACCTCAATTTTAAATTAGGCTCTGACATAATTCATTCAGCATGTAGCAGCCCTCATGAACCAGGGGAACATGTGTGCCTTTGATCTGCAAGTCCCTCTTGAGCAGCAGTTAGGTGCACCTGGAACAAGGGACTGCTGTGGTGGTAGCCTGAAATCCAAAATGAGAGAAACAGAGGGATTCTGACCTATGACATTAACAGTATGCACCCAGGTTTTGATGCTGCAGGAGCTATGAAGCTGCACTTGCAGCTCAGCGTCTGCACAGAACAAGCATGACCAATTATGGCCATGGGCTGAGCAGAGCCCTCACAGCAACACATCCAGCTTTCAACTCACTAACTGCTGCTGTCCTGCCCGCAGGACCTCAGACACTGGCACATGGATCCGTTTCTGAGAGAGAAGCACACGAGACCTGGTCTTTAACAGGCCGTGGAACTGAAGACAGGCAATGGGCTCATGTTTGACCGTGTGCTGTGAGTAAATAGCCCTGGAATATCTCTATAATATGACACATGCCCTGTCTTGAGCACATCTTGTTTGGATCATTAACTGTAAATTCTTTGAGCAAACTATTTGTGCAGCTACTTCATCACTGACCTCTTTAAAAAGCACATCAGAAAAACATCAGCAGCCTCTGCAAAAAAATCAACCTACTTCTATGATATTACTAACCTCTCTCTTCTAAAAGACCTCAACATGGTCTGGCACAAATGTGACCTTCCAGGCTGATCCTGAGAACACAACATGCTCATGGGTGAAATCATTCATATCTGTTATTTTAGTACTTCTTTACAGAATGCCTTAACTATCAAGCCAGCAGCCTCAGCCATAAAAATATATCATTTTTTTTTCTGGTGACATAAAGAGAATATAAGAACTTTAGTCCTGTTAGGAAAGAATGTTTTCCCCTTGCAAGCTGAGCACCGCCAGTATCTGCAGCATCCAGCACCTGGGACAGGTGACACCCAGCTGCTCAGGCTAGCGTCCTCTCAGCCCTTCTCGTGCCATGGCCATCTAACTTCCTATTGGAAAAACAGAGTATTTCCGCTTTTTTTTTTTTTTTCTACAATGTTCTTCATTTACAAAACACTTCAGACTTTAAAGTCTATCTCTCAAGGCGTTCATGTTCATTTCCAAACTCGGCAAGGCAGCCAGACGTCGCTGGTTTCTCTACATCTCTCCTCGGCCAGAAGAACGCAGATGGCTTTACTTAGTGTAGAGAAACCGGACTAATGTCTCTGATACAGAAACATCCTGCACACCTGCAGCTGGGGCCGGGGGCACCGTGCCTGCTCTTAACACTGCGAAGCGATCCCCTGGGTAGGAGGGGACCCCGCAAGCGCAAAGTGACACACGCACACCTCCCCACCCCTCGTACAAAGGGACACCCCAGCGGGAGGGGACCCCTTCCCAAGGCCCCGCGGTGCCGCCCCGGGTGGCCGCTGCCCGCAAGGCCCGTGCCGCGCCGGGAGGGCGGGCCCGCACCTGAAGTCCTTGTCCGTGGAGGTCATCTTCTCCAGCAGGCTGGAGATGTGGTACGAGACGCTGGCCATGGCGGCGGCCGCAGGGGTCGGGGTCGCGCCGCCGCCCGCTCCCCTCAGAGCTGCCCCGCGAGCCGCGGCCGGGGCTGAGCGCGACCCCTGCCGCCCGCCCCGCAGCGCCCCGCCCCGAGCCCTCCCCGCGGCCCCTGCCGCCTGCCCCGCAGCGCACGGCCCCGAGCCCGCTCCGCCCCGAGCCCTCCCCGCGGCCCCTGCCGCCCGCAGCGCCCCGCCTCGTCCCGCCCCGCGGCCCCCACCGCCCGCAGCGCCCCGCCTCGCCTCGTCCCGCCCCGCGGCCCCCGCCGCCCGCAGGGCCCCGCCTCGTCCCGCCCCCCCCCCGAGCCGAGCGCGGCGCCGCCTCCCGCCAGGGCCCGGAACCTCGGCGCGGCCGGAACGTTGTGGCGCAGGCGAGCGGCGCGGCGGGGCCGTTCGTGCGTGGGAGCGCCGTGCCACGTCTGAGCAGCGCGGGCGGAGGCCAGCGGGGCCGGGCCGGGCCGCTCAGCGCCGGGAGCGCCGCGCCGCGGGAGCCGCCGCCATGGTGAGCGCGGCGCGGGGATGGGGCCCGGCCCAACTCCCTGGGGAGGTCGCTGGCGAGGTCTCGGGGCTGCCCTGCTCTCCCCGCGGTGCCCACGCGAGCAGGAGGGAGAGGCGGCGGGGCAGCGCGGCGGAGAGCCGCTGGTGTCCCTGTGGCTCGGCCCGGGCGCGGGGAGGCCGCGCCGCACCCGGGCAGACACCGGGTGTAACGCGCCGGGCAGTGGCAGCCCCGGCCCGCGGCGGCTGCGGGGCCCGGCCCGCCGCGCCGTGTGCGACGCGCAGCCACCCGGCCGCGGCCAGGCGCTGATGCGCGGGTATTGTTTCTCCTTCTCCCCTGGCAGGTGTCGGTCATTAACACCGTGGACACCTCTCACGAGGACATGATCGTAAGTGTGGAACAGAAGCACCGCTTTAAACCTTACTTTTCGCGCCTTGTTTCTGCTCGTTTCTCTGAACCAGCGTGTACACATACGCTAAATGCTGCAGAGCTCAGCAGATGAATCTAACTTTCCTGCATGTGGCTCTTTACAGGAACAAATGTGTAAGTAAGGGTGGGAGAGAACATTTCAAAGGCATTTGTGGAAGCAAGGAGCCCATCTAGGCAGTGAAGCATCGAGCAGATGAGGTGTCAGCATTCTTACACCCATTTCACATGTGAAAGACTAAACCCGTGTCACTGGTCAAGGCTTTGTAGTCACCTGTGCCCATTTCCCGTTGTTTCCTGAGAACTGCATTGCTGCTCTGAATTCCTTAGGCTGCTTCTGTGTAACGTTTGTGTAGTGAGTGAAAACAGCAACTGGGGACATAAAGGATGTCAGTGGCTTACCTTGATTGTTTAAAGCTGGGACTCTGTTACAGCTGCGTTTCAAATGTAGTGAGCTGTTAGGAGAGCGGAGCTCACCCTGCTGACAGCAGTGCTCCCGTTGCCTTGCAGCACGATGCCCAGATGGATTACTACGGCACTCGGCTGGCCACCTGCTCGTCCGACAGATCTGTGAAGATCTTTGACGTCCGGAATGGAGGGCAGATCCTCATCGCAGACCTGAGGGGGTAAAGTGTCAGAAACAGGAGATGATGATCTCTGGGAATGTTCAGTATTTATCGCTCTGGTCACGTAGAGTGCTTATAGGTAAATCCCCCCCAAGGTGACAGGAGCTCTGTCTGGTGCTGCTGGGCTGCAGAGGGGACAGGGAGCTGGTCAGAGGTACACCAGGACTATTTCATTTGTTGAATACTTGGCATCTCTAATGTTAAAGAATGAAACTCACAATCTTAACTGCTAACACAAAGAGAGATGTTTGGAATTGTTCATAATGGCAGTGGCTTTGTCTGACAGCCCGGTTGCTGTTCTTGGCATCACTTATTCTTCATACCAGTGCATTAATCACTTCCAGAACACCGCTGTGCAGTACTGATAGCTGAGCAACAGCCACAGCCGGGGTGAGCTTCTCTCAGCTTTTCCAAATAGCATTGTTTCTTGCAGGCACGAGGGTCCTGTGTGGCAGGTGGCCTGGGCTCATCCCATGTACGGGAATATCTTGGCTTCCTGTTCCTATGACAGGAAGGTGATCGTCTGGAAGGAAGAAAATGGCACTTGGGAAAAGACATATGAGTACACAGGGCACGATTCCTCAGGTATGTGGGTCTGGAGCTGGGCAGCCAGACTGGGGATGTGGGAGGATCCAGGTAAGACCGGAATAAACCCGTCAGTGTTAAGGAAGAAAGCCTCAATCAATCAGACAGGGATAAATTAGTGGGGGGACAGTAAGTCTGTTCACCATAAACAGAATGTTTGCGTAAGGTTGTGTTGCTGGATAACCTCCTCTCCTGATTCATACAGTATTCTATAGTTTTACAAACAAATCAGCTTTCAAATAAACAAGATGGCAGGGTACTCAATTCCTGAGGAAAATAATGTATCCAGAACAGGAAGAAAGGAAAAAGGTGGATTTTTTGTTTTACAATAGAAACTGTTTTGTTCTGAATATTGCTCCTCCTACATGCAGATCAGAGAAGGCTCCAGCTTTGCTGTGTTACCAATCCAGACTTTAAGTACTGTGCTGGCCGTCCAGCTGCTGTTTTTGAGTCAGCAATGGTCCTCGCTGTTGCAGGGAATGGTCAAGAGTTTTTAATCTCTCATTAATGAGAGTTCTGTCTTGGTGTTCTTCTTCTAAAAGAGTGCCAGAAAAAAGGCAATTCTATGTCATTTAGTACACAATGTTAACTAAGAGTCTCTCAGCAAGGCTCACTATTCTTAGCTCGCAAAGCTGCTCACTGTTAGTGACTGTCCCACTAATACTGGTCAGGGAATTGGCTAGTCAGTTTTAGGAAGTCACTGTGTTGTGATCTAGTCTGTCTCACCCTCCACAGTGAATTCTGTCTGCTGGGCACCACACGACTATGGATTGATCCTGGCCTGTGGGAGCTCGGATGGGGCCATTTCCTTACTGAGCTACACGGGTGATGGGCAATGGGAAGTCAAAAAAATCAGCAACGCACACACGGTGAGTCTGTTCCTTGTGTACTTGTTTCCTACCTCATTGTGGTGACTACCAAGGCACGTGAATGTCACAATACACTACTGGTAATACCTGTTTCTCGTGCATTATTGTTAAACATGGTGCTGGAAGTTATCTGGTAGAAAATAGTGTTGATACTAAGAACACCTGTATAAACTGAAGCTGGAAAAACTGCAGGACCCGTGCTTTTCCCAAAATAGTGGTGACTTTTGCTTAAGCAGAACTTCATAAGCTAATTGCAGTGGTGCTCAGTAAAAAACATTTGTCTTCACAACAACACCTTCTGCCTCTGCATTCCTAAACCTTAGCAACTGTGCTTATCTTGTGTCTTTTCAGTTTCTATCTCTGCCCCCACTGTTTACATATCCGCGATGATATTTGCACATTAAACAGTTACTTAGCTACCTAAGGCTTTCTGTGAAGTGCCCTAGTGAGACTAGATTGTATCTGCATTTCTTATTCATCTGATATCCATCCAACATTGTGCAGGACTCCTGTTTTCCTAAGATGGGCTTATTCCCCCTCAGTGGAAGATGCTCGATGTCCTTTGCCCCCTCTTAAGCAACTTCTAATAATGATACGTTTTCATTAAATAGATTGGATGTAACGCAGTTAGCTGGGCTCCTGCCGTGGTACCAGGAAGCCTTGTAGAACAACCATCTGGTCAGAAACCAAACTACATCAAAAGATTTGCATCTGGTGGCTGTGACAACCTTGTCAAGATCTGGAAGTAAGTGCTCTGTTACCAGACTGAAGAACTTCTAAAACCTGATACCCTTTATAGCCTTTTAATTTCCCTGTTAGTATTTCGAGTAATATTGTTGGCATCTCTATACTCTCATCTTTGAATTGCTGTTTGAGAGAAGATCTTTAAAAATAGAAACAACACAGTGATGGACAATTTCTCACAAGTTATAGCAATTTGTGTCAGCCCTGCTTCCTTTTATCTTGGAAAGTAGCTTTGTAGTTGCCTTTTATTACCACTGTCACTTGGACAACAGCACGTTTTTGTATGGTAATTGAAGATCAAATACCCTTTCTCCTGTGCTGCTTCCTGTCCCTTGGAAGGGATCTTGTCAATTTAAGCCAGAGAGCTTTTTGGAGAAGAGCAGGGAATAGTTGTATGGTCTGGATAAGCCAGGAGTCTGAAAGGTACAAAACCAAAGCTTTTCAGAGGAGACGAGAAATAGGTCTGGCTGCTGCCTCCATCCTTCTGACTGTGTAAATGTGTTTTCAGGGAAGAAGATGGTCAGTGGAAAGAAGAGCAGAAGCTGGAGGCCCATAGTGACTGGGTTCGAGATGTGGCCTGGGCTCCATCCATAGGCTTGCCAACAAGTACCATTGCTAGCTGCTCACAGGTGAGGCTTCTATTGGAGTGACGGAGGCAGCTCTTAATGCCCTCGTGTCCGTTTAAGAAAGAAAGGGGAAGGACATAAAGGAAGCAAACACATGGGGCTTCTTGTCAGAGCTGCGAGTTGGAAGCGTGGCCATATGTGTAGTGAGTGTTGTTTTTCTGTGTTGTTACTAGTGGTCTGACTAACTTGGCCTGTTTGCTTTTGTAGGATGGCAGAGTGTTTATTTGGACATGTGATGATGCCTCTGGCAATTCATGGTCACCAAAGCTACTGCATAAATTTAATGATGTTGTCTGGCATGTGAGTTGGTCCATTACTGCAAATATTCTCGCAGTGTCTGGAGGAGACAATAAAGTGAGTACTGCTGCCTTGGCTCAGTCCTGCATGCCATACTGTCAGAGGGCTGAGCTGAGACACACTAGCATCACTTTTGTTTAAAGACAAGACTTGTAGATTCTCTTTTGTTGCAATAGTGATTTTTTTTTTTCATTTGGTTCCTCAAGAGGGAGGCCCCTAACCTTTGGCACTCTACTTGCTATACATTCTTACCCCTTAGGGGAGATAGAAATGCAGGGTTCACTTCCTTTTGTAAAGTACTAACAGCAGAATTCACACACTTTCCCGTTACCTCTGGGTGGTTATTCAGTATACAGCAACAACTAACTTGATACTTGGAACAGTGCTATAGCCATAGACTATCACTAAACTAGAGACGTGATGGTTGTGAGGAAGTGGGAAACTGTGGGTGTATGAAGGCTGAAACTTTTGCCTGGTTTGTTTTTGAGGTCACACTCTGGAAGGAATCGGTAGATGGCCTGTGGGCTTGTATCAGCGATGTCAACAAGGGCCAAGGAGGGGTTTCTGCTGTGACGGAGGGGCAGCAGAACGAGCAGTGACAGGAGTGGATGTTCCAGCTGCAACACCTGGTTACTGTGCCTGATGGGCAATGTTTCTTCAACCAGACAAGAACTGATTTTATCTAAACTGGAGCTGAACATGGGAAACAAATATCCAATTTTATGAGCACTCTCTTAACTATTACTGGGAGGCTACAATCTGTTGATAATCAGCCTTAATTGACATTACCTTAAATTTAAGGGCAAGAGCATAGCAAAGTACTGTGCCTTATACTACTCCTTGATACTGCAGAAATTGTACACAAATTGTACACAAATTCAATGTGCTGTGGTCAGACTTCAGGCACCTGAGCAGGAAAAGGAAGAGTCTGGCAGAGTGGTCAGATTTGAAGACCTTTGCGCAAGGGGACAAATATTCTGTCCTTTCAAAGGCCAGAGCTTAGTTTCAAGTGAGAGGAATGACTGGTGGAGTTTCCAGTATTAGGTGACAGCTTGCTCACTACCCCTTCTGGTAGAAGGGACATGGTGCTTAGATATTCATGAAAAGAAGGTGCTTTCCTGAAGATGAAAAGGAGTAGTGGAATGCATATGTCTTTGCTTTACAGTACTCTTAAACTTGGTTATTTGACCAACATCAATAAATCAAACTACAATTTGAAGATTTTTTTTTTAGCCTCATGTCTGTACTGTACCTCAGGTTTTTGTGTTGAAATACCAACAGAATAAAGTTGTATTGGCTAAAGCCTGGTGTGTGGTGGTGGTAAATTATCGTTTTATAGGCCTTGTCAAGGCTGTCTACAGTCTGCCTTCAGTCAAGCCACAGTCATGTCCTCCCATCCATGGTATTAACTTTACAAGAGATGAGAAGTATTAGTCCATTGGAGGCCAACATCATATGTAGTGTAAGAGCAAACTGATTTTGCCTTCAGTTAAACTTGCGAGCCGTTGCACTTCAGCAAAGTATCTTAGGTTTGAGAAAACACAGTATGCCTTCAGCTAAAACTGAAGTATTCTTCCTCTCTTACAAGAGGGAAAGTACTTAAATAAAGGTGGTATTTTCCCTTTATTCAGTTGCATTGTAGTAACACAAGTGAAATGTTCACACCCTCGTTCTCTAAGGCAGTGAATCTCAGGCAGGCACTCTTGGCATCATCAAGATAATATACTTCTTTTTCCAGAAAAACAAACCTTGCTTTACAATTGTTACCTGTACTAACCAAATAAGATCCTCATTACTCTCACAGAAGCACATGAATCTTTCCGTATGCCAACAGACATACACAATATTCCTGTTCTATTTAAATACACTGTAGCCTTACTGCCCCCACAATTAATCATTTCACCTAGAAATTACTATGACATTCAAACAGTTCCATTTCAAATCATACAGCAAAGCATTATCTGTTTCCAAGCTGTTTTCCCTTACCATCACTGTCTTGTCATGACACAAGAGTTTTCAGATAGGAAATTAAGTTCTAGCACATGATCCGCATTGTTAAGTTGATGAAGCTTCTGGCATGTCACCTGCTAACACACTGGTTAACTAGGTTGCCTGTAATGGCAAGTGTGGTAACTTGGAAAACAAACAAATCCCACTGTTTTGTACAACAGCCTGTGTAAATTCATATCCAGCACTTCCATTTTCCTTACTACTTGGGGTGCTCACAGGCCCTGATAAAGCTGAACATGCTGGTCCAAAGACCAAGCTCTCAGAAGCTGCAGCGGATATATCTCTGTCGTTGGGAATCCAGAAACAGTTTGATTCTTGGACCAGCGCAAGTTAAAGTAGAAAACAAGAAATACAACTTGCAAAGTTGTCATCTTTCATCATGTATTTCTCCTTTTCTACTGCTGTTTCTCTGGAGTAAAAATAGTTTAAAAAAGAGTCCATTTTCCTTCACGGGATTTTTGTAGACTGTCAGCCACTGCTCCTCATCTCCACTGCAGATCTGAACATTTGTTAATGTTTCATTTCTAGACTAATGGTAGCATAGTTTCCTAGATATCTTGTTCAGTTTTGTTCTTCCAACAAAAGACAGTCTGATAAAACAGAACCTTGGAGCAAATACAGAAAGAACGCACTTAACGGCAAAAATGAGAAACATGGCTATCACCACAGCCAGGAATACAGCTCAGCTTCTCCACAGCTGTTTCATCACCTCACATAATAAAAAGTTTTCCTTTTAGGAAAAAAAAAGGGGAAAAAAATAGTTGTATCATGGAACAATGTTAATGTCACAGGAAAAAAAGCAAACTCCCAGTTTGTTCCCTACACATTGAAATTGTATGTCACAACCAGCACAGCAACAGATCTATGCACTGTTTTCACCTTTTTGTTGATTTTGTTATCTCTCAAGAGATCCAAGTTTCCGAGGAATTTAAATACCTACAAGAATGCATTTCCAGGACCACTGTGTCACAAAACAAACACTCCAGTCTATATATAAAGTGCTCCCGAAAGCAGCTGTTAGGTGATGCCACAAAACTAACCAGGTAACGTTTCAGAGCATTTCCAGCTTTTGCCGGTTTCCTTCTGTATTTCCTCTCCACTCACCTATCATAGGACACAGTAAGCAATAGTCCTTTTTGGATGGGATAATTTTACCTTCAGTGTATAAAAACTATGTTTGCTTTCTTCATGCATCTTTAGAAATAATGTCAGCGTGTTAAAGTCAGGAGTAATGTTTTCACTGGATCTGGATCCAATTAAACACGGAGGCTGTAAAATACATTTAATTTTTCAACCTATGTTTTCAGGTTTAGCACCCTGCCTCAGGAAGATAATCATGTTCCTCAGAACCTTTCTGCTGGGAATTCTTCTTTTCAGCATCCTCTGGACAGAAACTACTCTGGCTGGCTCCAGTTTTTTAAGCCCAGAATATAAGAAATTACAGGTAAAAAAAACCCAAAAGAGGTAAAAATGCTTTCTCAGTATGCTTTCTCCTTGGTATGTCCTCAAAACCAATACTCTTTACAGCATTCAGAGAAGCATTTAGAAGATATAGTTTCTGGAAGATGAAGGAGTTACTTTAAAGAACTAACCATTAGCATTGTACTCATGCTGTGAGATACACAATACCTAACTGATCTCACTCACTAGAGATCAACAATCTGAAAAAAACCTGAAGAGAACAATTCGCTTCAGTGATTTGTTGGTACCTTCTTTGGAAGTTAACTGTAAGATGTGTATTCTTTAATGAACCCCTAAACCATCTGTGTTAATTACAACTTCGAATTTCCCCACTAAAGACTAGTTTGATTAAGGGAAGAATATGGATATAATATTTTGCTTGCTTTCTAGAGTCCAAAAAGACCCACAGCACAATTACATAGTCGTGGCACAGAAGGCTTTAGGGATACAGAAGAAACAGGAGCAAGAGATGACAGAAACAATATGGAAATTAAGGTTTGTATTCATTCTTATTGCTTACATACAATTTTAAGGAGTGGGGCTGGGTAAGACAATTTCTGTCACAGCAGCTAGTACAAATAAAAACACAATCATATTTAACTTGAAACACAAATAGTGAACGGCAGGAAGCATTTTCATATTAGCTGCAGTAGTTCAGATCACAGTCACCTCTTTAGAGTTTTCTTTCCTCCTGTTTGTGTGGTTCATTCTGCAGTAATTGAACAACCTGTTTTCCAGATTTTAATGGCGTATCTCAGCACTAGTAAGGGAATAGATAGAATAACTTTTTATACCTCTTGCTTATTATCATTCCCAAGAAAAAAATGAACTTACACTGTCCTTCTTCAGAACTTGTACGTTAAACTCTGTCTTTTAATGTTTTTATAGTTTAATGTTCCCTTTGAAATCGGTGTCAAGGTAACAGAAGAAGAGTATCAAGAATATGGACAAGCACTGGAGAAGATGCTTGGGAACATGCTTGAAGAGAATGCTAAAGGTACTGACAACCACATCATAAAAGACAAGCTTTTTTTGAAAAAGAAAAACAACAAACAAAACCTTAACCATGAACCAAACGCCCAACACCACAAACTAAACAATTCTCACTATCTGGTTTGTCATGTAAGACCACCAGAGCAGCATTTCAGAAGTGACAGATACTAAGCTATCACTATGAGAACCACCGCAGTACCTGATGTTCAGAAACTGCCACTTGAAGAATCACATTGAAGTACATGAGGCATGACCAATTTTTTTTTCATACCTTTACAATTTTCATGGTGAAATGTATTTAAAACATCATTATAACAGATAACTCTAGCTGTGTCACTGATAACTGAGGTTCTAATGACCAGCTCCCACCACAAGCTCTCTGGTTTTTACCTTTATGGACAGATTTAGTTTATTTGCACTCACCCATGTTAAGCTGATTATTACCAATCTTCTGGTTTAATGTTTATGTTAGTCTTAATATGTGTTATACATTCCAACTACAATCACTTCACTGTTCTGCTTTCACCCTGTTTTTCAGGGTCCTAAGGCTTCTCCCAAGCTACTTTCTCAGTTTTCCTCGAAATTCCTTCTGAAGGGCTACTTCTATGGCCGTTACATGAATGAGACAGTCTAATGCCTATATGCCCTTATAGAATGGAACTATGTGAACGCCACCTTATCTTCTGCCTTCAGCTGAGCACTTGTAGAACTTCAAGATTATCAAAACAGGTTATTCAGAAAAGTACTGAGACTATCAAAATAATTTTTCTCTCTTGCCTTTGTAGAAAATCAGGTGAAGAACTGAGGAAAAATGAAGGACAAGGACAGCACTAGATGGCCTGATGTGTTTTAAATGTTACTTTAAAATTAAATTGTTGCTGATTTCACATTTAAAGAAGAGAGAAGTATGTGAACCTGAACAGTTTGCCCTGACAGACTTTGAAAGGAATTATCTATGAAGGAAGAGTTGGAGCTAAAAATAGTAAAGAACAAGGTTAATCACTGGCTGACATGTAGGCTTATGTTCTTATTTTATCTCTTTTCCTTGATAAATATAGTGACTTTCTAAATGATGTGTCTGAAGGCTATATGAATCCTTTCTAAAACTGGTGGAGGCCTCTTATACTTCTATACACATCTGGAACAGAGAATAAAGCTTATGCTGAAACTGCAACTACTTGTGGAGTTGTTCTTTCTTTGAATAGCTCAAACTAGATATTTCATGGAACAAACTACACAAACCAGATGGACAAGGACTCCACTCTCAGTTTCCAAATTAATTGCCAAGGGACTTCTGAATATGAAAAAAATCTACTCTGTCTCTAAGTTAAAAAAAAAAGGAAAGAAAAACAAAATGAGTCTAACAGGCCAATGTGATAAACATAAATACAACTGCAAGTTTTATTAGACATGTTCTCTTTTTCTGTCACAGAATTAATCACTTAAATGAAGCGATCCCTTTGGTGCCACTAGTACCACCCTGTGCTACACTCCACCAGAAGTAAATGAAAATTAGAAGGGAAGGGGAAAGTGGATTAAAAAGGAGTAAAGAATTCCTAGGAGCCTTGCTCAGCATAAGTAGGTAGACACATGATTTTTGAAACCTGCAGAAGTGTTATGGGAGCAAAGAGTCATGTTTATTATGCTGAACTGTAATTGTCACTTCCACAACAGATATATTACTTGTGTTATATTTATATTTAATGTTTTCCAAGCATGTTCCATGAAATCAGTCAGCCAATAAGCTATCCAAGAAAACTATCAGACAGAGATACTGCACAAATCCTTTCTTAAAATAAGTAGCACTGTAGTTAGGATTGCTGTTTCTAGAATTCTGACAGAATTGTGCAGGATGGAGTCTGCTGACTGAGAAGAAACGGCTAAGCTAGTTTACCGAACAAAAATTAAAGCACAGTTGCTGTGTTGCTCAACCAGTTTATTGAGAACAACACAAAAACCCCAAGCAGTGTTTCCTAGTGATGTAGTGAGAGACTTGAATGTGTAAATGTGTGGTTTTGTGCTTCGCAAATATGACATCAACCTCTAGGGGGTAGTATAGCCTAGTACTGAATAACGATCAGGCCAAAACAGGTCTCTTTCTAGTCTGCCTAGCAGAAACCAATGCTTCCTATTTTCTTCCCAGTGTTTGGCTCAGAGAGACTACTTTCTACAGCCTCTCTTGCTTTGGATGCAGAAGAATCGGTATGCAATCTGCCCTGGGTATTCACTACAACTAGTTGCCCTAACCCAGACACTGCATACAATGAATGCCAAAAAAGTGACCTAACCAAGACACAAGGAACTATTTAAAAATAAATAAATAACCCCAAAAGGCAAAATGAAAGTATGGTGTTTCTCTCTGCCAACTCAGAATCAGTTTCTATCCACTTGGTAATTATGTACCAAACTCACTCAGATTTCAGCAACCAACAGGAATGGATTCTCATGGGGCTGAAAAGCAAAAGTCTTCAAAACAATACTCTTTTATGTGCTCCGTAACAGTATGACAAAGGACTCTTATGTGTGCCATCCATGAAGTTACACAAATATTTGATTATGTCCTCCAATATTATTTGGATAGGAGGCAGCGGGGAGGAGGCAAGGGCAGTGTGTACTTCTGTGCTGGTGCCAAGTCATTGGCCCAGCCTTCCCTAAGCAGAAGCTATTTTGGAATCAGACGCCACTCCAGTATTACTTAAGTACCTCAGTTGAGATTTTTTTCCATCCTGTAGCTGAATATGCCCATTTCTTTGTGGTTTATTCTTACTAGTAATTTGAGATAACAAATGAAATAGATTTTTTTTTTTTTAAAGAAATCCCATTATGAAAAGGCAAATGCAGCCGTTATGGGATTCACCTTCAGCTATAATCACTCTCCCTGAATTGAAGAGGAGGCAGTAGCACCTTTGTTTTCAAAAACCCTTAAGAAAAGTAAAAGTTGTCTTCTTCCACTAATCTGAGATGATTATTCAACTGAGAAAATGAAATAAGGTGGTTAATTAAGATATAATCAGCCCAGTTCCTATATATATATAATATAGTAAACATTACATGAAAGAAATAACAATCAATTTAGAGTTCCTCAAAATAAGCAGCTAGTATTTTGTGATTACTTTAAGTGTTTCATTCTTTCTATATTAAGGAAGTGGAAAACATCCAGTTACTTCAACTGTAGTAGTTTCCACAGACTAAAGAATGATCTAATGCTTTGCCTTTGTTTTTTCTTTCTTTGTGTAACAGTACATCACTAGACTGGGCTTTAGAAAACTAGGAAACTCCTGAAGTGTCAAACAGAGTCAAACCACTTAATTCTCTTCATTTTAAATTTCTCAAAAATATTCTAGATATTAAGATCCCCAAAAATATTTCAATACATCCATTCAACAAAGACATACTCACTAGTATTACTTTCTTTTCTTTTGGTTCATCCATAAACGCAGAGGCTTCTACAGGAACTGCACTTCAGCAAGGCACAGGGTGTCCTTCAGAGTCACTCAGAGCAGCAGCCAGGAAGCCATGAGCTTATTCAGCCACTTGTGTTTTCTCTATACATCAACACCATCCTTTGTCAAGTTTTGCAATGACATGGGTGCTGTTTGAGGTGCAGCCAAGCTTACAAGACTTCCATACCATGGGCTATCTGCCTGAACTTTGCGGGGTGGAGACATCTCCTTTCTGCCTGTTACCCACATTGAGTTTCCAAACGCTTTCAGAGTGTCTTTGGGTATATCATATCACTGCTCATCACTAGTTCTTCCTTTTCTTCTTCCTGACATCTCCAGCCTGTTGTTTTCTCAAGTTGCACTTATTTTCCATTCTTTGCATGATATTTACCTCAGTACACCCAGGTTTATTTTCAAGCTAGAAAATAAATGAAGAAGTCTATCTGTTAGCAACTTGTTTAAGCAGCTTTGAACAACTAAACCGATAGTAGGTGAGTCAGGGGAGGGAACAACCTAAAGGACAAGAACTTTCCTCCCCTCCCAAGAAAGGGGAAAGTGCTATAAAACTCTACAGCTAGCCAGTTCAGGAACTGGAAGCAGAGTAGGCTAATTCCCTACAGTTTTGCTCTTTTCATATTTATGCTTACAATAAAATACATCAGTAGTTGTCTACCTGAAAGGAAGTATTAAATGACCATCAGACATTACAGGATACTAAATGAGGTTAAGATAACATTATTGAATTTTACAGATCAAATAACATAATTGGGTTTGGACAACACAAAACACAAACTCAATGGATGTTATGTTTTCCTAACCCCTCATGAGTTAAGTCAAATATCTGTCTTTTAGAAAGCCAGAGGGTCTATAGAAAGCAACCAGCTACAAAAAGTAAAGCAAAAAAATAAAGCATCTCTGGTGCAATAGTGGGTTTTTTGCATCAGCTTTATAACGAAAGTGAAGTTCATTCTCGTCTATTCTTGCAGTCTGTTACAAGAACAGGAAGTCAAGACTTCAACAAAGAAACATCGTAACTATAAATAGGCGTGACAGGAAGAACTCCAGAAGCCTTTAGAGCAAGTGAAGAAGTTACTAGATTGCCCTCTAAGAGTTACTAACTGGCAAAAAAAGGAAATGGTAGCAGAAGCCTGAAATTTGCATTTAGGCGTGCAGTACAGGCTTGTTTTCAGTAACAGAATTCAAGACTACCAGGTAGCACTGACAATAAAAGCTTTGTGGGACTGGATCATAGCAAATGATGACTCTACATAATTATATACTTACATATAATTAAAGACTATGACAAAATCTTTGTGCTTTGACACATGAGTAACCATTAACTGATAGGGTTTAAACAAAGTTTAAGTCACTGACAAAAATTTAAAGTATTAGCATTGCTACCTGTTGGCATGAAGACGTCAGGCAAGCCAAACTCAACCGTGGCTCAACTTTGCATATTATTTTAAAAACCAACTGTGCAAGAAGGGCAAGAAACACTTTGGCTACACATGTAAAACTTCCTTGTGTACAGATGCCTCACTTGAGATCACTGCACTAAAACATAGCCAGCAGACAGCATATTGCTATAGGACAAACCTTTGTCACTCCATCCCAGCCCAAGGCTGGGAAAAGGAATTAAATCAGGTGCTCTTCCTAATTCTGTTGTAGCAGCTCCATTCCCACACCAGCTCCTCCAGCCACATACAGCTTCTCCTTTGATAAAGCACCTCACGCTCTCACCCTGAAATCCTCAGCGTGCTCCTGCCAGCGGCCCGTGGGGTCGGGGGGCCGTGGGGCCCAGAGGCGCGGCGGCCACAGGACATCATCCACGGCAGCTGCGGGCCGGGGCCTCCTGCCACACCTGCTCACCACGGAGCACAGCGACCACTGGCGCTGCCAGGGAGGGAGCCCCGCGCCCAGGCAGAGCCCCTGCGCTGCTCAGGCTGCCAGCCCGGCTCTCGGGCCCGCTGCTCCGCGGCCGCCGCACGCACAGGCCGGCCAGGCCCAACTTCATTCCACAGCGCCTCGGGGGACGGCGGGGAAGCGACCCCTCAGGAGACAGCCCCGCCCCCGAAGGCGGGACCCTGGGTCACACCTGGCGCCGATTGGAGAACCCCCAGCCGCCGCTGGCCGTGATTGGCTGATCTGGGCAGGCGGGAAGGACGCCCCGCCCTCTGAGGGCGGGATTCTGGGTGTCACTCCTGGCGCCGATTGGCAGGCTCCCAGCCGCCGCTGGTGTTGATTGGCTGATCTGGGCAGGCGGGAAGGACGCCCCGCCCCGCGCGTGCCTTCCCTCAGCGCCCTCACGGCGGTTCGGCACTGCGGGATTCCTTCGCGCCGCGCCCGGACCGCGCCGCAGGAAGGGTCAGTGGCTGCGGGACGGGCAGGAGGCGGTGTGGGGTGGGCTGCGCTGCGGGACCCGGGGCGCCTGCGGGCTCTGGGCTTGGCTGGCTGGGGAGTCCTGTCCCGTCTGAAGCTGCCGGCGGGAAGCACAGCGAAGGCGCTCGAGGAGCGGCCCGGGGGGTTTTGCACCGAGCGGTGTCTCAGCGGGACAGTCTGTTAATGACAGGGCCTAACGACAGGGAAAAAAAGTACTTGTGTCACTTGTGAATTGCTGTGCGATTGTTGCCGCTGAAAGACGCGCGTTTGGGCAAGGGCGTCACGCAGTGGCACACAACGTGGAACACGCCTTTGGTTGCCTGCAGGCTGGAGCACAGGGACGAGCGTGTCGTCAGTGCCAGTTGTTAGCACTGATTTAGTGATTTGGTCGTGCTATTTTCTCTTCCACTTGCTTTTTGCCTTTCCCAGCCTGTCCAATGCCCTCTCCCACCAATGCAAACGCCGATTTTTCTATTGCTCTCAACAGCTCCTTCCTCCCGCTCTAAGGAGCCTCAGTCCCAGCTCGGGATTTGGGTTGGGTACCCCCAGTAGGTGAACATGCAAGAAATACCCTACGAGTACCTTAAGGTTTCCTAAAGAGTCCACAACTTTGCACAGATAATACGGAAGCTGTTTTGTCAGAATGATAATGTTGTGCTGTAAGAGTCGTTTCCTGAAATACTTATTTGACTTTTTTTCAGCTACAGGTTCAAGTCATAAACTTAAAAATCTACTTAATACTAACACGTGTAGATCAATGTCATGTTGTGGTTGGGCTGTCCTTGTCTAGTCGCTTTGCCAGAATGCTCGAAGCCCAGGCTGTGAATTTAGGCAAATCTACCATTTAGTGTAACAAACATCAGCAACTGTTTAAGAAATAGCACCAATAAATATGACTCCTCAAATGTCAGCAAATGCATCTACTTCACTGGTACCTCAAAAAAAGCCCCAACACCCTCACACGTGATGGAAGCTGTGTATTTTATAGGATGGATATTTCACTTTCAGATACAAACATGTTCTACTACAAATGCAGTAGGTGACTACAGAAAAATGTGCTAGTTTGTTACATACAATTACTAACCTCGGTCACTGTGTAATGCAGTTTTATTCACACTCTACATCTTTAAATGCCTTCTTAGTTTTGCTAGTAGACATGCTGCTTCCGGGACTGTATTTATTCATAGTACTATAAACATACTAGAAAAAATAGTATGTCAATGAATTGGTAATCCTTACCATTGATTAACCATACAGGATGATGTTCACCCTCCAGGTTTTCTCTGCCCTTATTCTAGTATTTGTGAATTTAAAAAAAAAAAACAAAACAGAGCTGTCCTTTTTTTACAAAGAGCTACAATATCTTCCAGGGAAAGGATACTATAGATTGTGCATGTAAACAACACTAAATGTCAGTTGTATCTCAGTAGTCCTTGTAATTATGAATTTTAGAGCGATTTTTTGGGAGGTGGATTGAGACACATCTTCCTGTGCCATGAATAATGAAAAAGCAGGCTATAAAGAAGGATTTTTTTCATGTTTTTTATTCACAAAGGTATTACTGAATGGTAATGTATAAATTTGTCAAGTTGAAATTAAAACATACATTATATTGACTAGCCAGGTTATGTAACAGATATTGTTAGACTATGCAGTGTTACATTATGTGCTTATGTAGCTCTATCAGAGCATGTAAGTTACCTCAAACTACTTTAAAACTAGCATGAAACAAGGCAAAGAATAACAAGTGAATTTTGTGACTACAAAAAGAAAACAAAGCCTTTAAAACCCAAATTTTTTGTGAACCAGAAATGTGTCTACATTCTGTTTCCTCCTTGAACAAATGCAGGTTTTCTGTTCAGCTCTGGGATGTGTCCATGTGCACTCCTTCCTGGAGGAGACTCCAAGTATTTATGACAGATCTCCCAAAATATACTCATGAAAAAAGAAAACCGGCAACATAAAGTATCCCAATTAAATCTCATCTAGAATTGAGCAGTTATTGGCTGATCTCAATACACTCAATGTTTCTAATGTCAGTACTAATCTCTTCCTGTTTTGATTCTGATGAAATAAAAAACCTGACACTGTTAATATATGGACAGTATCCAAGGCACTTTCAATTAATGAATTTTACCAGCTTTTAGTGTAGAGGTTGATTTGATAAATGTATAGATGACTTTAGTACTCAAGACTTTAGCTCAAATACTGTTACTTGCTCATAATAGGACCTACAATGATCTAGGTAACTGTACAAATATAGAAGACGTGACTCCTTACTCAGAGCCTTTCATGTAAAGCTAGAAAAGCCATACCATGACACAATTCCAATAAAGAGAATTACATACAAACTCAAATTTTCTTAAAAATATTCCCCAAACTCCATTGTGGACCATTTCTGTACATCAGGCCCTGTTAGTGATGCTGGGGAGGCAGCAGTCACCTCTCCGTAAGCTGAGCTATGTGCTCTGGTAGTTGTTTTTGTTTGTAACAAACCTCTGTTTCCTCAGAGTGCACAGGAGTTGAATATGCTAATACTATTGCAAATAATAAATAGTTATAACAATAAAAGCAACACTTTCTTAAGGGGGTTTCACTTGACAATAAATATGACAGCATACAATTCTCCACTTTTGTTCTTTTAAGTGTGATCACTAAGGCTGACCCCAAGTCTGTTAATGCTGGGTAAGTCAAGAGACAAATCAACCAGTTCCTCTCTGAGAATACATGGTGAGCATGACACCAGTACCAGGTCCACTTACTAGCTTCTCTTTCACTGATTCTTTAACCCACTGCCAAAATAAATTAACAACATTTCAAAGGACTTATAACAAAATGAAAGATATTTTAAATTAAAGTCTTGGCCCTAATCCAAAATATACAACAGTTACCATCTAAAATACAATGACAAACTTCAACAGTAGGTAAAGGACCCTTAAAAAAAAACCCATCAACTTCCAAAAATACTCTTAGTAAGTTTTAAACACTGTCTTAGGACTCCTGACAGTGAATCTTAAAGGTCATATTGCAAAGGCTCTCATCTGTGTATATGTAATAGAGTAGACTATGTGGCTTCAATCATTTCCTTAGAACTCCATTCAGCGCAATCCAAATGGAGATCAAGTCACATAGAATACACCTGAGAACTTGAATACAACTTCCCCTCTCTGGTAAGGCAGTGTTTTTGAGTATGTGGCCTAAGCTTACACAGGATAGGACAGACCAATTTGAACACTGAAACCTACTTCAATTGTTCTGAAGATTTCTGTCTGTTGGCACACAGCTGGGTAACAGTAGAGGGTATTGCTGTTTGCTGGTCAGTGCATGCCTTGCAACTTCTAGGATTGTGTTTTTTAAAAGACTCACACTATACTTAGCTGCTTTCTGAAGAACACTGCAAAATGGTCCTCCATTATTTTGGCAATTGTTTGTGTTTCCCGTATCTTTCCGTTGCAGATGAAAAGTAAGAACATGTTTCTGTTTACACAAACAGCACTGGGCTTTAATCTGCTTTAGAACAGGTATTTTATGTTTCTTTTCAGTGTGATCACTTTTGTTTGCTTCAGTCAGGGCTAATGTTTCTGATCCAAATCTGCTACTTAACCTTGCAGGAAAGTTACACTTTTGCCGTATTTCTAATAAAGAGACACTCCTTATTTCTTCTTCTGAGCTGGCCACTGTGAATAAATCCAAGTTATGATTCAAAAAGTTCAGAACTGTTTAATTTATCTTCTTCATACAGCAGAATATTTTCCATGAGCTTCTTTTTCTGATCATTTATCTCTATTTTCCAAGATGTCTCTCTGGCTGATGCTGAAAGAGAAAAAAGCCCAAGTAATGAGGAAAAAAACCCCACCTTTTTTTAAGGAAAAAATGTCAATTTAAAATTAATAATTAAATAAATAAACCAATCAAAACTGGCTTAGGGAAAAAAAGTCTCATAGAGAGCCAGAAAACATTTTGTAGGTTTATTGGTAAAACCATAACCAAGGAAATAAGATTTACTGAAATGTGTATAAATGTAGGAATAAGAACCTAAGCAGTTCTGGAGGAGTGAGTTATTGTAACAGGAGCATGGGCAGTTTTCCTAAACCAGCCTTTAGATCACGTGTGTTTGTATGTTCTGCAAGCATCCTACAGATTTATCTGGATTTACCTTGTGAAGAACATGAAGAGTCAAGGTCTGCATTTTCTTGTTGAGAGGTGCTCTGTGCAGCAGATGCCACTTCCAAGACGTCATCACTTCTGGTGCATGCCGCATTTCTTTCCTGGAGTCCATTTGGTAGTTTTTCCTGCCCAGTCCTGCAATCAGTGGCTGCCATACTTTTGGAATTGTTGCTAGGTAGCTTATCTGTAGATTTTTCTAAAGTATTCCATACAAAACTACTCAATTCATCTGATTCACAAGGAAGCCTTGACATCTGTACGCAGTAAATGTCAGGTGACACGACTCCTATGGAAGGTGTGCATGGGTTGGCACTTGTCAGGATCGCTGCCTGTGTGCTGTTCTCATTGTTCTCCCCTCCAGAAGGCACGTCTGTGCTGAGACTCGTTGTCTCATCATCAGTTTCTTCTGGAGTGTTCATGGAGAATCCAGAAGCGCTGCCTCCACCGATGGAATGCTCCCTTAATTTACTTTCAGACATTCCTATAATTTCAAGAACCTGTTTTCAACAACAAAATCTGTGAATGCAGAGTAATTCCTGTACCCTGCTTATCCTAAGGCAACATTCTCAAAAATAAGTAATTATGAATGTTGTAGCTTCAGACCTTGCTGTCAGACTAAATGCTCAATCATGTATTTAAAGTATTACCTCTGTTACGGTAGCATTCTTCTTTCTCAGACTAAAGCAGACGGCTGAGGCAAAATCAACAGCAATCTCTTCCAGCAAGTGTCCTGCTTTCCTGTCCAGATATTTACAGCATATTTCCTTGGCAGCCACCTTTTCAAAATTTTTCCCTTTGGAGTATGAGCTTTCTTTAGCTATCTGAATTTCATCAGCAATCATATCTTTCTGTTTAAAGGAAAGAGATGCATTAGCGAAGGAAGAAATAAATGTTTGTGTTCCTTTTATCTGAACCACTGAGAATATGAGTCTTGCCATATATTTGTTATTGTTGCTGCCTAATGTCTGGTTTACAGACCTAAAAGCTTTAGGAATCCCCATTCATGCAACTGACTGAAATGTTTGTTTTCACGGGAGAGAACTAATATCAAATGTCTGATGTCAAATTTACTAAAGCAGACCCAGCTCTTCTAGGCCTATGTCCATTTACAGGAACAAAAAATAGTCTGCACTGTAGCTAAGCACTCTTGCACAAGGCTTTTCAGCCATTTGTTAAGGAAATCAGAAACCTAGGATACTTTACTTTCTGAACCCATTTGAACATTGCTGAATCGCTTGGAAATAGTATGACTATAATTGCTTTCCCCTCAAAGGCTTCCACAAGCTGGTAAATCAGAAGCAGCATAAGCCACAGAGGAATATAGGTAGAGTCTGTTTTCATGAAGGTGGTGTTATGGCATGCAGTGAGCCTGGCCAGCTCTGGGTGATTGTGAAAGTTGTTTCTGTAGCCCTAATCACAGCTTGGGCAAATTGACTAGGATATACATTCCAGACGTCAGTGCAGTACACAAATGCCTGATAAACTCGATGATGAGCAACTGCAGTTACTGCCTACCCAGGTTTCCCCATTCAGTTTGTCTCATAACATGGCACATAAAAAACATGTGGTAGCATTTCAGCACAAAACCTTGTTATCTCTTAAGCATATATTCGAACACCACTTATTCTGGGGTATCTCCTAGCATAGTCAGGCCAGCACTCATAAGTGTGGTCTGTGAAACAGGAATGAATATTCTGCTTCTGTCTAGGTGCAGGTGAGCTATTGATGGTAATGGAAGCAGAATATGGCTTCTAAACATCCATTCTTCAGGATATGTACACCAGACTGCAAATAACAAACAGTATTCATATAAAATTCATTTTATGACAGCAACCTCATTCATTTGTGTTGGTACCCATTATTCCTGCTTTTTCTTACCAGATAAATAGGGTTTCTTCCTTCATCCAGTGCCTTAACCCCTGTCAGTATCTCTGCTAAGACCTAGAAAGTATATTTGAAAGAGAAAAGAACTTGTTCAGAATTAATTCTGTTTTTAAAAATGAGTTTTGTAACCAAAGAAATACTGAACTGCCAGGGCTTTTATTATAGTTTTACTTCAATTGGCTGAACGATACTAGTTCTGGGCAATCTTTATGAAGCTTTAGATTTACCTTCAAAGCCAAGTCCAAATTTTACAATTAAATGTAATAGATATTCTTGAAACAAAGGATGAGAAGAAAGTAGTTCTAAGTCTAGATAAGAAATCACATTGAACAGTTTCCTATTGAAATGGAAACTCCTGGGACAGATGACATCATAGGCTATTTTAGCTGAAATTCTGAATTAACGGGTGCTGCTTGCAGCAGCTCATGTCACATATCTACAAGATTTCTGAGAACCCAACTGCACTCTTTTTGCTACTCTTTTAAAAAAACAATCAGCAGTGGTATTTTTTTGCAATGAGAAACAACTTTGTTTCTGTTAGTCCAAAGATTTGCCTCACTTTGGCACAAACAGAAGTACATTTGGAATGTGAACATAATTAAAACCAGTATTTCAAGACATTACATACTCAGTGACTATGACATGAAATTGCCAGCCAAAGAACTATTTGAGGCATATGCTCTTATGTCCAATTTCCTGTCTAGAAGCACCAAAGAATTCAACAAAACATGGAAAAAACTCAACGTACCACACCACAGCTGAATATATCAACTTTTTTTGTTAATTGTCCATGTCTGACAAAATCTTCTGGCAGATAAGTAAGAGAAGCTTGTAGGACTTTGGTTTTCATTACAGCATAGTCTGATTTTTTATCAGCAGAATGCAGTCGCAGACCTGAATGTCCAAGCTTTGCTGTAAAGTTTTCATCTAGCAAGACATTTGAGCTGTGGTAAAGGCAAATAACAATATTGGTTAAGTAACTACTTTAATTTGAGGTAAAGAATTACTGAAAGGGAGAGGGAGAAGAACAAGCACTCCAGAAATTACTTCAAAAGAATATTCTTCCATTATATAGAAAGACACAGTAAACACACACCAAAAGGCACCCTTTAGAATAAGAGACAGCAGAAAGATCAGGCAAATGAGCTTCAAAATTGCCTAAGTTTTTGGCCAGAAACTCAGGAGTTACCAGGTGACCAAGGAAGTGCTAATGTACCAAACCCCCTCACCTTTTGATATTCCCATGAAGAATTCCAAAATTATGCAAATACTCGACAGCTCGGAGGAGCCCTCCAGCAATGCTAATTCGCACCTCCCAAGTCAGTGGAGCAGAATCATCCTGCAGGGAAGCAAGGAAAAAAATGGTACTTTATAGAATAAAAAACTGTAAGACATTAGTCATTTTGAAAACCAAAGACTTGGTTTTAATCCCAATCAAAACTCCTGCAGACCTAAGTAAAAAATTTGGTCTAAGGCAGAAACAGATGATTTGTAGGCCAAGGAAGGAGCCTGTTTTTAAATATCATGCTGCACATTTTGCCTGCCATAGCTCAGAGTGAGAGAAGGATACAGTAAGGATCACACTTGTCCAAAGCATCAAGCACTGGCTGGTATTGAGGCATAGTGGTGGTTTCAATGGATTGGTTCAGGATGTTTCTCTGCCCTATCACCTTCTCTGCAAATCCTCTTTACACAGGTGTGAAAATCCCAAAATGTTCCCTCCTGATAAAACTTCCTTGCACATTATGCCAATGAAGATGGATACTCCTATAACATACTCCCAAAATATTACAATATGAATATACACACTACAAATTCCTTATTACTTAAAAAAT
This sequence comes from Colius striatus, assembly GCF_028858725.1. Lineage (NCBI taxonomy): Eukaryota > Metazoa > Chordata > Aves > Coliiformes > Coliidae > Colius > Colius striatus. Next base: position 22,071,920 of record NC_084773.1, on the reverse strand, counting down.
ATGAAGCCTGCACAACAGAAATGTGCTCTTGCCCTGATCTGTCTGGCCACAGAAGAACTGAAAAAAGCTGCAGCCTTTCTAGTACCTGCAGTTAAGGTATTTGGGCACCCCTTGTGTTTGGGTGGTTTTTTTGGTCTGTTTTTCAGAATTCAAACAGATGTAATTGCATTTCTTACAGTAACAGGACAGGTCTTGTAATCACAGACAGATAACAGACTCAGATGACTTTCTTACTTGGCACTGAAGCTTGTTTTGTAGCGATCCATTAGGCAGGTGTGGGTATATCAGACAGTGCAATCCAGTTTCTACTGAGAAACCCAGCAGCTGCAAAATGTTGACATGACAACACCTGCAGGCACAGACCAACAATGACTTGCAAATGAAATGAGTGACACAGAAAAATACATTCCTGAGCTGGAATAAATTCCTGAAGTCAAGGCAACTTGGATCTGTGCTCTGCAACTGGAAGCACAGAATGGTGCTCAGTGGGACTGCACGTGGCCAACTATCCCAGCAGCAGAGAGAAGCCATTCCATCACAGCCAGCTCCAGCAGGGAGGAGGGATACACAGCTCCAGAGATACTGCTGCCTATGCTCAGTGGGGCCATGCACAGCCCCAGCAGGCTGCTGCTTCCCCAAGCCTCCTACGAAGGCAGCACACAACCCCACTGTCCCCAGAACCACACGGTGCATGGGGTACACACACATCAGTCTTGAACTAGGCACAGGAGCAACAGGCCCCAAGCAGGACACATACAGACTACATCTGAAAGCTATCTGCTTACCGAAAGCATATCTGTACTTCTGTGTGAAAGAATCTTTGGGTGGAATTTGGGCTTGCGCATTCTGTCTGAAAAATGAAAACATGCAGCAGAATGTCAATAGTAAGTATCAAGGTCTTTTAATTTCTATATGACCAACTACTTCAGGAAATAGGCAAGTATCACTGATGACAACTTTCTACCTAAGGCAACAATTAACTAAGAAACAGAACAAAAACCAGCCTAAAGATGGGTCTGATCCAATCATCAACGGAGGTTGCCACATTGCAGGCCACTCCCCTGGACAGAGCTAATAATACGACTCACACGAGTAAGGTATCTCTCATACATGTCTCCTGAATCTGGGTTTACTTACTTTACATCATTTCTGTGTTACCACTCCTCTTGTGTTGCCATTTTGGTTTCTTGTCCATACAACATTAAACAACAACTGCTATTGCTCAAGAGATATTAATAACATATCCCCTTCAAACAAAAAGAAAAGGTGGAGTACTTGCTTCTTTCAGTCTTTTGATGACATACTCTACGTTGTTCCTCTGACCTTTGTAGACATCCGCAAAAGTACCTTCACAAATTCTGCTCTTCTCACTGAAACCATTTGTGGCATTAGTAACTTCCTTCTGGGTCCACAAGAGACTCCCGCTGGGGAGATCAGTCATTGTCTCCTGCTGAGGAGTAGAAGAGCTGCAAGGCTACACATTTGTAGAAGAAACAAATTTATCTCATGAAAATTCATATACTTTTCCATTCTTTCAGGTGTCACGTTTTGTGATTTAAGCAATCACTGTCATTGTTGAATGAAACTGCAAAAGGTGCTGTGCAATCACTCATTAGGGATTCCCTTGGTAGTACCTATGTGATGTAAACATTCTGCATAGTAAAAGAGACTTGAAGACAGTTACAATTTGCATTTCCACCTTTCCCAGAAACAGACTTAAGATTCTTTTTTTAAAGTCCGTATATCTACTTGAAGTGATGATGCTTTAAGTTACAAAAAAAATATTAATCTTTATGGTTGGGGCATATATTAAGAAACAGATGGACCACAAAGGTCTCATAACGTATTTATGTTCTCGTAGGCATGTCACATCGCTTCTGAAGCATCTGGTGTCAGTTGCACAATAACTTGTGGCTTCCCGTGTAGCAAGTCCTAAGGCCAACTGTTGTTACAGTTCCACTGTAGCCTAATCACGCAACTTTCACAACCTTAATGTGCTCCAGACTTGAGAAAACAAAACAACTCCCTTTCAAGAAACTATGAAACTACTGCATTCTTTGTAGCAATCTTTCCTTCTGTCTGGTTCTCTAGGGAGGAAGGAACTACAGGGAGGAAGGAACAGGAGACTGTGCTAGAATCATTAGAAGCATGAGAAAAAACTTCAATGGAATAGAGGCTCAGAGGGGTGATGGAATCACAGAATCACAGATTTTCAGTTGTCACATACACAAGGCTCTGGGCAGCTTGACTTAAATTTGATACTAGCCCAGTTTTGAGAGAAACCACATTTTAAGTATAAAATTAAGCTAAAATTAGTATGCCATTCTGACTAGTCAATGATATGTATTGCACTGTCCTGTGATCACACCAGAAGTGTCAAGTCCTGTATAAAATCTGTACTGGAAGTTCCTACAAACGAGTTGCTCTTTCTGAGTATGTTATCTATGCTGAGCTAGGCAGCACGCAGTATTGTTAATTTTTCCTTTTGCTGGTCCTTCACTGGCAAAAGAAAGTGATGTAAACTCTAAGTAATCTAACTGTAGCATTACTGTTATACTCAGTTCACACAAACTGTAATTAAGCTTCACTTTTTCACCAAATCTATATTTTATAGAAGTAGAGAGATAAACTTTAACTGGAAAAAAAACCCCACAATAACATAAAGACTGTTTTAACTGTTACAATCCATGAGTACTGAATGGATTTACCATCACACTTGATGAGACAGGAGGATTTGACTGTAAGGAATTCAAAAGGTCTCTTGGGGGAGGTGGTGGAGAAGGGAGCGAATACAGGTCTCCTTCAGAAACAGCACCTGAAATGGAAATAACAGCATGGAAAGTATGCCTTATTTTAGTAATATCATAGCCTATGACAGGGGTATTTTGTTGAATTTCCTAACCATGGATAATCTGTGACAAGCTGTCAAAATGTGAAATACCATATGAAAACAGGGAACTACTTTTCTTGTTCCTCTTTGCAAAATGACTAGGCAGATCTCTCCAGTCCTGGCTCAGGGACGTAGAGCTCCCTATGTCTATGATACTGGTCAGATGGTTTCCTCAGTATGTCCTGCGGTTCCGCTCACTCCTTTCCCAGGCAGAGGGGCCTCCTGACTCATGCACAGCTACCTTCTGGCAAAGATTTATTTTGCATGGAAAGAGGGTCATGGGGCAGGCAAGTGTATGCACTGGTCTACTCTTAGTTTAGAGCCACGATGGGACCAGGGTGTTCACAGAGACCTGCAAATGTCTTGAGATCCCAAGGATAGATACAGCCAGCATCTCTCAAGGCCAAGAGAGCTGTAGGAAGGAGGAACAGGAGGCTGTGTGAATAGACAGCTCAGGAGACAGCAGTTCTAGTAAAAAGGCAGATATTCAAATGTGACCATTTTGAAGAGTAGCATATTCATTATACAACAGTGAAAGTGGATGGACATGGTCATTTCAGTGTTAAAGCAAACTTGGGACCTGTTACTTACAAACTGCTGGTGATATTCCCAGATGTGACGAGCTTGGTGATGGCAACAGACTTATCTCATTTTCTCTCTCTTTATTTTTATTTTCTATGGGAGTCAAAGATATATTCTCCTGTTTAGGTGGCTCTACCAGCTCTTCTTTTTCAGACTTGGTGATATTAGAGGCTGATGCCCCTTCAAAAGAAGAAAAGAAAGATGGAGATTACCAGGGAAAATAGAGTCTGACTCTAATCAGGAAATAAACCTAGTCAGGAAAAGAGACTGTGAATCAACATGAACATTAAAATGAACATTCATCAATTTATAGTTTAATTGTTGGAACACTATTAGTATTTGAAGTCAGACCATATTCATGACATTAACTACTACTGAAAATTAATACAAAGTGGTATCTTCAAACAAGCACCATCAATGACTACGCAAAATATGTATAGTCTCTTAAAAAAAGGGAATTAGCAATAACAGTATATTTGTCATTTTCTATAGAACATCCTGCAGCCAAGGATCTCAAATCATGAATATCTCCCAGTCTGAAGAAGGCATCTATTTCTCTGTTAATTGTCATGGAACTGAGCTTATTCCGTTGATGATACCTAAATGAAACTTACTCAATGTAGAGATTGTTAATAAATAGAAATCAAGATTGTGTTTTCAATTCTGTCCACTCAGAGTCTCAGCCACTGTGACTAAATTAATTATTAGATTACTAATGTACAAGTGAAAACATATTTGGTTTGGCTTTCCTGTAGCTTTGTTTGCTTTGCTGAGAAATGAGCAGTAAGAATTGCTTCGCTCTCCTAAGCTAGCAAGAGAGGATTACTGAATCGGGACTGGGTGGTCTGAGAAGCAGCACAGGCTTCCTGCAGAGGAAGGGGCAGGTACTCACAGTCCAGAATGACTTGAGCCCCTCGGTAGAGCTGCAGTCCTTGCAGCAGGTCCAGGAGCTGCTGCACGGTTGCCAGCCTCACTCCCCACCACCACATGAGCTCCCTTGTTATGCTGATCCCGGTCTTCTCCATGCTTTTGATCTTCCGTAGCTCTGTCTGATCAGTTATCACATAGGAGGCTAATGGGGAAGACAATGGTTATTTCTGTTTTAAAAGCAGAAGAAAGAAGGGAATACAGGCAGGGAGAGCTAAGGTGTGAGACACACTTTGCATTTGCATTTGCTTGCTTTTAAAAGGCACCATCACAATAAGTTAGTGCTGTAGACATGAAGAACATTCGGTTTCTCAAGTAAGATATTCCTTTTATTCCTTCAACAATTCTGGAAAATGTATTGTTATATCAGAGACCCAAAAAGAAAACACAGTCGCAGTTTTCAGCATATTTTCCCCATAACCATCCTTCACCACACTATCTTGTACCAAAATAAGTTCAGATAAGTTCCTGGTGTGATTCCCACAAAATAGGTAACAGGAGTCAGAGGCAGGCTGCAGTCCTGTCTGCATTACTAAATGCCGGTATTATGGTGAGCCGCATAGTAACTGCATCATCTGGGTGGGATTTACAGTCAGATAAACCCACTGGTGAAATGCAGCCATTGTTAAGAGCAGGAGATACTGTGTAGCTGACCTACATAGTTTGTCGTGACTCCTGAGTGTGCACAGCCTGATGGATACCCCACTGTGCTCTTTTTGACTCACCAACATCTACTCCACCTCCTCCTGTTTACCTCCCCCTATATCTGATGCCCTGGCCACAGTGTAAGTGCTGGGCTTACATCATTGTGGACCAGAGGAGGATGAGGTCACAAGAACGGTAAAACACCACCACTTGTCAAAGAACACCCTATGTATGGGATGAGGCTATATCACAGCCTCCTCATCCATCAAGGGCTGCCTGAGAAGCAGAAGGCTTTGCCTTTACTGGGGAGCCTGCTGCTGTCTGTGGGATGGGAGGTGGTAACCACCCCCAGCTCTTTAGGGCAGAGGGTCAGAGGAGCAGAACCAGATGAGCTGTGCTGAAACTGCGGTTTGTGACACCTTATCACTCCATCCTGGGGTTTTGTGTGAATTCAGCTGTGCTCGTTTGTGGTCTCCAGGGGCTGGGGGATACCCACGAAGGTGCTTGTCTGACTCACCCCCTCGCAGCTGACCTGCTGCTTGCCTAGCCTGAAGGGGACACAGGCTTTAGAGGCTGGGGGTGTATACGTGGAAACAAAGATTCCCCAGTTCACATCTCAGCTGGCTTTAGGAGGACATTACATACAGTTTTATGCATCTGAAGATAGCAGTGATGAATTCCACCCTGTCAGCAAGTTTAACCGGGGTAAGAGTTTACTCAGCAAACAGAGTTAGTGAAGTCTTGAATTAAATCCAACCATGTGAAGTAAAGGAAACTAAGAAAAGATTCAGGTTAGAATTGTTTGGATTGGGATACAGAAAAAAAGAATAAAAACCTCCGGGACTGCATTTTCTGCATTGGCTAACTGGACATGGCCAGGGCCAAGACAAATAGGGGCAGTAAGTATGAGAGAATGAATCTGTATGAAAGGAAGGAGGAAAGAAAAAATCAGAACGTCTAAGCCCAGGTGGGAGATGTTGTGAAAACAGGCAAGCAGCAGAAGATAACATAGGAACAGAGAGGGGAGTGAGAAAAACAGCAGAGAGTGAGAAGGGAGCACATCTGCCCTGGAGAAGCCAAGGGAATGCGGAAGTCTGGAATTCCACCTATTAATCAGAAGCTTCCCTTGATCTTGAAAACATTTGTGTACGGGAATTCCCTGTCTACAGGAGCTGGGCAACAACTCGGCCAGATGCCCTGCGTGGGAATGGCCGTGTACCTCGGCCAAACCTCACGCCTTTCCACCACACAGCCTAAACACGCTGCCGCTGCGTGTGACCCCATCGCCACCCTACCGGCTCGGGAGCGGTGCCCTGCCACGCTTACCGAACCGCATCCAGTCGAAGTCACTCAGGCAGTCCATCTTCTGGCAGAAATCCTCCAGCACCCAGGCAGGCATGCTGTGAACGTAGAGAGCCGACAGGGAGCCCCCTTTCAGTCCCAGGGACGGCTGCTGGAAGGTCATGGCTTCGCAGGCCCTCACCAGAGAGTCCTTGGTCCCCACTGTGGCCATCAGCAGCGGCCGCGCATGGTGCGGGGCAGGGACTGCGCGCTCCGGGCACTCAGGCTCGGCAGCGTCTGCCTCGGCTGCCTGCTGAGGTGATTTCTCCCAAAGCTTCCGCTTCTCAAGGGGCTGGCCTTGACTGCCTGTCCCCACCCCGTCCCGACTGGCTAGGCACTGGGGGAAGAGGCGAGTGACACAGGCCAGGGTTTCTTGGCAGGGTCAGACCGCACTCTGCTTCCTGCTCCGCCTGACGTCAGGTCCCGGCCCCTAATGCAAATCAGATTTTCCTTTCCAGTTGTGGTTACTCCTCCAGCCTGGTTGCCAAATTGCGGGTTTCACGTTACGGAGGTGAAAGATGCTTTCCTGCGTTTTAGGCACGGCTGGTGTTGTCGACTGTGCAGCAGCCGCTTACTGGCAAAGCGGGATGTGTGTCATTCGTGAGCGCTGCCCAGCAGAGCCGGCTCAGCCCAGGCGCTGGACACGTCGCCAGCGCAGCGTGCGAGGGCTTTGTTTGCCCATATAGGTATAGATGTGTATGTTTAAATGTAGCTCCCCCGAAGAGCTACACCAACCGTGCTCCTCACCGAGTTGGGTGCTGCACAACTGGGGATCGAGAAAGTTTCAAAGATCTCTTAGGATCTAGGAAAGAAATGCGTACCAACAGGGAAGGCAGTAAAAAGCACTGCCCCCTAAGGCAGAGCAGGGATCCTGCTGCAGGCTGGCTGTTGCCAGCATGTTGCAATCGTTGCAGCAGATAGGACTTTACCTTTGTGATGTGTACTATGGCAGTAGATGCAGGGAGTGAGAAGTAAAAACAAATCAGAAATGGTCACATGGCCAGATCTCACTAGTACAGGATTAGGTTTAAAAAGCTGAAAAATATGATATTAATGTAGCTACAATGTCAAAAGAAGGGAAAAATCTAAACAAAAATAGCCAAAGTGTATTACTACTTAACATACCACAATTCAAAGACTACCTTGGGACCTAGCTGTTCTAGCAGCAGTACTATTTGAACAATAACAGTCAAATTTACAGGGTTTTCCCCTCCCTTTTCCCTGCTTATTGTCCCTCTGACACATACCTGAATTCTCTGTTATGGAAAGATGATCAGAGCAGCTCTGAAAGTCAGTAAGATGATTTGTGTGGCAAAGAACTGGATAGAAGCAGGGGGAAAGGAGATTTTTTTTCCTTCGAGTACTGGAAAAAAAACTGTGAAAACTTTTGGACTATTTGCCTCATGGGAAAACAAGGGGATAGAATCTGTGTATACAGCTTCAGCCTCACGCCAAACATTGCACCTAGTAGAAGGTATTACAAGGGAACTGAAATTTACTTTTTGAAACACAAGCCAGAACAATCCTATGCATCCCTGTTATTCAGCCATGCTTGCAAACGATGAGGCATGAGGCAGGGCTCTGCTGCTGCTTGCTCTCCCTGAGCCCTTGGACGCTTCAGCTGTTTCTCAGGTCACTTCCAGCCGCAGCTGTGACTGGTCACTTTCTGCAGCAGCATTCCCACCATGCCACATGCAGCAGCTGTGGCAAGCAGGAACTTTCCATCTGGCCCCGACCTCTAGGCTTGAGTCACTGCTGCTGCCAGAGCTCTGCAATGAGACAATGCTACCTAGAGCTTTGGCTGAAAATGACCCACATTTTTAATGCAGTTGTCACAAGTACATGACAACTTTCAGTCATTACTAATCTGGCCAACTAATTAGTGGGAGGCTACACTTTCCAATGTTCATATCTTAGAGCCAGCTGAGGTTTTCTCTGGTCATATTCTGACCCAAAGGAGCACTCCAGAATGGAAAAAATGAACTTTCATGCGTATGTTGAGCAGAACCTTCTCCAGAGGTTTACCCATCTACATTTGCTTTTGTGTTGTTTTTTTAAAACATATTTTATCAATAGGATCTCTTTAATGGCCAAAAAATTGTAGTACAGCATTTATGCATCTGCTTTAACCATTCTAATTGAAAAGGCTTTTATGTCAGTTACTTCCTTACATCTGTCAGTGCCTTACATTTTGAATAAACACTCAAGCTATGGGTTTGGCTGAAGAATGAAAGCCAAATGATTTTGGAAATATTCTGAGCTTTGGCATTCCAATGGCAAACAATATGTGATTGAATTGGATTTATGCTAGAATGCCTCTAAGCTAGAAAAAAAAACCCCGATACACAACTGGGCTGATGTTATTACTAAACTAGTCCATGGTAGGAGCTCGTGAGCATGTGATAATTGCACTCTGACAACTTGCTCAGCTCAGGAAAGGTGGTGTCTAACACACCCACAATCACTGCCTTGCTGGTTAGAAAGACAAGAGAAAACCAGCAAAACCTGTAACGCTGCTGTCAGACTGCAGCAAGAGGACTGAATGTTCACATCAGGTGTGATGCAGCGGTATAGGGGGGAAAAAAGGTATTTCACGATTTGTCAACAAGAAACCCAACACTCAGATGGTATGCCAGAGCTAAAACTAGTGTTATCACAGAAAATGCATCCACAGGGGAGGCAGCTGCAGGGGCAGGGTTCTGCATCAAACTGTATTCACATTCACTTACTTCCTCTCTGACTTTTTGCATAACTTTGGAATTTCATCCGCAAACTGGAAGCACAATTTCCTTTTTCTCTTGTCTGGGGAGTTACAAGGTTTAAAGTATTGATTGTCTCTTGCTATATATTAAGAAAGAGACAATCATTATTTTAAAGCACTTCCTACTCTTAGTGACTGTGCAGAGAGCAGTCAGTTACTGTTGTCAGAATGAAATGGTAGCCTAAAGTTGTGAAGCTAGACCTAGAGAATGTACTCTGGTGCTAAAAATCAAATGCCTAAATCAAATGCCTGGTGTGAAATCCAAAAGCCCCTGTCTGGCCCCTGTCTGTGATGGACGTGTTTGCTATCTCAGGTGTGAATGGAGAGCAACTCTGCCATGCAAATGCAGCATCTGTGCTTAAACTAAATGCTAAAGAAATCAAGCAGGGTTTGTAAAACTCCTGTCCCAGGACTCACATACCTAAAAGACTCCAAGGAATGCCACCTTCTACTTGGGATTCTGTGGGTAAATGCACAGTCTTCCAAAGAATTAATTAAGTTTCACCTTTAAAACACAAATTAATGAGGGAAAGGGGGTAGACAGACCATGTAGATATATGACTGCAGACTGGTTTTGGCAAGTCATGGATACATAAGTATCCTTTTCCGTCTGCTAACCTGCAGGAATTCAAGCAGCCTGATCCCTGTGCAGTGATAACCATTATACTGGGAAAGTATCACCCACTGGTTCTATGGGGGGAAAAGTCACAGACTAATAGAATAAATGTCAATTATTCTAATAAGCAACATGAGATCACAGACCCCACAGAAATCAGAAGTATCCAGAATTATATGTACAGATCTGTTAAACACAAGATGTGACACCTACTACATTAAAACTACAGTGGAGCAGTCCAGTTTTGTGCAATGTCTGGCAGCACTGTCATGCTACTTGTAATGCACAGCACCACAGGTACATCATGAGGCAAGCTGCCCTCATTCTGCAGGCACCCAGCACCGTGCCCTCATGCCCAAGGGTTCTGTGCTGGGTGACCCACTGCTGTTTGCTCCCAAAGCCTACACGGGCTTGCTTCTCTCTGAAAGAGACCTGAAAAGGTGGGAAAAGCAGAAACGGTAACACAGCGGTGTTCATTCGCAGACACTGCCATAAGTTGTGGTCACAGTTCCATGTTGGTCACATCGTGGTCCTGCAGCAACAGGAAGCTGAACAATTTGTAAACTCAACCCTAAAATACACGCTACAGGTCAACTAGAGTGTCGTTCAGGATTGCGGTGGGAATACAAGCATACAGCCACAAGCACTGTGAAGTTGTTGGACAGAACTGGAGTAAAAGAGTTAGAATGGACTTAATCTTTTTATGGAAATATCATTTAATACAGCTCAACTATGTAAGAAAATCAAGTCTGCAAAAAAGGGAGATACTTCATCGTTACAGAACATGTTGTTCTCAGTTTCACAGTTGTGTTTCACAGAATATATAACTGGAAAGAAACATAGGCCACAGAAATAACCTGCTATGATTTCCCATCTAACATTGAACTCCACTTCATCTGTTATTTGGTGGACAAGTATCTGCCAAAAACTACGCTGCTTTGAATTACCTGTGTACATTGAAGTATGAGGGACATGGAATATAAAGAAATGTCGTTTCTGAATGTCTTTGAGCCATGGGTCTGTCTGAGAGCTGATCTAGCAACAGGCCTGTAAGAGCTGAGACAGCCTGCTGTCTGTTCCATAGGAGACACAAGCAGTTTGAGTGGTCCGTGCTCCCTGAAAAGGCCTCCCATGACACTCTGAACCACTGCACTGCAGTGGGAAAAGCTAAGAGCCAGAGCATTCTAGAAACACTACCTGGAATGTCTGTACAGGCAGATGCAGAAGAGGAAGGTGTCCCACAGCTCAGGTCTATATGGCTCACTAGTTTGTATCACCTTGAGATCAACTAAGCAAGAACCCAATCATGAAGGACAAATAAGGCATTCAAGGTATGATCTGAGTAAAAATGTGTCAGCCTCAGTGTGGATATGACACAGGTTTATAGATGCAGAAAAACCCCCAAGCATTTGCATGTGTCATCTTTCCACCAACGTGACATTTCAGGTCAGGTCCTCAGCAGCTGGCAATGGAAACGCTCACATACGCAAACAGCCCCTGCTTTGCAATTCACAGGCAAATCTAGGCTAAGTGTGAGAGAGTGGAATTCCATCCAAAAATAAATGATGCAATCAAAACTGGTGATAGTCTGCCACTTACAGTCACTAGTGCCTGGATTAAACCAATCCTCGGTGCAATTCACGTTCTAATACAGAGGCAGTTCATCTGTATGCATGCCCTCCAGAGATGACCTGATGTTACACCCCTCTGCAGTGTTCTGAGATTGCCCAAATAAAACTCCTCTGACCTTGACCCCCGCAAGGCTCCCAGTCATCGGGCTGCAACACGCGTAACGAAGGACGGCTCTAAACTAGCAGCAACCGGGCGAGCTTCTGCCTGCTGGGTGGCCTTGTGGATCTGCCCTTCCAGCACGGCAGGTTTTCCACAATTTAACTGAGTTTATGTTTCAGAACTTTCAAATACAGATGTTAGTTCTTGGCAGGTTTCATGGTGACCATCCTAGCCTCAACTCTGCGCTTTGCTGTTTAAAGAGCCTGGAGTGAATCGTGTTATTCCAGCATTCCGTTCATCAGCGTTTCGCTTCTCTCCAGGGAAAGCCGATGAAGATCTTTCCTAATATCAGGATGATCTTCCAGCTCTTCGTACAATGATCGAACAATGTCCAGTTTCCTGTAGTCCATTGGTTTGACCAGACTGCGAACAACCTGGAGACATCTCTCTTTCAGGGTGAACACTGGAGTCAAAAATAGACAGACAACCTGGTCACAAGGGCAGCTGCCGCCTCCAACACACAGTGCTGCTCCCAGTACACCTACAGGGTACACAGCAGTGTTACAGCATGCTAAATTCACTCAGCCACCCTATGAAACCCATCAGAGATATCTATCAATAGGAGCTCTATCAACAGCTCTAATCAATACAGTATAATGTCACAGCTCTACTTAGAAACCCTCAGGATCTCTTTGTACTTTGAGACAGATTTTACTATTTGAGCACCTGATTTCTCACTAGATCCTTTCACTGATGCCAAGCACAGAACTGGTTTTGCTTTCTCGGCACGGGCCAGCCCTTGCCTTTACCTGGCAGCGTGATGTCCGCTCTGTTCACGTTGGGGGCTGCTACGAACAGCTCCTGCTGGTTGACGAGGAGCCCATCCTTTGTCTTTGCGTCCCGGAACAACCAGAGGTGACCTGGGAGAGAACACGGTGGAAACGCAGCGTTACCGCACGTTTTACAAGCAATTTTGTGGGGGCTCCGCGAAGAGCTGAGCTGCTCGCTGGCTGAGCTCCCCGTTTCGAGGCCGCGGCCCTGGTCTCCTGCGTGACAGCGGAATACGACCAGGAGCGCGGCGCGATCCCCTGGCCTGCGGAGCCGCGCCGAGCCGAGCCGCCACGGCCGGCCACGGGCAGCCTCCCGCCGCCGCTGCAGCTCCCCGCCCCGCGGCCCCGCCAGGGCTGAACGCCTTGTCTGCCCTGCCCGGGCGGCAGCACCCACCCCGGTAGCTGTGCATCATCCGCCCGGTGCGCGGCTCCAGCACCGGGTAGAAGATGGGCTCGCCCTCGAAGTCCACCCAGACCGGGAGGACGGCGCGGGGGCTGTGATTGTTGAAGGCGACGCTGGAGACCTCCCTCGTCTTGAGCGAGCGCAGCCCCGGCCCGCGGGACCCCGACTCCTCCATCTCGCACGGCGCCGGCCCGCACCGCGCGTGCGCCAGGGGAGGTGGCGCTGCCCCGCGCCTGCGCGGCCGTGGCGCGGGGCGGGCGGGAGCCGGCGGGGCGGGCGCACGGGCGCCGTTCCCCAAGAGCAGGCGGGGCCAGCGGCGGCAGGGAAGGGGCGGAGCAGCAGCGCGGCGCCTGAGGAAGCAGGCAACTCAGCGCGTTCCCCCGCAGCCACGGCAGCTTTCCGCGGTGGAGGCCGCACCCTGCCTTCGCCGGCTGGCCAAACACTTCAAAGGAGCCCGTTTTAGGATACTTCACGTTCTGCAACAAGACTCAGATGAGGTGTGTCTTTGTAATTCCTGCGCTATCGCTCTAACCACCTGTGAGCCACAGAGAAGGACACCCAAGAAGCCCTCATGTGGCAGTCCCAGTTCTTTCCAGTACAGCTGGATGCCTGAGAGCTGCAGGAGAGGCTCCCTCGCTGTCCTTCAAAGGAAGTCACTCCTCCCCTTGCCTTCTGTGGGAGGAAACCGGTAATTGCCCCCCATGGAAGGAGCACACATTGCAGATCCTTGCTGATGCCATAAGGGACTGCGCAGCACTGGGGGTTACACAGCACAGACAACGAGCCTGGTGGTCTTAAGTGAAAAAAGCTGTTATTCCTTGGTGCCGGTACCGATCTTCCATAAAAGTGCAATCTTTAAGAGAAACTGCTTTAAATTGTACAACTCTGAGCACAGATGTACAGCTGTGAGAGCAGATATATCACTGTATATCTGCCCATTCCTCCATGCTTTATGATTTTAAACTTAGCATCTCCTCTGAAATGTGACATAATTATGTGAGGCTGTACATTTTAGTGTGACAAGTACTGAAAACCAAACACAAATTCTCTGCAGCTGTCAATAATCTTACTTCCTGTAACGTTAGTGAAAGCTGAGTTTGCCAAGTCACATCCATCTGATTTGAATCTGTTTCATGTTAGCTGTCATTTTAAAAACAAAAAAAACCCCTACTACCTTTCAGGCCAAAAGGGATGACTGGCGTTTTACTTACATTCCAATTAACTCAAACTCCCCCCAGACTTCAGAATGTACTCTGTAAGGTCTTAAAATGTAACTGTGCTTGGCTTTCCTTTAAAAACACAACAAAACTAAGAGTAAGAAACCACCCCGATGTTAATTCATTTTATGAATGTAACATACCCAGGTTCAGTTGTAGGGTTCCCTACAGTGGGAGTATTTAGAGCCACTTCATGCAAAAACTATCACCTCAACACTGTCATAAAAACCATGCAGTGGGGAAAGAAAAGTGTTGCCATTTTATGCAGAAAGACAGCTGTGTAGCAAATAAGGGCCTGCATTATCCTTAACTGGACTCTGACTAGGAAAAGAACACAACTAAGACTTATCTCCTATGCAAAACTTCTAAAACTTTAATACTTGTTAGTTCACCTCTAAACACACACACTTAGCATGAATACACTGGAATGAACATGGCAAACTGGTAATTAGTGTTTCCAGCTTCTGAGGAGCAGAGTCAGCGGCCTGAGAAATCAGGGTACATTTACATAAGGAAAATATTTGCATCTGAAGTTATTCAGTAGGTAATATGTTTTTGTAAATACTGTGGCATAACTACAGCAGTTACATCACCCAATACATTTAAACATACTGCCACCTTCATGTGTCTATGGTAGACTGTGAAAACATGAACTTTGAAATAGAATTGCTTTCAGTATCTCTTCTCACTAGTAACTAGAGAGTTTGCTAAGGCTGTGTGCGTTACCCACCTCACTCATGGCAGTGGAACATTAAAATGTGGATTAGACACTAACTAATAATTAGCACAAAGCTGAGGTAACGGGTAAGAAAAATGGCAGCATCAGCATACCATTTGCTAACTGGCACTTGCCTATCAGAGCATAAAATGTAGATGCTGGTTTATTACCTTATTACAGATGGGCACTGGTGTGAATTGCAAACCTTCAATTTGGACAAGTACTACATTAGGGATACTACCTCTAAACCCTTCAGGATGACAGGACTCCTGTTAGTCATTTTAAGATAGACGTATGATTTCTACACTTCGGAAATAAATTCAGTTACCTCCAAAGCTGCCTCAACATGTTTTCTACTGTAAGCAGAAGCATGAAACATTTAACTGAAAAACACAATTGGCATGATAGAGAAGACTCGGACAAATGAAAGTATTACTAACTCCACTGCTGAATTTCAGCTTGGGTGCCGAAGAGGAAAGAGGTGATTTAAATAACAAGGTTTCAGAACACATAGTACAACTGGTAGCTGTCAAGCTGACCCCTGGTTTAATATCTGTGTTACACAGTTTCTACATCGTGCGTTTGGTGCTCTTCCTCGGGAACAGACAGACCTTTGCTCTGGGGTGCCTGCTTTACCAGGTTGCTATTCAACAGACTCTGCAGCTGTCTCTTGTGTCCTTCCACGCAAGTTACCAGAATGATCTTTTTTCTTCTGCTCTTTCCCAGGTGCGTTTCAGCAGATACACTGCAGCGTGAAGGCCGCCCACGTTCACCCACACGGTCTGAGCCTTGCGCCAGATGTGCCCCATCCGTGACAAGGCCTACAACCCAAAAAACAGCCACAGGGTGCAGGCGGCTTCAAGATACCATAATACAGGTAAGTTTGCTTTAGAAGGTATGTTAAATTATTCTAAATCACATCTGACAACATCAAATGACTGCTCAGGCCAAACACTGTGTTCATAAATGTTACTAGTTATTGCTCTAAAAATACATCATCTTCTGTAATTAAGCCAGCTTATTATTTTTCCTCAATACATTTTCACATGTAAAGAGGTTTGATTTTCTCTCAGAGAACATACCTTGGCAAAGCACTTCTTGTCCTGCGTGAGCAGCACAGCCCTGCCCGTCCCCGGTGTGCAGATCCGGCCCATCTCCATAAGGCAGGCTGGATAGAGATCCCAGTTCTTCTTCTTTGACCCTATCCTGCAAAACAAATTAGGATCCCCTTTGTGACTGCTGGAAAACAGTTCACTCCACTTGCTCTTTCAGAGATGGATGAGGGCATTCAGGACCACACTTACTATTAACTTCAACCTGCATTTTTACAATGGACATCGATACTTTGTAACTAAGCCCAGTTAAGTAACTGGCCAGAGAAGCCCCTACCCCTGCCGGACCAGCACGTGCAGTCGCGGCAGGGAAGCACCCGAACTTCCCCCGTCACCCCTCACCTCTTCCCAAACGGCATGTCTGACACAACGATGTCCACGGAACCCGTCCGCAGAGGGAGGTTGCAAATGTCCCACTGAATGATGTCTAAGGGTATGCCCAGGGAGCTGCTGCTGCAAGTGCAAAGAATTTTACTTCACACGTGGCTTACCGAGAATATTTTTAAGCTGAGGAGGTCTGTAATATCAGCAAAAGAATAAACGGGAAAACACAAACAAGACAGTCAAGTGCATCAATGCAAACCAGATTTTTTTACATACAGTTCTCCAGGAAAAGGAAATCACTTGTACTCTTCTCACCTTTCCTTATTCTCATTCTTCCTTAGTAAAGAAGAGATGTTGTTTGCTGCTCTCTTTACAGCTTGTGGGTTGTTATCACCAGCAATATGGTAGCAGCTAGGCCATTCTGTAGCTCCCTAGGGCAAAATATTGATCATAAGCAAGATTACAGCAACATTGCTTAGTATAAAAAAAGCCACCAAAGCAAACGAGGAGTTGGCTCTTCAGTCATTACCCAGAAAACTTAAGCGAGTTATTCAGCTGCAGCTATGGTCAAGTTTTATCAAGTTAAAAAATAAAGAATCACCTCTATTGGTATTGCACCTGTACCACACATGGGATCAACTATGATATCTGTTGGCTGTGGATCACAGAGCCTGAGGAACAGAAAAAAGACACGGTGAGAAAAGTCCTAAACCCGTTAATTGCTGTAAGGAAGGAAGACAACCACCTTAATCACTCTGATTCTACCCTTCTAACAAAACAACTTCCATGTCATTACTTTTCCCAGTCGTTAACCAGCATGTTACAAGCAGCAATACAGTGAAGTACCTTACAGAATGTCACACAGTACTTTGAAAACTGGCTCACACAGCAACCCTACTGTGCAAAGCACCCACTGTTAGTCACAGAGCACAGTTCCACCTAACATGCCTTTTCAGTTTTGTCCTCAAGAATTATCAGAAATGGCTCTTGTGGAAGCAGCAGGAGTTAAAGGATCCAAGTTCTGAAACAAAATGACCTAGTTACCCGAGAATAATACAAAACCATGCAATGACACTCACCGAAGCATGCCATAAGCAAGAGTTGAACGAAGAGTGGTGGGTCCAAAATGTGTAATATTTCTTCTGTGGAGGCTCTCTTCGGTTAAGGCAATGCCCACAACTACTTCACTGTTGTGAATATTCAGAAGAACCTAAAGAATAAACTTGACCTAAATTTCAGGAGGAACAGAAGTTTTCAAAGGTACACCTGGTAAATATTAATGAGAATCTTGGATGGCAATAAAAAAACAGAAACTATGTATGAAAGAGCGTTCTTGGAAGGAAAGCAACGCATGTTTCAGTGGTGACAACAGGCAAAATTCAGGAGAGCATTCACGCATCTTCTCACTCAGTCTGTTACACAGAGCTTCACAAAGCGCTATAACCATCACACTGGCTTTTTAGAAGCTTTGTTTTACAAGGATGGGGGAGAAATCAGGCAAGTTCTGCAAGTCACAGTGCAGCATTTGCAAAGCAGCAATACAAATCCTATTGCTGGTCCTCTCCACCATACGAATTTGGGGGGTGACAATGCTGCTACAGGACATTGTGCCAGCCCTTATAGACCTGCAAGGAAAGGCAAGCTTTTCTGCCCCTCAAAAGCAGTGGTCTCACACCACTGAGGGGCCACAGCCCTGAGTTGTCCTTTCCAAACCTCTGCTTTCCCTACGGTAAGAAATAAACACCAGAGACTTAATGTTACCCCTTTTTGTCCCCTTCAGCCATAAAACTACAGCTTCTGTACGGAATATCTTCTGTTAATTTACACTGATGTGAAACAATGGATGAGGGAAAGATTTAGCAAGGGTGAAGGTAAAGCAGAAGGTGACTATTATAAAAATGAACAAGATCAAATGTGGCAGGAGGAGACAATGCTTAGTGGTTGAGGGAGAGGGGAAAGCTTTTGAGCACTGTCTCAGCTGCACCAGCTGAGAAGACAAGAGTATTTGCAGAGCAGGAAAGGGACATGAGGAAGAGAAGGTCACAAGAGATGATTATTATGGGTAGCCAGAGCACCAGCAAGTGGTGGGATCTGAGGATGCACACGTGACAGTGAAGGGAATGCTTCTGAGGAGCTCGTGGTTCCAGCATGACCAGTTTTTAGCTCGAGTCATCTTTTGAAGGCATTTGGAGATCTTTAAGCATCAGAATTAAGAACTAAGAATTTTTACAATGGACATGTAGGTATTTCCAAGGCACAGCACTATACCTCTACGTCAAAGTTAGTCATGTCAGCTTTCCACTGGAAATGCTCCTGCACAGCTCCACCGAAGTCTCTGGCAGCCTCGTTTGAGGTGAAGCTGTGCTTGTCCCCTGCTCTGTTGCACGTCACACGGAACTTCAACACCTTCGCCTCTCCTTCCCCTGCCTGACTGTCACTGGCCTGGCTCTCACTCCCACAACCCGCCTGCAAGTCATCTTTAGCATCTGACTGTTCATTATCCTCCTCCCCGTTTTGGGAAGCCCCTCCTTGTGCCTCTTCTGTATCCTGCCCAATAGCAGGTTCCACACTGGCAGCGTTTTGGGCACAGTCCTCCTGTTCAACATCATCTTTTTGATCTGTTCCTTCGTCCCTGTCATCATTCAGCTTCTCTTTGCTTGCAGTACTTGGCAGATTCTGTTTCTTGCGTTTTGTCTTTCTCTTTTTCAAACTGTTGTTCAGCTCCCAAACTTTCAATGGATTGGTCCAAGGCAGCTTTTTAACCAAATCTTCCAAATCCTTTAGAGCATCTTCCTTTAAAAGACAAAAGAGTTATGCTTTGAAGTCATTCCATCCCTTTTAGAGCTATCCCTTCTTTATGCCTCTCAAGTTAGTTTCCTAGATGTGTAACCCCCCACACATTTAAACAAAGCTTACAGCTCGTTGTGCCATTTTTGATCACTGGAACAGAGTGTTTTCTGAAACTAGTCTTAAATCAAAACCACCACTCCAAACCCAGAACCGATTTTAAAATGTGGAGTAACTCACCTTGTTTTCTTTAAACTGGTAGTCCTTGAACTCCTGAACAACAACAAACAAATTATCCACTGACCTTAGGCGATGGACCTAGAAGAGATGAGAAACAGGGTGGCCCGTTACTAACCACCAGTGCCTGGGGACTGCGTTTATACTAGAGTCCGGATTTTGTCCCTTTGCACCCGGATTTCAGAGACCACGTTTTCACACGAGGGTGTCACCTCAGGTGTACAGCCAGAGGAAGGCTTCCTGGCGCTGCCCGGGGCTTCCCGGCTTCCTCTACCCTTACAAGCACAAAATTCACCCGGCGGCGGCTCCAGCGCGCGGCAGCCGGAGCTGTTTCGCAGCGTTTTTCATAACTAACATCTTTACAAGGGAAGCCTTCCGCTCCTGACAGGCCGGGATCCTGCGCTCGGCACCAGACCCGCCACTAGCGCGCTCGCAGCGTGGCCACCGGGGCACCCGACTGGCGCAGACACTGCGGGGCGCGGACCTGCGCCAGGCTGTCGGCCGGGACCTCGAAGTAGATCTTCCCGCGGTCCCGGCTGATCCTGGAGGCCGAGCCCAGCTTCTCCTGCACCTCCTCGGCCGCCGTCAGCTCGAAGCCGGTGGGCACGGTGGCGCCGATGACGGCCGCGAGCTCCGCGCCGGGGCCGGGGCCCCCGCCGCCCGCCGCCTCCGCCATGGCCGGCACCACGCGCCGCCGCTTCCGCTTCCGCGCCCCAGCGGCGGCCGGGCCCGCAGCGCCCCCTGCTGCCCGCCAGGGGCCCGGCGCGGGCGCTGCTGTGCGGGCTGTGCGGGCGGCGCGGGCTGTGCGGGCGGTGCGGGCGCTGGTCCCCGGGCGGTGCGGGCGGTGCGGGCGGTGCGGGCGCTGGTCCGCGGGCGGTGCGGGCGCGTCCCGGTCCCGATGGCCGCGAGCGGGCGGCTGTGCCGGGCCGCGGGGAGCGAGGAAGGGCCGGCGAGGCCCCGCACACGGCTGCCCGGCCCCGCGTAACGCCGCGCGGAGCTGTGCTGGGGCAGCGGCAGCAGCGGGGCCCGGCGCAGGGCACGGCCCGCAGCGCCCTGCGGCCCCCGGCAGCCAGCTCCCGTTGCCGCCCCGGGCTTGGGCCCTGCCAGACACGCACCAGCGGCTGAGCCGCGACCTAGCGGCCTTCCTTTGCCTCTGGGTGGCAAACCATGGGCGGCCGTTCCCTTTTCCTTGTTACAACAAGTACTGCGCTCCCGTGATCTCCTGGTGAGTGCCTTTGGCCTGTGTCCAGCGCTAGAACTGATCTTTAAATAAAAAGCTGCGAAATGTTTCATCAGAGGCAGAGAGAGGAAGACAGGCCACCCGAAATATCTCCCATGGCCACGGCTGCGTCAGCATGACAAAGTGTGAATGATGTGAAGCTGTAGAGACACTGCGTTCCTGCCTCTCCTCGCCTTCAGATCCCGTAGCCGTTACCTTTTCCCAGCACTGGGTTTATAAATGTAAACACAACTTGTCTCCACAGCTTGTTCTTCCCCAGTTGTAGCACATACTGGCATCGGTGCTGTTTGTTTTCCTACGTATGTCCTCGTTCTGCCGTGACATTTTAATAACCAGCGGGATGCCAGAAGCACTGCTCTTGCCATTAAACCTCCCGAGGCATCACTTTGCTTCCACATGAGGAGCATGTGTGTGAGTGTGTCTCAGGGAAGGTGTGGGTTTGATTCCATTGGTTTATTTTTAACTTGTCATTTAAGTCTGAAAATATAAAATTAAAGCCACAGAATTCAGGTCATAAACATACTGGAGAAAGTTTCTGTGGAACAGCTTCTTTGATGATAACTTAAAAATAAGCTAAAGCAGAGATAACCACTGAAGCATGTTTGAATCTCCTTCTGAACCATGGCTGGCACCCACCTCTCAGCACAGTGACAGCGCCATGGCATGAGATGTGACAGTGGCTGAGCAAACTTGTGTCCTCACACCTTGTGCCCCAGTGAGTGCTGCAGCAGCCTGTGACACTACACCCTTCTGACAGTGTTTCTGCAGATGCAGGGTGCATGGTGCATGGTTTGCTGGCCAATGCAGAGCAGAGCATCCTGCACACAGCTCCGTGCCTGTGCCTGTGGTGCACAGTGCAG